>NC_067401.1:407817400-409018650 GCF_016432865.1 Antechinus flavipes | reverse complement strand
GCAAGTCTCTTCCTGACAACCCCAGAGTTATCAGCAGTACAAAGGCCCTCATCTCAGCCAGAGAATCCAGTTTGAGATGGACAATTCACTGTTAGGTGGTCTTCAATCATTTGTGCACTTAACTCAGCTTCTGCTTATATAGCAGTTGCAGTGTTCAAGAGAGCCCCATGCTAGGAGGGATACCCCAAGTCTGTCAGGGATTTCTAAGGAGGGAAAGAATGGGGCCTGGAGTAGCTCCACCTGTCCCCTCTGATAGAATAGGAGCTGCTACTAGGATCCAGAAAGGATTTCTGAGCAGAACATGCACAGTTAGACCATGAAGGCAAGCAAAACCCCAACTTTAGAGGCTTGATCTCAAAACTTCAATGTCCTTTGAGAATGCTGAAATACCCAATTAAGAAACTGTGGTTACAGGGCTAGAAACTGCCAATCCCAAGACAGGGATCTATATCTTAGAGATTTCCTAAAAACAGGCAATCAGAGAATAGTCTGCCAGAGCAATTCCAACAGAATAAGGGATTTCAAAGCTAAAGCATAGTAAAAAAAAAAAAAAAAAAAAAGGACTGCTTAAGGACTTCCAATTCAATCTGAACTGGTGAGATAGGGGGTGAGGCAGAAGTACCTAAGTCAAAGTGAACAGAAAACTAAGAGTTCCCACTCTTTTAGGTATTTTGAGAAAAATCCACCAGTTTCCCTAATTTCCTATCTCTTCCTCTCCTTTTTGTTTTTCTCATGGAAAGGAATCATCCAAAAAAAAAGTAAATAGTCAAATAACCATCCCACATATAAATCCCAAGAGTGAATTAAAGTTTCTATACATAACAGACTAGTACATGAGGAGTTTCCTAAAAAAAAAAAAAAAAAAAAAAAAATCCCTCAAACAGTTACATATACTGAAGGTAACATATTATAAACAAATTATAACTTCCTTAACATCAACAGTTACCATTTTTTAACAATTTCCACCCCAAATCTTAAACGCATAGTAATAGATGACCAAGTCAGGATTTAAAAGTCATTCATCAACCATTCTCAAGTCCCTCATATCAGTCAATCAGAGGAAGGGACAATGATCTCTCATTCAAAAACTGCTTCATGCTGATTAGGGGTGGAGAATTGGCTTTCAGTCCAAGCAGGGGGATGGCTATAGTATGCTGACAATGATCAATGGGCTGATCAAGGTCCTAAAAGCAGGTTAATATGCCTGTAATGTGACCAAAACCTGGAATAAAAAAAAAAAAACAAATCTAACAGATAAAGATTTGAACAGTCTGGAACTGCTACAAAATGTGGGGAGACCAGTATAGATTGGCCAGCAGTTTCTATGTGAAGGAACAAGTTTGCTTCACAGGACAATTTTTATAAGTGTGAAATATACACAATATTTATATGGGTACAATTCTTTACAAATCAATCTATGTTTTAGATATCTATGGATTTTTTAAAAAATGCTATAGAGATTATTTTATTTGAAGAGGCTTAATGGTGGTAATTTGGTTAGTGGGTGATAACCACATATTTAAAATCAGCTGGAGTCAGGAATTCAAGTTAAGGGAAAAATCTTCCATCTTTATTCTTTTTGAGGTGAAGGGGGATTGCGATAGCAATATGGGTAGCTGCAACAGGAAGCCAGCCAGTAGAGGTGAAGGGGGATTGCAGGTGAAAGGGGGTCGCGCTAGCAATGCGAGCAGCTATGTCAAGAAACCAGTCAGCAGTCTCTCTTTCCGCTTCCCTTTCCACTTCCCTGCCTCCATCCACCAAAATCATCATTTCCTATACAACACATCAGGACTTGCACAAAGAGTAGGCGGGGGCCATTCTTTCTCCAAGCATATATATTAATAGAGTATGGTCCAATTACTATTTAGCCTCATGTGCTTGGGACTTCAGTGCATCAACTCAAGCCTCAGCCCATTACATCTCCCACTTTCTTTTGTTTTAGAACATAAGTGGTCATGTCATCCCTGACTCCTCAGGGAGATCAGAGCCCCTAAGGGGAGGTGATCACACCCTCCCTGACTTCTCAGGAAAGGAGGTGAAAGCACCAAAAAGGAGGTGATCACGCCCTCCCTTACTTCTCAGGAAGGGAGGTGAAAGCACTACAAGGGAGATGATCATGCCTTTCCTGACATCTCAGGAAGGGAGATGAAAAGCACCAAAGGGAAGTGGGGGTTGCTAGCAGGTTTCTGGGCTGAAGGGTCTTATTATACACAAACCCATCAGCATGGGAGGTATTACACAAGCACATAGCAATAACACAGAGGCTATTAGTGATGACCCTCCCTACAGTCAGTGCAGGCTTGATGTGATGTAACAAACATGAATTGTACACACAAGTAACGGTATAACAAACAATATAAATCAACATGATGTTGTAAAAGATTGCCAGAAGTCCTAGAAGGAGAGCATGTAAACAGCAGTCACACATACACCTTCTTCAGCAGCCAAGAGATAGTCCAAAACCAATCTACTGTCCATTGCTTCACATGTCAGGGAATCAGTGATCCCCCCAAGTTTTTGAAGTCCTGCAAAAGTCTTTTTATGTGTTAGGGATTTTGAAGTCCTGTAAGAATTTTAACATTTCAGAAAATCCAGTGATTCCTGAGGGTTTTCAAGTCCTACAACAATCTTATGTCTCAGAGAATCCAATGATTCTTGAGGGTTTTCAAGTCCTACAACAATCTTATGTCTCAGAGAATCCAATGATTCTTGAGGGTTTTCAAGTCCTACAACAATCTTATGTCTCAGAGAATCCAATGATTCTTGAGGGTTTTCAAGTCCTATAACAATCTTATCATGTCTCAGAGAATCCAATGATTCCTGAGGGTTTTGCAGTCCAAAAATTTTTTATGTCCATGAGTCAAACGCCATAACTGCCACGCTCTTTCAATGGTGAGCATAATCAGCAACAGATCCACCCGATATTTCCTGGGAATATTCCTTCATTTCAAGGGTCTGCTCCATCTCTCTGTCATGGACAAGGCGAATATGGCTCGTTGGCATCCATCTGATTCCTTCTCCACCTTTAGAGATACAAGCAAACCCTCTCCCCCAAGTAGTTAGCCTATCTGGTCCCTTCCATTCACCACTTTCTAGGTCTCTCCACATCACCTGGCGATTATCTAAAGATAGTGGAACTGTTTGCACTGGACACTGCCCTGTTGTGTTAAAAGGCCTATAACCTCCCCAACTGTAATCCTGATTGTGTTGGCTGTTGGTTGATGACATCAGAGTCCTGAATTTCTAAAGATTCTCTGGGTGAAACCTCAGTTGCTATCATGCCCCCCTATTTTTTGATTGATTCCTTGGAGCTGGGCCCTGCCTCTCATTTCTCTGGGTCAATCTACATTCAGAGGCCCAGTGAAAGCCTCAGGTACATTTTAGACATGGGGTTTTGGGTTTTATTCTCTCACCCTATCTTCTCATTCTATCTCCATATCTACAATGAGCTCTCAAATGTCCAACTTTTCCACACTGAAAGCATCTACAAGTTTCTCTAAAATTCCTTAGCCAAGAAGGTCCCTGTCTTTCCATATTCAACATAGTTTGAGTATAATAAGCATTTGTGCCCACTGTGGCACAGCACCTTATGATCTCCTCTAAAGAAGCATCCTTGTGCAAACCAGTATAATTCTTCTGCAAACCTCATTAGCATTTTCCTTAGCAAGTTGCCTTATCAAAATGTCTGTTGCTGCATTTTCCCCATTAGTTCTTGTGATAGCTGTCTGCAAATATCCCATGAAGTCAGCAAAGGGTTCATTTGGTTCTTGTGTTATTTTTGTGAAGGCCTCAGACTGGTCATCTTAATTGTGGAGAGAAGCCCACGCTTTGATAGCATTAGCAGCAATTTGCTCATATGCTGCTATGGAATAATTAATCTGTACTGCAATGTCTGCATAGGAACTACACTTGTTAGTAGGTCACAGGTGATTGCAGCATGAACTTCATTTTGACTATTTTGTTGGGCTTGTATCTTACAGCGCTCACTATATTCAGAAAGCCACAAGTAGTTTTGTCAAGATTCTAGGCATACCCTTGCTATAGATTTCCAGTCATTAGGGGTTAAGATTTCAAAAGCCAAATTCTGTAATAACATCTTAACATAAGCTGATGTAGCCCATAAAGAGTGCAAGCCTTTTTCAAATCTTTGAGGATTTCTATATCAAAAGGAGCGTATTTTCTACTTTCTTGACCTCAAGAATTAAATTGTTGAATTACAGGAAAAATGTGATGTTGAAATTCCGATACATCTCTCTTCTTCCACCTTGGCCTTAATTAGTCCCTTTTGCAATCTAGTCATAGGAGCAGCTGGATGCTGGAGGGGAGGTGCTGGTGTTGTCACTGCTCCCCCTTCCCCCCACTACCCCTCCTCCCTCTATCCCGGAGGGTGGAGTTGATGGAGGAGAGTCAATTACCTGCTTCTTAGGTAGGGCTGAAGCTGCCTCAGATTCACCACACCCTTGAGCCTCACTTAAATCTCCATGCCCTGTGGGGATATGGTCATTAATCTGTTCATTGTCTTCCTCCTTTATCTTAAGCTTTCCCATTTGGCTATTCCTATTCTTTCTTCTATAATTTATATGACTTCTTAAGGCCAACTGTATTATATTGTATAAATAGAATGCCTCCATGAAAATTGAATGAGGACCGTTTTTGTTGTAATATGCTGAAAGCTGTTGCCCAATTAACGTCCAGTTATTTGGAGAGATTTGCTCTTCCTCTAAGAACCAAGGGGAGGTGCGTTTTAATGTACCCAGAAGTCTAGCTATCTGTTCCCAAGTTATAAGTAGCCCTTGATCTTCTATCAGCTTAAGCAGGCTTTCTATAGCACCACTCCTGGGTGGGGGTGGGGAATGGAGAATCTTTAGCTAGCATCTGTCCCATTTCAGCCAAAAAAGGTTACTAGTTTAGTCTTTAAGAAAATAAGTTCCTTGTTTGTCTATTATACTCACCTAAGTTCCTGGTCACTGGAGACTTCTTCAGTGAAAGTAGGGTTCTTAGTTCCCACGCTTGTGCACCAAATGCAATGACCACATATTTTAAAATCAGCTGGAGTTAGATATTCAGGTTAGGGGAAAATCATCGATCTTTATTCTTAGTGAAGGTGAAGAAGGATCGAAGATGAAGGAGAATCGGAGGTGAAGGGGGATCAGAGGTGAAGGGGGGGTTGCGATAGCAATGTGTGCAGCTGCAACAAGACGCCAGCCAGCAGTCTCTCTTTCCGCTTCCCTTTCCACTCCCCTGCCTCCACCCACCAAAATCATCATTTCCTATACAACACATCAGGACTTGAACAAAGAGTGGGTGGGGGCCATTCTTTCTCCAAGCATATATATTAATAGAGTATGGTCCAATTACTATTTAGCCTCACGTGCTTGAGACCTCAGTGCATCAACTCAAGCCTCAGACCATTACAAGTGGGTGTTTTACTCTTGTATTGTGAGGCTTCCTAGTTTTCATTTTAATGCCTAAAATATTTTCAGTGTTAATGTTTCATTGAAGAAGAGTTTGGGAAATTATTTATTATATTTTATTTTCCAGTTCTTTGAGCATATTACAATTAAATCTTTTAATATGAAATAAACCATAAAAAAGCAGCTTATCAATGGAAATAAAATTCTGATTCTGTAGTATGAAAAGACCCAAGTTTTAGCAATTCTTAATGTTTCTGCAATTGTTTCTTCTTGAAGATTACATAGTCTTTAAGAAAGAAATTGTAACATGTTGGCACCAAGTAATCAATAGTCTGACTTTTCCTTATTTGGTCCCTTCTATATACCCTGATTGCAATATTTTTCCTTCTGTTTTTTAACTGTTTATATAGCCCACACAGTTTACAAACAGGAATAATGGATGAAATATCAGAACACATGAAAATTAAACTATATATCTGATTAAAAAAACAAATAAAATATGATGCCTTTATTTTGGTAAGAAGAAAACTTTCCATCAAGATGAGTCTGGTTATTACAGGGATGCAATGAACTATTTTGGAACAAAGTCTGTAGGGTTATAAAATGACTGAAAGCATGACTTTCCTCCCCTACTATTTTACAGATGAAGAATTGAAGCAAGTGGAGGTCTGTTAGGATTGGAATCCACTTCTTAGCAACTGCAAATCTAACCCTCTATCCACTACTTCTTTGCCGGATAGCCAAGTAAACTATTTTTTAAAATTATGCTTTGAGGGATAGAAGGAGCAAGAAAGAGAGAAGCTAGTAGGTTTTGTAGTGAATATTTAATAAAATAAATAATATATATACAAAAGCACAAATTCCAATATTCCTCTCACATCTCACTAGCTGGATAGAATCTGTTTTACTGTCTATGTTCATAAATTTGGTGTTAACAAATTGTCTTTGAATAACTTATAACATTTACATATAATTTTTGTGGGGATAGGATAGGAAATAATTTATTTCATGTTCATAATTTGTGCTTAATATTGCCCATTGAAATCTTGCAAATGAAGGAATCATTCAAAGGAAACTTGACTTCCTCTATTTTTTTAGGATCCCCAATTGAAATCATTTTTTGGCAGATCATAATTTCATTCTTTGTATGTCAGTAATGTGATGGCATCTAACATGGCTTTTGGGACTAGTCACATAGGATTCTAATGTAGTCTGAAGGGAAATAGCAATCAGGAATATGTAATGGGTTAGGTCTTTGGAATGGATAGTCATTAATTTACACCAGACTAGGTTTTCAAGGTTATTCTACCAATCCTGATTTGTGTGTGTGTGTGTGTGTGTGTGTGTGTGTGATCCTGAGCCAAAGGTTATTGCGTGGGTAATTATCTACAGTTGATTTTCATAATTAACCTTTGCTGTAATACTTATTTCCCAGTATCCAACTGCACTTTATAAACATCTCATTCGCACTCTAAATGAAGGACCAAATAATTTTCCACAGTATAATAAAATCATTTTTTTTTAAAAAGGAATATGCTGGGATTATCATTTCATAAAAGCACATTTTCTGGGAAAATAGAAACTAGCAATTTATGTGAAGAATTTTATTGAAAAGCTATTCATTTTAATGAAACCAGGGAGGAAAACATGCCAGAATTCCTTTTCCCCTTATTATTTCTACAATATGTAATTTAATTTTAAAATTTTCCATTTGCATTATTTAAATTCTGTTTATCAGCAAATCATTTTAGCTTCATAAAAATATTATTTCTGTTAACATAGCATGTAAAAGTGGGAGCATACTTTTATTTAAAAAAAATATGGAGATATTAGATTATACCATTCTCTAGGTAATTTAGGGCTCGTATGCCCAGGTCTGTCCATTTTATTTTCCTACAAGCTTATTATCCTTCAGTAGTTCTCTATTGTTTCTGGAATAAAGTACAGTTTTTCCTGCCATTTGAAGCCATTTATAATGTCATTGCAGTTTATATTTATGAACTCATCTTATATCGATACTCCTTCTTTTACTCTTCACTCAAGCCAAACTGATCTGTGTGCTCTTCAGTGGACATGACACTGTCTTCTCCATCTAACTCTTTGCACAGTCTCTATTTTATCTTTAGAATGATTTTCCTTTCCACATACATAACTTTGATATCTTGTCTTCAAGATTTGCCTCTTCTGACCACTTCTGACATAAGGTTTATTCTGATTTTTTCTAATTGTCAGTATCCTAGACTCTGCCAAAAATTATAATATATGCATTTTGTAGATATATGTGTGCTAACTTCTTTATCTCCCAGGTTGCATCCTCCCAGCAGAATGGAAGCTACCTGAGGAAATAAGCTTTTTCAATTTTGAGTCCTTCGCCTAGTATGGTGTCTTGTACAAAGTAGGCACATACTGCAATAATTGTTAAATGAATGGATGATAAATATGAGAAGTTTAAAGTAATTCAAACACCTATCCTCAGTCTTAAAAATGTTGTGGCAGAATACAGAAAAACATCAGGTATTTTAGTTCATTTCTATATTGTTATGTTTTCATTTGCTATATGCTTTTGCTTCTTGGTCAGCCAGGTGACTCAGAGGATAGAGTGCCAGGATTAGAGTCAGTAGGACCTGAATTCAAATCCAGGCTCAAATATTTACTAGCTGTGTGACCCTGGGTAAATTTGCCTCCATTTCTTAATATGTAAAATAAACCAGAGAAGGAAATGGCAAATCACTTCAATTTTTTTTGCTAAGAAAACCCCACATGTGGTCATGAAGGGTTAGACATGCTGAAAATGACTCAACAGAAAAAAATTACTTCTAGACTTTGGGATTATTTTGTATTTCCTTATTAGTCTTCTTCTCTAATGGAGACAATAATGACCCATCAAAATTGTTGATGTTTTTAAAGTGAAAAGGAAATACATTCTTTGGTTCAGAGTCAGGTTTATTCATAAAGTCACATCATATTAGAACTAGAAGAGATTTCAAAGATTAACTAGCTTAAAACCATTATTTTACAAAAGGAAATACTGAGGTTCAGAGAGAAAATACCCTATTCAAAGTCACATATGGCAAGCTAATGACAGTCACAATTGTAATTGAAATTGATGCTCAGACATAAGGTACTATATAAATACCATGAATGCCCATTCTGTTCTTTCCAACCTTTTTTATTCTTTTTGGGTTGACAAATATTTGCTTTTAAGATAGATATGCTATTGTTACACAGAAGGCAGAGATTATATTTTAAAATAAGTAAGCCTTAAACTTAAGCCAATCTTATTATGTCTTATAATGATTTAGCATTTAGTACCTGAATTGCCTACTGGAAACTTAAATGATTTAATTTTAGCAAGATTTGACAAATATGTCACTAAAAGAAGCTAATTGTGTATATACTAATCTAATGTTTAATGTTCAGAAACCCAAATATAACAAAGGAAGGTCATAGATTAATTATATAATTATTGATTTTTCTAATGTGCATAAAAATGTATAGACACATATAGGAATTTTTATCAGAAAGCATACAAATAACAAGCAAGCAAACTCAATAACAAAAAATGGGTAAATTCCATGTGTCAAAAGGGAGTTAGATTTTTTTTAAGAAAAAATTTCAGACATTTCAACATAGTTTGCTTATGGAAAACACTTGGAAATTCTGTTAGCAAGAACAGTGTCAAAAATCTAAACTTTTTCCCAACATCTGTATTTGCTTATTAGAAAACAATCCCACCCCACACCCCCAAATCTTCCAAGTAAGTTGAGTTGGTCACGAAATGTTTTTTAAGTGTCATGAAATTCAGACTGAAATGTTTTGTGTATCTATGGTAGTTTTACTCTACTTTTGTTTATTTCTCTCTCACACATCCTTTCATTTAGAGCTTAAGTCAGAAGTGATTTTGCAGCAAATTTGATTCTTTGCTTTAAAGGAAAAAAAAATAGGTTCTTTGTGTAGGCTCACAGAAAGAAAATGCTATTAGATGAGCAATGTGTTTAAAATAGGCCTATTTATGATTTTTTGCTCTGTTATATTCCTTGATCCACAAAAAAAGTTTGCGTTTCCCCCCACAACTTCAAGATATAATATCAAGTGAACTTGCTTTAATAATTAATGTTTGTGAATATGGCTGACTGAAACATATTATGGTTACTAATTTTTTTTTTTTTGCACACATAGGAAAGTAGATGGCAAAGGTAAAAAAAAAATGGCTTACTGGGTATGTGATCTCTTGAAGTTAGTGCTTCCTTGGAATTTCTGATTTGATAAAAGGAGACTGCATGGAAAAAAAAGAATGAAAAAATTGCATGAGGGATACAATTCTTAGGGAATTGTTATTAAAACATTTTTTTAAAATACATGCAAATTTCCATGTGGTTTTCTTCTTTGACTTCCCCCCCCCTTTTTTTAAAAATATTTTTTTCTTAACAGATGCTGTGAATTTTAGAATTCTTTTAGCTAATAAAGATGAATGAACTTCTTAAGCATTGTCATAAGAATTGTTCTTGCACTGGTTTATTCATTCAGACACAAAGTAGATTATGTATTTGCAGAAAATTGGAAGCAGAACTATTTGACGGTCACTGAAGATATCTATTTTCAACTCTTAGCAGATTCTATTAATTAGGGTTCTTGCCTATTTGACATTTAATTGAAAGTTCTCCATTTATAATGTTCCAGCCCTCCGATTTTAGCATAGAATATGATTGTTACAGATAGAGTGTTTTAATATCCCTTCTGTTAAATCAGAAATTCTTAAGGGCAAAAATGGCCCCAAGCTTGGAAGAAAGGAATGGACTGGTAGATAGGTTGCTTGTTTGTATATAATATCCAAACTTTATGACTAATTCTCCTTCCAGTTGATCTCTTTCAAACCTGTGATTTCAGCATTCTAATTCATATATTTTATTGTATTGACAAATAAAACTAAATGTTTTTCCTCAAACCAATGGAAAAAGAATATCCTTGGATCTTGAAGGATTGTTTAAGTTAATTGACTTGGAAATATTAAATATAACTCACTAAAACTAACCTTTTCTTTTAAATCGAAGCACTTAGTTTACCACATTCATGGATAAAATGTGAAGTATTTTGTAATTTAGTTTTGACAAAATTCATCCCAGTCAGCTTTTTTTTTTTTTGATCTCCTCTGTGATTTGTTGCAAAAGGCAAAGTACTCAGAATCGGTGAAGTATAAGTTATAGGTCAGAGATCCTTCACCAAAAAAAAAAAAATGTTTAGCACACAATTATGTTAAATGTAAATTGAAAATGTTGATCATTTTAGTATTTAATTGTTTTTAGAGTACAGTAAGGCCTCTGAGTAAAAAAAGTTAGGTATTTTAAATTTTCATTTGTTTTGGAAGTTTTAAAAATAGTTTGAACATTTCTAGTTGGTCTGGTTTAATCAATTCTGACTCTTGCTCATTTGGTACTTCATCTTCCTTTGCTACTCACCTAAGATTCACTTATAGAAAAGATATCCTGTGATAAATATAATTAACTCTATTTGAGGTAGATTAGGAAATACCATGAAATAAATGCTGTAAAATCACAAAGGAAAGCAGTTCATGAATACTACAAGACATCTAGATATGTAGAATACCAAAAGATATCTAGATTCAAATCTCAGTTCTGAAATTCATTAGTCACATGATCCTTGGGCAAGTCATTTAATATCTCTGAGCTTCACTGTCTTGTAGAAAATACTTTGTAAACATTGAAATACTTAAAGATGAATTATTGTTATTGCTATCATTATACATCCCTTACCATGCATCACAGTATGAAAAAGAGTCACTTCTTTGCCCTGGATTTGAGAGTCAGTATTCTGATGGCAGTGAATATTGTCAAATTGATACAGAGAGCTAGTGATATCCATTTTAATAGATAGTATTACATTTAATAAAGAGAGCATTTAATAGTTGGGGCAGCTAGATGGCTTAGTGGATATAATGCTCATTCTGGAGTCTGGAAGGTCTGAGTTTAAATCTGGCCTTAAATAATAACTAATTATCTGATCCTAGGAAAGTCATTTAGCCTGTATGTCTTAGAGACAGAGAAGGAAATAGCAAACCCTTTCATCATTTTTGCCAAGAAAAACCCATGGACATTATGGTTCATGGTTCATGAAGAGTTGGGGATGACTGAATCAACAATAGGACAACCATAATAGGATTATCTAAGATAGATAGACAATCCTGGATAGAAGTCAGCATGCCAAGGCTCTGTGATAAAGTATCTAAAAATATAATTTGAAGCCAAATAAGAGGCAGAGTGTTGAGGACTAAGAAGATGATGATCTGCTCTAGTCCATTCTGGTCAAACTATATTAGGAGTTTTATGTTCAGTTTTACCACACTTTAGGCAGGAAATTAATAATCTTTTGGACTTATTAATAGAGGACAATCAGAATTATAAAAAGCCTTGAGGCCATAATCACTTGAATACTGGTTGAAGGAATGGAGATATTTACTAAGGAGAAGGATTGGGGAGGAAGGAAGGAGGGAGATTTGGTGGCTGTTTCCACGTATGAACATCTATCAGAAGGGATAGGGACTAGATTTGCTTTATTTAGCTCCAGAGGGCAAATCTAGAATCAATAACTAGAAGGTGTAAAGGAACAGATTTATAAGCCATTCTCCAATAGATAAATGGTAAAAGGATATGAACAGACAATTCTCAGATGAAGAAATTGAAACTATTTGTAGCCATATGAAAAGATGCTCCAAGTGATTATTAATCAGAGAAATGCAAATTAAGACAACTCTGAGATACTACTACACACCTGTGAGACTGGCTAGAATGACAGGGAAAGATAATGCGGAATGTTGGAGGGCATGTGGGAAAACAGGGACACTAATACATTGTTGGTGGAATTGTGAATACATCCAACCATTCTGGAGAGTGATTTGGAACTATGCTCAAAAAGTTATCAAACTGTGCACACCCTTTGATCTAGCAGTGTTACTACTGGGCTTATATCCCAAAGAAATACTAAAGAAGGGAAAGGGACCTGTATGTGCCAAAATGTTTGTGGCAGCCCTCTTTGTGGCCAGAAACTGAAAACTGAGTAGATGCCCATCAATTGGAGAATGGCTGAATAAATTGTGGTATATGAATATTATGAAATATTATTGTTCGGTAAGAAATGACCAAAAGGATGATTTCAGAAAGGCCTGGAGAGACTTACATAAACTGATGCTGAGTGAAAGGAGATCATTATATACTTCAACAACAATATTATATGATGATCAATTCTGATGGACCTGGCCATCTTCAGTAATGAGACGAACCAAATCAGTTCCAATGGAGCAGTAATGAACTGAACCAGCTACACCCAGTGAAAGAACTCTGGGAGATGACTAAAAACTATTACCTTGACTTCCCAATCCCTATATTTTTGCCTGCCTGCATGTTGGATTTTCTTCACAGGCTAATTGTGCAATATTTCAGAGTCTGATTCTTTTTGTACAGCAAAATAACGGTTTGGTCATGTATACTTATTGTGTATCTAATTTATATTTTAATATATTTAACATCTACTGGTCATCTTACCATCTTGGGGAGGGGGGGGAAGAAGGGAGAAAATTGGAACAAGAGGTTTGGCAGTTGTCAATGCTGTAAAGTTACCCATACATATAACCTGTAAATAAAAGGCTATTAAAAGAAAAAAAAATAAAGCCTTCCCATTTTCAAAAAAAAAAAAAAAAAAAAAAAAAAAGGAACAGATTTAGACTAGATAAAAGGAAAAACTTCCCAACATTTAGAACTGTCACATTGTGGAATGATCTTCAAGAAGAGTATCTGTGGAGGTCTTGCAAGGGTCAATGTTGAAAAAATTACCCATGCATATATGTTTTGTAAATAAAAATATATAATAATAAAAAAAAGAAAACAACAACAACAAAAAGAGTATCTATGGGCACTTAGGCATGTTGGCAAAGGGATATTTTTTTAGTGCCACTTTGACTAGATAGCTTCTGAGATACCTTCTGTTGCTAAGATTTTATGATTCTATGTGAAACATAGAAATACAGCTTCATAGTCTCTGAGCCCCAAAGGAATTTGTTACAATTAAAAAAAAAATAAGCTGGTTAAAGTAATAATTGTGTTCAATCTAATCACGTGCTCTAAAAGTAACTGAGAAATACTGGTCATTTACAATTTTATTTACTTGAAGAAATCTTTCCCTCCTATAATTTGTGAAAGCTTGGGAAATCTATTACTTCTATAACTGAGTCATTCCATTTAAAATATAAAAGATATTGCTTTAGACTGTGTTAATGAAGAACAGTACTATATTTTTAGGGGGGGGGTGTGGATAAGAGACATTTTAGCATTTTGTTCATACATATGTTTAAACTGGTACTTAATTTTGGTGGTGATGAGAATTCCAGTTTCAGCTACCCTTGATCCCTTTATGATCTAATATCTTGGTTTGATATACTCACAATAGAGACTAGGAACCTTACTCATAGCTATCTATCTATCTAAGCAAAAAAAAAAGAAAGAAAGAAAGAAAGAAAGAAAATTTTACCAATTGTCTGTTGGTTCATTTCACCAATATGCATGTTTTATCTTATGTTTCAAGAGTTGCCTATTACAGTTATCAAAATTTGGAATATTGTAAACAAGGTAAGATAATAGGCAAGAGCAGATCATATAGTGAGGACATGGAGAAATTATTAAAATATCCATTTTTAATGCCATAAATTTCTCTCTATGACATGTACTTGTATGTTTTGTGTTAATTTGTCACATGTTTAAATGAAAGTTAGAAGCCTCTGATGGCCAGTCATAAATAGGAAATACAATTTTCTTAAAAGGAAAGAGGGGGACAATTTTTTTTCCTTGCCTGGGGTACACAAATAGCCAGTCCCAATTTTGCCATATAATCTCAGATTTTCCCATGGTCAAGCATTAGTCTGACATCACTGTTGGCTTGTTAGCACTATCATCTGAACACATACCCTGTCCGTTTTAGCTTCTTATGTATGTGGACATCTATCCAAGTTATGAATCAATCTGTAATCACTTGTAATGAGACCACATCATGTGGTCTCCGAATTTACTTCTGGGTGGTTTTCATCTTTTCTTTTTCTTCTTCTTTTCTCTCATTTTTTTCTCATTGCCTCAGCTCTTGAAGTTTAGTGTTATAGAATACAGTTTAATTTCCTTTAAAAGGGAGGGAAAGACTTTATTGAATCCAAGAAAGATCACATAAGGTAACATGGCATAGTTTTACCTAAGTTCAAATCCCAATAATAGCACTTCTTGATTATGTAATTAGGGACAAGTCACTTAAATTCTGACTTGTCTCCCAAGTTATAGATTTATTTGTGCTTTCCTTTAATGAAAGGAGTTCTCCTGCCAAAAATTTACAGAACTTTCTTTTATCCATATAATAATTATTATAGGCTCGTGGGGATAAATAGAGTGTACTTCAGACAGGTATCTATTGGTAATTCAGTGTATAATATGATCTTTCTTCTATTGACAAAACCTTATGTAAAATCTAATGCTATATAATGTACTTTTATATTTCTTAAAGACATAAGGTACATTGTGAATGAAAGTTGACTATAAATTATTAAGTTTAAAAGAGAAACAAAAGGTTAATAACATCTGTAACTTGTTAAACCTAGGATTTCCAGTAGATGGAGATCTACCACCAATTCCCATGCTAAATAATTACATTTCCAATCCTTCCCATAGTAGACTTATTTGGGTAGGGGAGATGAGGTGGTAGGTAAAATGGAAATTGAGGTCGATAGGTGTTGAAAGATTTTTGCATTTTTTTTTTTTGTTTTGTAGCAAGCAAAGACTTGGAGTAGTTTATAAACTATACTTAATATTGGTTTTAATAAAGGTCATCATATTGCCTAAATCATAGATTTAAAGCTGGAAGAAAGAGACTGTTGCTTTACTGTGTAGTTGAGGAAAATAAAGCATAATGACATTAAGTGATTTGCCCAAGATCATAGAGAGATCAAATGGCAAAAGTGGGATGTAACCTAGAAGTCTTCTGCTTCCAAATCCAAAATGCTTTCCACTGTACCATGCTGGTATCCCAATACACAGTGGTCTATAGCACTACCTTTAATCTTGCCTTATTTCTTTCTCTAATATTGTTTCAAATTTGATTGAATATTGTCAAAATATAGTCAGGAAGACTGGAGGCAGAAATGATTGTAAAACTAAACTTAAGACTCCTCATGGAAAAAAAAAGTGAAAACAATGGCCAGAACACGTGCTTTGGAGTTCATGTGAAGGCAAAAAAAGATTACAGTTGGCTTTGTGTTTGTATTAGGTATTTATGCATATGGATGATCTGTATGGGAACTTGTTTGTTCATGTTTTTTCAACCTCCATGACATTGTTCATGACATTAGTCAGAACTTTACATCACTATTTAGTTTTTTTCCCCCACTCATTTATCTCTTATTCTTTGCTAAAATGTGGCAGAATTTGAATTCCACAGAAAAGAAAAAGAAAGTTTTAAGTAAATCGATTCTATTTGTCTCTTCAGCTTTAGAAGTGTATGTGGTAAATAGCATTATAGTAAGTAAGCTATTTAATTATATCATAGAAGAGTAGCCCTGCAGACTAGTCTTTTCTGTGTTACCTATAAAAGAAAGTTATAAGAATGACAACATTTAACATAATAATTGTATTTTGATAGGTTGCTATATCCTAGTGATATATGAACAAAGTTGTATTTTCTCTGATAAATAATTGTACTACAGTTGAAATTATACTGGGAAATACAGGGGTAAATAGATGCAGGTTTCTGCTCTCAAAAGAACGTCAGACTTTTAGTAATGAATGAAGAAAAAAAATGGGAGATTCAGATTAACTAGGATTAATCATTCCCATTGCCATCCCCATTCTCCATCTGATGCCTTCTTTCTTATAACCATTTTCTCTGTATATATCTTGTATGCACCTCTTTATATGCATGTTGTCTCCTTTATTAGAATGCAAATTTAAAATAGGTGCTATTTTTGCTTTAACTTTGTATCCCTGTTTTTAGCATGATGCCTATGCAATTAAAATGCTTGTTAATTAAATGATTAGTTATAGCTGAAGAGAGATGTATACCATCTTTTTATACCTTCTTGGAGTGATGTGAGTTTTATGAATATAGATTTTTTCATTTTTTGTCTTGAAGTCTCTGCATCTAGCATAGTACTTGAACGTAATAAATTTCTGATTTAGTGATAATCTTATTTGTAACACATAGCGCTCAGTCTCCTGACTAATTTCCCTGGTTGTGTTTTATGCTCTCATCTTTTTTAACTTCAAATAATGCCCTCTCTTTTTTCAAGAAGCTTTTACCAGCTCTCCTTAGGATTAATGCCTTTCCTCTAAGAATATCCCCCTCCACCCCAATTTAGTTGTTTTATATCCTTTTTTATCCATACTTTGTGCAAACTTGTTCTTTTCTATTAGACTATGAGTTTCTTGATAACAGATAATGCTTTTTACCCGTCTTTGTATTCCTAGTGTTTAGCACAGCTCGAGACACATTAGTTGACTGAGTTGAATGATTAATTTTCTATAGAGATTGACACCAAAATATAATCAGGAGAATGCTAATCTTAATTTTTAGAAATATTTGGTCATTGAAACTAAAATTAGCCATCATTGATTCATCCAGAAAATGATTTGATCTGTGAATAATCTTTTCCTTCTAATTGCTACACAATGTATCTTCTTCTGATGGTAATTAAATCAGCAAGTATTTAGCAAGTATCTTGGCATATGATAGGATTGAACAAAATCCTCTTTCATTTTATGGGTGAGTTTATCTCATTCACATTTAAAGTTATGGTTGCTAATTGTGCATTTCCTTTCATTCTGTCCTTTTGTAGTTTCCTCTAATTTTATTTCCACTTCCCTCCTTAAAAATAAGATGTAGGTGACTCAGGAAATGGAGCACTGTCCTGAGGGTTAGGAAAACCTGATTAAAATTTGGCCTCATTCATTAATTAGCTGTTTGACTGTGGACAAATCACTTAGCTTCTACTTGCCTCAGTTTCCTTATAATGGGCTTAAAACAGTTTCTAGCACATAACCGGCACCACAAAAATTCTGCTATCATTATTACCATTATTAATAATAAAAGGAAGATGAAGTCAAGGAAAAAGAAGAAGAAGAAAAAAGAATTTGACTCCCCTTGCAATCTGATACCACCTATTTCTTTTCAGTTATAATTGTTTTCTTTACTTTGTCCCTTCTTTCATCCCAGAATTATATGCTTTCTTCCTTCCCTTTTAATCATTCTCACATTCCTTCTTCCAGTATTTGACTTTGTTTTTCTTCTATATCTTATTCTCCTTCTTAGATACCTCTCTATTCTTCCCTTCTGCTTTTATCTTCCTATTTCCTTTTTTAAAATTTCATGCATTTCTCTGTGTGTGTTTTTGTATGCAGCTGTAATTATATTCCTTTAACTGATTCAGATGAAAGTGAGGTTCATAGGCTGTCCATTCCCTTTTCCATTTGATTATACATTTCTCATCTTATGTACCTCTCTTATGAGAGTGATATTCCTTCCTTTATTCTTCCTTTTTACTCAATATAATTCCATGTTTTTCTCTTCATATTTTAATTCCATTAAATTAAAACAAAACCATCTATATTCTCTGTCATTTTAAACTTTTTGTTTGACCCTTAAAGATATGACCTCAGAAAAAACCAATTGTTTGATGTAGAGGGCCACAGATAGTGGGGGAGCTCTGGGTAAGATATTAAGATCCTTTAGCCCAGAAGAAACCCACTGACAATATCTGGTTTGGCTTCCCATTTTTCTTCCTTAGAGAACCCAGTGAGCTGTTTCTGAGTTACCAACAAACCTTGATTCTCTATTAACCTAACTACACATGCTTCATACTTCACTCACCAGATATTGTCAGCAGGTTTCCTCTGGGCTAAAGGATCTTATACTTTACCCAGAGTTCCCCCACTATCTGCAGCCGTCTACAGTTTCTTATTATATTAACATATAATGAAGTCATCCCTAGATACATTTTTCTGTGTTTCAATTAGTGCCTTTATTTCTATTTCCAAATGTCTACTTAGTTCTGGACTTGTTATCTGGAATATTTCGAAAACCTTTTTTGTTAAAGGTCTTTTTTTTTTTTCTACATAAAATATTAGTTTTGCCCAATAGGCTATGTTTTATTATGATTTTTTTCCCTCTAGTCTTTTTATTGTTATTGTCCTAGTTCTCCCTTCTTTTAAAGTAACAACAACTAAATATTGTGTAATTCTTAATCTGGTAATTAAAATTTTTTTTAGCTGTTTGTGGTGGTTTTTTTGTTTGTTTTTGATGGGCTCTGGATTTTGACTATGATATTTTCTTAGTTTTTATTTTGAGCCTTCTTTCCATATGTAAGAAGTGGTTTCCATGTGGTCTGGGTTCTGGGTTATTTTCATTTGTAATTTCTTAAAAGAATAGTTTTCAAATTTTTTTCTATCATAGTTTTAGATAGTTCAATATTTCTCACATAATCTTTGCTTGACTTGGTTTTCAGGTCAATTGTTTTTGACTTGTTTCTTAAGTTTTCTTCTTTCTTTTTAACCTTTTTTCATTTAAATATTTCTGATTGTATTGCTGAGTCATTTCTTTCAGACTGGCCTATTCTGTTTTTTTTTTTTTTTTTTTTTTTGAGCATTCAGTTCTTGAGTGAGGTTTTATTTTGCCTTTTCCAAGGATTCAATTTTCCTTGTAATTCTTTCCTTTCTAGGTTTTCTCTTATATTCTGTGTCTTGTTTTATTTTTTCTAGGTATTCCTGCAGTCTCTTTGGCCAAATATGTATTTTTCTAAAGTTTTATCTAAAACTATACTGTGACTATAATCTTCTTTAGGATTTCTTTGGAATCCTGTAGATCTCTGAAACCAAGGTATTTTTTCATGCAATACAGGGTCAACCTAATAATGATTCCCCTTAACTTGAATTTATACTTTCTCTAGGTTTCTTGGGAAGATTTTTGCCATACTCAGTACTCTGAGGGACCTACTGGTAATGTTTGTGGATGATGACTCCATTAGCATTATAGAGAATGTGTTCTCACCAGTTTATTTACCATCAATATTTCAACTTCTAATACCTAACTAAATTAACCAAATATTTCCTGAAAATGCAAAGCAGATCCACAGTATTTATATAACATTGCATCTTTAGACCCAAGTTACTCTCCACTCTTCATATATAGGGTGCCTGGGGGAAGAGTAGGCAGTCAATTGGATAGCATTTATTAGTAATAGTTATGTACCCAGCACTCTGAATGCAAAGAAAGGCAATAAATTGTAGTTGCTGTCCAGTAGCATATCATCAAATGGGGAAGATGTCATGGAAACAGCTATGTTTAAATAAAATATATACAGGATAAATTGGGAATAGTTTTAGAGGGAAGACTCAGTTTTTGGAGAAGACTTCAGTGGAAATTTGGAGGAAGCTAGAGAAGATGGGATGTGAGATGATGAGGAAGAATGTGCCAGGTATAGGAAAAGCCAATTAAAAAAAAAAAGAAAAGCCAACGAAAATGATCACAAATTCCTTCAACAATAATTTGGATCAAACAAATCAATTAGAAAATTATTGTAACTTTCCCTTCAATGTACAAAAAGCCCAGGAAAGATAAATGCTTTTAGGCTCATTTTAATTGTATTCCTTTTGTGCCAAAGGAGAAAAATGGAACATTTAATTGTATAGAGGATTATTCTTTTTCCTCCCCATCATTTGGACAACTGAAATGCATGAAACCAATACTTCTTTTATATAGTAAACATTGAAAAAAGAACTTCACTATAAACAAATTAGGAGAGCAATTTAACTATCAGATTTTTAGAGAAGGGAGGAATTTATAACTCAAGAAGAACTAGAAAACATTATGAAAGGCAAAATGGACAACTTTGATCACATTAAATTTAAAAGTTTTTTTGCAGAAAGAACCCCCCCACCCCGAAACAAGATTAAGAGAGAAGTAGAAAGCTAGGAAAAATCTTTACAGCTAGTATTTCTTATAAAGATTTCATTTCTAAAATATATAAAGAACTGTGTCAAATTTATAAGAATACAAGTTATTCCCCAATTGGTAAATGGTCAAAGGATATGCACAGACATGCAATTTTCAAATGATGAAATTAAAGCCAGAAATTAAATACTCTAAATCGCTATTTATTAGAGAAATGCAAATTAAAACAACTCTGAGATACCACCTCACACCTCTCAGATTGGCTAAGATGACAGCATAGATGATGATAAATGTTGGGTGGGATGTAGGAAAACTAGAACACTAATGAATTATTGGTAGAGTTGTGAAATGATCCAAACATTCTGTAGAGCAATTTGGAACTATTCCAAAGGACTATAAAATTGTGCACATTCTTTGACCCACCAATGCTATTACTAAGTCTGTATCACAAAAAAATCTTAAAAGAAGGAAAAGGACCTACATATGCAAAAATGTTTCCAGCAGCTCTTTTTTGTGCTAGCAAGAATTGGCAAATGAGTAGATGCCCATCAATTGGGAAATAGCTGAACAAGTTGTGGTATATGAAGATAATGGAATGTTATTGTTCCATAAAAAAATGATAATCAATCTGATTTTAGAAAGTCTTAGAAAGAGTTACAAGAACTGATACTGAGCAAAACAAGCAGAATCAGGAAAACATTGTTCTTTTCAGTGGTTCAGTGATCCAAAGTAATTCCAATAGACTTTGGACAGAAAATGCTATCCAGAAAAAGAATTGAGACTGAATGTAAATCAACACATGCTATATTCACTTCTTTTTTTCTGTTTTTTTTTTTTTTAAATCTCTCCCATGGGTTTTTCCTTTTGCTCTGATTTTTATTTTCCAACATGATTCTTAAAACAATGTATATTAAAAATAAATAAATTTACTAGAAAAAAAAGGAAAAAAGAAAAAGTTCAGACTTTCAAGGAAAAAAAAGAATTTATACCCACATAGGGTATTTATTTTTCTAATCCCTTACTTTGGATTTTAAGATGTGTGTGTGTGTATGTGTGTTCAGCACTATGATATAGTAGCAAGAATCTCACATTCGGAGTCAAAGAACTTGGTTTTAATAAAAGAGGAAAATCATTAACATATAAGGGCAGGGAAAAGATTTCTGTAGATAACGAGATTTTAGTTGAGACTTTTAAAGGAAGTCAGAGAAATTAGTAAATGGAAATAAAAATGGGGACCATTTCAGGCATATGAAGGATAAGTAAAGAAAATGTCTGAAGCTAAGAGATAGTGTCTTTTTTGAACTTTGGAGTCTAGTGTCAAAGAATGGAAGGGTACAATAAGAACAGAAAGTAAGGAAGAGGCTACATTATAGGGGGATTTTTGACTTTGATCATGGAAGTGATAGTGAGCCACTGAATTTTATTGAGAAGAGTATGTTTGATATATGTTTTAGGAAAATAACAGTAGCATTGAGGGTTACTAAGGAAAATTTCAGTTCAATGAAATGAAAAACACCTTATTCCATAGAGCTGTCCAAAAGTAGAGCTGATTTCCTTGGTAAAAAATTTTTCATTGTTGGAAGAAGTCAAGTGGTATTCTAGTTAAGGCTGAATGATTCTTTGGGATGGGAAAAGAGCATGTTGCAGAAAGCAGTACTTTGCAAGAAAGATAAACCAGATGACCTCAAAAGTCCTTTCCAGTTCTGGAATGGTTACTTGGTTATGATAATTCTGCATGAAACAACCTACAGTTAAAAATCTATTCTGAAGCAACCTCTGTTTAATAGTAACTCATTTTAGGGGGGTTGGAAACTATTATTGTCACTGGAAGCCCTTTCAGTCTCTTTCTGCTATAAATAGCAAAATTAAATGATTGTAGCTGAAAATTAAATTTAAATCTGTGGTACAAGTTGCTTTTTGGAACTGTGGAGTTTTCTAAGATTAAGTACAAAATTATGTACAGAGTAAAAGCTTTTAGACAAAAGCTATTGAGTCATCAGAAGATATTTTGTGGGAACAATTTGAATAGTATATGAAATATTTTAATCCTGCACAATCAAAGACAACTTGTATAGGATTTCTATGAAACTACAGGTGTAATGAGTTATTTGCCATATCTCAACAAAGACCTGGGCATGTTTTTCTATGGGTATGATTTTTCATCTTTATTCATTTTATCATTTATTCATATTTTTCTGTATAGAGACTAAATTATAATAAAGTTGCTTAATATTGGGTAAAGAACACTGGCTTTGAAGTAAGAAGTTCTGACTTTTTACCTTTAATTTACTTAAGGATGTAATTGATAGAATATACACTCACATAGTGTAATATTGAATAATGTAATGTATTATACAATATATACATTATATAGTATATAATATCTTCTCTTTTTAGACATATTTGTACTTACCGTATAACAAATATGTTTATATTTATTATATAGTAATGTCATATACAATATTACATATTCTATTTTGTAGCATATTACATAATGTATTATATAACATATAATAGCATTTACATAATATATCCAAATATGCCAAAGTAGTATTAATATCATCATTTGTAACGGCAAATATTAAAACAGTCCAAGTGTTTAATTGTCCAGTGATTTGAGGAATGACTGAACTACCTGTGATAGGAATACAATGGGATATTATCATGCCCTGAGAAATTATAAGCCTGAAGAAGATACAAAGAAATATGTAAAACATTCTATGTTCTTGGGAGGCTTTGAGACAAAGAAAACAATAGTCTTTGAATAACTTAAACTGAATATTAACCAGAAGAAACTAATAGCTTTGTAAGTGAAAATGAGTGTTAGCATATAACCAAGAAGGAACTTGGAAGTGGAATAGGAAAACAGGCCGCCATTGTGGAAATCTTTAAGAAAAAAAATGACAATGTATTTATCTTCATGATAAATCATATAGTCACTAAGTACCTATATATATATTCTAGGCATTATACTAGAGAGTTAAAAAAATCTGCAAATAAAAAACAATGAATGAAATCGTACCCACTCTAAAGAAGTTTATATTCTACAAGTGAGACAATAGGTGTCGTGTGTGTGTGTGTGTGTGTGTGTGTGTGTGTGTACATATATATGTATAGTAATTATTGGGTATTTTGGAAGGGAAGACATTAGCAGTTTTGGGGATAAGGAAGATTTCATCTATAAGGTGTTATTTGAGCTGCATCTTAAAAGAAGAGATTCTGTGAGACAAAGGTAAAGAAGAAACGCATTCCAGATGTTGCAGATGACTAATGAAATTTGTAGAAATTGGAAGTATAGAGTTTCATGTCTGAAGAACGAAAGAAAGAAGCCCCGTTGACCAGACTCAGAGTGTGAGAAGCAGAATATTTACAATGAGACAAAAATAATAGGTTGGAACTAGCTTGTGAAGGTCATTAAAAGCTAAACAATGATGTTTGTAGATTGTATCGAAGAGATAATAGGGAATTATTTGGTTGAGTAGGGCAATAATATAGATTGAAGTAGGGAAAGTCTTGAGGCAGGAAGGCCAATTAGGTGGTCAGTACAATAATCTAGGCTAAAGTTAACAAGGTGTTATGGAGGAAAAAAAAAAAACAAGATTTGATAACTGAATGAATTTGCCATATTATAAGACTATTGTGGGGGGAAATGGTTATATTTGAACAATGACATAATAATGTTTCTCCTCTTTCTCTTTTTTAATGAATTTAGGATTCATAAAAACTCAGTAAAATAATATAAAATATTTTAACCTTCTTTCCTCTTATGTTGTGATCTTTTAGCTTATATGTATATAATATGTGTGCAAAGATATATAAAATAGAAATTTACTTCCTATATCAAATAGGAAGAAAATCAGAATCAGGGGTTGGCAAGTTATATCTAGTAAGCAACTGGCTACTTTTGTATGCTTGTCAACTCAGAATATTTTTATAACTTAAAATAAAGTTTTATTATATTAAAAATGTAAAAAGTAACAATTTTTATTCTCCAAAAGTACAAAAACAGGTGGAAATCTGGATTTGGCCCTTAGGCCATAGTTTGACAGACACTGCTCTCAGTGATACTGATGTTGATATTATATTATTGTTAATAAAAAAGATTGGTACTTGACTTCAAAATAAGCACAAATTTACATTCAAATTAAGCACAGTATTCACACTTTCTATATGTGGAGGATAAAGAGTCAAAGAGTGCAACCTGGAGAGGAATGAAAATGATTGGTTTGAGCATCCTCTTTGAAATCAAGCTCTAGGATAAACCAACTAATCAGAATCAGGGCATTGTTCATTCTATTTAAATCTTGACTGGGTTGACTGAGATTTATATTTGTATATTTCAGGAAAGCCAGCAAGGGAACAAATTAAGACATGTATGGCTTAAATATAATTGTTACATTAATCATATCTATCTCTTTTTTTCTAATTATTTCCCAGGGAAATTTATGATGGGAATTCCAAAAAAAAAATGAATTGAAGAGATGGCTTCCTTATATGGGTATATTAAATTATAAATTTCTTGTGGTCAAAGATTATACAAGTTTGGGAAATTTGGGACTATGAGTACTTAAATAATGATTTGCATTAAATACCTAATGTTGTTTGCTTTGGTAACATTTTTCTTATGTTAAAAATTGGCTCATTTTAAAATAAAATTTAATGGTTCATACTGTAATATTACAAACAATTTGCATTTTGGTGACTTTCCATATGATATGCTAAAATAAATATGCAAGTATATAAGCAAGTATAAAGCAAGTATAAAAAAGTAATATAATTACTTACAATTTAACATTTATATTTAAATTATCTTTAAAGTTGGATTCTATTAGGTTAATTAGGTTAATATCAGGTCAGAGGAATGATTAAAATTAACAATTGTGTTAATGTAGTTTCCATTTCCTAAAATTTTCTGAATAAGATGAGGATGGCGAATTCTTGACTGTAATTAGCCATGAGTCTTCCAATGAAACATCTATTGACGCTATCATTTTAACAAAATCTCTTTAAGTTCTATTGAGTCATCCAGATAACTGAATTCCAGAAGATAAAACTGAAATATTACCTCTTGATCTCAAAATGGAAATCACCTAAAGGACTCCATTGTTTTCTTATTTCCTTTAGTTTTCAACATAAGGACATATGTTAAGAAATACAATCAGGTGTGTTTTGATATTTTGTCATTGTGTTTGTGCTGTCATTTATGTTTTCATTTAAAATTTACCAGTACCTTAATTAACAAGTTGAAATTATTTAATTATCATCTGACTTTTGCAAAAAAAAAAAGATTGTCAAGGTTACAACATATGAAATTATGAATCCTATCACAATATGCCTATTCATGTAGTTAGCAGCAATAATATTAATATATAAATTATTAGTTATAGTATTATATTATTATTATAAGTCATTGAAGGATATGCTCTTTGCAGATGATTATTATAGCTAAAGATTATTTCTTTTTTAATATTAGTTTTTTATTTTAAAATATTTGCAAAGATAGTTTTCAAAATTCAATCTTGCAAAACCTTGTGTTGCACATTTTTCTCCCTCTCTTCTCCCTACTCCCTTCCCCTAGAGAACGAGTAATCAAATGTGTTAAACATGTGCAATATAATACATATTTCCACATTTATCATGCTGCACAAGAAAAATCATATCAAAAAGGGAAAAAATGAGAAAAGAAAACAAAAAAGCCAATAAACAACATCCAAAAAGGTTATAATCCACATTCAGTCCCCTCAATCCTTTTTCTGGATACATTCATCACAAGTCTAATTGGAATTGGCCTGAAACATTATTGAAAATCACCTTTGCCACATCCATCAGAATTGATCATCACATAATCTTGTTGGTGCTGTGTAAAATGTTCTTTTGGTTCTACTCACTTCACTAAGCATCAGTTCATGTAACTCTCTCCAGGCTTTTCTGAATTCATCCTGCTGTTTGTTTCTTAGAGAACAGTAATATTCCATAACATTCATATACCATAATTCATTTAGTCATTCCCCAACTTACGGGCATCCACTTAGTTTCCAGGTTTTGCCACTACAAAAATGGTTGCAACAAACATTTTTGCATATGTGGGTCATTTCCCTTTTTTTATGACCCCTTGGCGATACAGATCCAATAGAGACACTTCTGCATCAAAGAGTATGCACAGTTTGATAGCCTTTTGGGCATAGTTCCAAATTATTCTCCAGAATGGTTAGATCAGTTCACAACTTCACCGACAATACATTAGTATCTCAGTCTTCCCACATTCCCTTGACATTCATCATTATCTTTTCCTGTCATCGCAGTCAATCTGATAGCTGTGTACTGGTACCTCAGAGTTATCTTAATTTGCAATTCTCTGATCAACAGTGATTTAGAGTATTTTTTCATGTGATTAGAAATGGTTTTAATAGCTTTAACTGAAAATTATCTGTTCATATCCTTTGACCATTTATCAGTTGGAGAATGGCTTGCATTTTTATAAATTTGAGTCAATTCTCTATATATTTTAGAAATGAGGCCTACTCTATTTCTTAGGCAGTATGAAATGGTTTTGCTGACTATTGCTTTATAATATAGTCTGGAATAGCTAGGTCACCTTTACTTGCATTTTAAAAAATTAATTCCCTTGAAATGCTTGACCTTTTGTTCTTCCAGATGAACTTGATTATTTTTTTCTAGTTCTGTAAAGTAATTTCTTGGCACTTTGGCATGGCACTGAATAAGTAGCTTAATTTAGATAGAATTGTCATTTTTATTATATTAGCTCTGTTTACCCATGAACACTTGATATTCTGAAGATTATTTCTACTTTGAACTTCTAAATGTTTTGGTCATTTGGTCTAAATGATTTTGTTCTTAGAAAATGAATTATTAATGATTTATCTTGATAGCACCTTCCTTTTTAAGAGAACCTTTCCTCACTTCCCTGATCAATTAACCAACATTTACTATAAAGAATAAAATGGAAACAGGAAATAAGTAGATAAACTAAAGATTTCTTATTTAACAGATGAGAAGTTAAAGTACAAAGAGGGCCAACCATTTACATAGGATCAGTAGAAAGATTTGAAATCAGGTTTTCTTCAGTGAAATTTGATTATTATAATTTCAAAGCATTTATTTTTGTTTTTGACTCTTTTTGTTTTTAATGTGGTCACTGTGTAATAGTATATTCCTGGCTCAACTTATTTTACTTTTTAATTATTACATAAAAGTTTTCTAATGCTTTTCTGAATTCTTTGTATTTTTTTTTTTTGTGGAATAGTAATTTCACATTAAATGAATGTACTACAGTTTCTTTAGCCTTTCCCCAAGCAATGAACACAACTTCTTTCCTGATTGTTGTTTATTTTTCTTTTGCACATAAAGGACTACTGTGAATATATGTGTGGAAATAAGAATTTCCCTTCTTTTTTTGATCCCCTTTGTCATTATGCAGAGCAATGGGATCTCTGAGTCAAAAAATAAAGACATTTTTTTGTCATTTTCTTACAAAAAATCCAAAATTATTTTCCAGAGTAATTAGTACAATTCATGATCCTACTCACTGTGGACCTACATCAACATATGTGTCTTGCTACAACCCCTCCAAAACTGACAATTCCCATCCTTAATAATTTTTTTGCCAATCCTCTGAGTCTGCAATGAAAGTTTAGAGTTTCTGATTTTTGTCATCTCTTGTTATTGCTAATTTAGAGCAATTTTTACATGTCTATTAATAATTTTGCAACCATTTTAAGAATCTCTTGTTCATATACTTTGACAACTTTGCCACAAACATTTTTGCACATGTGGATATCCATTGGAAAGTGGCTCTTGGTCACCTACATTTGGATTCTCTGTAAGTTTTAGATATGATTGAAGACAGTTGATAATAAGCCCCTCCTACCAAGTAACTTATTTCATTTCAGTTGCATTATTTTATTTATGCAAAACTTTGTCAGTTTAACATAATTAAAATAATCTCTTACATCTTTTTGATTGTCTCTGTCCTTTGTTCAGTTAAGACCTTTCCTTCAAGCTGTGGCTGTCAACGACATCTAATCTAGTTCTCTTCTGTTTTTGTGTTATGTGACTTTCAATATTTATATTTTGTATAGAAGAAAGATTCCTGGCCTGCTAGGGTCCATGAGGTCCAGTTGGACTGTTATGCCATAGTTCTCTTTTAATTGTCCTGACTCAGTATCCATAATTATCCTAACTCAGTTTCCCTAATTGTTCTGCCTCAGTTTATAATTGTTCTGCTCAGTTCTGCAAAACCACCCCTCCCTCTTAATCAGAATATTTGATAAGGATAAAAGATCTTATATTTTAGAATATCAGAATGCCTCTCCCCATCCCAAGCTATCAGAATATCAGATATTGTCTTATCAAGATGCCTCTCCCCATCTCCGGGGTACCTCCCCCTCATTATGTCATCCCATCTCCGGTGGTTTGCCCCACCCTGTTAGAGTCACTCTCAGCACCCTGATTCCAACCCTGCCTCAGTCTACCCCGAGTCTAAGCCACATATATATATCATTGAGAACTCACATTGTGTGCTGGATTTTTGGAGACAATAGTCTCATTCAGCCCTGGGACCAAACCATGGATCTATTTGGTCCCAGTAAATCTCTCCCTTTTAAATAAATTATTAAATACTTTCTAATCTCTATCTTGCCTCAGTTTCTCCCACATTATAGGACATGTTGGAACAACTGGACAATAAGTTCATTTTTACTATGCAATTTGAGATATTGGTCCAAAACTAATTTGTACCTAAGTTCCAGTTTTTCTAGAACATCTTGTCAAACATAGAGTTCTACTCCACTAACTTTTGCTTTCAGTTTACTCAAAGGCTGGCTTATTTCCAATATCAAATCAATACTCCTATTGTTATAGAAAAGGTAACTCAATCTGTTTCAGTATGGAATTACTCATCATCCTTGTAATTTTCTAAACCAAAGCTCCCCTACCTGACCACCACTCCACATTATATATATTTCCCCCATCTTCTTTTCAATACCTTTATCCCTTTTGTGTAGCATAGTGCTTGGCCCCTTGTAAATGCTTAATAAATGCTTATTCATTTATTCATTCATGTATATTTTATCTTATATATGGGCAGCGATATTTTCATGTTAATATAAGATTTTACATTTACTTCACTAACAAAAAGAACCAGTATGATCTTGGTCTTATTGTTATCTTTAGAGAACATCAGTTTTATTTTATTTTTTTTTACAAGTTGTTATTAAATCAGGAGGACAATGATTTCCTTGTTTCAAATGCCAAGAAAAGCATGGTAGCAACAGCTGATTTCCATCATTAGTAGTGTCTGAAATGTAGGGTGTGCACTCTTATGTTCTCATTCATCCAGCAAGCTCAATAGGTTCATGCAATATTATAGTTACATCAATATGGCTGAATGTGAACCACTTGTAAT
Source organism: Antechinus flavipes (assembly GCF_016432865.1). Classification (NCBI taxonomy): domain Eukaryota; kingdom Metazoa; phylum Chordata; class Mammalia; order Dasyuromorphia; family Dasyuridae; genus Antechinus; species Antechinus flavipes. Next base: position 408,988,827 of record NC_067401.1, on the reverse strand, counting down.
CTTACAAGTTGTTTGTCATTTGCATTCCTGTCTGTTTGTTATTTAAGTTGTGTTTGTTCAGTTAGTTTTTTTGGGGGGAGTATCAACATTCTTAATCTCTGTCAAAAACATTGGCAGGCAAATTTATAGTAGTGTTTGGTCAGTTGCTTAGGGGATAAGACCAAACAGCATATTGGTTGTGTTAAGTTTGGTTTTGTGGTTTTACAGTTTAGGAAGGCCACTCCATGTTCAATAACATGCAACAATTCCTGTTTGAAAATATTTCTCTCTATATGTAACCAGTTTCAGGCAGGGGTAGGAAGTTATTTTGGGAACCTAAAGGACTTATGATTCCAAAACAAAGAAACAATACCAGTGTAATCAATGGGAAATACTTGGTGTTTTCTGGTTTTAATAGCAATTACAATTTTTTAATGACCTGAGGAGAAGTTGAAGGAGAAAGGAGAATTCATTTGAGTGATAAAGTCAAATATCCAACCTTTCCAATTTCTAGACTTTGAAGACTTTGGATTTCTGGTATGTCTATGGAATATCATCTGGTTCAAGGCAAAATATAGAAGACCAAAAAAAAAAAGGATGAAGGAAAAAAAACTATAAACAAATAACATATATAGTTGCTTATATGTTGTCTTCTCTACAAGATAGTGAACTTCTTGAAGGCAGGGATTGCCTTTTGCCTTTCTTGCAATTCTTAGCATTATGCACAATACCTAACACACATTAGGTACTTAATAAACATCAAGTATTTATTGACCTCTTATTTGACCTTCTCATTGTGTTGATAGCTTTCAGTGTCAAAGGTTTTTAGAACATGCATTTAAAAATAATTTGCTTATGCATGTCAATCTGAAATTTTCACAATCATGAATGTCTCTATATTCATGTGTATATGCATATTCACATATATACGCACATATTCTTGTGTATATACATCCACATGTGCTATGTGTTTATGTATGTGTTCTTCTCTTTACCCTTTCTTTAAATTTGATATTGATTTGGACCTTTGCTTTAATTAATCAATGGTTTGATTACATATAGACATTTCGATAACAAATATCTTTTCTATAGGTAACAAGTTATTTCCTTTCTGCTAAAATGTTGTTAAATTAATTTTTGTGATGAATATCAGTACTTAATTATAGAGCTTTCTGACTGTTGAAAAGTATTAATTTTATATGGAAAAGTGACTTCAGAATAGCCTACACATCTTGGATTATTTCTTGGTTCTGAACCACATTTTCTTACGTAGCTATTGTTGTCCTATACTCATTCATCCAATGAAGTCATCAAATATCAATGTACATATTGATTTGCTTTGAGAGATTTCATCAGGTCCTTCATAGAATTTTTCTATTTCTTTAGTCTCCACAACAAATGTTTTGATATGTTTTGTAGTGATTTTTAAACTTGTGCTTGTCATAAGTTCTATAAAACAATATGACCAAGTCTCCAATGAAATGATATTTCTTGCTACATTTGGTTCATGATGAGACTAGTTCTCCAAATTTATCTACCTTTCCAAAAATAACTTATTAATTAATTGAAACTATTTTTTTCAAAGAGTTCTGACTTTCTTAGATTTTTCCTTATGATTTATAGTGTACAAATCAGTATTTATATGGTTCAATTTTTCTAGTATGTTCTAGTCCCTTGGCTGTCAAAGATCATAGGACAGACATTTGGTCATCTCATATTATAATGGTAATAACAAGTATTTGGAAAGAGATCTCAATTAAAATAATTGTAGCTTATTATATCAATATCAGTCAGTGATAAAGAAATTTCAGAGAAATTCTATGAAGAACTTGATAATACCAATCAAAAATTAGCTTATAACTTCATGTGAAAATGAGTTAGGATATGAAGAAACATGAGGGAAAGTACATGGGTGAAACATCATGAAACTGAAATTGACTACATTTGCTATAGGAAAAAATAACATAAACATGGCAATTATCCCTTAGTCAGTTGTACATAGTTAGACCATCATCTTATCAGAGTGAAGAGGAGAATTTTTAATAAACAAAAAAGAGCTGAAAGAAAAAAAGACATATAGTTTAGAATTTTAAAGTAAGTTATTGAAAATAAAAAATAAGGAATGTCTGATATAAATGACATTAACACTGACAATTTCACTTAGAGGTTAAAACAGTAAAGTTTTTTACTGTCACAAGAAGACCAAAAAAAAGCCCAGAAATGTACATTAGTCAACAAACATTTGAATTATTTGCCATATAAAGAGAGATGATTGTCAAGAACAATATCAGTTTAGAATATAAATTTTAAAAGTTTTTATTTAGGGTTAGGGTTAGGATTTAGGCTTAGGGTTAGAGTTAGGGCTAGGCTTATGGGAAAACTTCATAAATTATTATAATATAATATAATAATAAATATTATTAAATTCTCATGAAGCAGAGAGAAGTAGCAGAGCCAATTTAACTAATGTTTTCAGTATACCTGACAAATAAAAGTTATCCCAAAGTCAATAATGAAAATGGAAATAAGACAACAAATATATGGAAAATGTAAAAGATTTACAAAAACTATTGCAACAAGCCCATCTTTTCTCATAAACTATAATGGAGTCACTGTGGTTATATTCCATCATCATAGTGCCTAAGGTTCTTGTAGAAGACAGGAATATGCCATTAACAAAAACAAAGGAAGCATATCTGGAACATATTAAATGTATACAGAGAAGATCTATCTGAGATATGATACAATTGTTATGGCACAGAGGGATCAATTTAAAGATATCTAAAGAAAGGGAAAAATCAAAGGCAAGGAAAAAATCTCAGACTTTGGAGATTCTAAAAAATGAAGACAGGAAAACATCAACTACCAATCTATATGATAACTCTCTCACCTCTACAAAGTAAGCAAGTTTTTTAAGATGATCTTCAAGAATGGTTCCCATATTTATCATTTCACAACTGATTTAAAAATTTAGGATAACTTCCTTTGTGCTTCATATATATTGATTATAAAAAAGCATTCAAGTTGGCATAACAAAATATTGTTTCGCAAGATTCTCTATGACAAAGTACTCTCCCAGTGACAAAGTAAGATCATTTGAGATTTCTTGGAAAATGTAACAATACAAATAATCATGTTTAATGATTATTAAGAAATAAGAGCCAAAGCATAAAACAGATATGTATGATTATCAAAAATATCTGCCACTGAAGTAGAAGAGAGAGCCACTCCTATGTAGAGGGCAAATCAAAGATGTATTCCTTGTTGATGATGAGTTCTTCCAGATGTTCCTTTTTGTAATTAACATTGTTGTTGATTGTATCAACCCCCAAGACATCGCAGATCCTTTTTGAGGAGACTTGTTGTTACTCAAAGGAACATGAATGATCCTCATTATGGAGTCTCTTCACACTATAAAGACCAAATGGATGAAGAATGCCAATTATCTAGATTTCAACATTCATCTAAGAGATCATTCTATACAGTTTGTTCATTAATATGATAGATGACTGGATAGTGAACTGGACCCAGAGTAAAAACGGATCAGAAAAGGGGTCTAGGTTGTTTTCAGGAAATTGAAGAGTATTTTACTAACCCCAAATTTCCCTTAAAAATAATGACTGTTTATTTTCAGCTCAAACATCTTATTGAGGTTGATATATGGCAGTGAGAACTAGAACACCATTGCAATAGAAAAATAATGAAAGATAGACACCAAATAGAGTGGTTATTATGAGCAGAGTATATTGTATAACCTGTGAAGAAAAACAGGAGTAAAGGATGTCATCCAAGAATTGTGTAAGAGTAGTCATATGTCATATGGTAAACTCAGGATGACAAGTGGAAAGTCAGAGCATTGCACTAGTTCACTTTCCATGTTGGGATATTGGGAAGACCTTCAGAATGTTGGGTATCTGCCTGTGGCAAATTTTGAAAGGCTGTGGACGAAAGTTACATGGAATGGCTGGCCAAGGATGGGTTGTGATCTGCATCATTGGAGAGCAGTGCCAAGCTAATGAAACTGAGTATTCGTTCAGTTAAAAAATATTTATTAAATATTTATTGTTGGAAAGATGGTGTATTAGATAGTAGACACATCAAGACAAAACTTAAATAGATCCTGCCCTAAAGGAGCTCACTTCTTTTTTTTTTTAATTTAATTTTATTTAATAATAACTTTGTATTGACAGAATCCATGCCAGGATAATTTTTACACAGCATTATCCCTTGCCATCACTTATGTTTCGTTTTTTTCCCCCTCCCTCCCTCCTCCTCTCCCCCCCCCCAAGATGGCAAGCAGTCCTATATATGTTAAATATGTTGCAGTATATCCTAGATACAATACATATTTGCATAACCGAACAGTTCTCCCGCTGCACAGGGAGAATTGGATTCAGAAGGTAAAAATAACTCAGGAAGAAAATCAAAAATCAAATAGTTCACATTCATTTCCCAGTATTCCTTCTTTGGGTGTAGCTGTTTTTGTCCATCATTTATCCAATGAAACTCAGTTAAGTCTCTTTGTCAGAGAAATACACTTCCATCAGAATACATCCTCATACAATATCGTTGTCGAAGGGGAGCTCACTTCTTATTAGGGGCCACAACATGGCTCTCTGATTTCATTGGTTCAGAAATGCCCTTACAATGACATAGTTTATATAAGATATTTATCAAAAACCAATTTGGGGACTTCTGGCCAAGAAGGCAGAGAGGAGGCACTGTGTAAGCTCCGCATTTCCTCTCAGAATTCATTTATGACAAGCCTCTGAATTAATGCTCGACTGAAAAAAAAACCCCACAAATAGTTACCAAGAGAAGACATTCTTGAAATTCACCAGGAAAGGTCTATTTTTTGCTCGAGGGCAGGGATGGTTTTAGATCAGGCCCAGGCTGAGGGCAGCGAGAGCATGGCAGGCAGCTCACACTGAGCAGACCTGAGTGGGGTGAGGTGTGATCTCAGCATCTTTGCCACTGTAGTAAATTATTGGATACTTTGCCCTGGCAACAAACCAGTAGACAGAGAAGCTAAAAACACAAGGGGTGAAGAATACAACCCCAAACAGTTAAAGTCTCTTGGGATCTGGTTATCCCTCCCAGACAGTGTCTCAGCATTCTCTCAGAGCGCAGGTGCAGCGCAGCCCTCACTGTCCTGGTAGTGCCTCGCTGCTGCCCCCCGCCACGGTCTGTAGAGGAAACTCGGTAACACCACTCAGCCTTTTTCAATGTTGAGCTTCTATAATTGTATTGTAGAATGCTTTAGAATTCCTATCCAAATTCCTTCTCATCCTTATTGATCATGTGCCTAGAGCTTCACAGCTACATCCTTTTAGGGCTGTACTTCTAAAGAGTTGGGGATTTTTTTTTTTCATGCTATAGCTCACTCAGCTTCCTGCTGTTTAATCAGTTGATAATTTGATCATCAGACTCACATTTTAGAAAATGGTGTTACTCAGATAGGAGAATAAGAACAACTGGTAACAAAACATGTCCCCCAAAGTCTGTGCTATATTCTATCATTAGTATCTATAAGGATCTAGTGGGGATAGTGGTCAGATGTTGCTGGGAAGATAGAAAAGGAGGAAGGCCTAAAGAATTGAGAACTTTTGAATCTCATACAGTCTTTCTCTACCTAGTAAGATAAAGTAGATTATACCTAAAGCAATAATATTCATTTCTACCTTATGCAGCGTATTAAGCTGGAATGCTCTATCCTCATTCTCTACGTATGAGAATCAGTCTTATGTTTTACTACTAGTTTGATATTTATTTAGGAGATCCGTGGTGCATGACCAAATTTCCTCAGCCAATTCGAACATTCCTCATGTGCAACATCCCTTCAGTTCATTCATTGACTCAATGGAGACCTATAAATTCATCAAGGCATTTTTATATTTAGTTTAAAAGTCTTTTATTGATTTGATTGATTTGAGGCACATTCTTATGTGATCAGGGTATAAGAATATGCTCTTATTTTAGGCATTGTGTGATAATTTGGTTGATTTACACTTTTGACCCCCTTGCATTGTAAATCCACCTAACTGTACTATTATTATCCAGGATACATCTTTCCATTTTGTCTCCAAGAATAGCATGAATGATTTTGTGAAATGCTTTGCTGAAATCTAGGTATGCTTTATTTACATCAGTTCTCTGATCAGCAATTCTAGTAAATCTATCTGAAAAGGAAATATGGTTCATCTGGTATCACCTTTTATGAAATATTAATGTGTTTTATGCTTCCAAATTCATAAAAGTGGAGGAAGAAATCAGTTGAAAAATTTATTCTAATGCAAGGCTAGAGGTGTGCTGGTCAGTATTTAAGAACTGGCTCCAGGGGATACAAGGGAATGGATAAACAACATACTTTTCATTTTAATATGCATCATTAACATTTTCTTCATCACTTCTTAAAGTCACAAAATCAACAAAACAATAAATAAGGCCCTAATTTGAAGCATTTGCCAATTTCCAAGAGGAGAGTACTCACATTGGAAATTTAACAATAGACTCTTGGGAGCCAATTCAAGCTGGCTCCAGCACATACTCCTGGATAAGATTATTGTTTATATTTAGAATCGAGAACTAGATCCTTATACTTCCTGAGAAAGAACTTTGTATCACCTTGGGAGATAGGATGGTATGTGAAAATTTAGTTCATGCCTTAATAAATGTCCCTTTGCATATGTAATATTGATTGAGCATATTTATCAAAAACCAGGCAAATCAAAAGGGTTATCATTCTTTTCTTATTTTTGGATTGAGATATTTTCCTGGAATAATGTCTTGCACAGAATAAACATTCATTAATTTTTAATGAATCTAATCAAACACTATGCCACATACATTGTGAGTATAATCTTTGGCACAGGCTATGTTTTCAATACTTTCAATATGAAAAAAAGGGAGAGAAAAAGGATGGGGAGAAAAAATGGTTTGGGAAATGTAAAAATTTCAGATAATATATGAGCATGACATTTGAATTTCTGGATCTGATTCTCTAATGTTATGGAAGGACCTTGAGTTCTTTCTTATGAATGTAGTTTGAAGAACCAATGGATGTATCACTTGAGAAGATTAAGGAAGATATAATAGCTATTTTTATCTTTCAGAAATTAAAGCATAATCATATGAATAAGGAATATTTATTCTTTTTTTAGCATCAGAGGGTATCACAAGGGGCCATAATGGGTGGTAGTTTTATTCTTTGTGTGATTCTATGCCATTTAACATTTTTAAATCAATAACTTGCATACTCATCAAATGGGAAGATGGCACAAAGGTGGAAAGTGTAGCAAATGTACAGGATTCAGAGCCAAAAAGATCTTGAGAGTTGAGTGCATTGGAAAAAAAGTCCAGTAAGATAAAGTTTTTAAGAATGTAAGGTTTTAGAGAAGGGAACAAAAAAACAATTTCATAAATAAAAGATGAGGAAAGCATGGTTAAGCAGTATTGAAGAAGAGATTTTAAGTGAATTGCAAACTCTATTTCAATATGCAGCATAATAAAGCACCTTTCTATCTCCCCAAAACTCAATGCCAAACAAATGGGATCTTGGGGAAAAATTAGAGAAGTGAAATTTCTGGGAATAGGGTCCTGGTCATCTCATTGTATTCTGCACTTGCCAGATTGCATCTTAAGTAGAGATGGCACAATTTTGAGACAGTGATTAACTGAGGAGTCTCTGGAGGAGGAAACCATGATGCTAAGCCTCCTAAATGTGAGAATCTATTGAAGGAATTGGGATGTTTTACCCCAAGAAGAAAATTCTGACTCAGGAGAGATGTGATAGCTAGTTTCAGGTACTTGAAGGGCCTTCATGTGGAAGAGGATTCAGTTTGTTCTCTTTGGGCAGTGGATAGATGTAATGGAAGGGAGTTTATTATTATTTTTTTAATTTTGAAAAAAATTTCTTTACAGCATTATCCCTTGCACTCACTTCTGTTCCGACTTTTTCCCTCCCTCCTCTACTCCCTCCCCCAGATGACAAGCAGTCCTACACATTTTAAATATGAAACAGTATATCCTAGATACAATATATGTGTGCGGAACCAAATAGTTCTCTTGTTGCACAGAAAGAATTGGATTCAGAAGGTAAAAATAATCTGGGAAGAAAAACAGAAATGCAAACAGTTTACATTCATTTCCCAGTGTTCTTTCTTTGGGTGTAGCTACTTCTGTCCATCACTGATCAATTGAAACTGAGTTAAATCTTCTCATTGTCGAAGAAATCCACTTCTGTCAGAATACATCATTATACAGTTTCATAATGATTTCCTGGTTCTGCTCATTTCACTTAGCATCAGTTCATGTAAGTCTCTCCAAGCCTCTCTGTATTCATCCTGCTGGTGATTTCTTACAGAACAATAATATTCCAGTTTTGAGACAGTGATAAACTGAGGAGTCTCTGGAGGAAGGAAATCACGAGGGCCTTCATGTGGAAGAGAATTCTGTTTGTTCTCTGGGCGGTGGATAGATGTAATGGAAGGGAGTTTTAAACAGAGTAGTTTGGACTTGATGTTAGAAAACCATTCTAAAAGCTCTTCTATAGAGCTGACTAGAAGTAGAATAAGTTGTCTTGAGAAGTGGTAGGTTTCCCCATTATTGGAAGTCTTCAAGAAGAGGCTGAATGACCCCTTCTTGGCTATATTGTAGTGGGTATTCCTTTTGTGTATGGTTTGGACTGAAAGGCTTTATGTGTCCCTTCCAACTCTCAAATTGTGTGATTCTGCAAATTTTCCAAGAGAATTGCCTTGCTGCCAGGAAAAACTTAAAATAATGAGAGTTATCCAAAAGTGGAACAGCTTGCCTTGGGAGATAGTAAGTTACCCCTTGTTGAAAGTATTGAAGCAGAATCTGGGGGACTATTTGCTAGATATATTGTAGTAAGGATTCTTATTGGATATGAGTTATACTGCATGATTGCTGAGGTTCCTTCTAACTGTAAAATTCTCTGATTCTTTCAGGATATCAAACCAATATATCAGTTTTCTTGGACATTCTTTTGGTTACATCTGTTATTAATTAACATTGATGATGTATAATCTAAGTACAGTATTCTAAAAGCTGAGACTGGGAATAGGTTCAGAAGGTGGGGGGTAGCATTTTGGCAGAGTCTCTTGTTCAGGGAACCATTTAATTCATGGAGATATAGCATTCAGAACAAATTCAGCATCCTGATTGAGTTGGTAGATCAATTTAAGTTCATAAAAATTTTAGTGGTAGTTTGTCAGTGCAAGAAAAAGCCTATAATACCAGGCAAAAGAACAGGGCATTATCAGTCACATGTGTAGTACATGCATACAATTATAACTTTCTTGTTTTAGTTACAAGACAGAATTTGGTGAAATTACAGCTGATTTGTTCCCAGAACAATATTTGATTTTGGATGGAATTTGCTCTTAACAAAGTAGGAGGAATCTGCCAACTAATCCAATCAGTTATCATTTGTTGAATATCTTCCATGTGCTAGATACTATACTAGGCAGTGGGGATATAAAGGTAAAAAAAATATTAATTTCTTTCCTCAGGAACTTATATTATTTTTTAAAGCAACTGATATGGAATGCTTACATTTATATGAAAAATGTCTGGGAATCTTGATATAATCATTAAAAATGAACTGATTTATATGATTTGAGGTTATATTAAAAGGGGCATAGATGGATGATAATTATATTGTTCTTTTCCCTGGTCAAGTTGTATCAAGAGCATTATAAACAATAATGTCTAACAACCACATTGTCAGGAAGAACATTGATAAGCTAGAGAATCTGCAGAAGAAGATGTTCAAATTGGACATAGACCCTAATAACATGCCAAAAGAAAGTTGAGTTAATTGAGCTTGTTAGTCTAGAGAAAAGACTTGATGGTAGAAATGGTTGTGTTTGTTTTAGTGCTGCCTTCAATTTTTTGAAAGATGGTAATGTGAAAAAAGAATCAGATTTTGTCCTTAGAGTATAGAATTAGAAATAATAGGTAGAAATTTCAGATAAGCCATATTTAGTCTAAATGTAAGTAAAAACTTTCTAACAATTAGGGCTATCCAAAGTGAGTTCTCTTGGGAAGTAATGGGAATAATCTAGCTGGACATCAAAAAAAAAATATACAACTACTTTTCAGTTATATTTTGATTTCAGTTCTTTTTCTTATACCGATTAGACTCTGTGAGAACTTTACTGCCTTTAATCAAGTTTATAAATTTCTGGGAATTTGGTTATGGGTAAAGGAAGATAATATTGCAAGGAGTGATGGAAAGAGATCTAATAGAAGGAAGAAGATGAGAAAAAGAAAATGGATGAGGGTGTCCCCTAAGGGAGAGAATTGAAATAAAACATGTTCAGATAGAGACTGCATTGATGAAACTTTAGCATGATTCAAAGACTTCATTGAGCAACATGAATAGATAACTCTTTCAATTTGAAAACACTTGTTCTATTTTGCAATATTCAGAAATATTTTTGTCCTTTTCCCAGAGACTATGATAAACAAATTAATACCACACAGAGCCAGGCATTCATAAACACAACCTCAGAATCCTCGTGTGATCATGCTAGATTCCTTCCATGAGTTCTTTTTCATTTGTGGTCAAATGCAACATGTCTATGCCATTATAAAGGAGAAGTGCCAGAACAATGTGAATTTCTGAAGAATTGTGGATACTCAGATTATGAGAAGTTGCTTTAGCTGGTTGTTGCCTAGTTCATTCTACTGATTTTAATGTCTCATGGCTATATTTCCTATACATTGTTTTTTCCCTGATCATAGAATGATAGAATCTTATAGAGTTGTACCTAATCTCTATAAAATATCTCTTAAATTTTAAGTACATTTACTTTGTTCCTTTCTGACCATTATACCAAAAGTATCTTGAAAGATATTAAATATTAAATGTGTGAAGGAATAGTATAATATTAGAGAAAATAGCAAATTAAAAAATGTTATTTGACCATATTGTATTTTTTTCTAAATTATTTTTTAGGAATTAATGAAAATGTATCCGGTTTGCCTTATTATGTGGGCTAATCAATCTCATCTTTTTATCATTGCATCTTTTAAAAAAGCATCATGTCTCTTGACAATGTGTAAATTTATGCCTTATAGATGTTTCACTGGAACCAAATGCAAATATTGCTAGTACTGGTTTTTTCTAGCTCTTCTTTATAATCTCTACTTTTGCATCAAACACACAGTCCAGTGAAATCTAATCCAGATTAAATAGATAAATGTATAAAAAAGTAGGTAATGTTAATATGTGGATTTTTTTAGGCACTATGCAACCCACAAACCTTATATATGGTTTTGTGGCCCCCATTTCTAGTTAAGTTTGGTACCACTGTACTGGAAAATTCTGTACAGTTAATTCTGCAATCAAGATAATCGCAGGCTATAAAGCTATCTAGTCTACCTTTCTTTCTTTTTATATTTGCTGTCTGCCAAAAAGTGGAGAGATAATGAAAGACATCTCTAGTTATTAATTAGATTTTATGTAGCTCTCTGTCCATTGTCAAATTCTAATAACCTCTGTAGTTTCTACTCTGTAGTATCATGTTCCATTCCACTAAACTTTCAAGGAAATAAGATAACTTTTTCTTTAGGACTTAGTTTCAAATCACTTTGGTATTACCCAATCTGATCAGATTCTTAGTTGTGCTCCTACATATTTTATTCTCTCAGAAATATTTTTTCTTTTTTCTGTCTCTCAAGTAATTTCTGTATTTGCCTTAAATATCATTGATGCTTATTATGAACCATTAAAATACTGACATAGAAATCATTCCTCTTAGTGGAGTTTTGCTATGTATACTACTTAATTTTCTAAGGTTCTTATTCCCTTTGATTATATTAGAGAACTTTTTGCCCAGTACATGCAAAAGATATGAGTAAGATTGTTCAGAGTCCTTTCCTCTGAGGAAATAGTCATTGCTAATTGAAGATAGTTTTGTCTATCATCTTTGGGATAAAATTTAATTTATTTTTTGTCATTAATGATCTCAAAATCTTTTTATTGTGAAAACACTGTTTTTCTTGGCCAAAGACCTACCTAAGCAATAACATCCTATCTTAGAATTTGTGCTATAATTATTAAGGTATTCTTCTATACTTCCTTTTTTAAACAGCTAGGTAAATATTGGATTCATGATTTTAATTGCTGACCATATCCCACGAAAATGGTCCATAAATGTTCTCTTCATGTAATCACTCATTCTGTAATTTGGATGAATGTGTGTGTATTTCAGGTTATCATACACCTCTGTGTCAACCTCAGTAATCCTTTTGGGTGGTAGAAACATAGCCCTTAAATTAAAAATGAGATATATGTTAATATATCATTGAATGTATTTTTGTGATACAAACCAAGAACACTGATTTCTTGCCAAAACAGTCATTGAAAGACTTTCAGTAGTCATGAAAATTGCTTTCTCTATTTTGAGTCTGACTATTCTCACTTAAATGAGTTCTGAACTATACTTGGCTCAGGTTTAAGTCAATGTCAGGAAACAAGTCCTGTTCTAGTAGATTAAATGCAGACAATTTCTCCTTGAGCATTGGTGCTGGACAGCAGCATTTTTTTTAAGCAAAATGAGAACCTAGGAAAGTTAAGAGGATGTGTATGAGAAATAACAATCATGTTCAAAAGAAGTAAGTTTAGTTCATTTAGATCATAGAGAGAAACAGGCATAGAAGTTAATAATATTATGAGAAAATATTTTATAATGTTTTGCATATGTTGAATTCTGAAGAATTTAAAAATATGTTGATATATCCAAGTTCCCTTTTGGAAGGTCAAATTTTACTTATAAAATTGATAGTTTTTTCATGCAGAAATTTTCATGCAGATAATGAAGGATGTAGAAGACATGTTACTTAACGGGCTGATTATTGTATAGTTCTTTATGCCCTGTATGCTATTTTGTGTTTTTAGTATAAAAGGAAGTAAAATCCTATTTACTATAAATAGGAAATTTGGGTTTTTGAACCCAAGTTCCATCTGCCAGTTTTATTTTGGATATCCAAATGACAAATGCCATATCTATTTTCCTTTGGGCCATTAGGTATAAATTAATGACTAGTAATGCAATCTTTACTTGCTGAGAAATCATATGCCAATTATGCTATAGGATGCCAGTGAAAAATTCAGATTACAATCTCATTTGATTTTATTACTCTTGTAGCCACAGGACAAAGACATGGTCCTTACTTAGCTTATAAATATTTCCAAAGATAATGATAGTGTAGTGAAAGAAGTAGGTACTAAATTAGTGATTTCCTGGAATAGGAAGACTTTCTTTATCAATATAGGTTGGCACCTTCTCTGCATCTTAGTCTGACAGCTGCTTAGAGTACTGAGATGTTCTGCCTGGCCCATGATTATACAACCAATGTGTGCCACAGGGAAAAGTTGTATACAGATCTTTCTACTCAGTAGTCAATTCTGTATCCATCATGCTTTAATTGCCTCTTATTTTGACAACATAGTTTTCAAAATAAATAACCTTCATATTCTCTTGCCCAACAAAATAATAGGCTCCCCAAACTCCAGAAGATAAAAAAGAGAATGAAGAGAAAAATGAGGATGAGATATAATCTCCCTTATAAAATAAAGTCTTTTGTCTTTGTTGATAATTTATCTGATTTTTCTTTAGTTTCTTAGATTGATGGATACATATAGAAGTGTGAAATGACTTTATACATATGTGGTATTCAGTTCCCATTTAGACATGAGAGGCACATATAAGATGTCTTACCATTATAAAAGTGATATAGTTGGAGAAAAGGAGTTGATTTTGCAGGGAAAAGGAAGGATAGAATTTAATCTAAATGCATATACATTAAATGAAACAGTGATTTATATATAGGTGAAAATCTTTATAAAAATATTCTTTTATTTATTTTCTTTCAAATTACATGTAAGAGTAGTTTTTAACATTTTAAATTTTTTGACTTCCAAATCTTTCCTTCTCTTCTCCCCCTCTCCCTACTTTGAGAAGATGAAAATTTTGATATAGGTTATACTTATGCAATCATGCAAAACAGATTTCCACATTAGTTATATAAAAGAAAGCACAGCTCCAAAAGACTTCATAGAAATTAATGCTCTCAATTGTCCTATAAAAATACTCTAAATCATAACTGATTAGAAAAATGTAAATTAAAACAACTCTGATGTACCACCTCCCACTTATCAGATTGGTTAATATGACAGAAAAGGAAAATGACAGATTTTGGAGGGGATGAGCGAAAACTGGGATACTAAAACATTGTTATTGGAGTTGTGAGATGATCTAACCATTTTGGAGAGAAATTTGAACTATGCCCAAAGGGCTATAAAAGTATACATACCCTTTGATCCAGCAATAAAACTGCTAGATCTATGTCCCAAAGATATTTCTTTTTTTTTTTTTTTAAAGTATCTATATGTAAAAACTGTGCATAGTAATAGCAATATTGCACAATGGTCAAATGTAAAAGACTTACCTATTATCAGGAATACAATGTTCTGAGACAGTTCCAAAGGACTCTGATGAAAGATGCTATCCATCTCCAAGGAACTGATGAGTTGTTATATCTTCTTTTTTCATTTGGCCAATTCTATTTTTTAAGGAATTCTGTTATTCAGGGAGTTTTTATATATCTTTTCTTATTCTGTTTTTAAGGAGTTTTTTTCAATGAATATTGGTACTTCTTTTACTATTTGGCCTATTTTTTTTTAAGGTGCTGTTTTCTGCAGTATTTTTTGTGCTTCCTTTATCAAACTGTTGAATCTTTTCTCATTGTTTTCTTATATCATTGTCATTTCTTTTTCCAGTTTTCTTCTTTACTTCTTATTTGATTTTTCCTCTTTTTTGAACTCTTCCAGGAATCCTATTTTGGGTCTAAGAGCAGATCACTTCATTTTTTGATATATCCATTTTGACTTTGTTGTCTTTTTCTCTGTTTGTGTTCTCTTCTTCTCTATTACCACAGTAACTCTTATGGTCAGGTTCTTTTTTTGTTGCTTGCTCATTTTTCCAGTCTGTTTCTTGACATAACTTTATTAAAGTTGGGTTCTGCTTTTGGGACATAGTGTGCATGATCCCAAGTTTCAGGTTACTAGTGTTGCTGTTTTCAGAGTTAATTCAGGAGATCTGTGAGTTTTCAAATCTTCTAAGGTGGTATCATCTAAGGAGAAGTGTAATTGCTCTTCTCCTGACTTGTCCTCTGATCCATGAATCATCTCAAGTATTATTTTTTTGTCCTGGAACTATGTCAAGGTCCTGGTCCCTCTGAGACTACTTGTTGTAGTGCATATGGGCAGTACGTCAGAAGTTCTGCATCCAGCGACAGGAAAGCATCTTCTGTAATCTTCTTACCAATTATCTGACCCACATATTGTCCGTGAGCTGAGTGCTCTGAAAGCTTGCATTGCCAATTCAGTTGTCATCAAGTCCTGGTGTTGGCTTGCCAAGTTGTGACCTATGCTGGACCTCTGACTCCCACTGAGAGACCTTTTCTGATAAACTTCCAAATTGTCTTGGGACAGGATTATTTTACTCCATGTTTTGTTAGTTCCATATATCCAGAATTCTTTTTGAGGCATTACTTTTTAAATTGTTTAGAGGAGAATTTAGAAGAGCTCAAATGAATCCTTGCCTTTTTTATTTCACCATTTTGGTTCCACTCCTAAGAATGGTCTCAAACAACCATTGAAAATATATTCCCAGATTTATTCTAACTGAACTGTCCTTTCTAGACAGGCAATTCTACTAATTGCTCTCAAGTTAAATATACCCATATATCTATTTTTGCATATTCTCTTCCTCTCGTTCCCTTTCCCCATCATAAAGCAGCTCATATTTATATGTAATTTAGTTTTACCAAGCACTTCTCTCCATCTTCACAACAACCTTGGGAAGTAAGTATTTAAAGTATTAACTTTATACTAAAAGCATACTTTTCCAGAGTTCCTCAGTATTTAAGGTCTTCTATAATAAATTTCCTCCTCCATGAATGCCTTACCTAACTACTCATCACATACTGATCTCTGTTGTTTCTAAATGACATACAGTGACTTAAAGTTATTTACTAGCTTTCATTTGCCTATATATCTTTCTCCAAAAGTATTGTAGTTCTTTAAATTCATGTAGGATACCTCATACAATTTCATGTCCTTTAAGAATCCTAGAAAGGTCACTGAGTGAATCCTTGCCAATTGACTGGTTAGTCTATAGTAAATGGCTTCAGGATACTTCCTGTTCTTCCTGTTTCTTCAGCAGCTAGGACAACAAACAGTAGGTCCTAAATAAATGCTTATTAAATCTAGCATTTATCATATATACATAGTATGGTTACATTTTTGATACAACTCAAAAACACGTTTTTTTGTATAATCTTTGTGTTTAGGGGAAAAAAAAGATCAGAATACAAGACAATGCATTGCCAATGAATTAGCAGCATTAACTTGAAATACTGAATAAGCTGTGAAAGATATTATCAAAAAAGTCAATGTGCCAGATTAGCATGTTAAAGTTCTCCCTAATTCTGTTCCCATTAGGCAGCACAAAATATTCCTCTTTTATCAAGGAAACACAGTAAGAATAAAAAAAATTGTGAGCAACACAAATTCTGTTATTTTAAAAGAAAAAGGAAGTGAAGGAAGGGAAATAACTCTTGCCAAATGAGCCAGAAAAAAAAAATACTTGATTGTGACTTTCCCCCCATTATTTTCTCAAGTTCAGTTGAACAATTCAGATTAAGAGAACAATAACTAAAGTGTTGGGTGTGTGTATGTAGAGGAGGAAAAGAAGGCTTTGTGAATAATCCATTTGATAAATACCTAGGAAAATGAATATGAAAGTATTATAGAGAAGACCATACCTCTTAAACTCCATTTTAATGATTTTTCTTCAATTAACAATTCATTTAATTTTGAAGATATACCATTTCTTATATTTAAATAATCATTTTTTGTTATTCTTATTGTAGTATTTTATCTTTCCAAATATATGCAAAGATAATTGTCAACATTCACTTTTGCACAACCTTGTGTTTCAATTTTTTTCCCCTTTCCCTAAGATTGCAAGTAATCCAATAGAGGTTAAATTCACACAATTCTTGCAAACATATTTTCAAGAAAAATCATATCAAAAAGGAAAAAAAATAAGAAAGAAACCCCCCCCAAACAAACAAACAAACAAATAAGCAAAGGTGAAAATACTATGTATTGATCCACATTAAGTCTCCTTAATTCTCTCTCTGGATATGAATGGCATTTTCTGTCACAAATCTATTCCAATACACTTGAATCACCTCATTGTTGAAAGGAGCCAAGTTCCTCACAATTGATTAATGCATAATCTTGTTGTTACTCTGTACAATGTTCTCTTGGTTCTGCTCACTTCACTTAGCATTAATTCATGTAAATCTTTCCAGGCTTTTCTGAAATCAGTTTGCTCTTTAAATGATCATTTCAATAATAATAATAATAATAATAAAAAGTTAGCCTTTCTTAGTTCTACAAAAGAATCTGTCCATTTGTGGAGAATTGTGTCTTTTGTTCATCAGCAATGGTAATTGAACATAAATAAAATAGGAAACTTGTTGAATATGTATCATAACAATAGAGAAAAACTTTAAATAACATTCATTTATGTTTTCATCTCCTGCTTCTGTGCATTTTCACTGATTGTTCCCCTAAGCCTGAAATTCCTTTTAAGCCTTCAGGCTTCCCTCAAATCTTAGTTAAAATCCTGTCTTGGGTAGGGAGTCTTTCCTGATGGCCCTAATATTAGAATTTTCCCTCTTGATTACCTCTAATATTTTCTGTAAGTATCTCATTTATACATAGTTGTTTGTGTAGTCTTTTCCATTAAATTGTAAGCTCCTCCAGGGCAGAGATTGTTTTTGCCTTTCATTGAATGTCCAATTTATCACTGCTTTAAAAATTCTTGCTAACTTGACTTAATTGCTTAAGCTGCATCTGTTTGCTGCTGAAATTCACAGCTTCCTCTGGTAATTAAAGTATATATATCCAGAAGGAAAAGGAGTCAAGTTCTAGGATCTCTGTGTGAAATTAAGGGATTCTCAGGTTCAACATACACTACCATGCTCAGACAATAACAGAAAACAAAATTGTTTTTGTAGTAGCATCTGTGGTGTAATTTTGGCCAAATATGAAACCTTCACAACAAAATTGAAGACAGGACTAAATAAAATCGCCCAAGACTGCATTAAAGTGAGCAGTATTGTCATTGGATGAATTAGAATGAAATTAAGTAGTGGGGAGAATAAGTAAAGATTTTGCCATATTCTCTGCTTTTCACTGACTATAATAAGGTTTATAATGCTTGATTTAATCCCTTATACTTTTGAATGTTTCTCAGAAATAAGGCATTACTTAGTTGCCAAAAGTATCTTATAGGTGTGTAATTGTTTTCAGTTGCTTCTTTCCTGTTTTGTTGTCAGCAGTAGAGTCACATATAATAATTATAGTAAAGGTTAAAGGATTCTGTTTGAGGTGGGTGATGCAGACACCAGATAATGGTAGGCAACAAAAATTGGGGTTCAGTCATGTGAAAAATTCACAATGGCCATTCTCTTTGGCAAAAGGTAGATTTATTTAGGGAAGAAGTTACGGACAAAATGTAGGGATACAATAGACAATGGGAATGGTGATTATGAAATAGAATGGGAGAACATATGAAAGACAAATTCCTCAGTAGAACTCACAGTTACCCAATAGAAAGGGAGCATCCCCTGAGGCTGGGGCATGTTCTTAAATGGCAGTATAAATCCTGAAAGGGATTTAGTGATGAGGGTTATTGGATTGAGGGTAAGAGATCCCTTCTGGTCCATGTCCCATGTCCCTTGCGAAATAATTTGCAAACCCAAAGTCTGTATGGCAAAAGGGGATATTTTTACACTAAGAAGACAGCTTTCTTAGTGGGCAGCATCCTGTTTGGGAATTAGCAAAGGTGCGTTTACACTGAGAAGAAAACATCTCCATCTGTGGGCTAATTCCAGAAGGGCAAATAGCTCCTGGTTAGAAATTAGCAAAAGTGGGTTAAGAAAACATTATGCTAAGAAGACAGCCTTCTTAGTGGGCAAAACTCCTGATTAGGAATTTGGCAAAGATTCCAGGTTCAGAGTTGCCTTTTATTAAACTTCTGAAATTTGAGGTTTTTTGATCTTTGGATGAATGTAAGACTGATTTTCAATTCAATTCAATTCAAAATGAAAGAGATTACTTAACTGGGAGTTTGAGCCACACAATGTTGATTATGCCCCAGGCCTAGATTTCCAATTGACTGAAATTACTTATCTTGGGAAGTGTATTGTCTGGGAAAGGTGTGCGCCTCCCAAGGTAGAGCTTGAGACCCCAATCACCCTATCCCCACATATTAAAGGGGACACAATTTAAATAATTTTCCTCAGGAACAACATTTTTCCCCCAAAGGGGTACATCAGACCCCACAACAGTTAAAGGGGACAAATTTATATCATTAGCACCCCAAAAAAGTTAGGTATAAGGAGAAATATAGTTGAAAAACATAATGGAGTTATGAGAGATATTGTATGGATATAGGGAGGAATAAAAGAGAAAGACACTATGAGGCAGAGTACAGTGGCAGCCTGACCCAAAGTGGGGCAGCAGCCATGGGATGACCCATCAGTGGATTTTACAGGAAAAATTTAAACTTAGGGCCATAACTGGGATTTATGACAGGATATGGCATGGTGAGACTGCTAAAGACCTCTACAGAAAGTGGGTCTCCAGGGTTTGACATAACTTGAATTTATGACTAGATGACCTCCCCAGAAGGTGGGACTGATGTAAACTGTATTCCTCTGATCTTTGTGTATGGGGGGTGGACCTGGGTTTGAAAAACCCTAAATCTTAATCCTTCCCAACCTTTGGGAACAATCCCACCCTCTCATTCGTAGGGGGAAACTCCCATAATAATGTTCATCTACTATTCAATTGAAGATCTTGGCCTGGGGCATAATTAGCCCCTCAAATTCATCTGGAGATTAGTCCTTAGCCCTGGGCTATAGAAATCTAATATAATCAGAAGTTGTATACCCAAACTTTTGCCAATTCCTATTTGGAACTAGCCCTCTGGGAAGTTATTTCTCAATGTAATAAGCCCATTTTTTGCCAAAATCCTCTCCTGCAACACTGGCCTGAGGACCCCATTACTATTAGGGTATCTCTCACCCCTCATTTCTTACACCTCAACAGGATCTTGGAGCTAAACTGATCTTTTTATCCCATGAATCAATTTTTTAGTTTCTCTTTTCCAACACATCATTTAGGATTTTATGAAGTTTCCCTCAATCTTCTCCAAGAAGAAGGACAATTTAAGTATATAGAATGTCCTTGGAGAACCAAACTGCCATTATTTTCCTATTTCCATTTAAATTGTTTCAGTTTTGATTTTGAATGTTCCTGAAATTATCCCACAATATAGGAAGCAGGTTGCCATTATTCTGGCCAATATATGTGTCGTGTGGCAACTGCCTGGAATATAATCTTTCCTTTTATATCATAATCTGCATAACATAACATTTGTTGTGTTTAGTTTTTTGGTTGTGTATGATTCTTTGTGAACTCATTTGAGGTTTTCTTAGCAAAGATACTGAAATGGTTTGCTATTTCTTCCTCCAACTTATTTACAAATGAGGAAACTGAGGCAAACATGATTAAGTGACTTACCCAGGGTCACACAGATAGTAAGTATATGAGGCAGAATTTGAACTCAGGAAGATGATATTCCTTTAATCCAGGGTCAATGCTTTATGTACTGCACCACCTAGCTGATAAGCCATATTATACCATACCATACCATACCATACCATACCATACCATACCATACCGTACCGTACCATACCATACCATGACATAGCCGTATTTATTAGTCTTAAAAGAATATAGTGGCTCCATTTATCACATACTGAGTATATGGCTTTTATATGACTTAATACTTTTGCTTCATAAGGAATGCAAATTGTTCTATTTATTTCTGGTCTTTCACAACACTGTGTCCATCTTGCAGTGTTTAATATACTAACATATTAGAGGGAGTAGAGAGAAGCATCTTATAATTTAATTCCTGAAACAAATTATATAGATCTTAAGGATATGCATTACCTCTTTTTTCTAGTTTACTTCATTTATTTTTGATGTCCTCCTTTGCATGTGTGTATTAGATATGTATGATATCATAGAGAAAACTTATTTGAAAGCATAAAGCACTTCATAAGAGCTCCCCTGTGACTCTTCTGTTAAATAAAACACAATGGTCTTTTTTATTTGTTACATCATAAATAGAGGACTATGGACCATATCACTGATTGAATTTACTGGTATGTAGGTTGCTTAAAATCTTTCTATTTTCCTTAGCAGTTATACTATATAAGTCATTCTTAATTTGAAAGACTTTAATACTCTTTTAATTATGGTCTTTGATGAATCAAGTTGATATAAAAGGATTAGTCATTAAGAATTTGTAGACAATGAAAAAGATTAAATGATTCTGGAAGCAAAGATTAAAATATTGTTTTATGTGGACTAAACTATACAACCTAACTTTTAATTGGTTCTGTTATTCAGAACTAGCCTCTTTAGGTCCAACCTATTATTCAGCATGGTTTGGTTACTGAAGCCACATTTTAGCACACACTTAACCTATTGCTTTTCAGGTGAAGTAGTAGTATAAATATTAATAATTATAAGAAAGGTGGCAGTCGCCATAAAAGTTGTGGTTGTGGATAATGTGTGATAAGTAATGGTTGGAGAGGGTAGGCCTAGCTGAAAAGTAGCAGAGAGAAAAAGCAGTCGAAAATGACTTAGCATTATCTTCTATCTTAAATCATCTTAAATCATAGCATATTTTAATTTCCAAAGTGCTTTTACATTAATTGTTTCCCTTGGTGTATAATGTCATCACATTTCTGAAGATGAAAAAGCTAAGACAGGTTAAAGGGTCCTTCTCTGTTCATATTTCTGGAGTGGCTAAACTTAGATGTCAGGTACCTGAATCTACCTTTAGAGAGAGAGAGAGTGTGTGTGTGTGTGTGTGTGTAGCATTATACCAAATTTACTCAGATTCATGCTTCCCCCCCTTTTTTGTGAAGAACTGAGAGTTGACTTTAAATTGATTAATATTTTGGTTTTAATAAATTACTGATTGTTTTTCATGCTTTTCTAAAACATTTTATGAATCAGTAATTTGATGTAAAATGTAAAGACTTATAATAAAAATGCATTTGGATGATGTCTACAAATTCTTATTAATGTGCTTTACATTCTTTTTTCCTTAGAAATTGGGCCAGTAACAATCACCACAGATCCCAAGAAATTTCAGTATGAACTCAGAGAACTCTATGTTCAGGTGAGTTGTTGACTTTCTCTTCTTATTGTTCTTCCTCCTTTGTAACAAAACATTGTGACCTTTTGTTTCCATGTTTCTTGAATCATGACTTTTTGTTATTTTTAAAAATATATATTATTGCTTTTTTCTATTAAAAGTTGCCTTCATTGTCCATTTGTAATAAAAGTAACAATTATTAATTCAGATATTAAAAGAGATGAGTAGGTGTAGTCAAATAACCTTCCAGTGCCATTTCAAGAATATATAAATAGATAATTTTGATAAATATCAACAATTCTTCAACATGCATTTTAAAGAACCTAACACTACTCTGTGCTAGGAGCGACATATACAAATCAATGCCGAAAGATTAAAATGGCAAATATCCTCAAAGAACATATATTATAATTAGAAAAAACAACACATAAGTAGAAGATGAATAAATTGGGGAAACATGGGAAGAGAAGAAGATACTTGGTACAAATGGCATGGTAGAGAAAGTCCAAAAAGTTAAGAGTCCATCTGATAGAGGAATGAAAATATAGCTGACCTGGTCCTACTCCTTAAAATGGAGGTGCTATATTATCACACTTGAACTTTACAGTAATAAATTAGGGTGAATACAATTATTATGTTCTCCATTTTATAGATGAGAAAATTGAGTATCCAGGAAATTAAGTGTCTTGCTCATGGTTACACAGCCAGCAAAGGTCAGAAGCAGGCTTTGAACCTGTCATTCTGATTCCATATTCAACATTAACAAATATTTCCTATATATGTTGGGGATGTGTTAAAACCACTTCAATCAACTTCTTCATCTCTACAGTGACTATAAATTGCTTGGCTGCAACTTTCTTATGTCTTGAAGAAATGTAATATTGATATATCTTATTTAATAAGATATTAGGTTGGACAAAGATCTCAAATTTAAGGTACTAGTAGTTGCATACTTGACACACTTGATCAATTGCACTTCACTAGTGAAAGGGGTTCACAGTGAACTGAGACCTTTTAATATTTTTATATGTTTCATGAGTTGACTTGGCTAGATAATGCTTATCTAGTAATTAACCTACTAATTATGATACTTTCCAAACACAGATAGAATTAATTCTGGATAACAGGTAGACACCTGTTATTTGTATTATCTTATAACAGCCTTTGAAAATCCTAGCTTAATTTAAATAATATGTTAAAATACCATAGTAAATCTATTTGTGGAAGCAATATTGTCTCTGAAAAGAAACACAAATGCTTTGGGATTGATTTTCTATAATAAAACACATTTCAATGATAAGTCAAGCAGTTGGTGAGCATTTCTTACATACTTATTCTACATCAGGCACCAAGCTAAGTGCTATAAATACAAAAAAAGAAAGAGAAGTCCCTGCACTTCAAGGGATGAAGCAAAAATGTAAATATATATATATACACAGAGTAGATGGAGTTGATTGAAAGAGGGAGATATTAGCATCTGAAAGGACCAGGGAAAGCTCCTTCTAGAAGGTGAGATTTGAGCTGAACCTTAAAAGAAGCCAGGAAGCCGAGATTCATAAATGAGGAACCAGGGCATTCCAGACATAAGGAACAGTCAGCACAAATCACAGATTCAGAAGATAGAATATCATTTTCAAAGAACTGAAATTAGGGTCGTGTAAATGATTCCCAAAATATGTGAAGGGAAATAAGATGAAATAAGGATGGAAAGGTAAAGAAAAAGGCTTTACATGTCAGAGGTTTTTATATTTATCTTGATAGTGATTGAGGACCACTGATACTCACTGAGTAAGTGGTGAGATGGTATGGTCAGATCTACATGTGTAGAAGGTTACCTTGATAGTTGTATAGAGTATATATTGGAATGAAGAGGTGAGGAGACAGTGGAGGCAGGGGGATCAATTAGAAGACAATTGCAATTGTCTAAGTCAAAGCTTCTTAATCAGTGACTCTCAATCCCAAGTGGAGTCATATAACTAAATGTATTGATTTCAAAATTATGACTTATTATCAATAAATGTTTAATTTGTATGCCTGTTTTTTTATACCTACGTAGATAGGGTTGCATACAAATTTCTCAGGTGAAAAGGAATCCTGAGTGGAAAATGTTCAAGTCCTGCCCTAGGTGAAAGTGATTGTGGCTGGGTGAATGAAGGGAAGAGATTTGTATGAGAGATGTTGTGAAGGTATAAATGACAAAATTCAGCAAGATATTAGATATGTGGAGTGAGCAAAACTGAGGAATTCAGGATGACCAGTGTTTTCAGACCTTGGTGACTGAGAGAATGACGATGCTTTCAAAGGTAAGAAAAAATGTGAGGGGAGCTAATAGGCTTAGTATTAAGCATGTTGAGTTGAAAATATCTATGGGCATACAATTTGAAGTGTCTAAGATACAGTTGGATATGGGTAATTGTGGCTTCACTATAAGAATCATAAAGGAGATAATTGAATCTTTTAGAGCCGATGAGATCATCTAGTGAAATTACATTCTTGTTCCTCTTTCATTCTCAAAGAAGATCTATTACATCAGGAGGGTGATATCTTAACTTGAAGTGAATTGGATTTAAGTGAAGCAAGGCAGAGCAAAATCATCAGCCTCACTCTCTCTTCCATAATCATCAACGTTCAGTGGCAAGACCATGTTAAGATGACTGAAGATGACCTCAGAGGCAGTGGGAGACCTTGATCTTTTTAAGCTAAGGTCTTTCCCATATTTTACTTCGTTTGATGCAATACCCATTCAGTGATTTAAAGTTAGGTAGGAAAAGAGACAGAAATGGCTAAGTGAGATTGTAATCAAAAAGAAAAAAGGAGCTAGGACAGAATTCTAGAGAATACCCACAGTTAGAGAGTATGACATAGATGGTGAACCAGCAAAAGAAACTGAGAAGTGGTTGAACAGATAAAAGAACCAGGAGAGAAGAAGTGATGTCATAAAAACAGAGGAGGGGCTATTCATAGGGAGATAGTACTATTAGCCACCCAATTGTTTGAAAGGTGTAGAAAATATAAAGTCTCACTATAGTCTCACTCTCTCTCTCTCTCTATATATATATGATATCTGTTTTTTAAATAGATGCAGCCCCAAGATGAAAGCCTCAATATCCAGTGAGGCAAAAAGTAGGAAAGAGGAATTGTAAGAAGAGTATGGGAAACAAGTCATAAACCTGGTATGGAGTCATCCTGTTGAGTTATAGATGAACTTGAATTACCTGGGCATTTGCCAAAAGTATGCAGGTTTTTGGAAGCAGAAGAGCTGATAAATTCATGCGGTGTTTTAAAAATATTTTTGATTTTTCAAAAGGTACAGCAGGGGACTTCCTATTCTTTACCAGATTCTGACAAATAAGAAGGAAATGCTAGAAGAGTAACAAGATGGCCACTATTCTCTTTGGAGTTTCTTCCCATAAGCACAAATAAACTGTCAGAATTAATTTTGTTAAACATTAGGAAGCTTTGGATAAAATATTGAAAAGCCTTCGCATAATTGTTGCCCATCAAAGACAAGGGGTTCAGAATAGAGAAGAAAATTTATGAAGATTAAGAAATTTTTGTTTGGGAATAAAATTTGGCTTAAAATAAAGGAAGGATAAACTCTTGGCTAATGAAAGCATACATCTAGCAAGAGTTGGTAATTGGTATTTACCTGGAGTTTTGAAAATCTAATTAAAGATGTTTTGATATAAAATGGAAGAAGAGGAAGAAAACTGCCTATGTAGGTTCCAATTTGAAATTATATAAAATAGCTAACATGGAATCATTTATTCATATTACAAGCATTTATTAAGTACCAACTATGCCAAGTACTGTGACAGATACCAGAATATAATGAGAAAGAAAATGATATTTGTCCTTCAAACAGCTTTCATCCCTTTGGGCAAAAAAATGAAGATAAAAAGTAAATTTAAAATATTATTTTCTTTATTTTATTGGATCTTTGATTTCACTGGTACATGAATTTCCCAACAAGAATACTTACCCCTATTATAAAAATTTCCTGAAGTACTGAGAGAGGTTAAATGATTTACCTCAAAATCATGTAGCTGGTGTGTATCAGCAGCAATATTTGAACTCAAATTTTCTCAAATCTAGGGCCAGTATTATCTACACCATTGACAAAGTAAATACAATTTGCACTACCCTTATTCAGGCAGCAGGGTGACACAGTGGGTAGAGTGCCAGGCATGAAGTCAGGAAGGACCTGAGTGCAAGTCCTTTCTGATCTGTTTTTTTAAAAACAATTATTTATCAAGCACTTAATAGAGCTCAATGGGTAGCTAAGTGTCATGGTAGATTAAGTGCCAGGCCTGAAATTGTGAATTATGTGTGTCTCAGTTTCTTCATCTGTAAAATGAGGTGAAGAAGGGAAATTGCAAACCATTCCAATATCTTTGCCAAAAAAAACCCAAATGGGGTCACGAAGAGTCAACCACGAGATTGAAACCACTGGATAGGAAAAAACTTCCTCAGAACTATTAATATCTAGAATCCCGAGTCATATGGATCATACTTTTTGAACGAGTGGCAAAATATTTTTCTTTTTTAATATCAGTGGACAATTTTATAAAACTCTGTTCCATGATAAATAATTATAACAAAAGTAAGGAAGAAGTTTTATCTTAATATTTTCCTATCATTTCTTTCACTCCTTTCTACAGTCATTGCAAAAGAACATTCATTCATGCAAGAAACATTTATTAAACTTCTACTGGGTGTCAAATACTACTGATTCTGGCTTACAGGTCATAGTCATTTGTTGGATAGCCCTTCTAAATCTTAGAGAAATTCCTAAGAAAACTCACGATTAGAAGGAGAAATAACTATATTTTATTACCTCAAATTTGCAATACTAGGAACTACTTCCAGATTTAAAAATATGTTGGTGTCCTTTCTCATTTCTTCATTAGGCATTTATAGCATCCCTCTCTCAAAATACAATTCAGTATAATTCAACCCATTTTGGGATGTATTTAATGACTATTTCTCATGCACTGAAGATTTTTGAAATTTGCTTAGAGAATAATTTTGTTGTAAATCAAATGAACTATTCTCTAATGTGTATCACAAAGGTTAGCCAGAATTATGGCATTTGTTATTTATGTTATATTACATATAAATATAATAAATTATAACATAATTTATATATCATGGACTTGTAATTATAGAGTGAATTACAGTTTGTAGGGAAAATAAGCATTGTGATTTTGTTGAAAAGACCAGTAAACTTAAAAAAATCTGTAGCTTTTATTTCATTCTCTTCTACCCCCACTTATCTATAACACAGAAAAATCATTTTAAAAACAACTCAGCTTCTCTTGGGAAAAAGAAGAGAAAACAAATTATTTCAAATAGCATGCAAATAAGTTGGAGCTCTGGGAATGAAACCTTATAAATATGCAATGAAAAGCTTTAACTCAAAGCAAATTCTTTAAGAAATAAAGTTGAGGCTGTGTCTACTTCTATAGCAATTTAAGTAATACACTTTCAACCTTTGCTCTTAACAAGAATCAAATATTTTAAAAGTCCACAAGTGAAGAAAATTTCTAAGAAGCTATCTTGATAGCTATGAGATTTACAGTTTTTATGTTTCAATGTATGGCAGATCCCAGGAAAAAAAATCTTACAGATGCTTCTCCTTTGAGAAGTTGCTTAAGGAAACCAACTTAGAAAAAAGAAACTGATCATCAAGAATTAAATCCAAAAAGTGAAGAGAATCATTACATAGCAACTGGATAGATTTATGGTGAAGATGGGGATGCTGTCCAATTATTTTCATTCCTTAATGAGAACAGAAAAATAATAAATAGGCTTAGGCTCTGGCAGACTAAAGATTAGGAGGGAAATGAATGTTAAACTGTAATTATCAAAACAGTTGGATGACAGAGTAAGCTGCCAAGGGAGGTTAGGAGAATGCTATAAACAGATGTAAGAGTGAACTGGACACCTACCTACCTCTCTGCTGTGAAAATGAGGACAGTCTAATGAAGTTGGAGTTTTAATTTATTTATGTTTGTAGCAAAATAAGTTGCCATGGTAAAACCTTTGGCCTCCGTTTATGAACTTTGTTTTGCAGAGAGAATTCCTTCTTATAGTTTAATTCTTAAATGTTGCCCCCAAACTGATTTGTAACCTTAAAGAAAATTGCTAAGAAGTAGGAAAGTAAGAATATTTACTAAAGCAAGAGAAAAGAAAGGAAATAAAAATCAGGATATTGTATAGTCCTGTATAGTATTTCCCCCAATAGATTGTATATGCTCCTTGAATAATGAATTTTTATTTTACTTCCTTTTTGTAGCCCCAGGACTTTGCACATCTGCTGGTACATAGGGGAAGATAGGTAAATCCTTAATAAATATTCACTGATTGATGGATAGTGTGTTGTTTCTCACATTAGGTCTTGCTGTGCTTATTAATAGTGTGGAGGAAACAGATTGAAATCCTGAGATCAGGAAGTCCTGAGTTCAAATGTGGCTTCCAATACTTACTAACTGTGTAACTTTGAGCAAGTCATTTAACTGTTTACTTAGGCTCCCCTATTTGTAAAATGAGCTGGAGAAGGATATATATTTTTACCCACTCCAGTATCTTTGCTAAGAAAATCCCAAATGGAGTCATAAAAAGTTGAACCCAATAAAAACAACTGAAGCTGAAAACTGCCTATTAATAAGCATTCTCCTTTTCTTTGTGATTGGTGGTGATATATATTTTATAAGAGAGAAGGGAAAGTGATGAGTGTAATTTCAGTGTTCACTTGCCAGGGAGATAGAAAATAGTTAGATACCTTCTTTTATTTAGAGTTAATTTCTTAAAAACACAAATTTTGAGGTTGGAGAGATCTCAGAGATCCCTTGACCCAATTACTTCCTTGTCTGTATGAGAAAACTTGATACCTGGGGGAGGAAAAATGACTAAGTCATGATCACAGTCATCAAGGGTCAGAATGAGAATTTGAAAGCTCATATGTGACACCCAGTCCAGACCTATTTGCATTGTACCCAAGCTTTGTTGGGTTACCAACTGAATCTGGAATTTTAAAACATTCAGCAACTTGTTCTACAAATTCAGTCACTGAATATATGTGCCTTCTGCTATCCTCAGCCCAATAAGATGAGAGTCATACTGGAAGTATGAGAAACTATGTCAGAGTAATGTAATTAGTCATCTGCACCTTCAACTCTTTCCAAAATGGTTAACAACTGGTCGCTAGGACTACAGACTGTGAGTGTTGCTGTCGGACAATAGACTAATATTTTCCTTACCACTAGAGTGATAGCTACAAAAATGGCTTTTTCTTCATATCTTGGTGGAGTCTCCCCAAGGAGCTGTGCTTGGCCCTGCGCTATTTAACATTTGTCGCCATAGCATTCTTATCAAATTACTATACTTACATACTTTTCCTTTGAGGTTTTAGGAGAAAGAGGAATCATGGGAAGAATTGGGTACTGCTCTGCCATCCCCCTCAGCAAGTTCTATTAATCTTTTTAGAAGCCTTCTTCCTTCACCCTCTCACATTTACTAAATCTCAAATTGAACAATTAGTGACAGAGTAAATTTAACCTAAATCTGATATTTTCCATTTCATCACTTGTGTCTTAAACATAGAATGAAATATTTAAATAAGACTTTAAGTATATTTGTGAGGGAGCCATGAAGAAGATTATTTTCAAGCTTAGGAAAGATGGTTATTTTGATTTGTTATTTCTTTTCCTTTTAAATTTCAGGTTTGGGTCTTAAACTCCTCAGCATCAGTAAAGAACCTGTCTGTATATATTTAGTTCCCTGCTTGAATTTCTTTATAGTTTTAGAGGAATAACTACAGTTTTTTACTCTCAGGATGAGAAGTAAGGAAGAGGCAAAGATGAGTAATGAGTGTACTAAGAGTTAAGTATGTGGGACTTCCAAGAGGAAGTGCTAATTTTTTAATCCCCTTCTGTTGCCCAGAAGCAAACAGCTGGTTCTCTGCTTTTCTAGTTTCACCCTTTGCTTTGGAAATAAGATCTCCCACTAATAAAGATTGCTCTTCTAGGACAGAAAGGAGAGGAAATTTTTTTTCTTATTTTTCAAAATGGGCCTCAATTTTGAAGGGGTATGTCAGAATAGGCTACTAAATCTGATATCATAGGTATTAGTGAGAGTAAATGTCACTGTAGTCTATCAGCCTATTGGGGTGCAAGACCACAAATTACACACGCTAAATAATCTTTAGCCAAATGAAGGATTATTCCTTACTAAATGATAAGTACTGAGTTTGATCCAGTAGAGTTTTAATTGACTAAGAGTTGTACCAGTTTCCTTAGAGATAACTGAATGGTATATAGAACTTGTAGAATAGAAGTTAGACCTTCTTCCCTATTAGAGTCACCCATGAGGGTATTTCTGTTCTTTCTAAATTTGTTGAGTTTTTTTAGTTTGAACAAATCCCATACAATGTAACCTTTCAACTTTTTTTTAAACTGTCACTAAAAAAAGCTTTATAATTCTACCCTGCAAATTAGTTTCAACCGCACTGGAGCACATTCCACCTAGTTTTATGATTTAGAAGTCTTAGAGGTAATTTTATCACCACTCAAGTTCCTTTAGGTAGAGAGTATAAAATGAAGAGTTTTGATGGTAGTCATTCTACTTTGTTGGCCAGGAGTTTTTCATCATTCATAGTAATGAAGAATAGCACTGTGGAAGGAAGTGGTGTAAGTAATTTCAAAGCATTCATTTGTTCCTGTTTTACTGTTCTTGCATATCAGACCTTGAAAAAAATCTCTTTAAGAAAATAGGCCCTTTTTTGTTCCTAACAGTTTTCTGCTTTCTCAAACTCATATTTATGGTGTTAATATATAGACTGGACCACAATCATGTTTGTAAAATGAGAAGAAAAGGATCTTGGATAATGCACATTTCAAAAAATAATAATGAAGTGTTTTTCATCTTATTTTTTCTTGGCAGGCTTCTATTACTTTATCTCTAGTTATGTTCTTCCATTTTCCTTAATCAGTATAAAAGATCACCTGCTGCACATTTCAGAAATATGTAGATTTTTCTAATTCCCAGCCTTAATTTCAGTACCAAATCAGGATGCTATTTGTTTGTGAATTATCACAGTAATATTTATAAATCTTTCTGGGCTTTAAATCACTTGTATTATTCTTTGAATCCCTAGTCAAGACATGCATGATCTTATCTGCATAATTGCTTACAATGTTTAATAAAAATTACATGAAGTTATTTTTAGTCTTTGTAAGTTGAAATCTAACTACTGAGTTAGTCATAGGGATAAAAGTTCATTTGGACTCTGTCCATTTAGGAACTTCATCGAGGTAGCAATCGAATCCTTCTTTGATTGTATGCCCTCTCACTAAAAATCATGAAATATCTGAGAGGGAGCCAATTTAGCATACTGAAAGGTGAAAAAACCTTCCAGAATCCTTTTCTGAGTTTTAGCTGGCTTCCATTCCCAGAATCAACCTCTATTTTCCCTGCCCTCTATCCCAGTTCTATATTATAAGACCTTAAAAGACTAGACCCCAAAGTCCAGTTTTCTAAACTGAACTTAAAAGACTATGGTTTGAATTTTACCTTTAACTTTGCTGTATGATGTGGAACAATTCACTTAAAATCCCTCATGTTTTTCTATCATTAAAAGGAAAAAATAATTTTCTATTATCTATCCTATAGGATTGGTTGAGGGAGTAAATGAGATCTTATGTGGAAAATTGTAACTGTGAAATGCTTACAATACATGTGAATTATAGTTATTATTTCAGTCCATTATCTGATAAATAAAAACTAAAGAATTGTAAAAGATTCAGAGTGAAGTCACTACTAAGGTAAAACACAATTCAGAGGAGATCAGTTAAAGGAAAACAAGGCAGACAATTCTAATTAGATATCTGAATTTCTTTTTTAAAGTCAATCTCTTTGCTTGTTTGTAGTCAATGCAGACAGCTATGGACTAATTTTCATCTATATATCCCTGAGCAAATAGTATTTTATCTCTGTATGATCCTGGGAAAGTCATTTAACCCATTCCTAAAACTGGAGAAGAAAATGACAAACCACTCCAATATCTTTATTAATCAATCAGCTGTAAAATAACAACAAAGAATGACTGAACAACTGAACAACTATATCCCTAGAAAAAGTGAGACTGGGTAAATATATTAGCTGAGATATGGCAAAGAGGCAGTATACCCCAATAACTAGACCAAAAAATAAGTCAACTGAGCAAAGATAGAAATTAAGGACTGAAGATGTGATTTTGAACAAGTATAGAGGGCAAGGTAAATTTTGTCCTGACCTGAACAAAGTGGAGAGTGTTTAAATTTATAACATTTAGTAAGTGATCATCATTCATAACAATTTAAAGAACTTTGAAAACGATATAATTTATAATACCTACATTTGCAAGCAAAAAAAAAGTTAATGACAATCATAGAGGAGAAGGTAAATTAGCCAGAGAAACATCTTTGTTCTATAAGTTATCCAGGAGAACCAAATATTATTCATGTAACACCCTGTTATACTAATTAGATTACTTAAGTCTAGAAGCAATATAATGGTCTCTAAAGTCTGCATTTTCCTTCCTCTTCAGTTTTAGGAAGTTTATTTTAGATAAAAAGTTATGAGTTCAATCATAATCACTCCAAGCCCCCAGTAAGGGAAATTCCTAACATTTAGGCAGAGCCTGGGCTCTCTGCCTAATTTGATATTTATATTCTATTTCTAGTTAACCCTTTGTTGTTGAGGAAAAGTTAAATTTCCTGGGAACATTTGAGTGATGGAACAGCAGACTATGCTTTTGGATAGACTGGTGTTTTGGGGTAGCTGAGGAAAGAGCTGTCCATTTTTTAGGACTTTCAGCCACAATCTTCTGCTCTGGAATGCTGATAGAGTCTGTGACCTTCCTCCCTTTTCTAGTGAAGCTCAGTTCTCCTTTTGCTGGTCAGAAATGTACTAGAAGGCCATATTTTCTGTGAACTTTAGCCTACTGGACCCTCAGTTTTTGTCAAGTTCTGAAATAGCACTTTCCTCTTATGTAAGTTCTTTAGGGCATAACAAGATCTCATATATGGCTTTGCTTGAAGTATACCATCTCCATTTAAACTTGATTCTCAGTCATTCAATTAAGAAGTGTTTTTAACTAGTAGAAATAATTAATTTTAAATTGATGAGATAATAAGTAGATGGTCGTGATGGTGTGCTCTCAGTTGTGTAGGTGAAGGAGGGTAAGATAGAAATACTAAGACAGTGGTTTGAGGAACAAGGTGGTACACAGGAAGAGCTTTCTTTTTTAGTGAATTCCATTTGATGCTAAGGTCTGTTTGTTTCTATACTTTTGAGATATTCTTCAAGTATTGTCAGTAACCCCTAAATTTGGAACATTGGTTCAAAATTCTAGTACTTTTGGTACAAAACTCTATTACCTCCAATACCTTTATAGTTTTGTTATTATACTTTGTCCCTACCCTCCTTTTCCCTCTTTAGTGCAAATAATTGAGGTAACTCTACCTTTGCTAGATAGTTTCTACTTTCCTCATTAAAAAACTAACACAATTTACGATAAAGGAAGAGAAATAATTTTAAAAGTTTTTGATGTTGAGAGAGTAAATATGTGTACATAAGTTAAAATTGCAATAGTCATGAGTGCTAGAACTTAGGAATAATTTTTTTGCATGTAAAAATAATTATCAAGCTTGTGAAGGGGGTGCACTAAGTTTTAAGCTCTACTCTTTTTTTCATTACTACTGCTGGTTTTAGAGAAGTTCTATTTCCAGTATGAAAAAATGTTCAGATGTCTCTTCACTTCTTTCATGTTTGATACACTGTGCCTTTGAAGACATGATCTTGCAAGTGAAGAATTCTTGTATATTTCTACCAAGCTAGACACCATATAATAACAGTTACATCATAGGGAAAAGAATTGCTATTAAGATGCTCAGAAATTATTTGAGAAAAAATTCCAAGAAATCTAAGACCATCCCATGGCTACAAATAGTTAAAGACTCACAAGATATGGATAACAAGCAAGATGTATTAGCATTCTAACAAAAGGAGTTAACTCTGATTTTATGACTATCATTGAGACTTAGAGTGGGCATATGACTGAATAATGATTGTGGAATAATAAAAAATAGAATAGATTTTTATAAAAGGTAATGAAGAAGCATTAATTATTGGGGACATATATTTTAACTTATTTATTTTAATAGTATTCTGTTTGTTCAAATACATGCAATCATAGTTTTCAACCTTTATCTTTGCAAATTCTTATGTTCCAATTTTTTATCCTTCATCCCTCCCTCCCCAAGATAGCAAGCAATCCAATATGGGTTAGACATGTGCAATGATTCTAAACTTATTTGCATATTCATCATGCTATGCAAAAAAACATCAGATCAAAAGGGAAGGGAACTTATATCTTTTTTAAATAATAGCTTTTTATTTTTTAAATACATGCAAAGATAGTTTTCAACATTCATCCTTGCAGAGCCTTATGTTTCAAATTTTTCTCCCTCCCTTCCTCTCAACCCCTGTCTCCGAGTTAGCAAGTAATCCAATATATGTTAAACATGTGCAGTGTTTCTATGTATATTCCACATTTATCATGCTGCACAGAAAATCAGATCAAAAAGCAAAATAAAATGAGAAAGGAAAAAAAAGCAAACAACAACAAAAAAGTAAAAATATTATGTTGTGATTCATTTTCAGACCCGACAGTACTTCTTCTGAATGCAGATGGCTCTCTCCATCACAAGTCTATTAGAAATGGCTTGAATCACCTCATTGTTGAAAAAAGTCACGTTCATCAGAGTTGATTGTCACATAATTTTGGGAACATAGATTCTTGTGAGAAAATATAGGAACCAAAATGAAATAGAAATGGTAGGATTGTACATTATAGACCAAGGCTTCTTAAACTTTTCTCCCCCTTTTGCCCAATAATTTTTTATGTGACCTGGGTACATAGGTCTATAAAATTGATAAGCAAATCAATCATTTAGTGATAATAACTCATAATTTTGTGACCCCCACACAAGTGTATATGTGAATGTATGTATCTATATATACCTGTATGTATGTTTGAATAATGAAATCAGATCTTTCTCTATTATGAAAGATGGAGGTAGAGTTTAGGAGAACACAGAAAATCTTAAAGGATGAAACAGATGGGAAAGATACTTTTGAGAGTAAACTTTTCTACCTTCACAGTTTTGACTGAAGTCTTAGCCCTTTGTACTTTTAATAGTGTTCAAATGGAAGCTGTTAGTAGAGCTATTTTTGATTATACAATACACGATAACATTGCTTTTATAAAATCAATTTTATGAAAAAATATGATTTCATATGGAAAACAATCTTTTTATTAAAGTATTGATTTCTAGAAAATTCATTATGCATTATTATATCATGTATATTATATATATATATCACATACATATATACATGAAGTAATCTTCATAAATATAGAATTTTAAAATATATTTTTAGAAACATATTGTATTTTGAGAATTTAAAAAGGATATCTATTCAAGCAATCTTAAAGTGAGGCTGTCTTCTACTGTGATCTGCTAGAGATCATACTTTGTTCTTTAAATTATCAAGGAAAATTCTTAGAATGAATAGGATTAAAACTTTTGTGTATAGTGTTGGAGATTTGAGATTCAAACTGCTCTTTGAAACTATAGACTTGAATTTCATCTTCTAAATGCTTATATGAGTATCAGTAGACAGCAGGAGCCATACATAATGAAATGCCTGGTATGTAATGTCTTCCTTTGTTTTGATGATAGAGACTTCTGGTTTTGGAGCCTTCAAAATATTATTTTTTTCTCTTGTACCTCCATGCAAAGTTTTCTGTGAGTGATGAAGCCCAGTATATGTCACTGGTGTGTTAGAACTCTGTAAGAGTTTTGATTTATTTCAAGCTGCTTAAATGTACATTTCAACTTAGAGCAGTGGTTTCCATGTGTAGTTATACAGCTACATATCTGCATTTTTGGAAGAAAAACTTGCAGTCATCACCTTTTAGTTTTATTGAAGTTCATACTTTAGTCATAGAGATCATGGATTAATAAAAAATATATAGAATGTGTAGCTAAAGAAAGCAACAGTTAATAAGACTGGGATGGGGGGTAAAATTAGAACTTAAGTTGGGTAGGAAGTACAGTTGAGCAAGCCAGTTTCATTGCAAGAAAATGTACTGTGGTTATTAAAATAATTGCATTGTGTAAAAGCTTGATCCTCACAATGTATGGAGTTCAGCTGAATCAAATGCAAGTTCCTTTTTTAAGGACAGATGGAAATGGGGATAAAAGAATGTAAGCATTTATGGACTAATAGAAAAGGAAAATTTGGGAGATTCTGGTCTTATTTTTCATGAGCATTTTTCTTGTAAGTTTTTATCAGGGCTCATCATTTCACTTTATTGCCTCTTTTAGACTCTTATTTTTATTCAACCTCCCCCCCCATATAGCAGTCTCTCCTTAGAAATTATGACATCAAAAATAAAGTTTTGTTGATGCCTTTTATTGTTATACCACAATCAAATCTGGTTATTCCACTACATTTCCCTTATAAGAGAGAAAAATGTTTACAAAACTAACTGAAATAGTGACAATGATGCAACATTCTGCTTCTGCAAAATGCTACTCCAATATAAGAGGAAGGGATTCCATTTTATCATCTCTCTCTAGGACATTTGGATCTCAATTTGGTCATCATGAATTACATATGTAATTTGTTTTGTATTAAAGGGTATCAATTTAGTCTTATTGATATTTGAAGGAATTAATCTTTAAAACACAATTGTCAGAATAACTGAGATTACAGGGACATCTCCCCTTTTTTGAGGAACAGCATTGATGATCAAGTATATCTGTTTTCTCAGAGCTTACATAAATATTTTAGTCAGTCTAAAATACCTGTAGTACTTTGAAAATATCACTATCAGTAAAACATGACAGATAAAATAGATACTGAAACATAAACCAAGAGGGGAGTCTTCTGATTCCTTTTTGTTCCAGTTCCAGACTAAAATGAAATTTTAGAACTGAAAAATCACTAGATCATTTGGACTTATTTTATCATATTATGTTATTCTTGGAAATGCACGACTGTCTTCACATTTTACCTTTAGTTATTTCTCTTGTGGAGGTTATATTTGAGCAGTTGATGATAGATAATCATATTCCAGGTTAAATATTGAATTTGACTCTTCCTCTCCTGACCATTGCTAACCTTGTTTATCCAAAAGATGGGGAGGATTTTTCTCCTCTGCGTAGTTGCAGAATAACAAAGTAATACCTATCATAGTAGCTCATATTTATTCAATACTTTGATGATTTATAAAATATTTTTCTTCTATGAATGCTAAGCGTTAGGTAGCAAAGGAGCCAGAATGGCATGAAGGCTAGAGCACAAGACCTAAATTTAAATTCTACTGTTGACACTTATTAATTGTACGACTCTGGGTAGGTCACCTCTCTCAGTCCCAGTTTCTAAATCTATAAATTGAATGTTATAATTTGAATGTTATAATCGCACCTACTTCATAAAGTAATGACAAAGACCAAAGCATATGCTAAGGTAGGATGCTTTGTATACTGACTTGTATAACTGTTGATACTTCCATTTTTGGAAAGGCTAAATTACTTTTCACACGGACTAATAGCAGTGGTGAATTCATTTGTTTTTTTGGTCATAATCAAGAGAATCTGGAAGGAGAATAGGTTGTTTTCTTCCATTTTTGATACCTTGAGGATAATTTGCTAATGAGCCTCTGTATTTGAAAGAAACATTTCTTAAATATATAAGTAAAACTGTGAGCAGCTCATATTTTCTCTTACCTTGTACCTCTTTCCCTTCTTCTAAAAGGAGATATTTAAGGGAAGAGATATGACAGAAAAGAATTCTGCAAGCCTGGATTTTTATTCCTCTCCTAATAATAATTAGGTAACTTTGGCAAATCATTTATCTTTTTAGGCCTTAGGTTTCTTATTTGTAAAGTGAAGGGCCTAAACTAAAAATCTGTGTTTCCTTGCAATCCTGATAATATATAAAGGGAAAACAAATTTTGGGCTGATTAAAACATGAATGAATGAATCTATCTTTTATGGATGTGAGGATGAAGAACAGAGAAGGTGGGATGAATGAGAGGAATAACCTTTTATCCAGCCATTAAAAAAAAAAAAACTTTACTCCTTTCTGGAAAGGAGTTTAAAGTTAGGAAGTTTTAATTATTTTTATAATTTACAAATTTTAATATTATTTCTTTCCTTCAATTATGGATTCAAACTCACAAGAACTCTAGGCCTCCAGATCTATAAGAAGAAGCTGCCAGAAACAGAGTTCCTGAATTTCCCTGAGTGATCCAAATGGCTCAAACTAGAAAGAAATCCAAAGCACCCAATCAAGCATATAAATTTAAACCTTGGAGTTAATAAAAATAACTTCATTGGTCAGAAAGGATTTAAAAATTGAAGTAAATGAAAAAGAAATGACAAAATGCAGAATTTTGAGCATGAAAGCATTGCATTTTAATGCTTTGAGGTAAAGGGATGGCAGAGAATCCTTACTTTCCCTTGTAGGAAATCATATTTATGATAATGACAAGCAAGCAGTTTGACTAAATGCTAGGAGAATTACCAGGACTACTTTCACACTTTCTTTTCGATTAAAAGATTTAAACACTGATAAACTGTCATCTGAAAGGTAACATTTGAAGTGTATAATTTTGTGCATGTGCACAGAGAAAAATGTTATGTTCCCAAAAAAGTAATGTCAAAGCCATTATAATAAAAACCCCTGTCTGCAAATGTAGATCTCAAGGCAGAGTGATCTTTTTTTTTTAAAAGAAGACACCGGCTTTGCAACAGCAGGAAAAAATTAAATGGTCTACACCGATCTCTCCTTTGGGATGTGTGAGCATTGCCAGCATGAATTTCTGACATATGTGAGTTAAAATGTTTCCTTTTTAACTTAACATCTCCAATTTACTGGCTGCCTTGAGACTTTCTGTTGGTTTCTCTATAAAAGTCAAAGGCTACATTTTGGAGGGTTTTGTGATTAGAAGAACGTTTCAAGAACAGATATAGGAGAAATAAAAGAAATGCCTCTGGTTTGGGATTATATCTGTAGGGTTAGTGCCATCTTTCTTCATCATAAACATTCTTTTGATGGAAATGAAACAAAGTTCCATTAGGTATTATTTCAAGGGAACAGAGATGGCTAAGTTCAAAATCAATTGCTTAAAGAGAAGGTTGCAGGGTGTTGCCTTTACTAGTGTTGAAACAATGATCTACTTTTCTTTGTGGACCCTTATATTTAAAATTTCTTGTGCTATTTGACTCAGAGCAAGTAAATGATTACTTAAGTTTATGTTGGTACCAAAACCATAGAATTTCAAGTTGGAGGCTATCTGGACTGAACATGTAATTGAACCAACACTGGGAGAAAAATTTGATTTACAGTATATCTAATAAGTATCCATCTAGCCTTTGCTAAAAAAATCTCCCATTAGATGAAATCCACTATTTTCTGAAGTAGGCCATTTCATTTTGGGATGTCTATTCCTTTTGGATACTTCTAATTGTTAGAAATTGTCTAACTTTTTTTGGGAGGAAAGTATTTACTTCCATCTATAGTTTTTAGCTCAGCCCTTGTGGTCCAAACAGAACCAATATAATTCCTTCCCATACAAGGCCTTTCCCCCAAGGGTCTATCTTGGCACTCTTGTCTTTTCCCTCTATTCTATTTCACATAATCATCTCATTAGGCTCCAAGTAAATACTGGATGACCTCTCTTTGAATCTCATCAACTCCCACAGTGGCAACCACTATCTCTCTATGTAGATGAGTCTCATATTTATTTGTCCAGCTAATGGATTCTTGTTTTCCAGAGCCCCATATCTAACTTTCTATGGACAATTTGAACTAGATGTTTTATAAAAATCTTAAACTCAACAGGTCTGAAATTGAACTCATTTATCTTTCCCTCTTAACCTTTCTCCCCTTCCTCATTTCCCCATCACTATGAGGATACTATCATCCTTCTAGTTACTCAGGTTTATAATGTAGATGTCTTCAATCCCTCTCTATCTCTGTCTTTCTGTCTTTTTTTGTCTCTCTCGATCTTGTCTCTATCTGATTGTTTGTCTCCAATAATCAATCAGTTGTCAAGTCTTTTTGTTTCTATCTTTGTGCAATCTCTTCTATATATCCTCATGTTTTTTTCCTTTGTACAGGCCCTCATTATTTCACACCTGGACTGTTAATAATAGTATTCTGCTTGATCTCCCCCTGTCTAAAATCTTTCTCTCTCCAGTCCACTCTATTCTCCAAACTGATCTTAAAGTACAGGTTTGACCGTATCATTTTTTCACACTTTTCACATAACTATAGTGGCTCCCTATTGCCTACAGAATCAAGCTTCTTCCCAGTTTTTTATAGTTTACCTTTCTATAGCTTCTTTAAGTCTCAGCTAAAGTCCTATCTTGGGGAAGAGTCCTTTTTCATTGCTTTTTAATGCTAATTTAATTTAGTATATCTTATAAATTTGTATTTTTGTACATATTAAAACAAAAAGAGACAGAAACAGACAAAATTGAAATTTAATGTTTCTTTTTTAATGGCCTTCAAGGAAGGATAGTAATCCATAACATTTATGTATTTATAGATATTTATATTTTAACTGGTTTAGATTGGTTGAGATTGGTCTTCCTATTTTTGGAAGGATGCATTAAGGATTTCATCCCGTATTACTACAAAAAATGCTTTATGTAGAATATCAAAATGTCAGTACCATTGGGCTATCTTTCTAGTATTTATTAATATTTACTGAATTGATACTTATAATTAAGAGAAAAATAGTATTAATTACTTCAGATTATTTGTGCCAGTTTAGGTTATATTATTGTGAAATTTCACTTTGGAGCAATTTGCATCAAATTCTTGGACTAGGTAGCGTTTGCTTCATCTTTTGAGCTAGTTAATGAATTATGAAAATTATTAGGGTAAAAAAATCTAATTTTACTCTTCTAGCCAGCATTCCTTTCACTTTCAGGATCTTGGTTTATGATGGGGGATATTTGTAAGTCTGACAGAGACAATAAAAACCTTAAAACTTGGGAAGAATAGTGAAATCTTCACTCTTTAATTACTTCTCAAATAATTTAGATTAGTAGAATTTCATTCTGGAAAGATGGAGCTATGATTCTTATGCATTTTGGAATTTCCTTTTCTTCTTTTATCAATAATATTTTTATGATTACAATCAGAAAAAAACCACAAAGACTTCATACCTTTCATGGAAGATTAAGATGAAGAAATTGAAACATTCATCATGATGCTTGAAGCAATAAAATTAAAAGCCTAATAAATAATAATAATAGTGGTAAAGATTTGATGCGATAGGATGGAAATGTTCCTTCTTCATTTATACAGACGTAGATCAACACACATAAATCATTTTGACAAATGGCTACAAAAGATTGAGGGTAACTGACCTAAAACCTGTCAGTAAATGAGGGGAATGTCTGCCCAGAGCGTTGAAGACTTACCCTGGTGGAATGAGTAAATAAAATAATTTGTTTCAATGACCATGAAGGTGGCTGAATAGCACTGAGGAACACTTAGAGCTTGGTCAAACATTGAAGATTACAGGGTCATGGATTGCATTCCAGACCATCACCATATTTCTTAACTTTTGTCTTGCCACTGAACTTTGATAACTGAGGCTGATAACTTATCTCTGACTCACTTCAATCAATTCAAATATAAATCAAGACCTACCCATAATCTACTATTTTACCCCAAGATTATTATGTTATTCAAAAATAAAGGATATGGCACAAAGGACCAATTGTATGGGACTTTATCTTCATTGGTGGAGATCAGGGTCTTACATGTGCTTCAAAGACAGGGCAGATTTAGTGAGAGCAGGAAAGAAAGAATTCCAGTTTCCTAATCTCTAGATTATTATGGTTTCTAGCTTTTTTTTTAAAGCTTTTTTTTATTTTCAAAACTATGCATAGATAGTTTTCAACATTCACCCTTGCTTCCTCCCTCTCACTCCTCCTCCAGGCAGCAAGTAATTCAATATATGTTAAATACATGAATTTCTTCTATATATATTTCCACAATTATCATACTGCACAAGAAAAATCAGATCAAAGAGAAAACAATGAGAAAGAAAACAAAATTCAAGCAAACAATAACAAAAAGTGAAAATACTATGCTGTGATCCACACTCAGTCCCAACAGTGCTCTCTTTGAGGGCAGATGGCTTTTTCCATCACAAGACCATTGGAACTACCTTGAATCACCCCACTGTTGAAAAGAGTATGATTTCTAACTTTAAAAATGAGAAAATGGACAATATCAACGTCACTGCAGGTTGCTGAAAAGAGAAAAAAAAACACACACACACACACAAACCCTGGAAAGACATCAACATATGAAGAACTGGCAATCTTTCTCGTGTCCCTATCCTTACTTTGAAATGTTGGAGACTTTAGGGAATTTCCCCTTTGGGTGAGATCTGGGACTCCTTTTGATTAGACTGACTTACAGCATTTGTCCTGTTTTATCTAGTATACCTTCTCTAATTTCTGTTTTGCTTTCAACTTGTATAGATATATTTCTTTGCAAAAAAAAAAGAGAAGAAAGAAAGAAAAAGGAAACAAGAATGAACAATTACAAACATACGCACACACACAGATTCTCCATATAGATATTGCTTCCATTGACATAGCTTTTTTTTTAATGAATTCAGATGAAAAAATTAAGAAGACCAAATATAAAATGTTATCTTAAAAAAGAATAGAATTTATATAAAGCTCAGTTAATTACAAAGGACCATTCTTACCTACCCAACTACTGAAAAAGACCTTTAAGCATATGTTTTTGATATCTTGATGATATTTATCTAAATTGGTCTTTTTATTATTCCATATACGTGGCATTCTACTTCCAACCTCCATATCTTTGCACCAGCTGTCCTCCATATCTGAAATATACTCCTTTCTCAATTAAGAATCCTGACTTGTCACCTTCATCATGAGAGCTTGACTAATCCAATTCCCCAGGTGCTAATTCCACCTTCTCTTGAATACTTTGCCTCTCTTTTGTATATATCTTTATATGTACATGTTCATCTCTCCTAACAGAATGAATGTTCTTTGAGAGCAGAAACCATGTGACTTTTTTCTTTGAATTCCCAGAACCTTGCATAGTCTCTGGCATGTAGGTGTTCAATAAATGGCTTATTGTTTGATTGACAGAAGGATTCAAGGTAACAGGAATTACTGGTTCTTCACTTAAAATAAAGTAAAACAATGAATTAGAATTGTTCGTAATTGGGCTTATGGTTACAGTAGGACTTTGACATTTCTTTGCTTTGAAACTTCAAATTTAGTATTTGCTGATTAGGGTAGACTTTATAAAGAATAGCATTGAGCTAGTACTTGAAGGAAGAGAAAATAGCAGAGATAGATAAAGCATTTATTAAGCTTTATTTATTAAGCACTTACTGTGTACATATATATGCAAACAAAAATTCATTCCCTATCCTGAAGTTTAAATCTTAATTGGGAAGACAACACATAAAAAGGATCAGGAAAGGAGAAAAGGGGAAGGTCCCTGTGTGTGTTTGTCTGTCTCTGCCGGTGTCTCTGTTTTTCTGTCTTTGTCTCTGTCTCTGTCTGTTTCTCTGTGTCTCCTCCCTCCCTCTATGTCTGTCTTATCTGTCTGTTTTCTCTCTGGTTATCTGTTTCTGTCTAGTTATCTATCCTGAATGTATTCTCCCCCACTAGAATAGAAGAATGGATTAAGAACAGAAGACATGTCCCGACCTCCTTATTTATAGCTCCAATGCTTAGCATAATGCCTGATACATAGTAAGCCCTTAATAAATACTTGTTGATTAACTGACTGCTTTTAGAACTCCTTAATCCATTTAAATATATGAATCATTATTGTCACAGGTTCACAAAATTCTTATTGGTACATATTAAACCAAAGGTCTGCACTCAAGATTTGTCTGATGACAAAATTAATTCCATTGGGTAGATTGATTCTTGGTCATTCAATTCAAGGGGTTAAAATGATTTCTGAATCTTTTTGTTGAAATATACACAATTATTTAAACTGCCTTTCTTTTTTTTTTTTTTTTTTTTTTTTTTTTACTAACCCTGAGTTAGACCACAGCTAGCGTATGAAAGACTTTGGATTCTGTTCCAGTTCTAATGTGAGACACTTAATGATATGAGGTACCTGATATTTGCTTTATAGGAGGCAGTCTTCTTATAGGGAAGTGGTATTGTTATAAATTGCATGGAGAATAATTAAGGATTTCACATTGCAATAGTAAACACAAATTTTAGGAAGCATTTAAATAAGTACTTTTTTGAAGGACT
Source organism: Antechinus flavipes (assembly GCF_016432865.1). Lineage (NCBI taxonomy): Eukaryota > Metazoa > Chordata > Mammalia > Dasyuromorphia > Dasyuridae > Antechinus > Antechinus flavipes. The sequence goes on along the minus strand of NC_067401.1, from coordinate 408,944,090 downwards.
TTAACTATTACTATATCTATAGAATAGGAGATTAGCCACTTTTAGTGATAGGGATGAATGGTAGTTTACTTTGTATTCTCTTATAAATAAATACAGTCTTGCTCTTCACTTAAAGTAAAACAATGAATTAGACTTTTTTAACTCCTGCTCGTAATTGGGCTTATGGTTACAGTAGTTCTTTGACATTTCTTTGCTTTGAAACTTCAAATTCAGTATTTGCTGACCAATTTTGATGAGAAAAACATGCACTAGTCTCACATGGTTGTTATCCTGGTTGAGGAGGAGGAATGTGAGGGCCAGATGTACTGTCCACCCCCTGCTACCATTGGTATTTCCATCGATCCTGGCATCTCCTTCCCAGCAAAGGCAGTTAGATTGAAGTCTACAATGATGAGATTGTGTGCCTCAGTGGACAGGTTCCTGGGGCAGTTTCTGCAGGATTATGTGGCTGCTGTATATAGTCAACTGGATCCCCAAATAATAATACTGGGAGGGGCACAGAACAAGTTCAGGAAGAAGAGAAGCAGCAGGAGCCATAGGTAGAGATGGAGGTGCCAGTGGGCAGGACTCCTGGCAGCCCCAGTAACCATGGATAGAATGGGGTAGTGGGAGAGTTTTAAAGGTCCCACTTCCTCTCAGAAAGTGAGTTGGGTCAAGAAGAAAGGAGCTTGGCTGGACTGAGCTGACTTGTTTCTCCATAGCTATAAACCCCAGTTGGGGAATTGGAGATTAATTCCTTATGGGAAAAATTCATTGGTTACTTGTCTTTACCACTTGTGCCCTATGTAATCAATTAACAACATATGGAGTTACCACTGTATTTGTAAACTTATCACACATAAGCTAAGTAATAGTAAGATAAAGGCTAAAATATACTAAGAGAACCAATGGTTCTTAATATACAGCATTTGGAATGGAGTCATAGAAAGTTGACAATATAGTAAACCAAAGTGCAAATTCTTTGTACAGCATAAAGTCAAATGAAATCATTTTGCTTATTGAATCACTATAGATTACCAAGTACTAATTTATCATAGGAAGATTTATTTACAATTGCAATTTATAAAACACTACCATTCCTCTTTAAGTATTTGTTCTACTAGTAGTCCCCTTTAGTTATCATATTCTCTCCTTAATTGACTCTGTATTTTTAGTGTATTTTTGTCTTAAAATTATAGGTGCCACACACAAAAAAGATAATAAACTCTTTCCTTTTATCCTTTCTTCTCTACTTTTAAAGGAATATTTGTTAATGCTGTAAGTGTTAATTATACACTTATTATAAAGTTACCCATGGCAATTTATCCTACACCTATACTTCTTGGTATTGATCATAGACCAAATAAAATATAATATCTTATTTCCTCAATGTACTGTAGAAACAGATGAACAAAGATACTTCAGGATGCAAAGAAGTAACTAAAAAGATTAAGTACTCCAAAGTAGGATCTATAAAGGCAAATGATATTGAAGGTTTACCCTGGAAAATAGTGTAATAACTAATGTTAAATTTTGCTGTTGTTTATTTTAAACCCAAACTGTGATTTCACAATTTGGAAACTCTGGTGAATAATTTCCCTCCACTAAAGAAGATCAAAAGCTACTCAATAACTTAGTCTTTTGGGAAGTGAGATAAATGGCTTGACTAACGGCACTTAGCCAGCATGTGTTAGAGAATGTAATTGAACACAAACCTGTTAAAAGCAGTATTTGAACGTAGGTCTCTGAGGTAGGCTCTCTTTCTTCTGTCATCATCACTTAACATACTGAGAATTATAAAAGACAGAATGTTTATCACATACTTCTTATGTCTTGCAAACAATTCAAGTGGTTTAAGAATTTAAGCACCAGCTTAAATTTAAGAACATGAAAAAAAGAGGGTAAAAATCCCTGCTCTGAAGGACTTATATTTTAATTATAGTCTAATGATTCTTTTGGGTCCAAACAAAATAAGTCTAATCCTTCTTCCCTATGCCATAAGCTTCAAGTATTTGAGGACAGCTATCATGATCCTTCCTCCACCCCCCAACTCGTCTCTTTTCTAGGTTAAACATTCCTGGCTCCAAAATGAACTGTACATGGCAAGGACTCTAGGTACTTCACTAAGCCAACTGACTTTTGGTAGATATGTCTAAGGTGAAAAAGGTTTGAATACAGGCCCAATGGCAGATTATTTCTGTTATTCAAATACCAGCCAAACTAAATTCGGAAAGGTTACTTGTTAGAAGGTTGGCCATCAAGAGATGAATTCTTTTGGCCAAAATAAATTATAAAAACCATTTAGAGAAGTCTGGAGGTATTGCTGGGTACTGTGGTCAAAAGAAATATTCTTTATGATGAAATCACAGACTTTTCAAAGAATAGTATCCTCTACTTTTGTAAGACTGGAAATAATTTTATAACTTTTTGTTAATTAACTAGTAAACATGGAATTTCATTGATATAATTGTGAAGTTCACTGGCATAGGATTACCTAGTTGACCTCTTTATGTTCTTTCAAGGTGATAATGACTGATCTAAAAGTACCCAAGAATTATTGAGTTGGAAGGATTCCAACAGAATCTTCTTTATTATCCAATTATTCTTAGTGGTTAAAACAAAACAACAGCAACAACAACAACAAAAACAATCCATAGTGTCAGATTTAATTGGGTGAATGGTCATTCCCTAATTGCATTGCTGGCCTTTCATGGAAGGGGAAAATAATTTGGATTCTTAGAGCATATGTGAAAGGAGGGATGGAAGACAAGTAGAAGAAAGTTGTTTAGGCTTAGCTGTTGGACATAGAAAAAACTTTAAAAGGCTCATAGCATTTGTTTTTCATAGAACCCAGAAGAGGAAAGACCACAGAGATTATGTAGGGTAGATAAAATGAGGGGGATAGGCTAAATTGTTTGTTTGGTCCCTTTCAGTTCAAATATTTTATAATGCTAGGATGTTATAATCAAGTTGTTTTATACTATTTGATATACCTATTTGAAATCAACTTCATTGAGGTTATATGAATTTTTTTTTATTGAGGTTGGATGGGAAGTATTTAATTTGGAGATGGAGTACTTTGTCAAGTGTGGTAGACCTGGGGATGGGAGTGGGAGGGTGGGAAAGTACTATTAGCTTTAGAGAATTTATTCTGGGGAATAAGCCATTGGCATAAAGGTTGAGAGAAGAATGCAGAAAAGATGAAAATATGTCAAAAGCAATCAACATGTATTAGCCTTTAACCTAAGAAAAGGCTCTGATGCCTCTTTCTCCTGCCCTTCATTTTCTCTCCTATATCTCATGTTCTCCATCCTAGAATAAGCTATCTGTCAGGTTAAATTGGCTTCTTCAGCCAGTCTAGAAATTTTAGTACCACTTTCAACATTGTTTCTGTGAGAAAAATTAATTCCAAGTTCCAAGTAGCCAAGTTGAACTTTTTAAATTAAATCTGTAAAAATACAGTACTATACATTAAAATGCAATATATTGTTACAACATGTTTGTACATAGAGAATAAATACACTAATGAAAGGAGAACTTCAATTTATAACTTTTAAGATAAGTGTATATAATATTATATATGTGTATATATGTGTGTATACATATATGTATATATACCTTGTAGCCTTAGATAACTCTCCAAGACTATTTAGGTGCTACTACTATAATAGGTGCCAACTTGCTTAGGTAGAAGGATTTTCCTCACCTTTCACTTTACCAAAGAAATCATATGTACAGTCATGGCCTATGCAAAGGATATAATGCTACTGTGTGTAATATACACATACATAAACACATATATACATATACATATATGTAATAGTCATTATAATTTTTCAATTATATAATATAAATAATAGCAATATATGCCTATATTTTATATATACATATACATATATATATATATGTCAATTGCCATCATTAATGTTCATACTCCTGTCAGTGACAGTTCCTGTTTCTCAGTAAAATACTCATATAGAAACATTAGTTACCTTCAGTATATTAACCTGTGTGAGGCATTCTTGGTCATATGAACTAGTGTATTGCAACTTATTCTTTTTTTTCCTTGCAAAGGGACTTATTAGATAGGACATATCAGGAAGAGAGAAAAAAGAATCTTACTCATTAGAAGAATCCTAGCATAATTGATAATGCTTCTTTTCCCCCACTAATGAAAGAACTTCTGTATTTTTGAACAGGGTGGTGGTGATTGTCCAGAAATGAGTATTGGAGCCATCAAAATTGCCCTGGAAATTTCTCTTCCTGGATCTTTTATATATGTATTTACCGATGCACGATCCAAAGATTATAGACTGACTCATGAAGTATTACAACTCATCCAACAGAAGCAGTCACAAGTAAGTATAAATTCATTCCCAGGCATTACTAGGTGACCATAGGTTAAGTAGTACTAGAGATAACTTCTTAGATCTGACCATTATTATGTGGAACAATTCTATTATTTGGGCAAAGCAGTAATTGGACCTATGTATACATATTAGTTAATACACATATCTTTATAGATAAACATTTAATCTTCATTGTGGAGTATGGGCTAGCTCTCTGGAGGCCTTCAGGATCAGCCAGAATCAGGATAAATGAGTCCTTGGTTTTTAGGGGGAGAAATGAAAGAGTCAGCCAAGCAGATTTCTGGATTCGGGAGTCCCAAGTTACCAACCTCTCTCCTCCTCCTCCTGCCAAGTGACTTTGGACTCTGTTGCTCTGCCCTCTGATCCTTCCCCATGATTATCTTAACACCAAATATTCAGCAAGCACCAACAGTGAGAAGAGCCATTTATCCAAACATATGCTAATAGAGTCATTGTCTCACATTGAATAGGTAATTAGCTTTAAGGTGCTCAGTTGTCTGATTCAAGCACACCTTTTTGGAGTTTCTGCCCTCTACACTTCTTGGATTGGATTTTTGGGGTATTTGCTTTCTTAAGGGAGAAAGTTTGGATCTTGATCTGTGATTTCATGGGTAAGGATCTTCTTGGGTGAAAACTCTCAGTACTGATTCAGAGAAATAATTCATCCATAATTTGCAGTCTTAGAAAGTTATCTGAGGACACTGAAATGTCTGTAGTCATACAAGTAGTTCCATAGGAAAAAAATTTAAACTTGTATCTTTCTGACTTCATATATGACTCCACACATCTTCTCATTAACAGCCTTCCTGTTATTTACAAGTTATTTGTGCACCATTTTTTGTTTTCCATCTGAAATACATAATAAAAAATGTCCAAGAGATAAATTATTGACATTAAAAAGCTTGACCCTTTTACTCTGCCTTTTAAAATACTCATCCCAGGAATCATTTTGATTACAGGTGGTATTCGTGCTAACAGGAGATTGTGATGATAGAGGCCATATTGGTTATAAAGTTTATGAAGAGATTGCTTCTACAAGTTCGGGTCAGATTTTCCACTTAGATAAAAAACAAGTCAATGAGGTAAAGTCTATATGATTTCTTTAAAAAAATAACATCAGAGTAAAGAAATAATGAATCTAGTATTTTTAGCTAGCTTGACTAATCGTGACTCATTTTATTACCTTCTCAGTTGTTAAAGGCTATTTGATAGAATTATTGTTTATTTAACCACATCTCTGTGTTCAAGATGGATAATCAATGATAAAATTTTGCTGACTCAGCATTGAGTCTAAACATATTGACTTTGGAATTGTCTTCTGTGCAACTATTAATATACTTAGACTTAAATAGAAATTTATTTAAATAAAAATGGAATTGATGATTAATCTTTTTCCTTTCTTAGATCAGTAAAAAGAGTCTAATTAACACTGTTAACATGTATTTTGCATACCTTGCCAAATATTTATGAAGCAAAGAGAGATACAGAACAGTGGTATCAAACTCAAATGGGACCTAAAGATCCCTATAGGTATTTAGAAAACTATATATTAACATCTATATTCTTTTAAAAATTATCTATATTACATAATATTATCTTATATAATAAGATCTATATTATAGTTTTATTATTTATTTTGTTAACTATTTTTCAGTTACATTTTAATTTGGTTGGGGCCACACTCCTGGCCCTTTGTGTTCGATATCTCTGATGAAGAGAATTCTAGTGTATAAGGTCAATCTTCTATTGGGACTTATGGAAAGATATGGATGAAAATGACTCAGAATGAATAATATGAGAGGTATTGAAATCTCTAACAATAAAGAAAGTAGACATATCAATAGAACATGTATCAATCTAAATATAAACCCTGTATTGAAATTGGCAAAAGGTATCTGATAATTTAAATATGTTTCATATTCTTTAAATTATTCATCAATCACAGTTAAATTTATATTAAAATAACAGGATTATGATAATTTGTAAATAAAAATTTAGAGAATCTATTCAGAAGACTAGGTTTTACAAATTGATAATAGATTTTTAAAGTATGAAAGAAAAGTCTTTCAAATGATACAATCATTTTATTTTGATGGTACAACTGCATTTATTTCTTGTCACTCAAGTGATTGGTTACAAATACATTTATACAAACTTGATGTGTTGTAAACATAATGCAATTTAAAAGTTGAATTCTCAATGAGGCTTTAAATTCTCCTTTCTTAACTGATAATTGGAGTAAAGAGTTAGTCTTCCCTTGAGTATTACATTTATAGTGTCACAAACTGAACACTATTGCGTTCATTGTAAAATAAGCTTATTATTTCATTATCTCAAAAGAAGCCTGATCTTTGTCTTTCTCACTTGGCAGAGTTTATAGTCCTGTCACAACTTAGTTGACAATCTTCTATGTGGCTAAGGAAAAAAAAAAAAGACTGGGAGAAGAGATTTTTGGCCATCCTTCTGGTTATGGTTTTTTTCTCAATTTGAAGAGGTTGGTCCTAAGAGTAGCTCTATCACTGACCTATATTTGAAACCTTTCCATCTGGGAAGGCTTGATTAGAACACGTTTTCTACTAGTAAAGATTTTTAGAACCTTCCACAAAAGAGTTAAAACTCTTTTGGTGTCATGGATTCTTTGGCGGTCTGGTGTGCTGATAAATTCTTCCTTAGAATAATGTATAAAGTAAAATACAAAAGAACCCAATTCTATAGAAATATATGATATTTTCATATCTGAGTTCAAGAATCTCCTCTAATTCATCCATGGATCCCATTTAAGAACTCCTTTTCTAGAAGGAGGTAAAGGAGACCACCCTAATTTTTGCCATCTAGGGAATTTCCAGTAAAAAAGAAAGAGTTGAATTTCTTATATATTAGATAGGAAGTAAGAGAACTGGGAAAAAATGAAGTTACTTAAAGTCTCCCAACATATCTATTAAAAAAAAACAAAACAAACAAACAAAAACCAAACAGAAACCCACCATAAATAAAGGCTCTGTGGACTACAAGATTTGATTTCTGGTTTTCATTGCTGTCAGAATTGATGTTAAAAAAAACAGTGATGTTTGATGGAGTGTGAATTTGGCACAGCTTGAAACTGTACTGATTAATCTGTCACTGGTGTTTTAAATAATATGTCTAGCTTGTTCCTGCTATTTTGGGTACAGCTCACTCCAGGCTAAATATTCAGACGGGTCTTTCTCTTTTTTTGGCTTAAGATAGAGACTTTTTCTGAAGCCCCTGTTCTGAATGATATGTATTTTAAAAATATATATATCGTTTTATTTGTCTGTTCCTGGCTCTACACCAGAGGCTATTTGAAAAACATGACCCTATCACTGACCTTGAAAATAAGTAGAAACGGGTGTTTCCTCTAGAACGTGAAAATGTGTCAGAGGAGACTATGACATCAAAATCTACAGGAAATTTGTAAAAACAAAGTATATATGTTTTTATTCTTTCTCTTCTTTAAGCTTACCTAATTAAATGTCAAAAAAGCAGTAAAGAACTCAGTGAAACTGTATTGATATATTTTGTGTACATTCACATGTACATGATTCACATATATAAATTTATTTGCATTTCTTGATGCTAGTAGTCAGTTTTGAATCCAAAATAAACATATAAGTCAATGGGGACTTGATCAATATCAATTTCTTCAATGTGAGTAGATATATTTGTCAATGTAAACATATGGAATTATATTGAACATAAATGTACACATCATATCATACATACTTACCATTCATCCTCTTAAATAAGATCAAAAGATTATATGGATGTTATGGGCCAGAACTCTGAATTTGAAACAAGGATTCTTTTTTTTTTAATAGCTTTTTATCTATAAGTTATATGTATGGGTAATTTTACAGCATTGACAATTGCCAAGCCTTTTGTTCTAATTTTTCCCCTCCTTCCCCCCACCCCCTCCCCTAGATGGCAGGATGACCAGTACATGTTAAATATATTAAAGTATAAATTAAATACAAAATAAATATACATGACCAAACCGTTATTTTGCTGTGCAAAAAGAATTGGACTTTGAAATAGTGTACAATTAGCCTGTGTAGGAAATCCAAAATGCAGGCAGGCAAAAATATAGGGATTGGGAAGTCAATGTAATGGCTTTTAGTCATCTCCCAGAGTTCTTTTGCTGGGCATAGCTGGTTCAGTTCATTACTGCTCCATTGGAACTCCATTGGAGATTTGGTTCATCTCATTGCTGAGGATGGCCAGGTCCATCAGAATTGATCATCATATAGTATTGTTGTTGAAGTATATAATGATCTCCTGGCCCTGCTCGTGAAACAAGGATTCTTACAAGTTACTAACTTAGTGGAATTGATAGAGACAATGGTTATTTAGCATGGTGCTTAACAGTTCTCTAGTTCAGTACATGTACTTAGTACTTATTATAGTTCCACAAGATTCACACGTATGATAAGAGAGCATATAAGCTCAGACAAAGCATATAAGACAGATTCTTACAAGCTCAGAACCAGAACTAGGAAAGACAAAGAAGTAGTGGCAGGCTCTCCTCCTTTGCTTCTCCACTGAAACCAAGATCTGGAAGGCCTCCAGAAAAACTAGCCAAGGAGACAAGACTTTGAAGGAGACAATAAACGATTTGGACTTTAACCCTTGGCTATTCATGTGGTGATTACTGAACTGAAACAAAGGCTGCTACCAGAGACACCAAGAAAACCTCAACAGGGAATATTAAATTTTAAAGAGAATATCACATATGGTCATGTGAATATTCCATAACCAATTTGGAAAAAAACAGAAGATATAATTTTGAAGTAAATGGTCTCTCTTGAACTACTGAAGCAAATATTCTTGTTACTGTATTTTCAGAAATCAGAGAAAGTTTCTTCATCATTTACTTTGATGAAGTCTGAACCATAGTAAAAGTATAAATGATAGATTCCATAGACTATCTGAATGAAAGTCTGCTTTTTATATATATTCATAAATGTTATTCTAGAGAAAGGTAAAAAATTAAAAAAGCTATAAGATATAACCAAATCACATGCCAAATATCACTACAAAGGTTTACAAAAGAAATATGAGAAAAGAAAGAATATAACATACAAAAAGGTCTACACCTAAAAAAGGTGAAAAATAAACATGAGATTAATCTATGAAGGTGAAATGGATCAATAAATCAGTGGAGCCCAGTCAATGTCTTTTTAGAAAAAAGCAGACCTATGTAGATAAAATACACAAACAAAAAGTGCAGTAGACAGGTGAAACCCAGGTTGTAGTCAACTTAAGTAACTTGAAAAAGATAAATCATGAAAGGGGGAGAAAAGATTATTTTCTTCCAGGTATACATTCTCTCTATGGCTTTCTGTGTCTCTGTCTCTCTCTGTCTCTCACACACACATACAAAAGAGAGAGAGGAGAGAAGGGGCGGGGAGGGAGAGAGGAGAGAAAGAAGAACTTACCATTTCTTCTCATTAGGGCACTACAGGGAGAAAAATGGATATAGGAGTTAGCCGTAATGGAGTAACCAAGAAAGTAGGCTAAACCATGGACAAGAATGTGGAATTGTGTAGCATTAGAGACCAAACAGTTGTGGCAAAATAAACTTCAGCTAAGAAGCTGAAAATAGAAGAAACAGAAAGATTATGACTCAGTGATCTGAGTTTGGATCAGTAAAAGGAAGTGATAGCATTAGGTTCCTACTGTTTCCAGCTATAGATTACTATAACTGATTTTGTTCCTTCTTCCTTATGACTCTTTTCTTTTTGTTCCTTTCAAAGACAAGGATCAACAGCAAATAATATTTTGGAAGGAAAACAAACCTAAAAATCAGTACCATGAATGTGAATGGGATAAATTCATCCATAAAAGAAAGGAGGGTAGAATTGTATTAAAAAAAAAAAAAAAGCCTTCCTAATTTCTTCTTAGTCACCAAATATGTGTCCATTTGCAAAACTATTCCCCTAAGACTTTTGTAAAGATGGGAAAGTAGTGATATTGTTGTCTTTTTTTTTTTCAACAAATATGTGTTTTCTCCCCCAGGTATATGACATTTACTCCCTTTTTACAGATATTTTAAGAATTAACTCTCTCCCTGATTTCATAATTATATCATGGTTTACAAAGACCTCCTTTTTATATTTGGTCCCAAGAAGTTGATCTTATCTTTTTTTTAATATCATTTCTAAGTCCTTATGTTTGGGACTGTGACTGGGAATCCAAATATAGTATCTCCAGTATCATCAAAAGAGAAAATTATTTCTTTTGGAAAATTTAAAATAATTTTTCTAGGTTTTTTGTTTTGTTTTGTTTTCTTGTTAACCAACTTCCAGTTTCATCTTTGAATACCTTTAGCATGATCTGGTCTAATAGTCTCATGTCAAGCTTCTGTAAATTTGTTTTACCTTCCAATAATTCTTACTTTTTATGAGTCAGTACTGCTCACAATCTTCCACCATCCTCTTGTATAAGAATTTATACACAAGTTTATATTATAAAACCATGTTGCTCTTGGCTCCTATAACACTCTCCTTGGCAAAATGATCAAGTATTTGCTGGCAGTTTTCAGTCTCTTTTGGCATTCTCTTTTGTTGATTGATTCACATTGGTTAAACTTCCTTAGGAAATGCTGAGAATCTATTCTTCTATCTATTTTTTCCCCTTTTTGTTTAAATAGGTCAGGTTAGCAATACTTAACATTAGAGTTATTTTAATTGCATTTCTTTCTTCTCCTTCTCCTTCTCCTCTTCTCCTCCTTCCTTCTTCCTTGTTCCTTTTCTTTTTTTCCTCCTCCTCCTTCTTTTTTTCCTTCTCTTCCTTTTCCTCCTCCTCCTCCTCCTTTTCCTTTTCCTTCTTCTTCCTTCTTCCTCTCTTCTTCCTAATTCTTCCTTTCTCTCTTTCTTCTTCCTTCTTTCTTCCTCTTCTTTTTCCTCCTCTTCCTTCTTCTTTCCTTTTCCTCTCTCCTTCTTCCTTCCTCTCTCTCCATCTCTCTGTGTCTCTCTCTGTGTCTCTGTCTCTCTGTTTCTCAACTTGCTATTGTTTTGGATTCTTGTTATAACAATCTGGTAGTCTGATTATTCAGAAATTTCTCATCAAGAACTAGTCACTTTTGGTAACATTTTGTGTTTACCATATATAATTTTCTTATTCTCCTTTTTCAAGAAAATACTCAAGATATCTTGATATGAAGCTTCTCTTGTGGCCTGTAAACTAATGGTGATTTTATGCTTTTCTTTCTGTATCTATAGATAAATCATCCATTAATTTGTATCTGGCCTACTCTCTGTACCAAGGCTGGCCCTCAGAAAGTAAACATAATTCAATCAAATCCTGTAAACCAGTACCATATCCCCAACCAGATCTTGTATTCTGCTAGCATAGTCCTCAAAAATACAGAGTTATTTTCAGGACACCGTGCATTACATTTTTGTTTTGAAGAGTCATAATAAAAATAATGTTAATAGGTTACAGCTTTCATGTTATCTGCAGATGGTAATGGCTGTTTTAATGTAAGAGAAAACTTTTGGTTAATTTAATTGACATAAATAATTGTAGGCTAATTGTTCCTAAGATATTATAATATTTGTGAATCCAGAACATAACAATTTGCTTTTGAAAACATAAAATCTAGAAGATTATGTAATGAAATGATAAATTCTAATTTTCTCAGACATATAAAGTTTTAGATGCTGTGCTTATATCACATAATAGATTAATAGAATTGTTACTTTTTGACTTTTTCCCTCGTGGTTAGACAGTATTAAAAGTATTGTGAGGATTCACTTTTCTGAAAGTGAAATCTAAGAAAGAGAAAAAATAGTTAATAGTTGAAGGGAAGTTTGTTTGAGAGATTTCCTTGTAACCCATGATAAACTAAAGGAAACCGTCTTTGTTCCACACATTTTTCAGGTTTCTTTATGCATTCTTATAATCACCTGACTGCAATGGAGGGTTAGACAAGCAAAATCTTTGGATAGGGTGAGCTATTTCTGAGTCTCTGTGTAATTTAGGCCAATGTTACAAACATTGAAAATGTTTCTCTCTTTCATTCTTATTTTTTTCCCCTAAGAATCCCAGAGGAAAAATATACTTCAAGGTCATTAGAAAAAGGGAATACTAAAAAAGGTCCTTCAAAAGCTGTTGATAATGTTTTTAAAAAAAATATAAACAAATAAATTACACCAGGAGATATGGCAGCTGGCTCTTACCATCAACTTTGCCTTTCAGATATAAACTTGAAAACTTTGGTCAATATGTTTTTGTTTAATCCTAAATGTTTGATGCCATCTGTTTTTAGAGAGCCAAAAGGTTTAAGGAATAAATGACACATTCATGAAAATGTAAGCTCTGTTTATAACTGTAGCTTATTTGTAAATTTATTTATAAAATTAATAGTAGTGATACTTTCAACTTTTTTTTTTTAATATTATACTAGAGCCTGCAATAGTGATATATAAACCTGTTTATACGAGTTTAAAATATCTACTGGATATCTTGTTCTTACTATCCTTTGTATCAATTCACTTAAGATTGTGTTCTTTTTTTTTTTTTTTTTTGGCTGAGGCAATAGGGGTTAAATGGCTTGCCCAGGGTATACATCTAGGAAATGTTAAGTGTTTGAGCCTTATTTGAACTCAGGTCTTCCTGACTTCAGGGTTGGTGTTCTATCTACTGCGCCACCTAGCTGCTCCCAGTTTATTTAAGTTTTAACATGCTTTTGTTTTATTTTTCTATGAACATTAGTGCATTTTAAAGACCTGTTAATAAACTAGGTAATTCAGGCCAGTTCCAATAAACTTGTGATGGATAGAGCCATCTGCATCTAAAGAGAAGAGTGTGGGGACTGAAAGTGGATCACAATATCGATCTTTTCACATTTTCACCTTTGCTGTTGTTGTTTGCTTGTTTTTCTCTCTTTTTTTCCCCTTTTTTATCTTATTTTTCTTGTGCAGCATGATAAATGTGATAAGAATATCTGGCTATGGATAGAAGAAAGTTAATTAAGGATATGGAGGAAAATTAAAGCCATTATTAGAATTGTCAAAGGAGATTCTCAAGATTCAATCACTGCAATAAATTTATCTAGAAAAGTACAAGGAATTATTAAAAAAAGAAAATCGTCTTTGACTCATGACTTGTCCAATTAAAGGCAAATTCAGGAAATAAGATAAAAAGAACTTATTGGTACAGCAAGACATCAGACAGCTGTAGTGGTACTGGCCTCCAAATTCTAACTTGAATTTTATTAGTCAGGAGTAAAATAATTTACATTTGAGAATGAGACAATCCTGATTAGTAGAGAAGGAGATGGAATTAGTGCTTCTTTAGTTCTGCTGCTAAGTGGATAGAGCACTGGATTTGGAATCAGGAAGATTCATGTTCAATAAGTTTAAATGCAGCCATATACACTCACTAACTTTGTGATACTGAGCAAATCACTTAATCCTGTTTGCCTCAGTTTCTCATCTGTATAATGAGCTAAAGAAGGAAATGACAAACGAATGCAGTATCCTTGTCAAGAAAACCCCAAATGAGGTCACTAAGAGTGAAAGAGGCAAAAATGACTGAACTATAACAATAAGCATCTTCTCATTTACAGCATCATTGAAAGATAGGAATAATTCTTGGGTGATGGTATTAGTCTGTAAGACATAGAATTAGTCCCAAAGGGGACTGAAAGCTACAAGCTCATTAAGCACTATACCCAAAGGGTAAGCAAATTTAAAACATAGGAGTCACTCTGACTCTGTCCCAATAGCTGACTTCATATATTATGAGATAGATGCTATGGATCTACATATTTTCATTATCTCAAATTATAGAGTAGAGTTATAACTAGGAAAGACTGCTTAAGTTTTACCCATGAAACTAAAGATGCCCCCAAATTAACACATAATTCTCTATCAGCATTAAAACAATGGAGCCTAATTAGGATCTAATTAACAAGAATTGTTAAAGTCTTGCCTTATTAGCTTTCATTGTTAATGAAATATTTCTGTGAGTCACTACAGTTAACTAATTACCTATTACTCTACATTGAATATGTTTTAATTACTTATTATTTTTCACATCATGAATTGCATAGTTGACTTGCAGGTTCTTTTTGTACTGCTTGTTGCAGGCACCCAAACTTCTAATTCTAACTGTTCCTTTGTTCCAGCAAAAACAATACTGAAAGAGACAAAGAAAGGTTATTTTTCTTGCCTAAAGTCATACAACTGTGGCTGAGTTTGGGTTGAAACTGTGGATTTTAGATTCCCAATATTATATTAGTTCCACTACAGCATGTTGCCTAGACCCTAAGAATTCTGGGGTTAGACAAGATGATCTCTGGGCTCCCACAGATCCTGTGATCTCATAGTTTTGCAAACTTTAGATAATTCTGTTTTTGCTTGCTTCAAAAAGACCTCCATTTTGCCATTTATTTTTGGCAACCTTGTACCTGCACAGGTTTCGTTGTTGTACTTATTCTCCTGAATGCTCAAGAAAAAGTATTCTGTTTATATAAACTAAATTTGAGACCCAGACTTTCTAAAATCACTAAGACAAGATTATGATGAGGTCCTGGGTAGTATCAAATGATGAGATTTAGGTGAACAACTGGCACCAAATTTTGTGATGGGTGTAAGCACACTAAAGAATGCTTTTGGTAATGTGACAAATTCACAATGGCCTTTCTCTTTGCCAAAAAGTAATTATATTTATGAGAACAGGTTACAGACAAATGAAGAGGTAAAATAGGCACCAGGAGTGGTAAATATGAAATAGGTTTGGGAGATTATATAGTTAGCAAGGAAAGGAGTTTTAACATTAATGATAGAAAAGACAAGTTCCCTAGTGGAGCTCACAATTAACCAGGAGAAAGAGAATATACCTTGTAGGCTAAATCCAAAGAGAAGTTTAGCACCTTTAAAAAAATAGTTATTAAAAGGAGAAAAGATACCATGAGTGGGGCATGGGGAAGGGGAAATGGGAATACAGATATCACTAGGGAGAACATTCTGGAGGTCTAACCCAAAAGGGATTCAGCAAAGATGGCATATGACATGGATAGATTGAAATTTAACCTTGGGGTTTTTTGACATCGCACTTTAGCTTTCAGAATGGATATAGTAAGCTGGGGTTACCCAAGACATCCACAGGAGGTGGGACTGTATTCCCTGATTTCCATCAGTGTCCTGCCCTGTTTGCCTCAGGGAGTAATCTTATCAGTACTTAAGGCTTTTTCTGCTAACCCCACTTAAGTTACCTAGTACCTCCTCAATTACACAGAGCTACATGGACTCCATTCTTCCCTTTGTTATTTTCCTCTCGTTGGACAAAGATTTGTGATGTTAGTGTTTTATGTGGATTATAAGATATCCAAATGTTACTCTAATTAGTCTAGCGTATTAAGAAACCTTTTAATAAAATGCTGCTTTGCCACTCTCCTCCCCCACCCCCATCTCCAAATGTCTAGAAATATTGGAAAATAGAAATGGCAGAGAGGTCTTAAAATTAGATCACTGTGTTATCATCACTAGGTAATAGATGGCCTTTGTTGGTGTATAGTACATTGCTACAGTAAGTAAAATCTGAAGAAGCAATGAGTTCTGTTTCTTGGGAATTTTTGTTGTTGCTTTTCTAATGGGCTCTTCCTGTTTAAAAATATAAATGTAGAATGAAGATGTGATGTTAAAATGCATTACTCCAGACAAATCCCAATTTTATTATAAGTATTTAACAATACTTAACAGAGCCGAGCTTGTGTTCAGATGGCTTTTCCAATATAAACCCAAGATGGATGAGCCAGTTTTTACAAAATAAAAGGCAATTTGTACCTTTGCCCAAAAGTTACACTGAATATTTTTGCAGCTTCAAAAATATTTGGATAAGTCTTTTAGTATTTTTTTCATTTTACTCCTGATACTTCCTGTTTCAACTGGGGTCTGAAAGTAAAGACCACAATTTCCCTAGAGAATTTATTCTTATTAGAACTTTAACCCAAGTAGAGGCAGAAATAGTCAGAAATATTAATGAGGTCCATTTCATTTAAGATTGAAGGTGAAGTGGAACCACTAATGCCTGAGAGGTTCAGATAATTATTAAAGTGTTTATTTTGTCCTCCATAGTCTTAAAGCCTTCTTTTTTTTTTAAGATTAAGAGTCATTTTAAGTAGTAGAAAAGCCATATTATTTTACGTTTGCAGAAGATTTTATATATTTATGTGTGTGATGCTTTATATTTGATTTTCATCTATACTATTAGCACTAAATTATCTTATTGGTATTAAATAGTAAGGAAGAAAGAATACATAACTAAACACCACCAGGAAAAACAATTGTCACCTTCATTAATTATACTTTGTTCATTAATTAAATATAAATAATTAATTATAATTGAAATTATACTCATTTCAAACACACCATTTGTTCCTTTAAAAAGTTGCACTTCAATTTTGCAAGCATAGAGCTATTTATGTTAATAAAGTCATTTGGATTTTATTCTAAAAAATCAATGTCTTCTACTGAGTATTTTTACAGGGTTTATTTTTACAGGGTTTACGAAGTACAACATTGCATTGAATATTATGACAAAGTGGCAGTGACTTTCTAGAAAGGAAATATAAGTAAGCATAATTACTAAATTGGTGAGTTGTTTTAATTGCTATAGTGGCAAGTCATTAGCCTTGAGCCTCTCTAAATGTGCTTATTTGTTATGTGTGTCTATTTGCAAATGAAAAAATAAAAATGTGATCTCCATTAGTTAAGAAAAAAACAATAATAATGGCTTCCTCTTAATAGGAAAGATAGTATGATAAATTGGGGAGTTTCAAAATGAAGAGAGTTGGAATGATTTATTTCCTTCTTTATGAAAAAAAAATAACCAAAGTTATATTTTGCAAAAAAAAAAATACTTGAAATTATTTCACTTCTAAGATCCTGGTCTCTGAGATTCCTTTTTCTAGACCTCCACTTCCCTTTCTTCCCAAGAAGCTTGTCTGTAGCTTCAGTTTGAGCTTCAATTCTGTGATCCTTCCCTATTTTTCTTTAATTCTGGCTTCATTTAATGAACTGTCTTCTATTTTAGTCCAATGTCCCTTTGATTTTCAAACAGCTAACTTGTTTAACTCCCAGCCTTTTCTGTTCCTACTCTCAAGAGGTTAACCGCTCCTGGGGAGAAGCATAATACTAATCCACTAGTAACTTTTACTAACTTAAATTATCCTTCAGGGGTGAATAGCAATTCTTTTATTCATCTTTTATTGACTGTCACATTCATCACATAAGCCAAGTCTCATGAACTACTTATTGAAGATAAGAAAAATGGTTTTTTTTTTTTTCTCATTCTTATAATGGTACTATTTTAAAATGTAGAGGAGAAAAAGTAGAGTGTAAGCTGGAGTTATTAAAAAGAATGCTTTTGTGATAGCTTTTTTTTTTTTTTTTTGCCTAATTTGGCTCTGAAACTTATGGTTTTGTTAGTAACAGTTGAAAAAAGATGATATAATAGTAGGGAAGTATTCGAAGTTATTGACATTTATGCTAAATGAGAATTTCTTTTTTTGAATATCACAGATTTAAAAAAAACTTACATGTTGGGGGGGGGAAATAACATTTAATTACCTCTATCCTCTTCACTCTATGAAGATGATCTTGTCTTCTAACTGAAAAAATCAAAGCTATCTGCTGTGTGATCCTCAGTTCTTTTACTGCATTTTCTTTTTACCCATGTTTATTGCCTATGGCTCTCAGAAGATGAAGTAATCCTTTTTCTTGCTAAAACTATGGATATGAATGTCATATTCTATGTCTTATATCACCTTGCTCCACTTCTCTCTCTTTAGATATATTTACTTTTTTCTTTTGGCTTTCAACTATGAATATGTCCATCTTTCCTTGAGTCTAAAAATCAAAGAAAACAATAAAAACTATCCCATCCTTTAGTTTTCATTCTGGCCAAATTTTTAGAAGAACCAGTCTACAAGGTTACCTTTTCTTTCCCACCTCCCTCATACTTTTTAAGTAGGATTCTGCTTCTGTCACTCCTGAAACTGTTGGTTTCATCTATAATCTCCTTATCACCAAATTAATAATATTTTTTAAAGTCCATATTTCCTTGAACTCAACAGTATTCCTTTCATCCTGTCCTTTCTTTTTTATTCCTACTATAATCATCCTAGTTTCTGCTTTCATTGTGTTTTCATAGGGATCCACAGATAGTTTCCCATTTTTCCTGTCTCTAGACCTTCCCTTTCTAGTTCAAGCCTTTACACTATATCCCAGGTGTCTCCTGCAGTATTCTGATCATGTTATTCTTTTTCTCAAAAGCTTTTAGTGACTTCACTGCTTGTTGAATATAGTATAAACTCTCTATTCTGAATGGTAATTCAAGGCCATTCAAAATGAATGAAACTTAAATTTCTAAATTTGTTCTTATATAACTTCCCTTCATGTAGCCTAAATTCTGCTAAACTAAATTACCTCCTTTGCTTGTCTTTGACTTTGCTAATATTATCTCTCATACTTGGAATGGACTGCCCACACTGTGACCTATTTAAAAAGTTCCCTTCCTTGTAGGCTAAGCCTGAATGTCACCTCTTCTCTGAAATCTGAAGGTACAAGTGATATTTCTATCCTCAAACTGGCAGAATTATATTTTGCTGTGTTCTTTGTTTTTATCACAATCTGCTTTGTACTATAGTTATTTGTGCATTAGTATTTCTACTACCTCCATAAAAATTTAAGCTTTTTGAAGATCAGAATATGTCTTATTTAATCTTCCATCCCGAATATTCAGTGAAAACAAAGAACAATCAAATGATTTACATATTATTCAATATCTGGCACAGATTTTGGAAGTCATTCTAGCTCCTGCCATGTGCTTGTGGACCTGACCAGCTTCCAGCTTGTCCAAGATTTAAACAGCAAAAGGCCTGAGCCTTTTCATTAGATTAAAAGGATGCAATCATCTTTGATGAATATTATCTGCTTCCTGTGGGTCACGACTTCCTATGGATTACATTATTTCCTTTGGGTCAGATCACTTCTGTGGGTCTAACCTTTAGAGAACACATGACTCCCTACAACCCAGGATTCAAGACCAGGTATAGGGATCATATGACTCAGGCCTAGTCTCATAAATTAGTCTCATAAACTGAGAAAACTTCATCCAATCAGTCCCATTCATCACAATTACCCAGTAAAAAAGCCCATGAGGTTAGGGCATGGTTTTAGTTGGCAGGCTAAATCCTGAAAGGGACTTAGCATCCTAAAAGAGTTGATTAGTTGTAAGGAAGATTGGGGAAAGTGGGAAGCATAGTCGCGTGTGGGACAGTTATGATCCCAATCCAAATTAAAATCAGAAACTCTCAAGTTGTTGGAAAGCAAAAAAGGATTTATTTGGATCTCAGGAGAAAGGGCAACTCCCAACAAACAAGATGTCAGCAGAGGAGTGCAAAGTGCAAATTGCAAAAGACTAGATTATATAGACCCTAGGGAGTCCAGGGATACATACTAAATGCAGAAATTTATCCCAGAAACAAAAGAATATTACTAAATAACAAACTCTTTACCCATTAAGTACTCAAATGTTAATTAAGGGTGGGGGGAAGCAAGGAAATATTTATCTAAGATAGTGGAATACCTGAAGTTTTTAGCTATAGCTCAACTTGTTATTGCTAAGTCTCAAGTCACAATTAGGACATAGATCAAGACCACATTCTTTTGAGAGGTCTTTACTCAGTTTATCCCATTCAGTAGAATTAAGGGAGATATCATGTAGCAAGGGAGAAGGGGAAGGAGAAGGGGAAAGACACCATGAGGCAGAGTGCTATAGTAGACTGACCCAAAGGAGAGTAGCAGCAATGGGATGGCCCATAAAGACATTTTATAGGGAAAATTTAACCTCAGGGACATGACTGGGATTTCAAACTGCACATGGCAAAGTGAGACGACTCAAGATCTCTACAGGGTGTGAGCCTCAAGAGTTTGACATAACTTGGATTTCAGACTGGACCACCTCCCCAAAGGGTGAGATTAAGGAGCTAAACTGATCTCTATCAGAACCTTCTGCCTGCTTGCCTTAGAGATCAGTTCTTTAGTTTCTCTTGGTCTAAAACAATATTCAGGATCTCATCAAGTCAGATACATGAATGAGACTTTGGCCCTCAGGTCTATACTATTTCAACTTTGAGTTTAACCTGAAATTTTGACCTAAGGTGCTTCCTATATACCATCAGGGGAAAAAAAGCCATACTCTCGAATCAGCCAGTGGTTCCACCTCCATAGTTCTGTTCCTTAGCATCTAAGCTATGAGTTCTACTATCTCCTAAGCAGCAGTAATCCTTGCCACAAATGCAACATTTTCTTTCTTTCTCTCAGAATACTATTAGAACTGGGTGGGTTACCTTATTTTTCTTTCAAATCCTAGCTCCTTGGCCAAGCCCCATTTGGTCATTGTTTGAGCCAATTGACTCAGATTGAATGTAAATAGCAGTCATTTCTGCTTTGGCCAGAAACCCTCTCAAAATCACTAATTCATTGAAATGGACAGACACAAGATAGACAGCTCAGACCAGATTATTTAATTTAAAGCATCATTTATTGGCTGGCCAGTGACTGACCCACTAGACAAGCTAGTAGAGATCAGCCCCGAGCCTGCAGCAAGGCAGACTTTTAAGCACCTTTGCCATTCCTCGGTACAGCCTTGTGGTTATAGTCTCTCGCTTACAATAGGGAAATGACAGGATGTGGGGGAGCACACAACGGAGCATGTCAACATACATTATAATGTTGGCCCAACATTGTCAGACAGACCTTTCTCGGAAAGTCCAGGACCTTATGACCTTTTAGGTAACCACTTCTCAGAACCCAGGGATGGGGCCCAGTCTTTTGTCCATTTCACATGTATATATTTATTTAGATTTTTTTGGACTAGATGAAAGAGGAAATTCTTTGCCTCAATTACTGCCTAGTCTTAATCACTGAACAGTGTGGCCTCAGTCAAACTGAAACCTGTTGTAGACTGTAGTTTAAAAAAGTCCAGCATTTCCCATTTCATCCAAGGCTATTTCCAGTCATCCTGATCTATATATGGCTCTGGAAGGGAAAGTGAGGCAGGTGACCTTACACAGCCCTTCCTCACTTAAATCCAATTCACTTGGACCTCATGGCATCATCTCCCTGAAGTCAAGGACCTCTTTGATAACAAAAGACAAACAACAACAACAAAATCTAAGACTTTGTTTACCTTGCTTTTCAATTAAGATAGAGGCAAGAAAATCTACATCTTGGGACAAGTTCTTCTATTGTCTCTGCCCACAGCTCATTTTTCAAGCATACTTACCTATACTAACAATAATATACAAATTATTCTTTCAAAATTAGCCGAAGGGACAAGCTGCATAAGCTTCAGCTGGAATACCTTGCTTCATACCATTATATACATGTAAGACCAATTCCATCTGCATGTCCATTCAAGCTTTAGAAGAATATAGTATTGAATAGCCTCTATATGTTGTCTCATTTTAATCAGGAGTTCTTATTGTGGTGTTTGTAAACGTACTTTATTGAAAAAAATTTGATAACTATATTTCAGTATTACTCAGTGATTTTTCAGTTATATTGTTGTGTTTCCACTCTTCATGATCCTTTTTGGGGTTTTCTCAGGAAAGGTACTGAAGTAGTTTTCCATTTTCTTTTATAGCTTATTTTTACAAATGAGGATATTGAGACAAAAGGTTTAGTCAGTTATCCAGTCACACAGTAAGAGGTTAGGTTTGAATTCAGACCTTCCTGCCTCCAGACCTGGTGCTCTATTCACTACACTATATAAATGCCTTAGAAGCAAAAGTATAGCAAATGGAAAAATAATACTAATGAAATGAACTAAAATACCTTATCTAATGAGAGAGAGTTTGTTAAAAGAGAAGCTATAAGGCAGTGGTTTTGCTTTATTTAATCACATATTTTTCCAAAGAAAAATAATGAGCAAAGGAGGATCTTATATTCTTATTTTCATGAAGATAAAAAGGTGGTTTACTAAGGAATATCAGTAATGAAAGCCTACCTTTTCTTCACTAATTACATTATTGAAAATACCTTGTATGTGTGAATAGATGATTCTCATGTCATAATATATGCAAAAATTGAAGTGCTACATAAATATTAGTCTATTATTCTAGAGCTAAGAAATTAGGTTTATATGTTAATAGATGGTGTTTACTGGATCATTTTTTTCTATATTGGTAAGATTTGCGATTTTTCATCTTTGGTATCTTTCCTTTTTTTTTTTTTTTTTTTTTTTTTAAGAAGACTTGTGAAATGATCCTACAGTAGTCTTGGGATTCTGTTACCTCTCAGCATGGTTCTCCCTGTGTATATTTGGTCCTAATTTAGCTGCATTTTATACATCTCTTCTTTTTGGTACTATTTTAGTGTCTGCACATAGTAGAGTGCAAGAGAGGTAGTTATATTTTCCTTAATGATGGAAAAAAAAATTGTCAAAGTAATCTTTACAGATCTTTTCCATTTTTCTTCTGCTTTTTTTATTCTTTCCATTTTCATTCTTAAATATCATTGGACTGATTTTGCTTATTTGGGTCTCTTGCCATTCTGTCTTTAAACCCAACACAATTTCTTTCCAAATTTGTGGCCATTCTAGAAGTAGAAGAATTTGCTAATTGAAGCTCTGCCTTCACCAGTGACATGATTTCCATGGCACTGGAATATTCATCATTTTCTTGAAACTCCATTTAGAGATTAACAACTCTGTCTAACTAAGAGAAATGAACACACAGGTTGTACTCCATTTTACAAAGCATGATCCTTCATTGAACATTGAATAATATTATGATATAAATATCTGGATTTTATTGATCCCATCTAGAACTTTAGTTAGGAGCAGAGATTAAATGAATAAACAAAATTTAAATTTCTTTCAACTTGTATGATTCAACACTCAGAATAACTAACATTTATTAACATGTGTAAAAGGTTTTAATGTGATACTGTATTGCAAGGTAATTTGGAAATTTTTTTTTCTACGAAATATATTTAAACTGTTCAACTAAAGTACTAGAGGCTTATGTTGGAGATATTATAGTTTCCATTGCAGAATGCAGTAAAGTGAATAGTGTAATAAAGAGAATCAAATACTTTTAAAAATTTTCCTGAATCATAAGATTTTTTTTTGCTTTCCCAGTGCATGTAAAAATTATGTTTATATCATGCTGTAATCTATTAAATTTGTAATAGTTTTGTGTCTAAAAATGTACATCTTAATTAAAATATTTTATTGTTTAAAAATAGTAACCAATATCTGAGCATTCAGAAAGTAGTAATCTTTTTTGCTGGTGGAGGATTTTTTTTTTTTTTTATAAAGCTCTTTATTTATTTATTTTTGCTTTATTATTATAACTTTTTATTGACAGAGCCCATGCCTGGGTAATTTTTTTACAACATTATCCCTTGCACTCACTTCTGTTCTGACTTTTTCCCTCCTTCACCCTCTCCCCAACATGGCAAGCATTCCTATACAAGTTAAATATGTAACAGTGTATCCTAGATACAATATATGTGTGCAGAACCGAACAGTTCTCTTGTTGCACGGAAAGAATTGGATTCAGAAGGTAAAAATGACCCGGGAAGAAAGACAAAAATACAAGCAGTTTATATTCATTTCCCAGTGTTCTTTCTTTGGGTGTAGCTGCTTCTGTCCATCCTTGATCAATTGAAATTGAGTTAGATCTCTTTGTCGAAGAAATCCATTTCCATCAGAATATATCCTCATACAGTATCATTGTTGAGGCATATAATGATCTCCTGGTTCTGCTCATTTCACTTAGTATCAGTTCATGTAGGTCTCGCCAATCCTCTCTGTATTCATCCTGCTGGTCATTTCTTACAGAACAATAATATTCCATAACATTCATATACCACAATTTACTCAACCATTCTCTAATTGATGGGCATCCATTCATTTTGCTGGTGGAGGATTTTGCCTCAATTGAAATGTTGATGGCTGTTGACTGATCTGAATGGTAGTTGCTGAAAGCTAGAGTGTCTGTGGAAATATCTTAAAATAAGGTAACAATGAAGTTTGCTGTACTGATTGACTTTTCCTTTTACTTGAACACTTGAACACTGAATATTATAGGATTATTAATTGCCCTGATGTCAGTATTGTTCTATCTCAGGTGAGAGAGAGGCCCAAAGAGAGGGAGAGTAATGGGGGAAGCTTAATCAATGAACAGTTAGAATATACACATTTATCAATTAAGTTCAACAACTTATATGGACATTATTCAAGGTGCCCCAAAATAAAAGTAACATCAAAAATCTCAGTTCACTATAATAAAAATGAAAAAGTGAAATATTGCGAAAATTTCCAAAATATGACACAAAGACTATATAAGAACCCACCATTGGAAAAATAATCCTGATAGTGTTGCTCATTGTGGAGCTGCTTCAATTTGTAAAAATAAAACAAAAGCTGAAACTCATGTTTCATCATGGCACAAAGGATCTTAAAATGTTCTTAAAAGATATGCTTTCAAAACCCAGGTCCTGGAAAAGGTTTGTATGTGGCAAAGGACTTTATTTCTATAATCTGACACCAGACTAGCAAAATTGAGGGTTTTATGTTCACAAAACTTAGTCACATCATTTCTTTTTTTTTTTTTTAATAACTTTTTATCGACAGAACCCATGCCAGGGTAATTTTTTACAACATTATCCCTTGCATTCACTTCCATTCCGATTTTCCCCCTCTCTCCCTCCACCCCCTCCCCCAGATGGTAAGCAGTCCTTTACATGTTAAATAGGTTACAGTATATCCTAGATACAACATAGGTGTACAGAACCGAATAGTTCTCTTGTTGCACAGGGAGAATTGGATTCAGAAGGTATAAAGAACCCGGGAAAAAAAACAAAAATGCAAGCAGTTTATATTCATTTCCCAATGTTCTTTCTTTGGGTGTAGCTGCTTCTGTCTATCCCTGATCAATTGAAATTGAGTTAGATCTCTTTATAGAAGAAATCCACTTCCATCAGAATACATCCTCATACAGTATCGTTGTTGAGGTATATAATGATCTCCTGGTTCTGCTCATTTCACTTAGCATCAGTTCATGTAAGTCTTACCAGTCCTCTCTGTATTCATCCTGCTGGTCATTTCTTACAGAACAATAATACTCCATAACGTTCATATACCACAATTTACTCAACCATTCTCCAATTGCTGGGCATCCATTCATTTTCCAGCTTCTAGCCACTACAAACAGGGCTGCTACAAACATTTTGGCACATACAGATCCCTTTCCCTTCTTTAGTATCTCTTTGGGGTATAAGGGTATGCACAGTTTGATAGCTTTTTGAGCATAGTTCCAAATTGCTCTCCAGAATGGCTGGATATGTTCACAATTCCACCCACAATGTATGTGTCCCTGTTTTCCCACATCCCCTCCAACATTTGGCATTATCTTTCCCTGTCATTCTAGCCAATCTGACAGGTATGTAGTGGTATCTCAGAGTTGTTTTAATTTGCATTTCTCTGATTAATAATGATTTGGAGCATATTTTCATATGGCTATAAATAGTTTCAATTTCTTCATCTGAGAATTGTCTGTTCATGTCCTTTGACCATTTATCAATTGGAGAATGGCTTGATTTCTTATAAATTAGAGACAATTCTCTATATATTTTGGAAATGAGGCCTTTATCAGAACCTTTGACTGTAAAAAGTCACATTATTTCATGAACATTTTTTAGACATAAGGGATTTGTGAAATGTATCAGACAAAGGAGTTTCTATATCAGTGAAATCATTCTTCCTTGATGCATGAGGAATATACATAAAAACAATGATTTTGGACTTCCGGTTAAGATGGCGGAGAGGAGGCACATAGCTGTGTAGCTCCACGCTTTCTCTCACTATCCATTTCATTACAAGCCTCTGAATTAATGCTTGACTGAAAAAAAACCCACAAATAGTTACAAAGAGAAGCCATCCTTGAGATTCGCCAAGAAAGGTCTGTCTTTACTGGAGGGCTGGGATGGTTTTAGATCAGGCGCAGGCGGTGGGCAGCGGCAGTGAGAGCACGGGAACAGACTGGAGAGGGGGTGGGGAGTGATTGCAGCCGTCTCTGCGGGGAGAGCTTCGCTACAGGACTGGATACTTTGCTCCGGCAGCAAGTCAGCAGCCCAGCAGAGAAGCTAAAAACACCGGGGGTGAAGACTACAACACCAAACAGCTGGAGTCTCTTGGGACCTGGCCGCTCCCCCCTTCCCCCCCACAGTGACTCAACACGCTCTGGGATCTCAGAGCGCAGGCGCAGCACAGTAGGGCTAGTGCCTCACTGCTGCCCCCCCCCTTCCCCCCGCAGGCTGTAGAGGAAGCTCGGTAACACCACCCAGCCCCTCCCCCAAAGAAAGACTCCAGTTTTTTCTGTTTTTCTTTGCTAGCTTGTCTTTGATTATTAGACAGAATGAGCAAGAAACTGAAGAGGACTTTAACCCTTGACAGCTTCTATACAGATAGAGAGCAGACTCTAAATCCCGAGGAGACTAAAAACAGACTGTCTCCAGGTGAATCCCCAAAGGAGGAGATCATCTGTTCCTCAGCACAGATGAACCTCATAGAAGTAATTAAAAAGGCTCTCACAAGGGAGCTAGAAGAAAAATGGGAAAAGCAGAGTGAGGCTTGGCAAAAGGAGAGGGAAGCTTGGGAAAAGGAGAGGGAGGCTTGGCAAAAGAGCCTGGAGAAGTCAGTTAAAGAGAGAGTGGATAAAGAAGTAAAATCCTTGAAAAATAGGATTGGTGAATTGGAAAACAAAATTGGCGAAATGGAAAAAAATTCCACAGAACAAAAGAACTCAATGGGACAATTAGAAAAAGATTTTTAAAAAGTGAGTGAAGAAAATACTTCACTGAAAATCAGAATTGAACAATTGGAATTGAATGACTCGAGGAGACAAGAAGAATCAGTCAAGCAAATCCAAAAAAATCAAACAATGGAAAAGAATGTGAAATACCTTCTGGGGAAGACAACAGACCTGGAAAACAGATCCAGGAGAGACAATCTGAGAATCATTGGACTTCCAGAAAAGCATGATGAAAAAAAGAGCCTGGACACTATTTTCCAGGAAATTATCAAAGAGAACTGCCCAGAAGTCATAGGAACAGAGGAAAAAATAAACATTGAAAGGATTCATCGATCACCCACTGAAAGGGATCCTAAAATCAAAACACCAAGGAATATAGTGGCCAAATGCCAGAATCCTCAGACGAAGGAAAAAATATTGCAAGCGGCTAGAAAAACCCAATTCAAGTATCAAGGAGCCACAATAAGGATCACCCAGGATCTGGCAGCATCCACATTAAAAGATCGAAGGGCCTGGAATATGATATTCCAAAAGGCTAAGGAACTTGGTATGCAACCAAAAATAACTTACCCAGTGAGAATGAGCATCTTTTTCCAGGGAAGAAGATGGACATTCAATGAAGTAAGTGAATTTCATCTATTTCTGATGAAAAAGCCAGAACTTAACAAAAAGTTTGATCTACAAATATAGAACTCAAGAGAAATCTAAAAAGGTAAAGATTAATCTTGGGAACTATATTTTGACTATATAGATGTATAAAGAATACATGTATACCTTGTTCTAGAAATTGATGTGGAAAGGACATTGTACCAGAAAAAGGGTAAAGTGGGGGTAGTACATCTCATGAAGAGGCATAGGAAACCTATTATATCTGAGAGAAAGAATGGAGGGGGATGAATATAGTGGGTATCTTACTGCCTTCAGAATTGGCTTTAAGTGAAAAATCTTAAGACATATACAATCTATGGTGAAACTTCTCCACCTCATTGAAAAGTGAGAAGGGAAAAGTGAAAAGGGAAGGAATAAGCTAAGAGGAAGGGAATACGGAAACTGGGAGGGAAAGGGGTAAGATAGGAGGAGGAACTCTAAGGCGGGGGGAGGGATACTAAAAAGGGAAGGCTGTGAGAAGCAAGTGGTGCTCACAAGCTTAATACTGGAAAGGGGGGAAAGGGGAAAGAAGGGAGAAAAGCATAAACCGGGGTTAACAAGATGGCAAGTAATACAGAATTGGTCATTCTAACCATGAATGTGAATGGGGTAAACTCCCCCATAAAGAGGAAGCGGTTAGCAGAATGGATTAAAAGCCAGAATCCTACAATATGTTGTTTACAGGAAACACACCTGAAGAGGGGAGATACATGCAGGTTAAAGGTAAAAGGTTGGAGCAAAATCTACTATGCTTCAGGTGAAGTCAAAAAAGCAGGGGTAGCCATCCTGATCTCAGATCAAGCTAAAGCAAAAATTGATCTAATTAAAAGAGATAAGGAAGGGCACTATATCTTGCTAAAGGGTAGCATGGATAATGAAGCACTATCTATATTAAACATATATACACCACGTGGTGTAGCATTTAAATTCTTAAAAGAGAAATTAAGAGAGCTGCAAGAAGAAATAGACAGTAAAACTATAATAGTGGGAGATCTTAACCTTGCACTCTCAGAATTAGATAAATCAAACCACAAAATAAATAAGAAAGAAGTCAAAGAGATAAATAGAATACTAGAAAAATTAGATATGATAGATCTCTGGAGAAAATGTAATGGAGACAGAAAGGAATACACTTTCTTTTCAGCAGTTCATGGAACCTATACAAAAATTGACCATATATTAGGACATAAAAACCTCAAACTCAAATGCAGTAAGGCAGAAATAGTAAATGCATCCTTTTCAGACCATGATGCAATGAAAATTACATTCAACAAAAAACCAGGGGGAAGTAGACCAAAAAATAATTGGAAACTAAATAATCTCATACTAAAGAATGATTGGGTGAAACAGCAAATCATAGACATAATTAATAACTTCACCCAAGAAAACGATAATAATGAGACATCATACCAAAATGTATGGGATGCAGCCAAAGCGGTAATAAGGGGAAATTTCATATCTCTAGAGGCCTATTTGTATAAAATAGAGAAAGAGAAGGTCAATGAATTGGGTTTGCAACTAAAAATGCTAGAAAAGGAACAAATTAAAAACCCCCAGTCAAACACTAAACTTGAAATTCTAAAAATAAAAGGAGAGATCAATAAAATTGAAAGTAAAAAAAACTATTGAATTAATTAATAAAACTAAGAGTTGGTTCTATGAAAAAACCAACAAAATAGACAAACCCTTAGTAAATCTGATTAAAAAAAGGAAAGAGGAAAATCAAATTGTTAGTCTTAAAAATGAAAAGGGAGAACTCGCCACTAATGAAGAGGAAATTAGAGCAATAATTAGGAGTTACTTTGCCCAACTTTATGCCAATAAATTCGACAACTTAAATGAAATAGAAAAATACCTCCAAAAATATAGCAAAAAAAATCCCAAACTAACAGAGGAAGAAGTAAATATCCTAAACAGTCCCATCTCAGAAAAAGAAATAGAACAAACTATCAATCAACTCCCTAAGAAAAAATCCCCAGGACCAGATGGATTTACATGTGAATTCTACCAAACATTTAAAGAACAATTAACTCCAATGCTAAATAAACTATTTGAAAAAATAGGGATTGAAGGAGTCCTACCAAACTCCTTTTATGACACAGACATGGTACTGATACCTAAACCAGGTAGACTGAAAACAGAGAAAGAAAATTATAGACCAATCTCCCTAATGAATATTGATGCTAAAATCTTAAATAAAATATTAGCAAAAAGATTACAGAAAATCGTCACCAGGATAATACACTATGACCAAGTAGGATTTATACCAGGAATGCAGGGCTGGTTCAATATTAGGAAAACTATTAGCATAATTGACTATATCAATAACCAAACAAACAAAAACCATATGATCATCTCAATAGATGCAGAAAAAGCATTTGATAAAATCCAACATCCATTCCTAATAAAAACACTTGAGAGCATAGGAATAAATGGACTTTTCCTTAAAATAGTCAGGAGCATATATTTAAAACCATCAGTAAGCATCATATGCAATGGGGAATAACTGGAACCTTTCCCAGGAAGATCTGGAGTGAAGCAAGGTTGCCCACTATCACCATTATTATTTAATATCGTATTAGAAACACTAGCCTCGGCAATAAGAGTCGAGAAAGATATTAAAGGAATTAGAGTAGGCAATGAGGAAACCAAACTATCACTCTTTGCAGATGATATGATGGTATACCTAGAGAACCCCAGAGATTCTACTAAAAAGCTATTAGAAATAATTCATAATTTTAGCAAAGTAGTTGGCTACAAAATAAATCCCCATAAATCCTCAGCATTTTTATACATCACCAACAAAACCCAACAGCAAAAAGAAAACGGAATGAAAAAGAAAGAGAATGGAAAGAGAAATTCCATTCAGAATAACTGTTGATACCATAAAATATTTGGGAATCTATCTACCAAAGGAAAGTCAGGAATTATATGAGCAAAATTATAAAAAAGTCTCCACACAAATAAAATCAGACTTAAATAATTGGAAAAATATTAAGTGCTCTTGGATCGGCCGAGCGAACATAATAAAGATGACAATACTCCCTAAACTAATCTATTTATTTAGTGCTATACCAATCAGACTTCCAAGAAAATATTTTAATGATCTAGAAAAAATAACAACAAAATTCTCTATGGAACAATAAAAAGCCGAGAATCTCAAGGGAATTAATGAAAAAAAAAATCAAATGAAGGTGGCCTAGCTGTACCTGATCTAAAATTATATTATAAAGCAGCAGTCACCAAAACCATTTGGTATTGGCTAAGAAATAGATTAGTGGATCAGTGGAAAAAGTTAGGTTCACAAGACAGAATAGTCAACTATAGCAATCTAGTGTTTGACAAACCCAAAGCCCCTAACTTCTGGGAAAAGAATTCATTATTTGATAAAAACTGCTGGGATAATTGGAAATTAGTATGGCAGAAATTAGGCATGGACCCACACATAACACCATATACCAAGATAAGATCAAAATGGGTCCATGACCTAGGCATAAAGAACGAGATTATAAATAAATTAGAGGAACATAGAATAGTTTCTCTCTCAGACTTGTGGAGGAGAAAGAAATTTGTGACCAAAGATGAACTAGAGACCATTACTGATCACAAAATAGAAAATTTTGATTACATCAAATTAAAAGGCCTTTGTACAAACAAAACTAATGCAAACAAGATTAGAAGGGAAGCAACAAACTGGGAAAACATCTTCACAGTTAAAGGTTCTGATAAAGGCCTCATTTCCAAAATATATAGAGAACTGACTCAAATTTATAAGAAATCAAGCCATTCTCCAATTGATAAATGGTCAAAGGATATGAACAGACAATTTTCAGAGGACGAAATTGAAACTATTCCCACTCATATGAAAGAGTGTTCCAAATCATTATTGATCAGAGAAATGCAAATTAAGACAACTCTGAGATACCACTACACACCTGTCAGATTGCCTAAGATGACAGGAAAAAAATAATGATGAATGTTGGAGGGGATGCGGGAAAACTGGGACACTAATGCATTGTTGGTGGAGTTGTGAAAGAATCCAACCATTCTGGAGAGCAATCTGGAATTATGCCCAAAAAATTATCAAATTGTGCATACCCTTTGATCCAGCAGTGTTTCTATTGGGCTTATATCCCAAAGAAATACTAAAGAAGGGAAAGGGACCTGTATGTGCCAAAATGTTTGTAGCAGCCCTATTTGTAGTGGCTAGAAACTGGAAAATGAATGGATGCCCATCAATTGGAGAATGGCTAGGTAAATTGTGGTATATGAATGTTATGGAATATTTTTGATCATTATACACTTCGACAACGATATTGTATGAGGACATATTTTGATGGAAGTGGATTTCTTTGACAAAGAGACCTAACTGAGTTTCAATTGATAAATGGCGGACAAAAGCAGCTACACCCAAAGAAAGAACACTGGGAAACGAATGTGAACTATCTGCATTTTTGTTTTTCTTCCCGGGTTATCTATACCTTCTGAATCCAATTCTCCCTATGCAACAAGAGAACTGTTCGGTTCTGCAAACATATATTGTATCTAGGATATACTGCAACATATCCAACATATAAAGAACTGCTTGCCATCTAGGAGAGGGGGTGGAGGGAGGGAGGGGAAAAAAATCGGAACAGAAACGAGTGCAAGGGATAATGTTGTAAAAAAATTACCCTGGAATGGATTCTGTTAATATAAAGTAATTATTAAATAAAAAAAACAAAACAAAACCAAAAAAAAAAAAACAAAAAAAAAAAACAAAACGAAAAAAAACAAAAAAAAAAAAAAAAAAAAAAAAACAATGATTTTCTGAAATTTAAAAATGTGACTACATATGTTCCTCACAGGATCAAATGAGAGAAAGATGAGTAGAATATTCTATTTCATGATGCCAGAAGGGAACATAGCCACTTTTCTACATTGAGAGTCATAAAAATTCATTTAAAAGATCCAGCAAGTCTCTCATTGTTGTGCCAGTGATACTGAGCTTTTTATGATGCATTGGCACAAGGAACTTATTTTTTGCCATACATATGATACCCAACTTTAATTTAAGTGAGTGACATAGAATATCTTTTTTCCAGCTTTGTGGCCATTCTAGAAGGATCTGCCAACTCATTATTTGCCTTCTCTAGTTATATAATGTCCATAGCATTAGAATTCTGTTATCTCCTTCAGACTCCTTAAAGTGAATGACCATGAAAAGCATAGTAAAATTACAAAATATCTCATGGGTTATGTCCCTTTTTGCAGAGCATAATCATTTTCTTACCATCTCAAGCCTTAAAATTAGATACAAAAGGGGCAGCGAAGTGGTGCAGTAGATAGAGCACCAGTCCTGTAGTTAGGAAGACTTGAGTTCAAATCTGGCTTCAGAAACTTAACACTTCCTAGCTGTATGACCCTGGGCAAGTTACTTAACCCCAATTGCCTCAGCCAAAAAAAAAAAAAAAGATAAAAAAAATACAAAATTATTGATGTTAAGATTCTATGCAATAGTTTCATTAGTGAGAGATTAAAGGAATACAAAAAATCAAATTTAGTCCGCTCTTCATATTGTACTTGTCAAAACTGTAAAACTTTCAACATATATCATGTATGTATACATACATGCACTCATATACATACAGAAAGAGAGAAACAGAGGGAGACAGAATTACTGAAAATACACAATTTATGGCATTCTGATTTAGTTCTTTTTGAGTTCTGTAATGCATTATGGGCATCCGGATTTTATTCTCTCTCAGTTTCTTTTTGTTTCATGCACTAAGTTTTATATGAGCATTGATTTTTAGAATAATTTCTATTGTGATCAAATCCAGTCTAGTGAGAAGATTTGTTGATCTCTTACCTATTTAATAATGGTCCTACTCAATACCTTTCTGAGGAAAAGAAAGGAGGATCGTTAAACTGGATGACCAGAAATCTCTCCTCTCCTGTATTCTAATAAAAGATTAAATATGGACCTATCCTGAAACCCTAGCTAGCACAAAAGCTGTTATGGGGTAATAATGAAAAGTCAGTAAAACCCAATCCTGTAATTCAAATATAGATCAATCATGCCACCATCTTGAAGTAAACACAAAAGAGGAATCTAAACAGGGGTAATGCATACTTTTGATAGTTTGTGGGGATGTAGTTAGATGGTATTAAAAAATTCTAATTATATCTGCTTCATCCAGGATCATGGAATTATTGAAAGGAAATTTATCTTAAGGAGGAGCGAGAAAGACATCTTGTAGAAAATGTGCTTTTAGCTTGGACTTGCAGGAAGCCAGGGAAGCCAAGAGGTAAAGATGAGGAAACAGAGCAGGTACAGTTTTAATGGTCTTTACCTTGCTGAGGTCCAGGTATTGTTTAAAATAAATATCTCATATATATTTTTCTCCCTAATAAAATTTTGAACATTTCAGTGTCAATGATTATACAATTTTTGTGATTTTCATTATTATATTTATTATAATCTTTAACATAGCACATGTTCCATTGGTCATAAAAATGAAGAGTTAATTGTTTAAATGAAAGCATAAATCACAACTAAAATATTTCTTTAATATTTAACTAAAATCAGTATAATGAGATTATTTTGTTAAGAAATATATTTTTACCAATGAAAAATTTGGTACTTAAATGAACAATCCAAGACAAGACAAAAAATTCCCTATTTAGTAAACTTTTCTTTATTTCTTCCTAGAAATTTATAGCATTTGGGAACTTTTGTGTTAAGCTATAACTATGTACATTCAAATAATTTATTTCATTTTCATAATCTTAATTCTTATTTGTGTTAGACCCATGCCTGAATGAAGTCCAGTGCTAGATGATTTGTGAATATTATAATTAGGCAAATTTTTTGAGACTTTGGATTGATTTTGATTTGGATAAAAACTATTTATTTAAGGTTCCTGGGACAAATTTTTAGTCCACATGGTTTTTTAAAGCTATAGAGTTAGATATATGTGATTTTTTGGGATATTTGTGAGAAATACCTAAATTAACCTACATGAATTATTTTGATTTTGATTTATTTCCTATCTGCCTTAACTAACTTTGATGATGCTGGAATTATTTTATAGTATAAATCCACCTTAACATAAATGTTTTGGGATATTTTTAAATTGATGGCTTGGAAGTTGTGTGCTAAACCACTAATGAATTGATATTCTTTCATGAATGTGATGGCATTTACATTTAATTTGCTTAAAGTATTAAATAATATACATTTAATAATTCTAAAATATCACATGCCTGAAAACTGGCCAGTGTTCCTCCAGTATTTTTATTGATAGTATTCTTTACTGCTCAAGCTAAGACATTTGTTTTTTTCTTATGAATCTTGGGGCTAGCTGAATTTTTTAATTGTTTCAATTTTAAAGTTGTTGACTTAATAGAATTTAGAAGTTCCTAGTGGTTACATTGAGTAATTCTTATAAAAACTAGCCATCAGTGACACCTTTTTATCCTTTTGAAATGTCAATGCCCAATGAAAACTGCCATTTACAAACCATAAATTTCCCTTTTCTTCCTTTTTTTTTTGCTTCCCTTGCTCCTTTTATTCAGCTCTTCCCTCTATCCTGCCTTTTGATTTAAGTTCTCTCTCTCTCTCTTTCTCCCTGTGTGTGTGTGTGTGTGTGTGTGTGTGTGTGTATGTAAAATGTATATACAGCCCAGTGGGTTAGGAATTAGGGGAGACACAAAGATTTAATGTTACATAAACTTATGGGGTTCACAGTTTTAAGGAGTCATATCACATATATATTTAATTAGATTATATATGATATCTATCACACATATCATTGAAAATACATGATAAGTGAATTCAAGGTTAGAGGTTAATAATTTGGAGAGGAACAGTAATTACAAAAAAATCATTAAAGGGGTGGAATTTGAATTGAGTATTAAATAGGTAGGATTTCAGAGAGAAGATGAAGCTATCACTAGTCTAGAAATATCTAATATTCAAAATTGTAAGAAAGTACAGGCACTGAGAAGGTGATTGGGCAGTTTTCCAATTTGACTTGAATATAAAATATATAAAGAAAAGTAGTATAGAGAGAAGAAAGGTTGAAAAGTGAAATCATATTACAATGCGATAGGCCTTAACTGATGGATTAAGCTATCTTAATTTCAGTTGGTAGAGAATGAGAAGGTATAGAACAGT
The DNA here is from genome assembly GCF_016432865.1 of Antechinus flavipes. Classification (NCBI taxonomy): domain Eukaryota; kingdom Metazoa; phylum Chordata; class Mammalia; order Dasyuromorphia; family Dasyuridae; genus Antechinus; species Antechinus flavipes. The sequence continues at coordinate 408,908,080 of NC_067401.1, read as the reverse complement.
TTTGAGTAAATAAATTTTGCAACTGGATGTCTGCATAAAGATATTAATCTTAATGTTATAAGAGATGGAGATAATGTGTGAATGGCAGTACACCTGACAGAAATACATAAGAAGAATTAGGTTTAGGTAAGGGGAGGGTGAATTTGAATATATTAAGTTTATAATGTTGGCAGTATGTCAAAGGAAAGCCTAATGGACAGTTTCAGATAAGGGTCAAAAGCTCAGTAGAGAGATTAGAGTTGGATTTATAAATTTGAGAGTAATTCACATTCTTGTACCTTAATGGAAAAATGTAGAGAAGAAATAAATATCCAAGGACTATTAACACAAGTCACAGGGATCTTCAGTATTAGAGGACTAGGAATAAGATCCCTAGGAACACTTTCCCCACCTTTAGCCTGACAATGGCTGAGTATTTACATTACCATTCTATCTCACTATCCCTTGATCAGTCAAGCTTCATTGAGTCTGGGGATGGATCTTGTCAAAGATTGTGACTGAGCAATAGCTGATTTTACTATGTGCAGTTTGAGAAGTAGAGATGGAAATCAGAACATGATGAAAAGTAAGTATAACTGAGAAGTCACTGTATAGAATTAATCTGTTGTTTTGGAACCAGCTCTAGCCTCTTTCTGAACTGATTGCTAACTTTTCAGTGTGAGCATTCACATGTCAGAAATCAAAGAATATTACCAATCAGGGCTTATATTATTGTTTTGTTGATTAACTTAAGAAAGGGATGGAGGAAAATTTAATAATGCAGATTAAACCCAAAGATATATTGTAGGTATAGCCCTATACCAGAATCCTATTGCAAGATTCTGAGATCAAGACCTAGGCAGATATATTTTGAAGCTAAAAAAAGTCAGAGTCAGGCTCTAATTAGAGTTAGGAATAAAATTAGGATCAAATTCAGGAGTCACGCTAAAGTTTGTGAGGAGAATACCAAGAGGCAAGATTTGCAAGATTTCTTTGTTATTTATTTATTTGCATTTTGCATGTTGTAATTATTCTGGAATGAAGTATGTAATAGCATTATCTCAGTTTGCCATACTCATTTGGCTTGTGAATGCGTGCATCCTTTTATGCCCACTGCTATGTGGTAACCCTGACTTCTGATTTCTTCTGAAGTTCTTTCAGCTGGACAGCTCCTGCCACTTTGAATTTCCTTGTTCTCCACAGCAACAGTCAAATCCTATGCTATGGGATGTGCTGAAGGCTTTGCTCATGACACACTAAGTGGTTCCAGTCAACATAGCAGAGGATTATTTCCCCATATCATTCAATCAATGCATATCAATCATTGGTATTAGTGATTTATTCTGTGTTGCCTAGGAATTGTTAAATAGCAGTTCTACCACTATTATTACACAGATGTTTCTAAACAGCAAAATGGACAAATATTGCCCATCCAGGCTTTCAGGTTTTCCTAAGGAGTTTGGATGATTGAGCAACTAAACCTTTACATTTAGATGAAAGTCAATTCGTAGCTTGAATTTAAGAGTCACATAAAAACAAATTGATTTCTGAATTTGTTATCTATTTCCACTGGTACTACTAGGTGATGCATTGGATAGAGCACTGAATTTGAAGTCAGGAACATCTGAAATCAAATTTTATCCCAGATACATACTAATTATGAATTTGCACAAATTGCTTAACTTTTCTCAGCCTTAATTTCCTTACCTGTAAAAAGTGAGCACTTTTGTTGTTTTCTTGTGTTATGATCAAAAATATGCTATGAATGCTAAAGTTCTTGAAGTTAATGATGGTATTGAATCAATCTATTAATAGATCAACAACTGTTTTAAGTGCCTACTTATGTTTCAGGCAGTGTGAAGCACTGGGAATACAAGTATAAAGAATGAATAATAATAAGAAGAACTAAAAAAAAGTTAGCATTTATGTAGCTCTTTAAAATTTGCAAAATGTTTTATTTGTATCATCTCATTTTATTCCCACAAAAACCTGCAGTATAGGTACTATTATTATATTTTTATAGATATTGTATAGATAAAAAGACAGAGGTAGATAGAGGTTAAGTAACTTGCTGACATAACTGGTGGTACCAGAGACCAAATCTGAATTTAATTATTCCTGAATTCCTACTCATCTCTTTATCTACTGGTGAATTCCTACTTGCAGTAAATGAGGTTACATTATAAAGGGAGTATATAATAAATATATTATATATATATATGTACATATACACATGTGTGTATATATACATACATAGATGCACATAGGCATACACCCATAGTATTTTACTTGCAAGTCATCACGTTTTTGAAATTGAAAGAACAACACCCATAAATATATATACCTTGCATAAATATAAAGATAATAAATGTAAATAGCTAGAATAGTGTCAAGCACATAAATGAGTCATTGTACAATAAATACATTGTACAATAAATAAGAGCTTAATAATAAATGCTTATTGACATTCATCTTTATATCCATAGGATACAACACAATGTCTTACTCATAACAGATGCTTAATAAATGTTTATTAACTTGAATCTATATTGAGAGTCAGAATAGTCTGAGAATTGTATCCTCTTTAGCTTTTAGTTGAATAGCTACATTTGACAGAGGCACAGAAACATTGTATTTTCATATCACTAAAGTTTTGACAGATTGAACAGGTTTGGAACATCCTAAAGCTGTGCATTTAGGGACATTCCAATGCATGCCTACTTTCTAAACTTACGTACATTAGCATAACCTAACTAATCCTTTAACAGTAGATTAGGTAATAATCAGTTTGGGTTTCCTGTGCTCTAAACTGTGAAGTCTCCCAGATGTTCTTGCATGAGGGTGAGATTGTATTGATTGTATCAAGCTCAGAACAGTGGAGAATGTCTTAAATCAAATCCGTAATTACTTGAGGCTAACGGATTCACCCTAGAAGAGAAATCAAGTATATTTATTGCCTGTTTCATGGACTCTTAAATATTTTTGAATAAATAATTCATATGATTTTTCTATTCATACATACATTTTGTACATGTATAGATGCAGTTTGTACAGAAACTGTGTGGGCAATGAGTTGGGACCAAAATTAAATGGGGATGAGAATAAATTAAATCATCTTTCGAAAATTACATAGTACTTCAAGTAACTCTGAATTTCTTCCAGAAACAAAAACTCTACCCTCTACCAGCACCACTTCCTCTTTATAAACCTCTGATGTCTGTTTGTCTATAAACCATTGAATACAACATCATCTGAAGGACTGAAGATGAATATATATTAGAGACAGTGTAGAGGCATGTAGCTGGTATGAAAAATATTTCATGATATAAAGACTATAAAGGCCTCCTTGTCACTGAGGATAGAGTGCTTAATTTGGAATCAGAATGATAGGAATTCATATCTTGCCTCAGACAATAGCTGTTTGCCTCAGTTGTCTCATTGGCAAAATGAGAATGATAATAGCACCTTTCTCCCAGTGTGGTTGTGAGGTTAAAACAAGACAAACCTTAAAGCACTAGAGAAATACTAGTTGTTATTATATCAGCATCACTGCAAATGCAAAATAATGCCAAAGAGATGCTACAAAGGATATCAGAAGAAAAATGTGTCACCTTTCCAAAACATCTTGATCATGAAACAAGAGTAAAGTATGGGGCAGCTATTACCTGCAGGATCAAACATAAAAGCCTCTATTTGACTCTTAAAGCACTTACAATCAGACTTCTTTCTCCCTTTCTGGCCTTCTTTCCCCTCACCCCACTCCTGACACTGACCTTCTTGACATTCTTCCCACAGGAGGATTTGAGTTCAAATGTGGCCTCAGATACTTACCATTTCCTAGCTGTGTGACCTAAGGAAAGTCACTTTACCCCAATTGCCTTGGGAAAAAAAAGAGTAAAGCATAGCCAATGAATAGTTGAGATGTTCCAGATGTTATACATGTAATGTGAAGAGACCTCAAGGAAGATTCACAGTATTTTGGGTAGAATTTATCCTAAAGTGAATTTATGAGAAGACATGAATGAGTTATATAGGATGAGTTGGCATGAATGCATTGAGAGTTACACAAATAGAGAACATACCCACTTCTATAAGACCACAGATCCATTCAAATATTGCAAAACCCTTTTAATCTTTACAATAAATGTTCAGTCCATTCTGACAATATTTTAATCTTCCCTTTTGATGTGAATTGTAAAATCATGGAAGCTAATAGTTGTTATTAAACATTTTAAAGTCTTTTTAATCTTACAAAGCAGTTTTGTTCTTTGAACACTCGCCAGTATGGTATGGTAGCTGGGTCTGAAGTACTGTGCATTCCATGAATCACCTACTAGATTGTAAGTTGGCAGTTTTCTCTTAAGTACTGATTTATCTTGAAGATCTTCTCCTTCTCTGTAATACCTTATGCTTTATGACTTGTGCCTTTTCCCTTTTTTAGGTAACTTGATAATCCTTTTGGTACATAAATGGACTTACTTTTCTTTAATTCATTATTTTCCTTTCCTTTTCAAATTCTCATTTTGTTTCTCATTTTCTTTTCTTCTTTTTCTGCATTTTTTCTGGTTTCTGTAATCATTTCAAGCCACTGTCTCTGTAGTAGTGATTTAGTTAAAAGAGCTACTAAAGATTTAAAAGACGGTTTGTAGATGTTTGTCAAATATGGTCTTTGTTCAACCATGGAATTTGTGCTTTTTAACTTTACCTAATTCCAGACTATGACACAAATTGTAAAGATTCTTTTTGAAGAAATGAAAATATTTTCCCTTCATGGTGATATAGAATTAGCAAGCCAATCTGTATCTCTATTCTTCCTGATTCTTCATCATCATTAAATTAACATTAATAAAATTCCCTTCTATTACTCTCAACAACTAATAGTAATAAGTTAGTAGTAATAGATCACATTGATAAAGTGCATTATGGCAATACTTACAAAGTGCTTTTTCCTTAATGTCTCTGAGAGACAGAAAATACAATTTTTTTTTTTATTTTACAAAGGAAAGAACTGAGTCACAGAGTCATTTAAATTGCTTCCCTGGATCCTCATGACTAGTCAATGTCAATATAAAAATCAAATCTATGTGTCCTTACTTTTATTCCTAAATTGTCACCATGACATGTTTTCTTAACTGTACTATAGACTCCTTAAGAAGAAAGAGTAATTCTCTTCCATAGCATTCCCCAGAGTGCTTCACTTTTAGTGGTTACTCAATAGTTATTGATCTGAAAAAAAAGAAAAGTCTTTAGGGGTTTTAAGTTTCTTTTGTACTTTTTTTCCTACACCCTGTATAAACATTGCCTTTCAAAATTAATGTGTCTTAAAAGTCTTGGCAGTAGGTGGATGCTTCAGGCAAAAAACAGAAGAGAAAGCATGTTGGTATGTCACCAGGTAACTGGATCTGATACCCTGAGGGGAAATGAATGCTATTAGAAGTGTTGGCTCAGGTACACAAGTTAAGCCTAGAGCATTACACTATCATCTTAATGTTCTTCTCTGCCAGGAGAAACTTCATGAAACTTGTCAGCACATTTTCAGTTGTACAAGTCATATGAGGGGTGAACATTCTCTACAGGTTGCTCTTTCACGAAAGGAATTAGCCCAATCTAACACCTTTAGCACCTTTAAGAGGGTTGAGATAGAGAGGTTGTGATAAAGAAAGTGAGAGTTTGAGCTATGAAAGGAGCCAGAGAAACCAGGCGATGGAGAGAAGGGGGCAGAGTATTGTAGGTAGGAGGGATAGTTCATGCATTGACACTAATTTTGGAAATGAGAAGGTTGGGTTTCTGTCTGAGAAATAGCAAGTAGTGGAAGCAGAGTGAGTAGAGCTGATTAATGAGAAGACTGGAAAGGTAGCAAGAGACTATACTGTAAGGATTTTAAATGTCAAATAAAGGATTTAATATTTGATCCCTGAGATAATAGGGAAGGAGCCAATGAAATTTATTGAGTGTATATGTGAGGGTCAGAGATGAAATGACATGCATATACCTGTACCTTATGAAAATCATCTTGTAATCTAAATGAAGTGGAAAATTTTTAGGTAGGGAAACAAATTATAAGGCTATTCTAGTTCTCCAAGTTTTGACCAATGAGGGCCCTTCTTTGGATTTTCTATGTAGTTTAGCAACATGTTCTGAGTTTTGAGATTTTTCAATTTCTTTGTGATAACATCTGACTTTTTTGTAATTTATTTATTTGCAATTAGTTATAGCACTAATGAATGGCAGGATGCTCAGACATTTATAACTAAATCTTTTATATCATTATTGATGCCATTTGTTTAGTGGTAACTGTTTTTGTTTCTTTCATCTTCATATGCATATGAACAACTTCCTTTTTAGAATTCAGTATTTTTTTTTATTGAATCAAAGAGTTACAGAGAGGAACAATTAAGGGAAGGGGCCCTCTTAGCTAATATAATCAAGCAAATATGCTTTGTGGCTGATCTATTTTCTTAGTTGCAATTTTTATCTGTTTCCATACTATTACTGCATCTAATCTGCAAGCCATCTGTTTGCATCCATTTAAAGTCATTTATTTTAATTTTAGCTTTCTAAATATGAAAGAAGTGTGTAGATTTGTAATGATAATTGACTTTAAGCTTTTAGTGGTTTTTAAAATTAAAGTACTTTTTAGTAAGCATATTTTATACATTTGATAAAGAAACTAATGTTACACTTATAGTTTGTTTTAGGCTTTACAAAGTGTCTTCTTTATATTTACTCTGTGATGTAGTTTGTAGAAATAATGTTCTTTTATACAAACAAGAAAACTGAGCTTTATAGACATTCTCATAATCACATTTCTAATAAAACTCAGAAGTAGAATTTAAACCAAATATCTTGACTTTTAAGTGGGATCCTATCACTACAACAGGCTACATCTTGTTTACCATAAAAAAAAAATGGTGGTAATACATCTACTAATTCTGTTTAATGTGATGACCATGCTAGCACTGCAGATACCTCAGAATCAGCTGGAGTCAGGATAAGCAAAAGTCCTTAGTCTTTATTCTTGGTCTTAGATGCAGGATTGAACAGGATGGAAGCAGAATCTCCACAACTGCCTTCTCTCTCATCTACCACCAAAAAGTGACTCTGGCTACTCTTACACCACCCCCTAGTCCCTCCTACAATCCTCAGGATCATTGAGCCAATCAATGAGCCAGCATGGATAGTGGAAAGGAGCATTTTCCAATCATATGCCCATAGAGTTTTGTCCAATCAGTAGTTAGCCTCAAGTGCTTGGCAGTCGTGACCTCAGTGCATCGACTCAATAGTTTCAGCCCTCTCCAGTTTAACATTGGAAATGAAGAAGAGAGTGATTTTTAAAGATGTAACTGCAATAACTTCCTAATTGATCTCATTGTCATTTGCCTCTTTCCTTTCCAGTCAGACTAACTCAAAGCTCTAGCTCACTTGGCTAAGACTCCACATTAAAGAATCATTAGCTTAATATCAATTCCTTCTTGGGTAGAGTTGGCATGAACTTCAGAGAGGAAAAATCTAAGTTTCTGGCCTTCAAAAAGTCCCTGGTATCATCCAAGGGGAGATTCCCCAAAATTTCTAGTTTGGAATAGAGATATGTAAATTCTTCTACCTATTGAGTCCTTGGAATCTTTCTTTCCTTCCAGAAACCTGAAGGGCATTACAAAAACTCAAATATTACCTACTCTGCATTATTCCAGAAGCAAATGATAACTAATTATTCTCTACCAAAAAGGATAATATTATATAAATGAGCTTGAACCCTGAGTTACATACCTTTTGCAAGTTGTCAAACCACTATTCCTAAAACATAGATCTGACCATGTTATTGCCCTACTTAAAAATGACCAATTGTTACTTCATCATCTAGGACAAAATACCAAATCCAAATTTGTCATAATCTGGCTTCCACTTCCCTTTCTAATCTTATTTTATATTACTTTTTGCCTCTCTATTCCAATAAAATTAGTCTGCTAATTGTACCCTATATATAATGCCTTTGCTCAAGGAATTCCCCTTGTCTCATATGCTATTTCAGAAAAAAAAAAAAAACTGTTGGTTCCTATAAAGCCTATGTCAAATGTCCCCTCGTACACAAGACCTTTCCTTATCTACCTTCCCTCTACCTCCAAGTTACTAGCCTTCTCTACCTCTTTAAATTATTTGCACATATTTTATAGTCATTTCTGTACACAGTGATAGGGTAATGCAGGGGCAAGAGCACTGACTGGATTTGGAGTCAAAAGACTTCACTAACTCTCCATGTGATCCAGAATAGGTCAGTTTGCCAGTCTAGATCTCAGTCATATCATCAGTAAAATAAGAGTGTTGGACAAAATTTATTTAAAGATAATTTAAAACAAAATATATGCAAAGTAAGTGCTAAGTAATTTTAAGAATGGAGGCAAGTATGATAATCCAGGAAATCACAAAAGTTGGAGGTATCTTTTGAGCCAAGACTTGAGTCCAGATTAAGATTCCAAAAATCAGTGGCAAATGAGTGGAGAACATTCCATGAATATGGAACAGCTTTTATAAAGACATGGTAGCAGAAAATGTATTGTTAAGAATAGAGATCAATGAGTAGAGGCCGGTGTGACTGTAATGTCAAGTGTATGAAGGGGAGAAATGTGAAATATATTTTAGAGCCAGATTGAGTAAGGCTTTAGATATGTTTATGTTTTATTCTAAAAGAATTAGGAAATCTCTTTGACTTAGAAGTATGACCAAAATCATGCTTTAGGATAGATTACCCTGACAGCTGGATGGAACCCCTAGGGACCAATTGAGATTATTGCATTAGTTCAGATGAATTGTATTAACTAGCATAGTGGCTGCATGAGAAGACAGAAAGTAAAGGTATCAAGAAATTTCAAGGCTGGGAAGAGATCATAGAAATCAGTTAAAACAGCTTTCTTTTTTCCCCCAATAGTATTTTGTTTTTCAAATACATGTAAAGATAATTTTCAACATTCATTTTTAAAAGATTTTGTGTCAAACTTTTCCCTTCCTCTCTTCCTTATCTCCCTCCTTTCCCCAAGAAATATGTTTAATTTATACATTACAGTCCTTTTAAACATATTTCCATAGTTGTCATGTTGTGCAAGAAAAATCATACCAAAAGGAAAAAAGCAAGCAAACAAACCAAAAAAAGAGGTTAAAATATTATGATTCAATCCACATTCAATCTCCATAGTTGTCTCCCTGGATGCAAATGGCATTTTCCATCCCAATTCTATTGGAAATGTTCTTGGGTCACTGCATTGCTGAGAAGAACTAAATCTATCATAGTTGATCACCACATAATCTTGTTGTTACTGTGGTAGTATAGCTTTCTTATTTTATAACTGAAAAATTGAGGCCAATGGTAAAGTGGCTTCCCATACTTGTACACATAGCAGAAGAATAAACTTGAACCTAATTCTTCTGATTTCCAGTTGAGTTTTATTTCCATTAAATTATTATGCTTCTTAGAGTAAATTTGAGTGACTTAAAACAAACTCTTGCTGTATCTCCCATTCCACCCCACTTTTATTCCCACAAAGAAAGAAGATTGTTTTCTTTTATCTTGTACATATTTTTATTAGATTTTCATATGATCCTTTCATTAGGATATTTTGTACTTGTCATTTCCAAGTAGCAAGATTTTTTTTAAATGGGCTGACCTTCTAGATCTGATAATTAATGTTTAACAGAATAGGAAATAAAGCCAGTGTGTATTGGTCCTTTTGTTTTTATCAAGTATTAGGTGCAGAATTAGTCATGGTCTTATGTTTTTCATTTATCACAAGTAGCTGCTATGAAAAATGATTTTTTTCCAAAGAGCAGTGGATATGAGAATTAGTTAAGGAAAATAATACCAACAGCGATATTTTTTAAAGGAAGTAGCAGGAAAACCACACAGATTTAATTCACTGCATGTTCCCATCAGTGTTTGGCAACAAGTTGTCAGGTCTTGATCTTTATAAAAAAGGATTAAACCATACAATTCTATGTGGTATATGACATGAAAGAAACTTGAGACATTTCCAACATGATCATTGGTTTTAAATATAGTGGAGTATTAGCTTGCATAAGCTGGAGACATATACAGCTGCCACCGATTGAACACAGTTCCTACTAGCTTGGCTAAGAAAAAGCCATCTTCTGAATAACCAGGCAAAGTTCCTGCTTCCAAGTCCAAGATTATATGCAGTTGTACACTGTAAAAGTATAAAGAAGTTATTTCAGAAAAAAATCACCACTATAAATACATTAAACAGCTACTCTTTACAAAGCATTTTGGACAACAAAAATAATAAAACACATACTTATTGTTTTTTAAAAGTTTAAAATCTAAGAGGAAAGAAGAGAAAAGGAGGGGAGTGCAGAAAAAGAGGGGATGAGAGGAAAGTAAAAGAGAAGTTAAAATAAATATTGGATATTCCCAGTTGTATTATTAAGGAATAAACTGTACTACTGGAGAAGATTTTGAAAAGAAAGAAGTATGAGTATGAATACGATATCATATTTGTCTTGGACACTATATATATATGGATATATCATCCATGAATCTATATGGAAGTTCCCTAGCAACAGTGACATCCATCCAGGTACTATATATATATATATATATATATATATATATATATATATACACACACACACACATACACACTTATATGTATATGTATATATAACAACTAGAAAATGATTACTAGAGAAAACAGATTCTGCTGTCAGATTCATCTTTCTAAAATGTTATTTTTTATAATTTCTGGACTAGCTCTTTAAAGGGCCTCAGATAAGTCAGTTGGGATCAGTCAAAGTGCTTGGCCTTTAGGAGGAGAAGTGAAAGAGACAGGCAAGCTGCCATGTGGCTCATCAAAAATGGATCCTGGACTCTGGAGTCTGAAGCCTGAAGGCTTCCCTCCTGTGTTGCTGCAGCCAAAAGACTTTGACCCTCTTGCTCAGTGCTCCAATCGCTGCTTCCAATTACCTTACCACAATACATTGAGCAAACGGCAATAGTGAAGAGAGCCATCACATCACCATATCATCTAAGTATATGTATATACAACCATTATCTCACATTGAGTAAGTAATTAGCCTTAAGTGCTCTGCTTAGATGCAAGTACACCTTTTTGGAGTTTCAGCCCTCTACAATTTTAATCATATAATTTCCTTAGTCAAAAACTGATACTGGTTCTCCAAAACTACAGAATATAGGGCAAACATCTTATCTTTTATTTTAAGACTGAAAGGAGAAAAATGTTTGTTTCCTTCAAGATTCTTCTCAGCATGGCTTAAAATTAGTTTTCCAGTCTGATCTCCCAAGTATCTCTTAGAGACACTATATAATAGTCTTTAATGTCAATCAAAAATCATTTATTGCTTCTCTGTACCATATACTGTGTTATGTGAATGGCTTGCTTTTTCTTGCCTTTATAATGTTACCCAGCTATTGGATTGAAAAATGCTGCTATTGTCCCTCTCTGCCATACTTACCCATTTTTAGGATTAATTCAAGTCCCACTTTCTCTGGGAAACTTTCAGTGACCAAAAACCTTGAAGAGATTAGATTCTTCTTCACTAGCTTCCTGTCATATCTTTTAGCTGTATTGTCACTTAAGACTTACATAGGAGTTTGGTTTGGTTTGTTTGTTTGTTTGTTTTTACAAGAGCTAGCACAGGACAATTTGATCTCTGACTCAAGAAGAGTTGAATTCAGGTTCCATCTCTGATATAGATTGACTTACCCCAGAGTAAGTCATTTAGCCCCTCTAGCCAGTTCTTTAAAATTTTAAGTTTCAGAGCAGATCTTGATTTACATTCATAAAGTTTCTCATCAGAAGCACCCTATATTGAAGAAATCATATCTGATATTGCTATTGCCCTCCAAAAAACTCTTCCATTACTATAGTAATTTCTTGCTGATCATGCACTATAGGCATTGCCAAGGATTAGGTCATTGGAATTGGATGCCAGCTGATCAAGTCAAACTCTGACAGATTTTTCTCCACCACCACTTTTTTCTGATAGAGTTCTGTTCCTACAGAGAGTTGATTAATAAGTCAAGATTTGTGAGTAGGATCTAAGTGAAGTGAGAGGGGCTAGAGAAGATAACTGCTGTCATGAGATCACTAGCACTGATTTCAGAGGCAAGGCAGTATAGGCAAATGATGCACAAGATACAATGTAGTGAGTCCTTGTTTCAGAAACTCATCTGGATTGCAAATAAAAGCCTCAACTTCTCCTTTACTTTCCCTCTTTCTCCTGAGAGGGCAAATCTTCTGAATGATACAAGTTAAAGAAAAGAAAGACAATCAAAATATAAAACTTTGCACTTTCACCTGGTGTACAACCCATATAATGAGTTCTGTATTAAAGGCTACCTATGATTCTTATCTTTATTATATCCATTTTCTTAACTGCTATATCATTATTCCTGAAAAGATCTTCAGCAAATGATAGTGGCCAACATAGTCTTTCTTTGGCATTTCTAAAACAGGGTTAATCCCAGGGGGCTCTTCTTTGACTTTTGAAAATCGACAACATCTGTTTACAAGAAACACATTTGACACAGAGAGATATGCAGAATGAAGGTAAAAGGCTGGAACATAATTTATTATGCTTCAGATAAAGTTAAAAAAAAGCAGAGTTAGCAATTCTGATCTCCGATAAAGCCAAAGTAAAAATAGATATAATTAAAAGAGATAAGGAAGGAAACTACATCTTGTTAAAGGATACTGTAAATGATGAAGTAGCAATGATACTAAATGTATATGCATCCAGTGGTAGAGCATATAAATTCATAGAGAAGATATTAAGCCAGTTACAGGAAGAAATAGACAGTAAAACTATATTAATGGGGGACTTCAAACTTCCTCTTTCAGAATTAGACAAATCTAATCACAAAATAAACAAGTTAAAAAAAAAAAAAAACTAAGGAGTTTAATAGGATCCTGGAAAACCTAGATATAATAGACCTCTGGAGAAAATTGAATAGAAACAGAAACAGAGAAAATATACCTTTTTTTCTCAGCAGCACATGGCACCTACACAAAAATTGAACATGTATTAAGGCATTAAAAACCTTATAATCAAAGGCAGAAAGGCAGAAGTAATAAATGCTTCCTTTTTCAGATCATGATGCAATAAAAATTATTTTCAGAAAAGGACCAAGGAAAGATGGACCAAAAACCAATTAGACATTAAATAATCTAATTCTAAAGAATGAATGGGTCAAACAACAAATCTCAGAAACAATCCATGGTTTCACCTAAGAGAATGAAATTGAGACAACATACCAAAACCCATGGAATGTAGCCAAAACAATTCTTAGAGGAAATTTTATATCTCTAAATAGCTACATGAATAAAATAGATAAAAGGGAGATCAATGAATTGGACATGCAACTAAAAAAGCTAAAAAAAAGAACAAATGAAAAACCATCAATTAAATACCAAATTAGAAATTCTGAAACTCATAGGAGAGATTAATAAAAATTGAAATGAAGAAAACTATTGAAGTAATTAATAAAACTAAGAGTTGGTTTTATGGGAAAAAAACACTGATAAAATAGATAAAGCTTTAGTTCTTTTGGTTAGAAAAAGGAAAGAAAAAAACCCAAATCACCAGTGTCAAAAATGAAAAAGGTGAACTTACCACCAATAAAAAAGAAATTAAAGCAATAATTAGGAGCTAAATCTATACAAATCATCAGCATTTTTATATATTACTGACAAAGCCCAGCAGCAAAATATAAAAAAAAGAAATTCCATTTTAAACAACTGCAGACAAAATAAAATATTTGCCAAGACAAATCCAGGAACTATGTGAACACAATTACAAAACATTTGTCACACAAGTAAAGTTAGATCTAAACAATTGGAAAAGTACCAATTGCTTATGGGTAGGCTCAGTTAAAATAATAAAAATAACGAATCTACCTAAATTGATCTACTTGTTTAGTGCCATACAAAGAAATCTACCAAAAATTGTTGCATAAAACTAGAAAAAAATAATAAAAAAAATTAATCTGGAAGGAAAAAAAGTCAAGAATATCAAAGGAATTAATGAAGAGAAATACACAGGATCGTGGCTTCAGACCTAAAACTGTAATAAAGAAACAAATATCAAAACCATTTGGTACTGGCTAAGAAATAGAGTGGTGGATCAGTGGAATAAAATATTTAGTGTCAGTGAATACATATGAGACAATAATCAAGCCCTTTAGTAATCTAGTATTAGATAAACCCCTAAACTCTAGCTTCTTATATAAGAACTCACTATTTGACTAAAATTGATGGGAAAACTGGAAAATAACATGTTAGAAACAGCATAGACTTACATCTCATACCAAAGTAAGATCAAAATGAGTATATTATTTGGGGGCAAAGAATGATACCATAAGCAAATAAGGAAAGCAAGGGATAATTTGCCTCTCAGGTCTTTGGAGAAAGGAGTAATTTATGACCAAAGAAAACATTACAAAAGGCAAAATGGGTAACTTTGACTACCTTAAGTTAAGAAGGTTTTGTACAAATAAAATCAACAGAAACAAGAATAAAAGGGAAGTACAAAGCTGGGGAAACATTTGTACAGCCAGTGTTTCAGATAAAGATCTCATTTTAAAAATTATAAGACCTGTGTCAAATTTATAAGAATATAAGTCATACCCCAATTGATAAATAATTGAAGGGTATAAACAGATAATTTTCAGATGAAGAAATTAAAGCCATTTATAGTCATATGAAAAAAATGCTCTAAGTCACTATTGATTAGAGAAATGCAAATTAAAAATCTCTGAGGTACCACCTCACATTTCCCAAATTGGCTAAGATGACAGAAAAAGACAATGATAAATGTTGGAGAGGATGTGGGAAAAATGGAACACTGATGCATTGTTGGTGGAATTGCAAAATGATCCAACCATTCTGAAGAGCAATTTGGAATTATGTCCAAAGCATTATCAAACTGCATACTCTTTGATCCAGCAGTGCCACCATGGGATCTATAAATCAAGGAAATCATAAAGGAAAAAAAAATCAACATGTGCAAAAATGCTTATAGCAGCTCTTTTTGTGGTAGCAAAAAATTAAAAATGGCTTAACAAATTGTGGTATATGAAGGTGATGTAATATTATTGTTCTATAAAAATGATGAACAAGCTGATTTTAGAAAGGCCTGGAAAAGGTTCATTTGGATCTTAAACTATTTTTGTGAAGGCTTCCCCTCTATCTTGTTTTCCTCAGAGGGTGCCCCATGCTTTGGTAGCAGCAGAAGCAATTTGCTCATATGCTGCCAAAGGGTAATTAATCTGTGCTAAAGTGTCTGCCTAAGGACCTACATCTGTCAGTTTGTCAAAGGTGACTAGTCTATTAACTCCAAGTTATCTATTTCATTGGGCTTGTATTCTACTGAGTTCACTATACTCAGAAAGTCACAACAAGTTTTGTCCAAGTTCTAAACATGTCTTTGCTATAGATTTCCAATCATTAGGGGTTAAAATTTGATAATGATCAGTGAAATTAGCAGAAAGAGGAATACATTGTATACAATAACAGCAAGAATGTGTAGTGATCAAATAGGAAAGACTTGGTTTTTCTTCAGTGATTCAGTGATCCAAGACATTCCCAAGAGACTTTGGAGAGAAAATGCCATTTACAACCAGGAAAAACAAATGTGGAGACTGAATATAAATCAACACATGCTATGTTCACTTCTTTTTTTCTGCTTTTTTTTTTTCTCCCATGGCTTTTCCCTTTTGTTCTGATTTTTCTTTCCCAACATGATTCACAAAGCTATGTGTATTAAAAATAAATAAACAAATAAAAGGAAAAAAAAATCAACAAAATCATCAAAAACAATAACAAAAAAACAGAACTAACTTTGAGGATTATCCAGAAGAATACAGTTTAAACTGTGCTATTTTGGACTCAGATGGTAAGAGTGAATTACTAAAGATAGGAATTTCCACAAATAAATAATAAATTTGGTCTATGGAGCAGTTAGGTGACATAGTTTGTAGAGTATTGGGCTGAAAATCAGGAAGACTCATGTTTGTGAGTTCAAATCAGACTTTAAACACTTACTAGCTATGTGAACCTGGACAAGTAAGTCATTAATCTTGCTTACCTCAATTCCTCATCTTTAAAATGAATTGGAAAAGGAAATGGCAAAGCACTCCATTGTCTCAGCCAAGAAAATTCTAAATGATGTCCCAAAGAAGAGTAAGACATGATTAAAAATGACAACAGCAACAATTTTGACTTCAAAAGCTGATATATATATATATATATATATATATATATATATATATATATATATATATTTCCTATTTTGATTTCTCTTTCTTCTCTCCCAATCTTTCCTTCCTTCAAATTTTATAATGGACATAATTGTAAATAGAGTGGTAATGTAGATAATTTGTGAGAATATATACTGGAGATGCATGTTGAAAATGTTTCATTGATATAAATGAATATCTATATCTATATAACTCAAAAATGTCTGGAGAATATTAGTCTAAAGTAAAGGTGTCAATGTAGCCTGAACCAGAATGAGATGAAATTGAGAAATATGTACCAAAAAACAAACAAAATGTGTTTTTCTAAGTTATTATGTTGGCTGTATGGATTCATATGTATGGTTTTAATGATCCCCTTTTCAATTTGAGTGACATCACTAGTCTCAGAGACTATACAGAATTACTTTATTCTTTGAAACTATTTTTATATTTCATTAATACTTGAACGGGCAGGTGTAAATACTCTGAATATGTAATATTTTATGGGAGGTAGGATTTATATGACACTGCAGAGTCTTTAGGAATGCAAGGTTTCACTCTGAGTTTTAAGAGTGATCCAGTCTGGAGAGCAAATGCAGCTAAGGTTTTAGAAGTCAAACGAACACTTTCAGATTCATCCCCCCTCATTTATAAAATGAAGGGTTTGTTCTCAATGATCTCATAGGTTTCTTCTAGTCTGCCACCCTATAATTCTGTGAATTACTGAGAAAACACTTAAAATCATTGAACTCTTCAATCTAAAGTCAATGGTGTGATTCAGGTATTTCTACAACTATCTGACACCTGAAAATAGAGTTAACTGATTTCTTTGATCATCAAAATGGTATTTGATTCAATCTGTTAATACTTCATGAGAATACTTCTTATATTAAAACATTGGATTGTTGTGGGTTTTTTTTTTCCCTAAGTACATAACACATGGTCGAATGGAGGCCAGGCTTATAGGCATACTGCAGTTTATAAGTGATCCACTTTTATTCATGTGTTAGTAATATCTATATTTTCTAATAAAATGGGTTGCATCTGTTCTCAATTTAATTTTTCTTATAAGCAGATTTTAAAAAGTTACTTTGGCCTCTTGACAGAAGTCTGTACAATGTCTATTCCAACAAGTAATATTATGATACATAGTAATCCTTTTGTGAAAGCCTAGTAAATGTTGATGAATTGGGCACTGTAATAAGGGAAAATCAAAAGCTACTTGTATTCTGCTCACTTCTACTAAACTCATCTCAAGAAAATGCCACCATTTTAGGAGAGCTTCACTTTATAAGTATTGTTATTATCCATCATGTCTGATTCTGACACTGTTTGAGCAAAGATACTGGACGGGGTTGATTTGTCCTTCTCCAGGTCATTTTACAAATGAGGAAACTGAGGAAAACACAGTTAAATGATTTTCCTGGGGTCTTACAATTAGTCGGTGTCTCAGGTTAGATTTAAACTCATAAAGATGAATCTTATTGATTCCAGGCTTGCTGTTCTACTCACTGAGCTAATTAGCTGCCTGTTCATAAGAGTAAATGAGGGGATTTTTAGTTAAGTGAATTGGATTTATGTTAGGTAGAAAATGGTTACAGGATCATGGGTTTAGGTTTAGATTCAGAAGTTATTTCATTCAAACTCATTTTACAGATCAGAAAACTAAAGCATCCAAGTAGCTGTAATCATATTTCCAGGATCATCCAGGTAATAAATTGTAAAACAGCTCCCAAATTCCCTGTTCTTTTTATGAAAAGACACTACCTCTACAAAGAAAGCATTGATTTTAGCAATATGTTCTATGGTGTCTTGCATCAACGGCAATTCTCTGGGGCACAGATGAAAAAGCCACTAGATGTTGGAATAAGAAAATGGTATTACTCATTTGTCACATAATCATAAACATAATTATCATAGCCAACAAAATTTGTTAAGCACATAATAATGTATAAGATTACCATCATGGCAGGTGCTATTGATAGAAAGAGAAAAAGAAAAAAAAACAAATACTTTGAAATTAATACCAAAAAACCCAATAACTTTATAATGAAACAAGTCCTACCCTTGAGAAACTGAAATATATACTAAACCAACAATCAGCCAAACCAATTATCATTGTTCAATGCAAAAGTTTGTGTGTATATGTCTATGTATGTATAATTTGTTACAAGAAATATCAGGAAGCCAGTATACATATGTTAAGTGTGTTTGTGTGTGTACACACAGAAAAAGAGAGGCAGGATTTCTCATGCTGCAGAAAATTTTAACTAAACTCTGAATGCTCATCATCCATTCCTTATCCTTTTGTGTTTATATCCCATGCCATCCCCCCCCCCTTTTTTTTCTTGCTACACTGGCTTGCATGCTAAGATTCACATTATCATCTCTCCTCCCTGATATATGTATATATTCAACTCTCATCTCTCTCTTGAACATCTTCAACATCTCCCACTGTCCATTGAGTGTTTCTGCCTGAATATTCCATTAGAACCATGTCAAACTCAACTTGCTTAAAATGGAACTCATTAACTTTACCCTGAAAACGTTAGAAGCTTTTCATTTCCCTCTTTTTGTCAAAGGTAGATCATCACACCTCTCATTTTTGTCCCTTCTTTCTCTTCACATCCTCTCATCTGGACTATTACTATAGCCTTCTTAATTATCCTGTGGACAACTTTTCTGCTCTTTCCAATTCATTTTCCATTTAGCTGTCAAACTGATATTTCAAAGTCCAAGATGATCGTGTCACTCTCTTACTCAAAAAACTTCAGTGACTTTTTATTGTCTATAGGATAAAGTGCAAATTCTTACGTTTGCTAGTTAAAATCCTTCAAAATCTTGCCCCACCTTATTTCTGGGATGGTTGCATATTATTCTCAAAGAGGACTAGTACCTCCACTGTTACGACTTTCTGAGCCTTTTTTAGGACTGCTCATCTATCTTTGATGTCTACCTCTGATGCTCAATTCTCACTCAGAGAATCCGAAGCTATATTAAGTGTAGTGATCACACCCTGGTAAACTATTTCAGTAGACAGGATATATCAGATGGAGGGAAAGTGCCAGGGGTAGCCACTTCAAGCATGTGAAGATTTCCTCTGGTGGAATGGGCTGATGAAAACATTTTGTTCCAATGACCATGAAGGTGACTGAAGCAGGTGCTTACAACTTGGTCAGACATCAAAGATGCTAAGCTCATTCACTGTATCCTAGGCTATCTCTAATTGTCTTGATTGTTGTCTTACCACTGAACTTGTACAATTTTACCTTACTTAAATCCACTTCACCTACGAATTAAGACATATTCTTTATGATATCATTGGTCCTCTTTGAAAAAAGGATAGAAAGCAACAATATAATATTGTCTTTCACACAATCTTCCATCCAAACTGACTTCTTCCTATTTTGTGTGCATGGAATTCTGTCTTCTAACTCCATGCGTGAAATGTTCTCCTTTATTACTTTTATGTCTTGTAACCCCTAACCCTCATCAAGACTCAACTCAAATCCTGAATTACAACTAAGTGGAATTGAGTGGAATTGCACTATTTCTTATGTAACTGTAAGATTATAAATTCTTCAAGGACAGATATGCTATTTTAAAAAATATTTGTATTTTATAACATACTGTCTTGACTGTTGTAGATAATCAAAAAATACTTTTTCACTGAAGAAAGAAATTAACTAAATAAATTAAAATAAACTAATCCTGTAAAAAATGTATGGATTAACTCCTCAGTTTAATTGGAACTTCTTTTATGAGAGACTCCACTGATCCCTTGTAAGACTAGCCTTATTAGTGCATATAATGGAAGGTGCTGTGTTGAACCTTAGGCTTAAAAAAAAAAAACTCTACATAATAGCTATATCAGTACCAAAGGCAGTGTAAAACATAAGTCAAATTCACCTATATTGAAGGAGGATGATGTACCCACATATGTTAAATCTCTTATCTGGAAATAAGGGGTAACTATAAGGAGAGAAATTTAATCCTGTATAATCAAAACATGACTACCAAGGAAATGTAAATCCCATAGCTATCTTGTTAAGAGTACTTGGCCTTAATCAACCTCTATTGACAGAGAACTTATCTTGGCTGTGTCTAAACAAGACAAACTGTTTGATTCCAAAGTTATTGGATTTTTTTCTCCTGCCCAAAGTTAAGAAGAGTGTTAAAGCCAAGGAAGACTGGGAGTGGGACCAATTAACACCAAGTCAGAAAGCATTTACCTCAGAAATTGTAAGATTAGATATACCTATTCTAAGTTTTCAAAAAAAATTTTTAACCTTAGTGCTTATTTCACTGTTCAAAAATCATGATTATATGCATTGAACAATTTCTTTTTTCTTTTTTTAATAATAGCCTACATGCATTGCAAAGAGTTTTCAGCATTTACTCTTGCAAAACCCACCTGTGTCCTCCCAAAGACAGCAAATAATCCAATATAAGATAAACACATGCAGTTCATTTGGACATATTTATACATTTATCATGCTGTATAATAAAAATCAGATCAAAAAGGAAAAAAAAAAAAAAAAAGCAAGCAAACAAACAAAAACAACAAAAAGGTGAAAATACTACATTGTGATCCACATTCAGTCTCCATAGGCCTCTCTCTGGATGCAGGTGATTCTTTTCATTACAAGTCTGTTGTAATTGCCTGAAACACCTCATTATTGAAAAGAGCCAAGTGCATCACAATTGATATCTCATAATCTTGTTATTGCTATATACAATGTTCTCTTGGTTCTACTCACTTCAATTCATGTCAGTGAATAGTTTCTTTCATTGATTCATTTAGCATTTATTTAGTAACAACTTTACGTGAGGGCCCTATGCCACATGTGTGTTGAGAGTACAAAGCTATAAAACACAGGTTTCAAAGTTACCAGAATTTGGAGTCTGAACTCAAATGACTTTTAATCCAGAAAGTCTTTCCTGATTTTCTCTGTGATTCCAACCAATCGTTCCCCATCTTTATCACAGTGCTTTCTACTTGTCTCATAATTTATATTATAGGGTTTTTTTTGGCACATTTATCATCCCACAAATAGATTTTATGGTAGAGTCTCATTTGTTTTTTTATCACCTTACCAGAAACCAAGTATACCATGTAGTACATAAAATAGGGACTTAATCAATGATTGTTGAAAAAACAAATAAATTAATATATATTTCAATAGATAGTTAGGAAATTTCAGTGTCCTCCCTGCTCTCTTTATTAGAATCTTTAGAGGATGAAAGAATAAGAGGAGTTGAAGGATAATTGTTTCTTGATGCCAGAACAAGCAGCTTACTATAAAGTTATATATTGCATCTTCAAAGTAGAATTTAAGAGCCTTACAGACATGAATTGTGTGTGTGTGTGTGTGTGTGTGTGTTTTGTCTCTCCAGTTCCTAAACTTGCATGTGTAGGCAAGTAATGTAATAAATGTAATTCAGATTAATTTAGATTCAATTGTCTTGTGCTTTAAGACAATGTAAACAACATGTGATAAGAGACTTTCACAAAACAAATAGGAACCAAAGAAATATGTATTATAGAAAATTGTTTATTGTAGAAACAATTTTAAAACATTCTATGTTCAAATAAGTTCCATTTAATTGGATATTGATGATCTGTCTATGTATATCTAGGAATGTATCTGTAACTATATTAATATTTTATTTTTTATTACCTATAACCACTGAAAATTTTCTGTTATACTTATAAGGAAATTATTAGTTAAGAATGCATTTCTAATGGATAACATAGTCTGAAATATTTTTCCCTAATAATATTTTGATTTCTTTCTTTCATCATTGCTATTTACCACTTTTGTCATTTTCATGATTGTGGTTTTAATAGTTAATAAATAAACCCTATATTAAACTGAAGTGAGGCTTAATTGTCTACTCAAATGAACTGGTCTCCTAAATAGAATCTGAGGAAAGTACAAATAAGAGAATCAATGGGAAGATATCCAATTTTAAAATAAAAAAAAACTTTCTGTCAGAGTTTTATTACCATTATTTCTCTTGGGAAAGAATAACAACAATATAACTGGAATTCTATGGTGCTTTACATTTTGTTGTTCTTCTACTACATGTCTTTTCATAAAAAACTTATTTTAAATATATTAATTCAAGAAAATGCCAGAAGTGGGAGCAAAGATCAAATCAGCATTTCATTTGGGAACAGTTACAGTCACCAGGTATAGGCAGTCTCAACTGTTTATCATTAATTGCTGAAATAATTCTCATACCTTAAAAAAAAAAGTTTCCAGGATGTTACAACTGACCCAGACCAATTTTTGCAGCTAGAAAATTATTTTGTGTGTAAATCCTCACTACTTTTGATATCACTGATATTTTCTTTTTCTTTTTTCTTTAATAGGTGTTAAAATGGGTAGAAGAAGCAGTACAAGCTTCAAAAGTTCATCTCCTCTCCACTGATCATTTAGAAAAAGCTGTAAATACCTGGCAAATCCCCTTTGATCCCAGTCTAAAGGAAGTTACTGTATCTCTGAGTGGCCCTTCTCCACTGATTGAAATTCGTAATCCATTAGGTAAGTTGTATATTTATACACCTTTATATATTTCA
This sequence comes from Antechinus flavipes, assembly GCF_016432865.1. Taxonomy (NCBI): domain Eukaryota; kingdom Metazoa; phylum Chordata; class Mammalia; order Dasyuromorphia; family Dasyuridae; genus Antechinus; species Antechinus flavipes. The sequence goes on along the minus strand of NC_067401.1, from coordinate 408,885,254 downwards.
TTTTTTTCTAAATGGAAAGAAAGTGCTTGTTTGTTCCTTTATACCAACTATATTATGTAGCTTAACCACAACTGAACAAACCACAGAACAGATGGCAAAGCCATTTTAAAAATCGGTTTTTTTTTTAAAATCCATAAACAATGTCAAATTTCAATAGGATTCCAGTGAAATCTCTTATGAATAGAATATATGCTTTATGTACTTATATAATACATATTTTCATATGTACATGTATAAATATCTATATTTTGGACTTGTGATTTTGTTGGCATAGAGAAATTCCCAGTGAAGAAAATCCTAAACTGCAACTCTTCTGTAAATTAAAGTCTTGGAGGCTTCTGTGGGACACCAAGAGGTTATAAGGTCTACAGAAGCAGGGTTTGCTTGTACCAAGATCTTCAGTAGATAGAATAGTAGATGAGTGATCAGAGGACCTAGATTTAAAGCTAAGATTAGCTGCTCACAATTAAAATGGTTAGTGATATACCAACCTTCTAGAAATGATTGTCCTCCATCTTCATCAGATCTTTCTTCTTCAGTTCTGGGTACCATGGTTTAAGAAGAACACTGATAATCTGGAGAATATCCAGAGGAGGACAAGTAGAATCATGAAGTATCTTGAGTCAGGATGAAAAAAATTTAAATGGAAAGTTTAGTTGAAAGAAATAGGTTGTTTGTTAGTTTTTGCTTTGTTTGTTTGTTTGTTTTAGTTTGTAGAAGAGAGAGCTCCAGAGAAAAATAATAGCTGTCTTTATGTATCTAAAAGACTATTGTATGGAGAAGGTAATTGGTTTATTCCATGTTGCCCAAAGGCCAAAACTTGTCACTATGGGTGGAAGTTTGCAAAAAAGGATATTTCAGTTTAATGTCAGGAAGAACTTGGTAACAATTGGTACAGATAGAAGGGATATTTTTTTCCCTTTCCTATGATGTCTTCATTTAGAGACCAAAGGAGCACTTGTCTTGTATAATATTGTAAGAATTCCTTTTTGCGTATGCAACTTGGCATTAAAATAGCTAAAATATGTAGGTATGCATCTAAATGTAATTAGGGCATATGCACAAATACATAAACATACATGCATGCATTTTTATGCTTACATATGTACTTGTTATGATTAAAACAGAACATTTAGGAAAGATTAGACCAAACTCATACTGGAAAACAAATATGAATTGTGATTTGTTTGATTTATTGAACCTCTAACTGGAAAGTAACAATTTCAGTTGCTGATAGAATAAAAATATATCTTTTATGGTAATTTTAAGGTTTGATAAAGAAAAACGCAAATTTATTTTTAAAATGGTACACTAAATAATCCTATTATTTTCCAACAAATTTCCTTGTTGTTAAAATTTGGTTTGTATTGTCAAGGCCACAGCTAAGAGGCAAACTACCTACATGCTAGCTTTAGAATATTTTAGGAGCACATTGACACTGTGGTTTAATCTAATCCCATTGTTAATTTTAATTAAAATTAGATAAAACATTAAAGATTCTTTAATATCCTAAATATAGTTAAGTTTAGTTTTATGTATATAATCAACTTTTTGGGGTATTAGCCATTCGTTTTGATTAATTAAAGTCAAAAGACATTTATGAAGGCCTTTCTGTAAAAATTTACATTTTTGAACTTTGTTAAATTTTCTTTCCATATCGTTGAATTTCTTCAAGGTCTGTTATGGGCCAGAACTTGAAACAAGGTGCAAAGTCACTGTAATTGATAGAAACAATGCTTATGTACTTGGTTCACATCTTTGGAGTTACACCTTTGGGAGAGTTCATACATTAGCTCACACATTAGAGTTCACACTTCTCACCCCTTTAGAGTTCACACCTTTTAGAGATCATATATAAGGAGCTTCCACAAACCAACTAGGAACTTCGGGAGATTCACAAGTCAGGATTCAGTGAAGAAGATTCATAAGTCACAGCTCCCACAATCCCACTCTCAGAGGAGGAGACAGATTCATTCCATATTGCATCTTTCTGCTGGCTGGAGGTTTTGGATTCAGAGAGAGCTAGAGGCTGAAGCTGGCAGAGCTAAAGGACTAGCAACAAGAGCTCTTGGAACCAAGGAGAGAGATAGGCCTCTAAGAAAGCTAACCAGGCTATTTTGGAAGAGACAATAAAGGACTGGACTTTAACAGCTGGCTGCATTTGAGGTGATTGTTACTTTGAGCTGACACTAAAGCTGCTCCCAGAAGCCCCTCGAGAAACCAGCTCCCGGAGAATGATTATATTTAAGAGAAAAGAACATTACAAAGATCCTTTCATTTATACCTTTCATTTCAAAGTTTACAAAAGCCTTCCTCAATTAGGGGAAAAGAAATTTTGATTATAAAATATGCAGATAATATCATGCTTGTCACAGAATATATACAATAACTTCCATAAGATAAATGAGTATACTTTGTAATTTTATTTAAATAATTTTCAAACCAGTATAACCAAATAAAGCGTTCCTTAATGTACACCAAATGTGCATGTAGCATCCACTGGATTTCAGTGCTATAGTAGTTGTCTTCTAGATACTGGCAACTAGGACATACCACTAGAATATGGTCTTAACATCTTAATTCACAAAATATTTTTGCTTACTTTTGGCAGTCAAATTTATTTCTAACTGAATATTGAGCTTATACTGTACATTTCCTGCACATTTGTTCCATTGCTTCAGTTCAGTTGCTAATGTAGTTCTATTTTTGCTATGTTTTGTTTTTTGAAAAATTGTTGTCTTGAAAGGTGCCTAACATCTAATTTTTTAAAAATCTAAAAAAATTCTCAAATGTTTCACATACCTTAGCAATTAAAATGGGATTGAAGAAAACATCTGGATTTTTTTAATGAATATTTTTATCCATATGGATATATGGATATAAATATTTTTATGGATATATTCATACCATTAGAGCATATGGCCTTTCAAGGCCATATGTAACTCTTTTCCTTATAATTTTTTGGATATGATCCATTAAGAAATACATTACCATTGGCAAAAGAAGCAAATCCATACATTGTTGAACTTCTTATATCACCTGAAGAAGATTCAGGCTTTTTCCAGTATGAATTCATGCCATTTTAATAAACCAAGGATCCTTTGCATGAGATTCTACTTTCTGAATTTTCTGTATACCAATAGAATATCATATATGAATTAAGGTTAAAACCCTTCAAATTCATGAATGACATATATCATCATTTTATGTAATTAATTTGGCATTTATTAGTTTCTATAAATGCCAAAATAGGTCTTTTCTTCACTAGAAAGCCAGGGTTGGAATAAATCACAAAACATGACTTCAAATGAAGATTAATTTATAGCCTTTATAGGACCAATTTAGTGGATTTGTCAGATACATTTTAGATGCATAGGAAATATAATTTGAATTAGTTGGTTACATTGTCTTGATTATAGTTTATAAAATTATTTTTCAGGATAATATCCCTTCCCCATACTCCATGCACAAACTGCATGGTACTTTGGATATAAATTAGATAAAATTATTATCTTCAGTTTATCTCTTATATGGTTTGTAATTAATTGCTTTCTTGTTGTATCCCCCATAACTGAATTCCTTGCTAGAAAGGACTGCTTTTTGTTTTTGTATTCCCATGCTTAGCAGAGTTCCTAGCATGTGGCATAGATAGTTAAGATGCCTTAATTTTAGATGACTACTAGGGGCTCTGATGATAACAATTTCCAGAATTAATGTGAAAGAATTATTGAATGGGTTTACTGAAATTGCTATTCATAAAATCTAAATGACCCTTGTGGCCAGGGGACTTTTAAATTATTTTGATCATTATAATCTAGGCTGCCATTGGAAATGTGATCACAGTGTGACAAGAGTTATTTATTTTCTTTCTAGATATAAAAGTCAGCAGGATAGAGGTGGATCTGTGATGCTGATTCTAAAGCTCATATCCTAAAGGAATGTTGTGGATATAGGAAACATTCCTTGTTTTATGATTTCTTAATCATATCCGTTAGTGAAAATGTATACTGCAGATGGCATGCACTTCATTTATCCAACAAACAAAAAGACAGTGAATATTTAAGCCTGTGTACATAGCTCCTTGGCAAGAATATCATCAAGAGAAAATAGCGTCTTGAAATCAGATCTTGCTCTTGGATTTATGTGGTGATAAATTAGTCAATATTCAAAGCTGAAAGAAGTACTGTACTTGTTACATTTCTGTCTGTCTTTCAGGGAAGCTGATAAAAAAAGGATTTGGCTTGAATGAACTATTAAATATCCATAACTCTGCCAAGGTAGTGAATGTGAAGGAGCCAGAACCTGGCATGTGGACAATTAAGGTACTGTTACACAAAGCATGTGTATCATTATTATTTTATTTCTATGGTAATATGTTTTATAAAGGGTATATAATAGATCAGTTATAATACAAATCTCTTGCAAACATAGATAACAATTTAATAAAAAGGAATTCATGTAATATATTTTAAAGACATTTTCAGTATATGAATTATCTCTAGCGTCTGGAAGTAGCCCATAAATTCACTAGGTTTACAATGCCCAGAGCCAAAGCTCTCCATCATGCAGCTAATTTATTCTTCTCTAAACGTTAAAATTTAAGAAAACTATAATTATATTTAATAGTTTTCCTATTCTTAACCCAGAGTTGGTATCCTTAATATAAGTAGTACCTGAAATAGAATGTAACAATTACTTAACCGCAGAAATAGAATGTAATCAGTTACTTAACTGCAGATCCTTGCATGTTTGGAAGTCAGAAGTTGGTGACCTAGAATTGACTTTGCCATTTATTATGGTCATAGGCTATTTCTCTGTTCCATAATTGATCGCATTCATAAAATCATAATGATGATGAAATTATGTTATGAATAAACTGAAAATTGGAAAAGCTTATTTAAATGTAAATATCATTTAAATGATATTTATAACATCATCAGTTATTCTTATTATTGTTGTTATATCACCTAGATGATACAATAGATAATAATATAAAATAGCACATTTAGAAGTTTTCATCATTGAAAAAATGTCTATTATCCTGACTGATACATGTAGTTTGATGACCACTTGATTGAGTTAATTCATCAGAACATATCTCTTGTATACAGAGAGCAATGAGTAGGGCTGAGAAGTATGAAGAGAGCAAATTGTATTGCATTTGGGAAATGACCCAGTATTTACTATGATCCCAAGTTATTTCCTTGTGTAAAATGTCATCCTTTTAAAAAACACAGACAATATTCCTTGAGTTATTAATATATAGCTGTGAATCTTGTAATATCGCAGTCTCCAAAATGAAAACTCTCCAAAGCAAATTGTATGATGATACATAGTAAGTCCAATTAGCATGGTCATACCATTAAGCATCAATATAGGGTTCAAGTGGAGGTTATTATTATTAATAATATTAATATATTTTCATCTTTTAATGGAGCTTGTTTAGAAAAAGCTTTATCTTGTTATTATTCTTTCAAACAATTCACATTCAAGCAATGGAGTATTTATTAAGTATTCACTATATGAGGTATTATGCTAGGCCATGGGAGCACAAGTTCAAAGAATTAACTCCTACTTGCACTGAGATGATCATAGAGATGGAAAATATAACTTTTTTTAAATAATAAAACCATTACATCTAAGGATTATCATTGTATGTTGTAGGCACAATTGAAGACTCTTGAGAGTAAATCTTATTTTATTCTTACTTCACTATCTTTAGCACCCAGCCCAGTATTTATACATAGAAGTAGGGGCAAAAATGATGAAATATTTCCAATATAATATTAGGTCAAATCAGCAAACATTTATTGTTACTATATGTTAGGCATTGTACTAAGGAGTGCAAATGTAAATAGGAGCAAAAACAAAGACACTTCCTGTCTTCAAGGAGTTTATATGTTCATAGAAGAAAATAACACATAAAAGAAAAATGAAGGAGGGGAAGCAAGGAGAGAGTATCTATGGGAGGTGCAAGAAGAAGAGGGTCATGGTAGAGAATGATATCAAGAAAAGCAGGAACAGTGCTTGAAGAGGAATGGAGTGAATCACTGATCCACTTAATTTTGGAGGAGGGGGAGAATTTGGAATATAATATACTAAGTCTTTTCTCGTTATTTGCCTAGTGGTTAAATTTTGTGTGTCAATTGTTTAGTCTGTCCTGTGCTTTCCACATCATAGACTTTAAGTAAGCATTACCTAAGAAAGTGTTCATAGGTAAATGGAGGGACAGTTCTTAGATTAGCTTTTGAGTAGGGAGGGAAGGAATGATAAAATGAAATAATGAGGGCTCTGTTCAATGGTTGTAGGTAAATGTCACAGCTAACATGACAATAATTAAAGAAACATGCAGACACAATGACTTACTCATAGAAATCTTAGATTTATAATGTACTAATGATGAATCTTCATATAAATCACACTGTTCTTTTTTAAAGCTTAATAATGGATAGCATCAGCTATATTAGCAACATAGTTTGATTACATAAAATATAAAAAAGATGTAACAAAGTATGGAGTATATAGTATGGAGTACATAATGAAGATTATATAATGTACTGATGGAAAAAAGGAATGAAATTGAGTTGACCATAAAAGTCACACACAAAAGTGATACACCTAAGTCTACTACTCCAGAAACCCCAGTTCTTACCTGATATTCCATGGCATATAACCAGAAATTTTGAGCCTCATCTCATATTATTTCCCTGCATTTATTCTATATACAATGCCTGGGGATCTTTAATGTTGTAGCTTATGTCAGGAATGTCCTTTTTTTCTCTTTGCTTTTTGGATCTCCCTTTAAATCTCAAATGAAATGCTCATTTTCTCTCTGAAACCTTCCCTGATCTAGTCAGCTAAATGGAATAAAGGATAGATTGCTGGTCTTGGATAGTAAGTAGAGCCAAGTAAAAAGACTTCAATTCAATCCTACCTCAGATACCTATATTGGCTATTAGACCTTAGGCAAGTCATTTATTCTCTCTAAGCTCCACTTTTTTCATCTTAGAATGGGGATAATAATAGCTTTTCTTTCAATGGACTATTTTAAGGATCACATAAAAAAAACCTATTAAAATGCTTTGCAAACCTTAAAACTATACAAAAACTAGCTATTGTTTATATTGTTTCCATTCCAGACTCAAAGGGCACTTTATTTTACAAACTATTGATTTTCTTACATTACTGGGCATTATGTTCTCTGTTATCTCAAATTCCTTCACCTTAGCCAACACCTAACATAGATACACAGGCAGTCCAAGCTCAGGTGTTCATTATTTTTCACCTAGATTATTTCAGTAATCTTCTAATGGTCTCCCAGACTTCAGTTTTATTCCTCTCCAATTCTATGTCCACACAGCTGCCAAACTAACATTCTTTTGCCCAGATCTGACTTTATCACTCTTGTACTTAAAAAACTCCAGCAGCTCTAGGATAAAATTCATACTTTTCTCTTTCACTGTAAGAGACAACTTTCTAGACTTCTGGCACAGTGAATAGAGTACTGGGTTGGAAGTCAAGGAGACCCAAGTTTGAAATCTAACTTTAGACACTTATGAGTTGTAAATCACTTAACTGCTATATGTTTTCTGTCATTTACTTATATGTAAAAATGGAAATAATAACAGCATCTCCTTCTTAGGGTTTTTGTGAGGATCATATAAGATACAATATTTTCAAAGCACTTAGCATAGTGCCTGGCATTGTAGACACTTGATAAATGCTTATTTTGTTCCCTTCCCATGTTCTTCCATTCCCTCCTTTATTCATATAAGCTATTCTTGGGAATCTGAAAGGCACTGCTATCTCATATGATCTCAGTCTTCCTTCAGAGTTCAGCTCAAGTGACACGTGTCAGAAAGCATATTCTAATCCCCACAGTACTTTTTGTCTAATGAAATTACTTTGCATCAATTTGTTTCTCCCCAGTAGACTAAGCTTCCCGAGGGCAGGGACTTTTGCATTTGTATTCTTTTTTGTCTTCATATCTCCAGCAATTAGCAAATTGTCTAACACAATAAATTCTTGCTGAATGACCATCTCATCTCTTTCTCAGATTGTAAAAACTCCAATATTATATCTTCCAATGCCAATCATAATTTTCTTTTTCCAAAGGTTTTAATAAGTGTGCTATATGAATGAAAGAAATACCCTTGCAAAAATTCAATTTAAATTTAGCAAATATTAGTGAAGCATGACTATGTGCAAATTTTCAGCCCCTGGAGATTCAAAGATAAAAATGAAATACTGCCTGTCTTCAAAAAATTCACATTCTATATAACTGCTAACTTTGAACTGTAGTTTAGACAAGCTGTTGAATAAGTTAATTACATTTGGCCCTTCTACAGAACAATCAAAAATTGGAATTATCCTTGTTCCTGTCTTTCATGTTTCCTGCTTTATGGGAAGTATGTTCTGTGCCTGGATTTAATCATGCTCTGAATATGTTTCATATAGCATTTTTTTCATCCCACGAGAAGAGAGTAGATCATATATATTATTTGTCATAACAGCTTTTGTGAATTAGGTGGGGTGGCTAAGTTTCAGAGCCTCATTTTATAGGTGGGGTACAATGAGGTAACGAACATTTAAGTGATTTGTCTAAAGTGACAGACAGATCACATAAAAGTTGCAGTTCTCAATTTCTGTGGCTTCTTTATCAAAACTGCAGTGCACATGTACTGTGGCATTTCAAGGGAGAGTCAACAAAGAGATAAATGTAAGTCTTGTGTGCTTTTCATACAAATGAGTCAAATGCTTTGAGTTATATCTGATACTAGTGAAAACATGCATAAAAGCAACCATTTAAGAGAACATAAATTATTCTTTTATTTAAAACAAAAAAGAAAGTTGTTTTAAGCCACACATTCCCATCTGTAGGGGGGCTCCTTAAAAAGGTAAATCCTGGATCTAATTTCTAAGATGCAGTATTAATTTTCCATCCAGACATTTATCTTTGTAGTTCTAAAATTTGAATATAATCACATAAGTACACATTTCTGTGAAGACAAATCTGGCCTTCAGCTACTTCAGGGAAATTCTCAGCAAAAACATTAAAGAAAAAAAGAAGAGCAACTCTAGACTGTAGAAAGCACAAAATCCATCGATTAGTATGTGATTATCAGTATAATTGGGTAATCTCCACATATGTGTCTATTCCCCAGGGCATATATCCATTAAGAAAATTTGGATAAACTATACTTAGATAATCTTCCAAGTGGAAGATTGAGTTCCAACTCTACAATTACACTAAAGGCATTCATGTTGATTTCCAGAGCCTATGAAGACATTTAAACATGATCAGAATGCTTTTGAAATCATATTCAAGTAACATGAATTTATTTAGCAACTAAAATTAAATCAACACAATGTGTACCAAGGACCACACAAGAGGAAGGATTATGCCAGCAGCCAAATATTTTCACCTTTTAACTTATGAATAAACTTACAAACTAGCTATACCAGGTGTGCTCTTTAGATGAATTAGAAGTAGTAACCAATTCTCTTTGGGGTTAATGGAATGTATTGTACTAGCTCTTTCCTGGAATTTATCCGTTATTTGAACTTGACAATACCAGATTGCCAATTAAATGAAGTATTTTCTTAACATATTTCTTAACATATGCATCTACACATAGGATGTAGGATTGTAAAGGGGCTTCAATTTATTCCCTTTGAAGACTGAAGGAACTGGAAATATTTAGCTTAGAAAAGAGAAGACTCAGGAGGAAGCTGAATGCTTAAAGAACATTTACACACACACACACACACACACACACACACACACACACACACACACCCATATATATATATATATAAAGTGGATGAGACTTGTTCTCTTTGATCCCAAAGTTCAGAACTAAGATCAATTAGTAGAAGTCAGAAAAACTTGAGGTCTAAAAAATTTGCTAACTAGGTCAGTCCTGAAATGAAATGACTGCTCAAGAAGGGCAGGGTTTTTATGCATTAGAGGCCTTCAGGAAGAGGCTGATTGACCATTTGTCATTTTGTTCTAGTGGACATTCTTTTCAAATATGAGTTTGTCTAGATCAGTCCTGTGGCCCCTTCCAGTTCCTATAGGCTGTGGTTTTGCAATACTATACAGGAGCTTTAAATAATGCTAGATCTCTTACTCTTTGCCAATTCCAAGTACTTTTCTTTCGACTTTGCAGTTTCTTAGATTAATATAAAAGGGAAAACTGTTTAGGAAATTTGATGGAAATCTAAGTCGCACCATCAGCTATTTAGTCTGAGACCCGTGACAGGCTTTTATTTTAAAGCAATATTATTTCTTCTTGGTTTTATGTGAAAATGTAATCAGATTTTATGGTTGCAACTCTAAATTGTTCTATTTTTTTTAAATAAGAAAAACCTTTAGCATTATTTCCTGTTAGAAAAGAGAATGAAATTCTACTTCTCTAATCAGATTTTATTTCAATTTGGAATGTTGAATTTCTCATGTCTTAGTATTTTTTCTTAAGATCATGAGTTAATTCAACACCATAAATATTAGCTTTCTGGCTTATTCTCTATTACCATGGTATAGATGTATTATGATTTTGTTTCTATAAATAAGTTTAGTATTTATTCCTAACTGAAACTGCATATTAGTGTACCTTATTCTCTTAATTATATTCTGTATTGGGAAAAAAATCTACCCTGTATTATTTTTAGCTAAAATAAATCTAAATATAGACCATAAAAATAAATATTAAAATTAATTTTAATAATAATTATAAAAGCTGTAGGTACCACTACTGCTCAGTCACTTTAGGGAAAAAATATAAGGAAAATTTTGGATAAATTTAGTTCCCTAAAAATTAATGATAAATTTAGTGTGTTTAATTTTTTACTATATTGTTTCAAGATAGTGTCTTTTTAAAAAGCTTCTTAATGATCTAATTTTAATGTTGAAAGTAATGAGGACCCATTGAAATTTATTGAGTAGGCAAGATAATTTGAGTGAAGATCATAATGGAAGTTGTCTGGAGGATGGAGTTGGTAAAGTCTTAGTTCAGAGAAAATAAAGAAAGTAAAATTGTAGTGATCCAGATATGAGAAGATGAGGGTCTAAAGGTTGCCATGTATGAGTGGCGAGAAAGGCATGCATATGAAAGATGTAAATGTAGAAATGACAGGATTTGGCAATGGATTTGGTATCAAATCTGAGTGAAGGTAAGGGATCACAGTGACTCTGATATTGCAAACATAGGTGACATGGAGGATAGTGGTACCTTCAACAGTAATAAGAAAGTTTGGAAGAGAAGTAGTTTACAGAAGAGAGTTAATGAATTATTTTGGACAGGTTGACTTTGAGATGTTGGGTTATCCAGTTTGAGATATCCAAAAGGCAGTTAGTGACATAGAACTAGACTTCAAGAAAAAGATCAGGACTAGCTATATAGATCTGGGAATCTTTTGCATGGGTGACAATTGAACCTGTAAAAGCTGATAACATCAAAAACTGTGAGAATAGGGAAAGTAAAAAATAACCTTCAAGGTCATCCACAGTTTTTGGGGTGACATGGATAAGGATCTATGAGAAAAGACTAAAGAGGCATGCCAGACATGTAGGAAGAGACCAATATCTCTTGCCAACAACAGTTATTTTTTATGTTGAATAATATTGCATTTAAATATTATACTTTATTCAGCCATTCTCCAAATGATGGGAACTCCATTAGTTTCCAGTTCTGCCCTGCCTTTTCTAATCCCACATTTAGGAGCAGGAAGTTTATTTTGCCTTGGAATTATTCTTCCTTCTAACCTCTCTTCAAACTTTGTCCCTGCCTGTTTTCATGATGAGTTTGATGAATTTAACAAAACTATTTGAATGCCTATGTGAGTATATAATTCTCATTAGTCTGATTCTAATAAAGGTGAGAATCATCTGATATACATTCTATACAGTCTTTTGCACTATTTTTTCTCAATTGAAGGATCTCAATTACAAACAGTAAGTTCCTCCAAGCTCTTGTTCTTTTTAATACTAACATATTCCTTTTAGTCTCCCTCTTTCTTTCCCTCTTAAAACCCTAAGAATAGGAACAATCCATTTCCATGTCCTCTGTTTTTCTTTTTTTCCTTCCGTTTTTCTTATTTAACTTCCTCAGTGCCTTTTGAAGACACAATTTCTGATGGAACACTTATGTTTTTCTCCTGGTATTAGAATGTTAGCATTATAACATTAAATGGGCCTTTCCAATTAATTAAACTGAATTGTTGAAAGTTTCCCCCAGCCTCTTGGGTTTGAACCTCAAAATTTCTAGTTAATTAATTAATAGAAGTTTTTTTTAAATGAGAAATGATTAAAAATTCTCTATTTAATTAAAGATCCCCCAAATGTATGATAACACTTAACTTTTCTGAATAACCAATTCTTGAATATAAGCATAGTTTTGTTTTGTTTTGTTTTACTTTTTGGAATGTTATAATCCAAGATATCCTCTTTGTCTGATATTGTGTGATACTTATGGTTGTTCCTTGGTACTGAAGCTCTTTCTTTGTGGATTCTTGCAGTAATTTGGAAACTCAGTATTTAGAATATGCCATTCTTGGAACTTTTCCTTTTAAGATTTCTCTTAGAAGATGAATAGTTGAATAATTCTATTTTCAAATGACTTCAAATTCTAATAGATTTTTTTTTTAAAAATGTGATTCTTAAATGATGTTTTCTTGACCTGTTTCCCAGGTCACTAGTTCAGCTTATACTTTGTATATTCTAATTTTTCCAGAATTTTGATTTTATTCTAATATTTCTTGCTATCTCATGGAATCATTGATTTTTGTCTTCTCTATTCTAGCTCCACTTTTGGGTCAGATTTTGACTAGAACTCTCTTTCCCTTTCCAGTCTTGTACTTTTCAAGCACTTTTTGATCTAGCCAAACTGGCCTTCTCCCTTTCTCCCTCCCTCCTCTGTCTTATATATATGACTCTTAGTTTTTTATATCCACATTTTTTGTTCAGGTTGTCCTCCATCACTGGAATGCCCTCTCTCCTCACTTCCAATGCTGGGAACACCTAGATTCCTTTAAAGACACATCCTAATAAGATCTCCTAATGAGATATTTTTTATTCCCAAACTACTGGTGTTTCCACCTCACCAGTCACCTTGTAATTTGTTTTGCATATATATTTTATCAATAGATATATATAGGCATATAAATGTACGTATAATAAAGAAAATAATAGAAATAGATATAATTTAATAATTATAATCACATAGCATGTATATATATATCACATTATCATGTATAATATAATGTATAATGTATAATATAAATATCAATTAATCAGTAACTAACAAAACTAATAAAAAGAAATGTAAATAACTATATCTTGAACATGCACACATACACATGTACATACATATATGTATAGGGTATTTATACTTACACATGCATGAAAATATAAATATATACACATATACATCTAGTTTCCACTGGTAGAATATGAGTTCATCTTGGATAAGGATTGTCTTATTATTATATTTGTATTTCTATACCAATATAGTTCTTGGTATGTAGAAGGCATGTAAATGCTTATTAATTGGTTGATTGAACAGTTTTTCAAAACTCAATTTTTAAGATGATCTTAATGATAAAAACAAAACAAAATCAAAATATGGTGACCACATATAGGCATAAGCATAATCAGATTACACATGTAAATACCTGATAAAATTAGGAACCAGGGAGAGTACATGCTTTTTTCTTTTATTGCTCATGAATAACATCCCCATGCACACATATGCAAATTCTCATGAACTCTGTAAGGTTAAACAACCATCTTATGAAATGGAAAGAATTTACCAAAAATGATGTATTGTTTATATGAGAGAATTGTTAAAGATATGTATTTGTCCAGACAGCTGAATCAAAGCCAGATAAACTTACTTTAGTCACCCAAAATAGAGAAAAATATTCATTTACTTCTATTGTGTAATGAATATCATGCAAAAAAAAAGTTCTTAAAGAGTTAATATTCTAAAATCTCAAGTACTCAGGATCTTCAAGGGTCATAAAATATCATATAATCAGTGTTAAACTCTAGGGGAAATATTAATTAGGTAAAGTTTAGTTTTGAACTCATTTATTCCCTTAAATTCCACATTCCTTCTTGAATCCTCCTTCTTCCCCTCTCCAGCCCCCATCTTCCACTACTGCTAACTTCCATACCTGATACAATAGCATACTGTGTTACCAGGATCCTCCTTTTTTTACATCCCCATAGAGTTTACATTTCTTTATTCCATTTCCTTTTCAAAATTTACCTTGCCCTGTGCCTTTTTCCTTAGAAAGCTGTCACTTGAATGTTTAGCTAGTTCTTAAAACCACAAAACTTTAGAATGTAAGAAAAGCATAGACTTTAAAGGTTATCTAATGCAATTATTTTGTTTCATATGAAAGAAAAATTAGGATCAGAGACAGAGAGAAAACTTATGCTATGTCATACTCTTAGTAGCTAATAATTCTGTGTTAATGAATGATGATGAGTTAGTATATAATCCCCTTCTTTAACCCTGAGCCATCATATGACATTTTATTTTAACAAGTTTCTTTACTGTTCTCACTCAAAGGAGATGAAAACATTATGTATAAACATATATTCTTGGAAACCCCAAGTTCCCTTAATCTGGCATCAGGTGATACCTTTTGACATTATTTAAATGATACTACGTCAACACTTAGAATAACCATATGTCTTCCATATGTATTATACTTCTGCTATTCACTTCACAGTTATGATTTATTTTAATCTGAAAATGGCCAATTTTATTTTATCTGTCTCCCCACCCCCTTTTTTGCAAAATGGAATTCTAGAAGAGAAAGATGAAAAGGAGATAAGACAATAAAATATAAAACCCTACCTAATAAATAAAGTGGCCAGAACTCAAAGAATTACAGGGAAATTTGACTGGAAATTTGGGTGCATATAGCCTTCACAATGATAACTATAGCCAACTAGGGTCTCATTTATTTTGGGCCCTGGCAATTCAAGGTTACTTGTTAAAAATGCATAACCATATATGTTCTGGATACCCTGGATATGCTCTGGATACAATTTAAGCCTTAACTTCAACATTTATACTGGAACATAGGAAATTATGAGTGCACATGGTAAAAAGATAGTCTTTATTGTTATAGCTAAAAATGGTATGAATTGAGAATTTGAATTATAGATTGGTAAAAGAGTTATGCTTAAAAATAGTCACTTAAAGAGATTTCTAATAGACAAAGATTTTGAATGTTTATGTTATAAATATAAATTGTATTGTAATTTAAATAAATGAAATCATTGCTTTATCATTGAATGTTCCTTAATTCTCCCAGCATTTTAAACATTTTACAGATAATGTGAAGACTATTATTATTTTTTTCCCCACATATAGATTACTAATTTTGGTTGTTTTATAAGATTAAAATAAATGTGAATAAACAAATTTAGAAGAGTATGCCAAAATAACAACAACTAGTATTTATATAGTACTGTAAAATAATTTACAAGTGTTATCTCACTTGATCCTCACAACAACCCTAGGAGGTTGGTGCTATTCTAATTTTACAAATGAGAAACTAAGGCAAACAAAAAATGAAGGTCACACAGTTAATATTTGAGGTTGGATTTAAACCAGTATCTTCTTGTCTTTGATTTTAGCACACATGTACCATCTATTTATTCTTAAATTATTTAATTAAATTATTTAATGTTTAATATTCAATTTTAAATTTTTTGTTTAATCTTCAATTTTATTTTGACATAATCTGATTAACATATCACAATGGGAAAGAAAAATATGTTTCCAAACATTTGGGAAAGTTCTAAATTTCTCACTGTTGTTAAATAAATCTGTTGTAACATAACCTTTGTCAATTGGTTTACCAAGGGATTGTTTGCTAGACAAATTCCACTTGATAGAGACTTGGCAGTTTTTGAATATTTTAGTGCACTTTGGCATCTTTAATAATTATTTTATACTAAGACTTTTTTTTTAAAGAAAGGAGAACAAAAAATGTATCGGGAGGTTATTTTCATATAACAAACTTGCTTGTCATAACGTTGGAAGGTTGGGGGGAATTATATAAAACAATAGCTACATGGCTTTAAGATAGTATTTGTTAAAGTGCTAGATAGTCTAATCAGATCCATAGTTTTCATCATACACATTTTTACTTACACAATCATATAGAAAACCTCTAATTTGCAATTAAGTAGCTTACTAAAATTTTATCTATGAGTTGATTGAAACTCAAAATGAATGTTCCGATAAAAAAAAAATATCGTAAATTGTATTTAAGTTCTCAGGCCAATTCTCAAAGAAATGGTACTCATTGAACCATTATTAATAGTAATTACTAAAAATAATTACTATATAATAAGTAATTACTTAATTTGAAGTGCTGATTTAAAATATTTTGTAGACTAACATGGAAATCTTAACTCCTATATATATAATATTTCTAGAGGGAGTATGTGATTGATAGCCTGAAGAAAAATTAGCACCATAAATCACATATTTCCTCCCTTTTCTCTTCTGTTTCTTTCTCTCACCATAAACATTTCTATGTCTGTCCACTCCTCATTGAGAAGAAAGGAGATAGGGAACAAAATAAGTATTTACTAAGCCACTTCTATTTGCTAGGGACTGTGCTAAATGCTTTACAAATATAATTTTACTTGATCCTCGGCTCAATCTTGTGAGATAGGTGGTGTTATTATTATTATTACCATTTTACAAATGAGAAAACTAAGGTGGACAGAAGTTAATTAACTTGCCCAGGATCACACTAGGGACCTAGTTAAATGTCTTAGGCCATTTTTGCCTTCATATTTTCTGACTCAGGCCCAGTGTTGTCTCTAAACTCTTCTATCTGCCTGGGAAGGAAACAGGACTGCACAGTGAGCATACCATATGTATGGTAAGGAGGGAATATATTGCCTCATGAACATTTTTTTTAACCGCCTCTCTTTGTAGGGTAGTAAAGATTCCTGTTTATGGTACAGCTATCCTTACTGTTATTATTAAATTAAAGCTTATTTATATATTTATATCCTGGATGAGGATCTGACATGATATAAAATACTTCATTTATATTTTATCACTTTACAAAGATGGATATCTTTCCATTCTTTATCTATTGTGTGAATTTATCTGTCTACTTAATGAAGATATTTTTTAGTATAAGGCAGTTCAGAATAACTATATCCTTGTAATCAATGAAAAAAAGTATAGGTATCTAATATGTTGCTAAGAGCTATTTTGTTCTCTATCTTTTCTTATTAATGTTGACATGAAATGTTGTTATTATTATTTTAATACTGACACAGTTTGGCAGTTTGATATACCAAAACTAAAAGACAGCAATTGGGAATATCATAATCCTAATTATAACCAATTTGAGTTTCCTTCTAATTCTCTGACCTTAATCCAAAGTACTTATGATTGGCATGGACCCACACTTAACACCATATACCAAGATAAGATCAAAATGGGTCCATGACCTAGGCATAAAGAACGAGATTATAAATAAATTAGAGGAACATAGAATAGTTTATCTCTCAGACTTGTGGAGGAGAAAGAAATTTGTGACCAAAGATGAACTAGAGACCATTACTGATCACAAAATAGAAAATTTTGACTACTTCAAATTAAAAAGCCTTTGTACAAACAAAAATAATGCAAACAAGATTAGAAGGGAAGCAACAAACTGAGAAAACATCTTCACAGTTAAAGGTTCTGATAAAGGTCTCATTTCCAAAATATATAGAGAACTGACTCAAATTTATAAGAAATCAAGCCATTCTCCAATTGATAAATGGTCAAAGGATATGAACAGACAATTTTCAGAGGACGAAATTAAAACTATTACCACTCATATGAAAGAGTGTTCCAAATCATTATTGATCAGAGAAATGCAAATTAAGACAACTCTGAGATACCACTACACACCTGTCAGATTGGCTAAGATGATAGGAAAAAATAATGATGAATGTTGGAGGGGATGCGGGAAAACTGGGACACTAATGCATTGTTGGTGGAGTTGTGAACGAATCCAACCATTCTGGAGAGCAATCTGGAATTATGCCCAAAAAATTATCAAATTGTGCATACCCTTTGACCCAGCAGTGTTTCTATTGGGCTTATATCCCAAAGAAATACTAAAGAAGGGAAAGGGACCTGTATGTGCCAAAATGTTTGTAGCAGCCCTATTTGTAGTGGCTAGAAACTGGAAAATGAATGGATGCCCATCAATTGGAGAATGGCTGGGTAAATTGTGGTATATGAATGTTATGGAATATTATTGTTCTGTAAGAAATGACCAGCAGGATGAATACAGAGAGGACTGGCGAGACTTACATGAACTGATGCTGAGTGAAATGAGCAGAACCAGGAGATCATTATACACTTCGACAACGATATTGTATGAGGACATATTTTGATGGAAGTGGATTTCTTTGACAAAGAGACCTGAGTTTCAATTGATAAATGACGGACAGAAGCAGCTACACCCAAAGAAAGAACACTGGGAAACGGATGCGAACTATTTGCATTTTTGTTTTTCTTCCCGGGTTATTTATACCTTCTGAATCCAATTCTCCCTGTGCAACAAGAGAACTGTTCGGTTCTGCAAACATATATTGTATCTAGGATATACTGCAACATATCCAACATATATAGGACTGCTTGCCATCTAGGGGAGGGGGTGGAGGAAGGGAGGGGAAAAATCGGAACAGAAATGAGTGCAAGGGATAATGTTGTAAAAAAATTACCCTGACATGGATTCTGTCAATATAAAGTAATTATTAAATAAAAATTAAAAAAACAAAAACAAAAACAAAGTACTTATGATTGTTTATATAAAGTTTGACAGCAAGATTTAACTTAATATAACAGATGTTGAGATGTGCTTTGCAAATAGTAGCAAGTACTTAATAAATATTTGTCCAATTGAATCAAATTTTCTTATGTATTGACCTGGAAGAAAGGTACCATGAAAAAAGATAGAAAAAAAAACCAAACTTTTTTTCTTAGTTGAAGGCCTATTGTTGAGACATGTTGATTCAATGAATTTGGATAAATCATATAATCTGTCTCAACTATCTGTCATTATAACTTGCAGAGACAGTGCTGACCTGAATTAATAGAGTTTTTAGATTAGGCTTTTCCTTATGCCAGTGAAATTAAGTGTAGTTTCTAAACTCATATTTCTATAGACTAATTAAATCATCAAACATAATAGAGAATCTAAGCTTCTTAAAGTCTGTGGAAGAATATTGTAGAATTTTATTTCCTATCTCTCCCCTATTTTGGGGCAAATAACATGGCAACTCTTCTTCCTATTCCTTTCTGACTCATTTCTGAAAATACAAATCAATAAAAGTCACTGAGAAAGAGATAGAGTTAAAGGAAGTAGACAAAGAAATAATTAATTCATAAATATAGTTTATAAATTTAATATTAATTAAGGGACAGGGTCACACAGCTAGGAAATGCTATTGTCTGAAGCTGGATTTGAAATTATTTCCTCTTGACTCCAGGGCAGGTGCTCTATCCACTGCACCATCTAGCTGTTCCAAACCTGAGTTTCCTCAACTGAAAAATAGAAATAATGATATCACTTACATTATAGGTTTATTGTAAGAATAAAATAAGCTAATATTGGTAAAAAGCCCTTAGCACAGTTCCAAGTACATGTGTTATATAAATGCTTATTCCCTTTTCCTATTTGTATGTGTAGATAAATCTGCATGTGTGTATGCACATATATGTATGTATGTATGTATATGTATATGTTTATAGATTATAGATCTATCCATATGCGCACACATATATATTGGATAGAATCAAATTATAAATGACTTTGGAAATAAGCCAGAGCAACTGATGAAAGAAGAAATTGAAAGAAATTTATGGGACTTAGAACCAAAAAATCTAAGAAGTATTGACATATTAATTAAGTAGAATGTATTAATTTGAATTAAGTAGAATGGATTAATTTGGGGAGGGATCAGAATTAGGTGGATCAAGTGAAAGGCTCCTAAAATAAGCAGTGTGAGTTAACAAAGTAGAAGGGAGGTTAGTTTTCTTTTGGGGTATGGGGAGAAGGGGAAGTGTAGGAGGGTAATAATGAATTCCTTTTGGTAATTTGAAGAACTAATGAAAGATTCAAGTGAAGATAAGCAGAAGATGATGGGAGCTCCAGCCCCCATAGAGATGTGCATTTAGCAGCCTATAGTAGAACATAAGCTTTTTAAGGATAAGGATTTTTCCATTTTTGTCTTTGCATTTCTGGTACTTAATACAGTAGCCTGAAAGGCTTGAGTTCTTAATAAATGTTTCTTGAATGGAATTCAACTCAAAAAAGTTGAAACCAAGTGAATGGATGAACTTTCTGAATAAGAAAGAAGGAGTAGATTAGAGACTCAAAAATGGAACCTTGGTATGGAAGCTTATTGTTAGCCTGATAGTTGGAGGTCAAGAGGAGGAAGCAATGGAGCCCCAAAACTCATAGTATAGAAGATGAATTAGGAGAGTACATTGTTACAGAATACAAGGGTAAAAAACATTTCAAAATCAGGGAATGGATGGTCATTAGTCAAAAATATAGCATGGAATATTTTGTCCTGGGTAAAATTATTATTCCCCAATTCGTAAATGTGCAATAAAAATCAAACATAAAAAAAGCCAGGAAACAGATTTCATTTTTATCAAGATTTTGCTTTTTAAGTATAACTCAGGTAAATATATCAGGCACTGGGAAGAGGAATGTGTGTGTATATATGTATGCAAACATGTATCTGTAAATATAAATATACACACACGGATATATACATATGTGTGTAAGTTTACTAGCACTGAGAATAGGTTTTTATGTATGTGCTGTTGCAAGTGCCTGTGTGTTCTGTTCGCAGTGCCTGTAAACTTAAAAAGTGAGTGCTTAGTAAAAGTATGCACGCGCACACACACACACACACACACACACACACACACACATATATTTTCCTGATGGTTGTTCTTCCAAAAAACAGAAAGGTATTTCCAATGAAGATCACATGGAAGAACCTAAGATTTCCAATACTTAAGGTTAAGTGCAAAGTATAGTTTAAAAATGTCAATACTTGGTGTTATGATGGAACATTTCCTGTTTTTAAAACCATACTCATTGCTTTAATATTTTATAAATAATTAGTGGTAACTGTTGATATGGTGTATCTTTCAATGTTTTTCAGACATCTAGCAATGGAAGACATTCAGTTCGCATTACTGGCTTAAGTACCATTGATTTCCGAGCTGGCTTTTCAAGAAAACCAATACTAGACTTCAAAAAAACAGTTAGCAGACCAGTACAAGGTTTGTATGGTTGTTTCTTAAATTGACATAGAAATACACATTGAAAATGGGGTTTTTGGTTTTGGTTATTATACTTACTCCTCTATTATTATGTACTTTTGTTACATGAAATTGAAGTAGGTAAACTTGAAGTCATTGCCATATCTAAATAATATGCAAAAATATGGATGCCAAATAAAATATCTCACATATTTCCTCTTCAAATGATTATTCTATTGATCTACACTTCTTGTTCATTTTTAAAAATATAGTTTTATTTTCCTTGGGATGACAGATATATCAGTAACTGAAGTTACAGAATCATACAATTTTAACATC
Source organism: Antechinus flavipes (assembly GCF_016432865.1). NCBI lineage: Eukaryota > Metazoa > Chordata > Mammalia > Dasyuromorphia > Dasyuridae > Antechinus > Antechinus flavipes. Next base: position 408,863,583 of record NC_067401.1, on the reverse strand, counting down.
AAAAGTGATCTTGCCATCTTCTTGTCCCTTTTAAGTCTTCACTTCTTCGAACTAAAGCTATATAGTTCTTTCACCCTATCCTCAGAAAATAAAAAATCAAGGTCTTTCTACTTGTCAGATACCCTTCCCAAAATTCAGTATCCATAACTCATCATGATAATGCACATATATTTTGAAATGCTGGAGAAACTGAGCAAGACAGAGATTAGAGACTATTTAATAATTTATTAAATGGAAAGATCTACTGGGACCAATGGATCCATGTTTGGTCCCAGAGCTGAATGAGACTATTGTCTCCAAGAATCCAGCCACACTCAGAGTTTTCAATAACATATATACACATACCTCACACACAGAGGGCAGACTGAGGCAGGGGTGTAGTCAGGGTACTGAGAGCAAGAAAGGGACTGACAAGGTAGGTTGAGCCTCGGGAGAGGGGATGGCGTAATCAGGGGGAGGCATCCTGGACATGGGGGGAGGCATCTTGATAAGACAGTATCTGATATTCTAATAACTTGGGATTGGGAGAGGCATTCTTATGTTCTATCAATATTCTGATAAAGAGGGAGGGGAAGTTTTGCAGAACTGAGAAGCAGGACTGGGTCAGGATAATTAGGGAAACTGAGTCAGGACAATAAAAGAGAACTGTGGCATAACAATTTCGATTAGGGTGCTGATTTAGGAAAGTAAATCCATCTTGCCTAAGCTGTCCTTCACTTTGTTACTAATAAAACATTTTTAATTCCATTCAAAAACACTTATTCATGTAAAAACCATTGTATACCCTTGCTTTGTGTGGAACTGAATTCTTCTGACTTCATCTACCTTTTTAATTATTCACAAAAATTCAAACTATGTTTATATTGCCCAAAAATGGAGCACAGAATCAATTAATCTTATGTTATTATGCTGTTTTCATTGTGGCCATGGTTGGTTGAATAAAAATTGTGAATCTTCCAAAATGTCCATGTAGATACCTCTGTGATAAAGTATTATATTTATGTTTTATTTTTAAAAGATACATCAATGGCTTAAAGTATTAAAATAAATGATTATACTGGATTTCCTAAATAGTTTCTCTGATTAAGAATATATTATCTTTCACATAAAATGATAATACTTATCTTTAAGAATAATTGGCAGTTCAGAAAAGTTAAAGCTAACAGATTTGATCAAAAGAAAAAAAATAAGAAAATCTATACTGTATGTCAGCCATATTAATTAGTATTGTTTTAGACAAAATAAAAAGACAATATAAAGTGGAATATTCCTTTGGTATAGGAAATAATGAATTGGTCAATTTAGAAAAATTAGAAATTTAGAAACTTAAAAAATTTAGAAAAATATGTAAAGAATTGGACTTAGGAAGGAATATGTTATCTACCTTCATAGAAACAGGATAAACAAATAGTATGGTCGTACATTGATGCATATGAATGTATGTATGTGTATATGTATGTAATATATGTATCACATACATATATACACATATAGGATGATTAAAGATATCTATGTATGTGTATGTATGCCTGTGTGTGTGTGTGTGTGTGTGTGTGTGTGTGTGTGTGTGTATCTGTGCTTAATTGTGGCTTTTTTGTGGATAGGGGTAAGAAAGGGGAGAAAAGAATAAAGCAAAAAGTGTACAGCAGAGAACAAAACAAAACTACAAGAAGAAAAAAAAAGATGGACAGCTCTGAATACAATGTGTAGTATTTAAAGTGTAAATGTTCTTGAAATGGAAATTTATAACTTTATATTTTAAATCTTATGTTCTGGTGTACACTTGATAATTTTTTTCTTTTCCTATTTTGTATTTAGGTTTTAAATAAGTAATTTTTTTAAAAGGATATATAAAAAAATAGCTGGCAGTCTAAACTATATATAATATAATCATACACAGACACCTACATATATATGACCATAAGGGTATGTACATGTGTAATATACATATATAGCTTTTTATTATATATAAATATGAATATAACAAAACATGATATATATGCGGTTCTTTAATCATATGTATAAATACACATTTAGACAAATTATGTGTATATATGCTTCTGTACCTGTGTGTGTATTATGTGTGTGTGTGTGTGTGTGTGTGTTGTGTGTGCATGTGTGTATCTCACAGTAAAGAGAGTGGCTATCTAATAACAAGAAGACCTGAGTCTCAAACACTTTTTGGCTACATGCCAGCAAATTACTTTGTTTTTTCTACTTCAGTTTCTTCAACTGAAAAATAGGAGTAATAAGAACACTAACCTCCCCGGATGGTTGTGAGGATCAAATGGTAAAAAGTTTTATAAAGTACTTAGAAACAGAACCTGACACATAATAGGCGATTAATAAATTTGTTCCCTAAATTCTTTCATTAACAGCAAAAGCCAAAATTTATATCAAAACATAAGTACAGAGTAAGTGCTCTTCCAAATAGCTATTTTTTCTTGTAGGTATACCTACGTATGTACTTTTGAATACCTCTGGGATATCTGTTCCAGCCAGAGTGGATCGTCTTGAACTTCTGAGTATCTCTGGAGATCCTCTTAAAACTATTCCTGTTAAATACTATCCTGATCGAAAACCATATGGCATATGGAACATTTCTGACTTCATTCCACCAAATGAAGCTTTTTTCCTTAAAGTAACAGGTTATGATAAGGATGATTATCTTTTCCAAAGAGTTTCAAGTGTGTCATTTTCTAATATTGTTCCAGGTAAGTCATTCTTAAGAATTTTGAATACCTGTATGTCAATAAATTAATGCAATAAAGTTGCTTTACAAAGCTTAGTGGACTAGAGATTAGTTATTATGTGTTTAAATTGATTTATTTCACTAATGTATTAGTCACTTGGGTTGATTATCTCTATTACCTTATCTATAAAATGGAATCTCTCATAGTATCTCTGTTGAATACTTAAAATCCACTCACAATGCAATGAAGTCTAATTTGACATTTATTAATTTGATGGAGTTAAAAAATCAAATTGATCTCTAAGAATATACTTTAACTTAAATTATCCAATTTTACTGTGTATTTTACATTAAACATGTAATTTCAGATCTTAGCTTTTTTTGATTAATTAACATTTGTTCAATTAACAATTGACCATTTTGTTTAGTTAATAGAGAAACTCAGGAATGACTATGGACTTTTAGTTGTTAAGGAACAAAGTTTACAGAATTATGAATTATATGGGGAAACAAACCAGATTATGTTACCAGTTTATCCATATGTAAGAATTTTTTTTGTTTTTGTGACTACAGAATTATTCTTGAATCAATCTAACTGTAATCTTATTTTTTTCCAGCATGAACATGTATGTTTTACTTCTAATGAAATGCTTGACATATATAAGTTGAAGTTTATGTTTTATATTTTAATAGTATTTTATTCTTTCAAAAACAGGTATAGATAGTTTTCAACATTCATTTTTAAAGAAAACTCTCTTTTACAAATTTTTATCCCTATGTCCCTTATCTCACCTTTCCCCAAGTCAGCAGGCAGTCTTATATAGATTAAATATGTGCATTTTTTTTTTTGGCTGAGGTGATTGGGGTTAAGTTACTTGTCCATGGTCACACAGCTAAGAAGTGTTAAGTGTCTGAGACCAGATTTGAACTAAGGTTCTCCTGATTTCAGGGCTGGTGCTCTATCCACTGTGCCACCTAGCTGCCCTTGCAATTCTTTTAAACATATTTCCATATTAATCATGTTGTACAAGAAAAATCAGATCAATAATAAATAAAAACCATGAGAAAGAAAAAAATAACAAGCAAACAAATAACAAAAACAACCACAAAAGTGAAAATACTATGCTTCGATAAGAATGGAAATATGTTTAGAAGAATGGCACTTATTTATTAACCTGTATTGGATTACTTGCTGTTTAGGGGAGGGGGAAAGTGGAGGAGGGAGAAAATTATGAAACACAAAATTTTGCAAAGGTGAATGTTGAAAACTATCTTTGTATGTATTTTGAGAGATTCAAAACCAGAACCTAACAGACCAGAGCACTGCCCCAGGGCACAGACATTAAGATCACATAAATGATGATTTTTAAAATATTGTGCAATATTTATATTTTTTATATTTACTTTTTTGACAATACATGCACTCATTTAGCAGCATAGAAACAACTCAAATTGAGCTTCTCTAATTAAAAACAACTAAAATTGATTTGAGATCAGATAAGTCATAAAGGAGATAGAATACTAGACGAAGTCGAGGACTTGAGTGCCTCATACATTACTAACTGTGTAGCCTTGGACAAGCTATTTAACTCCTCTGTTACCAATTTTCTTCATTTGTAAATTGATATGGTTGGGTTTGATAGCTTCTAAGCTGCTTACAGCTTTTAATCTATAATCCTTAGAAGTACTATAGTAGTTACCTTGTCTTCCTATTAATTTTGTCTTCATTACTTTTTTATTATTTTCACTTATGAATTATTCATTTGATTAGAAATGTTAATTTGTATTATTTGTTCTAAAAGTTCTTCTTGATCTGAATATATTATCTACTCGACACCAAATTGCTAATTATTGCTCTGTTCACAATTATCAACTTCTGTAATTATGATTCTAGGTAGGACAATAGCTAAAAGATACAATTCAATTATCTATTTATTGGTTTAGTAAGTATTTGATATCAGTGGAAATAGGACAATCCTTAAAGCTTTTTCATGTGTAACATTCTAAAATCTTCATTGTACCATATGGACATATAAATGGCCTCACAGAAATGGTTGCGACACTGATGCTTTTAGACTTTTTAGAGAAATATTTTTAATGGGACATGTGGATAATAACCAGTAATTAGATTACCAGTGATTTCCTATAATAATTTCACAATTAATATTTGTGAATATCAGTAAGTAGCCAGAATTAGAATGGACTTTTCACATATAATAGGTTTTTATTTTTGCTTCTTCCAGATGCTCCTAAAGTTACAATGCCCAAGAAAACTCCAGGATACTACCTCCAGCCAGGCTATATTCCTTGTTCTGTTGAGAGTCTTCTGCCTTTTACTTTGCGTTTTGTCAGAAATGGAGTGACACTGGGAGTGAATCAGTACTTGAAGTATGTAACAATTATCAAATATAAAGCTATATGTCATTAAGAAAATCTGAATTAAACTGTATTATTATTCTGCTTCCCCCAAGGGAAAGTATAAAACAGCCATAAATTTTGTTTTAATGCCTTGTTTCAGTATAATCATAGTTATTCCTTCCTTAGGTGGTGTCGCTGGCTGGAATGAAAGTAGGATATAGGAGTACATATGGTTATGTCATATAAAAACATTACAAAGCATGTACCAGAACCTCTTTTTTATAAAAACAGATTGCTGTCCATTGATATCTGATACCCATTAAACACATTAGATTTCCTTTTTGTAAAATTACATAATAGTAGTAAAAAGGACTTATTTGTATGGCCTCAAATTTTTCTTGATTACTCCCTCACTAAACTGTAGTATTTCTTACTCTGAAGCAGTAAGGCAAAATGGGGTGTAGGCAGTGATTCAGCTTGTTGATTTCAAGTGAAGAGCACATTTTTGTATAGGTAAAACCACAACAAGGTGCAAGGAATTTAATTAGGAAAAATTAGGTAAGCATTTAAAAATTGCTAAGGACAGAGAAGGGGGGAGTTTTAGAGAAAATATAAGGAAAGGATTTCTCTTTCACCTTTCTACTATAAAACAGTACATACAAAAAAAAAACCTGAAGAATAATGCCTTATGTAAGTCTGACATTGTTAAATGAATATAGAATAAATAGTTTATGTTAACCATTATAGTTGGCCATTTTAGAGTACATGGCCCACTTGTATAAGAGGCTTTTGTAATTTTTTGTACTTTTATTAAGTGAAAATAATGGCAAAGACATGAACCATTCACTTAAATTTTCCCTGCTTTGATGAATAAGATGCATAATTTGTCATTGTTTTTTTCACGACTTGTTTATTTTCTTAATTTCATATTCAGTAATCTAGTAACATAAATGACTGATGAAGTCAAACATTCTCTATATGTAACTGACTAATGTCAAATAATAAGAATTCTTCCAAGTTTAGATAGTATCTTTTGACAGTGGCACTTTGAGTATAGACATTAACTCATTAATTCTAAAACATCCCTGGGAATAAAGCCATAAATTTTTCATTTCTTATTTCTGTAATTCTGAGCCTTTGAGAATTGATGATTCCTTGGTGAGTGTTTTAATAAATTCTTTGGATGAGAGAAGTTAAAGAGAGGTGGGTTTAATTAATGAAAATTTTAGATATCACAATAGAACCTAGCTTATAAATACAATAGGATTGAGTATTCCTCTGGGACAGTGGAGGGGCCCTTCAATGTTACACAGTAGTAGAAGTCAGAATCAGAATCACTGATTTTGAGATGGAAGGCACTTTAGAGTTAGTTTGGAATTTTGTCTAATTCTTTTATTATTCAGATTAAGAAACTAAGGTTTGGAGAGCAAGGGTGAATTCCTTGAGATTACCTGATTATTATGTGAATTTGAGAGAGAATTTGAACTTGGGTTTTTGGATAACTCCAGATCTAGCAATCAGTCTTTCCTCTATATTTTGCTCCCTCTAATTTGCTGATATGTAGATTATTCAATAAGGATATGAAGTTTCATATTTCTGGTATATTTGACTTGCAACATACAGGAAAGAACAGGTAACAGGTCTGGATTAAGGATGCTTACATTTGCTTCTCTCATTTCTAAGAACCATTTCTAAAACAACAAAATCAAACCAAACAAAAAAAGTCTTACTCACTGAGGAAGGACAGATGAACTTTGATTTAATCATGTTTGCTGACCTTTTTTATAAGAAAACAGATACTTTCTAGATTTGAAATAGGCTGTGAATTTTCAGCCCTATAATATGAATTTTTGAGTAAAACTAGATTACATGAGAGTGTTCTCAAAGTTAATTGAGAATTAACAAGAGGAGGGGAGAAGTAATTTGACAAATGCCTTCCCCAGTTTTATCTTATTCTGGCAAAGATGTTGTATACACCTCATATAGTAAAAATGATTCCAGAGGTCAGAACTACAGTTTAAAATAATATTCAGCATCTCTCTACAGTCTGTTATCTTTAGTGACATCATGATAACAACTTTACTTTCTAAACATTGTCCAGGAGTTAGAGATGTAGAATTGGTATTATATAGTTAAATTTTGCTGTTTTTCTATTTTGTTTTAATACTTACTGGAAAGTTTATCTTATTTTTTTTTTCAGAGAATCAGCAACAGTAAATTGGGATATTGAAAAAGTTACCTTGTCAGATGAAGGTTACTATGAATGTGAAGCTACTAGCACTGCAGGAACTGGTCGGGGAGACACTTTTTTTGATGTTTCAGGTAAATATCATTTAATTCTTCTATATAAGAAAACATTGTTTTATGCATTATCTGATTAAGTAATATGGGCTAATTTAAAGTAAGCCTCATTGTTATAGAATGGAATAGTTTTCAAATTATAGAAACAATCGTTTTTCTTTGAAAGAATAAAATTATTTAATGGACGGGACTTGTTCTGTTACTAAAAACATCAAATTTGAATCATTAATATGTATGTGCCCTGCCTTACATGATGATATGTCTATGTATGTACATATGCATTATATATATATGTTTATACAGATATATTATATGTAAATATAGTAGTAAATATTAAATGGTTAAATACCAGTAGAGGAAGTCCTCTTGCTTCACCACCTCACTTCAGTTACTGATATATATTTCAAATGCATACACACACACACATACACACACACACACACACACACACACACACACACATATACATCAATTAAACTTGGATCTTATAGGGTTTCTGGCACCTCTCTCTGTCTCTGTGTGTCTCTTTACAAGTTCTTCCTTCCCTTTATCATCTTTTGCACTCTCACTCTCTCTTTTTCTCATTCTCTCTCTCTCTTTCTCTCTCTTTGCTCCCTTTCCCTCTTCATTCAGCCATCTCTTCTTCTTTCCGTCATCTTTCATGCTCTCACTCTTACTCTGTATAACTGTATACGTACATACACACAATGTATTACAAAATCTTGGCCTAATTTAAAATTTTAAGATTACCAGAATTGCAAAGCTAACAAATGTACAAAAACATAATCTGAAATGTTAATTATTTGATTTATTTGCATTTATTTTTGTGAATTTTGAATAAGCTTATAATGTTATATATTACATGACATTTTCTGGATGATAATTTCCCAACTGGTATGTCATGCAATATATAACATTATAAGCTTACTCAAAATTCACAAAATAAATGTAAATAAATCAAATAGTTAACATTTCAGATTATATTTTTAAAACTAGAATAGCCAAATACAGATTATCATTATTTGAAATTTATGTTGCGTGTCTGTCTAAAAAAATTTAAAACATTTTACAAAAGACATTAAGAAACACATAGAAATCTTCATTACATCTTAATGAGATAGAATGCCCCCACAAAGGGATAAAAGTTTTATTTTTTGTTTTTGTTTTTGTGAGGGAGGGGGGAGAAGGCTGACCTACTCATTGCTTACTTATTCCTCTTCTTCAAGATTTTCAAATTCTTAATTGGCATTCTGGCTGCCACTGGAAATGTAGACTATAATTTCAGACATTCTGCCTGTCCAGAACTAAACATTTGCTTAAATCTTAGTTGTAACAGAATTAATTCTAACCATATGTAATGGCATACTATTTTTAACGTGCTAGCAAATGATAGTAACCATATATTGTTTTTGTCATAGCAGTATTTCTGTTTCAGTTTTCTCTTTTCATCTGCTTTATATGTGTGAATACATAATTTTTATTTTTATTTATGAACAAATATTTTAAAGCAATTTAAGACTAAAAATTCTTTCAAAATGTCTGTTATGCTTATAAATCTAAGATTCATTATTTTTGTTATTAGTAAATTAGGTTTGAAATGTAACATGGCAGCATGTAAGTAAAGAATGCACATCACTTGTTCTGCAAACAAAACTACTTGTAGTGTCTTGTTCTTACAAAAATATAGTTTGTCTTCTAAAGAACTTTCATTTTAACAAGTTGACGTACATCATGAACAACACATTTTTTCAACTGTTGTAATTATGGAAGGGATTGGAATGGTGTCAACATTCTTTTACTTTTGAGCAAACAAACACTTGAGCTTTTGTTTTTTCCTTCCCAGCAGTATTAATTTAAGTGAAGGAGAACAGTGAAGTAGTTTAAGGGAAGAGTGGATTCAGACATATTGCTTGAATGAGAAGAGAGTACTAATAAAAATTTGTGAACTGACTTTAATGAGCCTTGGCTCTGTGTGTTTTACAGATTTCTGTATGAAGCCACATAGATATGTTTTCATTGTATCTACATATGTACAAACCTAAATGTGTCTATATATGTAAATATGCATATATATATATGTATGTATATGTGTATGTATATGTATATGAACCAGATCTAGACTAAAAAATTCCTAATTGTGAAACTTTCGGTCAAAGGCTTGGACACACTTTAAATTCATATCTATACATATATGTGTATATGTATGTGTTTGATTATTTATTAATGATCTCAGAATTGAAAGGAACTTCCAAAGCCATCTAGTCTAATTTATATCTGAGCAAGAATTGTTCTTCTACAAAACATAGAAGAGATTATTCAATCTTTTCTTCAAAGTCTCCGGGAAAGAGGATTTCTTAATATTATACCATTGTATTTGGGGATAAATCTAGCTATTAGGGAGTATTTTCTTGCTACAACATCTAAATTTGCCTTTTTACAATATTTAGCATTTATTAATTTAATGTATTATTCTAGGTTTATAGGATTTTTTTAAAATTACAGGATTAGAGGATCATAGATTTTCAACTAAAAGGGATCTGTCAGACCCACTAATTCAACTTCTTTATTTAATAGATAAGGAAACTGAAACATGGAGAGATTAAATAATTTGTCTAACATCATAGAGTATTAACTCATAGAATTGGGATTTTAAGTCAGGTCATATGATTCAGAGTCCAATTTTCTTTCCATACCTGTTTCCTACATTTGCCAGAACATGTCTCTTCAATATTTTTCTTCTAGCTTTTTGATATAGTTATGTCTTCTTTACTCTCCAGAATATTGTATTAGTGTGCTTTTTTACATAGTAAATTTTAATAGATTTACCTTAAAATTTTTCATTTCATGTACTGTGTACATAGATAGTATTAGCAAAGTTGTGGGATAATCAACTTCAGATGATTTTGTTGTCCCCAGCAATACAATAATCCAACATTACTCTGAAGGATTTATGATGAAAAATGTTATTCATACCTAGAGAAAGAACTGATTGTGTCTGAAAACAGACTAAAGCATATTGGGTTTAAAAATTTTTTTTCTTTTTCTTGAGGATTTTTTGGGGAGGAGAGGGAGAATTCTTATTTTCTTTGCAACATGACTTTTATGGAAATGTTTTGCATAAGTTACATGGGGCCTTCTTAATGCAGGAAAAATGAGGAGGAATCTGGAACTGAAGTTTTCAAAACAAATGTTAAAAAATGTTTTATATGTAACTGGGTAAAATAAGAAAAATATTAAAATATAAAAAAGGAAAAAAAAGAGAAAGAATTTTTATTTCAAATCTAAGTGACTGAAAATAATTCTTGAGTTTTTGACTTGTTTCTTTTGATTTCATACAGAGCCCCCTCCTATTATCCAAGTACCTAATAATGTGACTGTTACTCCTGGAGAACTAGCAACCTTGACATGTCTGGTCATAAGTGCAGTGCCTTACAACCTTACTTGGCAGAGAAATGATAGAGATGTCAGACTGGCTGATCCAGCTCGAATCAAGACTATGACAAACCTCTCCTTGGAGATTAATAGTGTAAAATTCACTGATGCTGGAGAATATAATTGTATGGTTTTTAATGAAGGAGGTTCAACAGTCGCTTCAGTCTTCCTTTCTGTGCAAGGTATTGTACTGAAAATTTTCTGAACTGCAGTGTTTTTATTTATTTATTTTTAAACTCTTTTGTTTTCCCAGCCTGCCTCCTAGCACCCTTACTAGCTAAGTATAAATTTCTCCAGGTACTTAAGAAATCGCAAATATGAATGGAAGAATACTATGTCTATAGTTCTTAAATGGACTCTAGTTATCTACATTACAGAATAAATTTTTACTGATATCCAAATTATACTCCCAAAAAGACCCTTGAAATATTTAGATTTTCTAACCTATGATCACATCATGGAGTTTTGATCATATCAGTTCAGATACTATCTCCATAGATGCAGATTTCAATTGATCCTTACCTTCTTCTCTTATTCATTTCTTGTTCCTACCCTTCTGTAAATCCTTCCATAAAGAACATACCCAACACATTGGGGGCTTTTCAGTGCATATAATGTAGTGAGTGTTTAATAAATGCTTATCGACTGGCTCTTAATAATGAAAAGGTGCTGATCTTGGGCTCCAGCTTTCTATTATAGGAGAAAGAATGAACAAATAACTGTTTATCAAGTACTTAGTAGGAGCAATTACTGGGAATACAATAGTGAGATAGTCTTTGCCTTCAAAAAGTTTATAGTTTAATAGGGTGAGATAAGCATAGAAAGGAGTTATGACCAGCAAAGAATGTTTTGATCTGGGAAGTCACAAGAGTAGCGAGTGGATTCTTAAAGAAGCTGATTTTATTTTTCAAAAGCACTGTTATAGTGATAGAATTTCTTGCTAGTATAGGGATAGTATAGTTTCCAAACAGAAGTAGATGGGGATAAGAGTAGTATATCTATCAGGCAAGGTATATGGAAGAATGGTGTATTGGAAGCATGATCTGTGGTTTATAGCTGATTACAGGTAGTGTGCTATGTCAATTCATTCCTCACTAAATAGGGTAGCTTATCTCTAGGGTGAATGTTACAAAACTAAGGGGTTTAAGTGTCCAAGGGGATGATTTTGCCTTTTGTCCCTTCTTGATAGATAATTTAATTTCTTTTGAAAGTAAGTTATTTTACATCTTAGGGAAATTGAATGTCTGCATTCTGTATAGAGCTGCTTCCAGTGACTTATTTGACATAAATGGCAATGAGAACCCATTAAATTAATGGCTAACCAATGTTAAATCTTCAAATGTGCCTCTTTAGAATGTTCTGATAGCAAGCTTCGTATACAACAGCATTAACAGCTTGTCTTATATGTATTAAAATTATATTATGTTCAAGGTCATCAATTGAAGATGAGAAACAGCCTGGGAGCTTCTTTTTCATTGCATTTATATATTTTTTCCAAATGTCTATAGAGCAGCTGGGAGACTTAAAGCAATAAACAAATTACTGTTGGCTTGGTTTTTGTAGTTAAATTGTGGTTCTGCTGCTGTCTCAGCAGAATATGTTACTTTAAACTCCTTATGTAAGAGATTAATTACATCCAAAAGTTGGGAATGGCTCTGTCCAATATATTCTTGCAAATAATTCTAAACCTGCCTGAGATAAGGTATTGGTGATGACATTTATAAGGTGACCTGAACAAATGACCATTGTGTAAAAGTAATTATATGAAACCACTGTGAGAATTAAACCCTTTGCTGAAAAAGCACACTTTTGTTTTTTATTTTATTTTATTATTTTTTTAAATTTTATTTTATTTAATAATAACTTTGTATTGACAGAATCCATGCCAGGGTAATTTTTTACAACATTATCCCTTGCACTCACTTATGTTTCATTTTTTCCCCTTCCTCCCTCCACCCCCCCAAGATGGCAAGCAGTCCTATATATGTTAAATATGTTGCAGTATATCTTAGATATAATACATATTTGCAGAACCAAACAGTTCTCCTGTTGCACAGGGAGAATTGGATTCAGAAGGTAAAAATAACTCGGGAAGAAAATCAAAAATGCAAATAGTTCACGTTCGTTTCCCAGTGTTTCTTCTTTGGGTGTAGCTGTTTCTGTCCAACATTTATCCATTGGAACTAAGTTAGGTCTCTTTGTCATAGAAATCCACTTCCATCAGAATACATCCTCATACAATATCGTTGTCGAAGTGTATAATGATCTCCTGGTTCTGCTCATCTCACTTAGCATCAGTCCATGTAGGTCTCTCCAAGTCTCTGTATTCATCCTGTTGGTCATTTCTTACAGAACAATAATATTCCATAACATTCATATACCACAATTTACCCAGCCATTCTCCAATTGATGGGCATCCATTCATTTTCCAGTTTCTAGCCACTACAAACAGGGCTGCTACCAACATTTTGGCACATACAGGTCCCTTTCCTTTTTTTAGTATCTCTTTGGGGTATAAGCCCAATAGAAACATTGCTGGATCGAAGGGTATGCACAGTTTAATAACTTTTGGAGCATAATTCCAGATTGTTCTCCAGAATGGTTGGATTCGTTCACAACTCCACCAACAATGCATCAGTGTCCCCGTTTTCCCACATCCCCTCCAACATTCATCATTATTTTTTCCTGTCATCTTAACCAATCTGACAGGTGTGTAGTGGTATCTCAGAGTTGTCTTAATTTGCATTTCTCTGATCAATAGCGATTTGGAACACTCTTTCATGTGAGTGGTAATAGTTTCAATTTCATCATCTGAAAATTGTCTGTTCATATCCTTTGACCACTTATCAATTGGAGAATGGCTTGATTTTTTATAAATTTGAGTCAGTTCTCTATATATTTTGGAAATGAGACCTTTATCAGAACCTTTAATTGTAAAGATGTTTTCCCAGTTTGTTGCTTTCCTACTAATCTTGTTTGCATTCGTTCTGTTTGTACAAAGGCTTTTAATTTGATATAATCAAAATTTTCTATTTTGTGATCAGTAATGGTTTCTAGTTCATCTTTGGTCACAAATTTCTTTCTCCTCCACAAGTCTGAGAGATAAACTATCCTATGTTCCTCTAATTTATTTATAATCTCGTTCTTTATGCCTAGATCATGGACCCATTTTGATCTTATCTTGGTATATGGTGTTAAGTGTGGGTCCTTGCCTAATTTCTGCCATACTAATTTCCAGTTATCCCAGCAGTTTTTATCAAATAATGAAATCTTATCCCAAAAGTTAGATTCTTTGGGTTTGTCAAACATTAGATTGCTATAGTTGACTATTCTGTCTTGTGAACCTAACCTTTTCCACTGATCAACTAATCTATTTCTTAGCCAATACCAAATGGTTTTGGTGACTGCAAAAGCATACTTTTGATTCTAATTTTTTTCTTAGTAATGAAGTAAAATTCTCAGGTCTGTGGGTGTGACTTTTGGTAGTTAATCTATTAAAATATATGGGGCAACACTGACCTAGAACTAATTCATTACATTTCCAAGATAGCACACTGTCTGGATGATCTGGGTTTTAACTTGTGTCCAGTAATGTTCCTTGAAGCTGTAAAGATTTGTGAAACTCCAAGTAGAAACTCTTGAGATGAAACTAAAGAACTAATTAATCTCTATATTCTGTTTCTAACTGTGCTTCTATTCTTAGTAGAAATTTGGGAGAACTATTCAATCTCTGCATACCTTACTTTCTCATTTTAAAAAGTGAGGAGGTTTCCTCTTTTCCTTCCCTTCTTCTCTTTCCTTTCCCATATAAAATAAAGCATTTGAGATATAAGCTCATAATGGAGAGTGCCAGATTCATAGTCAAAGGACCCAGGTTCAAAGTTGGCTTTGCTACTTGCCATGTCTCTTATCTTGAAGGAAAAGTCATTTAACCCCTCTGTGCCAGTTTTTCATGTAGTTAAATCAACATGCATTTATTAAGCTCCTCTCATTTGCCAAACATTGTCCTAAGCACTGAGCATTCCAGAAGAATCAGACATTTAAGGTATTTATATAGAAAGAATATTTCTCTCCTAAACTTGAAGAAAAGGAGGATGCTGATATCTCACAGCTTTCATTCCTATGTTTATATTTAGTTTGATACAAACTACAAGGGAGAATATTGAGACAGAGAGTTTTAGCTACTTGCTCAATATCACATAGATAATGAGGTTGAGGCAACATTTAAACTCTGATCTTCCAGCTTCCAGCTTCTCCACTCTATCAATTGCATCTTAAAGGTGGCCTCTGATAACCTGAGCAGCTTTAAATCTTTTAGGTTATGTTCCTAAGCTTTGTCTCAGCAAATTGTTTCTTTTTTAATATCTGACTAATCTTTTTAAGCTGCTCATGTGATATTTAGGTTCACTGAAAACTACTTTGGTGAATGAATTCTGAAATTTATTTGTAGAAAAGAATGTTTTTCACTCTCTTCTCCTTGGTAGAACAGAAAAAATATTATCTAAATCATTTAATTAAGTGCTGTAATAAACTACCAAAATATATTATTTACATTTTACTCACTAGATTCTTAGGTTCTAAATAGTATAAATCTTTTCAGAGACATTCTTTTTGGTGGCTTGTCTTATTGGCAGTGAGTTTGAGGAAAAATATTTGATGAAGAAATGTTTTCAAAGGCAACAGGAAGATATATTCCAGAATTTATGGCACTGGTTAGTAGAAAATAAGAGACTACAGTTAATTTGTGGCCACCCAAATGCATTATATTATGGTTGATCATCCTAGTGCAAAACTACAGATGGTTTATGAAATCAACTGCTGTACTTGGACGCATAATCCTATACTAAGTATGCTTTCTTTGGTCTTAACTCATGAAAATATTAATATAATTAATGAAAATTTGATAACTTATGCGATGTTAGGTCACAGAATTCATCTCTATAAAATAAGCTGACCATTGAAAAATTGTTTCCAAATAACAGAAATGAAAGAAAAATCTTTCTCAGAATGAAAAGATGCCTTCGGTATAGTTTTGCTGGCAAAAGCTATGGCCTAGATGAGCTCTGAGATTTTTTCCCCAGTGTTTGTTTAGCCACTGAAAGACCATTGGTAACTTTTGAAAGTGCAATTTCAACCAAATGGTGGAGTTAGAAATCAGCTTATGGTGACTTTAGTAGTGAATTTTTGATGAAATAATGAAGTCATCAAGTGTAGGGAAGGAAAGAAATGAGCATTTATTAAGCATCATGTTAAATATTTTACAGATATTCTCTCATCTAATTCTTATCACCATCCTGTAAAGTAGGTTTTATTATCTACATTTTATAATTTAGGGACTAAGGGAACTAAGAAGTTAGATGCCTTGCTCAAGATCATAATAAGAGTCAGGCTAGATTTGAGTTCAGGTCCTCTTTAGTCCAAGTGTAGAACTCTATCCATTGATAGATATCTCTTTCTATGAGAATATTCTTTTTTCTAGAAATTTACCAGTAAAGAGTGACAATTTGAGGGGTCAAGAGTATCAAGAAAGGTTGTTGTTTTTGTTTTAGGATAGAAGAAATATGAGTAGATTATATCTAGGCAATAGTGAAGTAACCAACAGTGATGAAGTCACTAATTTGGCAGAGATGCAAAATGAAAGAGTTGTAAAATGACAGGTTGTCGTAAGCTCCCCCAAAAGATTGTTGATAGCGAAATCAGGAGTATCAGTAGAAGAATTGGCCTTAATAAGGAGGAAGGCCATTTCATTTTTTCACTTTGTCAGGGTAATGTCATTGTCTCAGTTACCCATACTCATAATGTACATGTTTTTCCCTACTCCTCACTCTTTCTTACCTATTATATCCAATCTCTTCTCAATTCCTGTTGATTTTTACTTTGTAGCACCTCTATATACAATCCTTCTCTCGTCTGATACTTCCACCAAATCTTGTGTACACTTTGATCCCCTCAGACTTAGATGAATGCAATAGTCTTCCAGTTGTTCTTTCTGCCCCAATTTTGTCCCCATTCTAATCCATCCTACATTCAATATCAAATTCATCACCCTGAAGTGCCAGTCTAAAAATGTCACTCACTCATCCCACCTACTCCTCTCTTTATCTCTGTGAGCCACATTCAAGGCATTGAACTTGAAATAGTAATTCATAATATATACATATTATATAAAATATGATGTAAAAGTGATTTTCAGTATTCAAAGTAGTGAATTTTCTTCAAATGAATTTTCTAATAAGAGTAAGAGAGAAATATTTTAGATCTCTTTTACTTAGTATTTTATAGAAATTAGTATGAATAAACTTTACTTATAATTTACAAAGTTACCTTATACAAGACCTTTGCTTATCATATCCATATTTAAATAGTTAATACTATTTTGAATAGTATGTATCCATATTTAAATAGTTAATACTATTTTGAATAGTATGTATCCATATTTAAGTAGTTAATACTATTTTGAATAGTATGTATCCATCTTTAAATAGTTAATACTATTTTGAATAGTATGTATCCATCTTTAAATAGTTAATACTATTTTGAATAGTATGTATCCATCTTTAAATAGTTAATACTATTTTGAATAGTATGTATCCATATTTAAATAGTTAATACTATTTTGAATAGTATGTATCCATATTTAAATAGTTAATACTATTTTGAAGAGTATGTTCAAGTAATATACAATTTTGAGTAACACTGAATAAACAATATCACTTTTCACTGCAAAACACTATTCTTAACATTTTTACATTACATAGCTGTTTTTTTGTAGTTTGAATTGAAAGATTAACATATTTCTGCATAAATATTGTATCTCCTGAACGAATTCAGTTATGGTAGCTTCAGACACACTAAATTCTTACTTAATTATAATGAAAATCCCTTAATCACTCATTGTTGCCAGTATTTAATTTTTGTGGACTGCATGGAGTACCAAGCTTGTGTCGGTGCAGATGAATAAAGTGCTATATTAACATTCTGCTTTTAATGGTCTCTTGATTACAAATGTGATATGAAGTACTGTGGAAGGCTTTACATCATTTATGATTAGTTTTAAAAGACCAGAAAATATTAACTCTAGATCTAGGAGAAATATCTGTTCCAACTCTCTGAGAGATTTTGAAGGAGAGAAGGAACTTATTTATTAAGCACTTGTTACATGTCAGACACCATGCTAAGTATTTTACACATATTATCTCATTTGATCCTCACAACAATCCTTCCTGTATGGTAGGTCCTATTATCATCATCTCCTTTTTTAAGCTAAGGAAACTGAGACAGACTTTAAGTGACTTGCACTAGGTCATATGGTTTATGTGTAGGACTGAACTTAAACTCAGGTTTTCCTGACCAAAGGCACAGCACTCAATCTACTGTGCCACCTAGCTGCCCCATTTACTATTAAGCATGTCAAAGGCTTATCTATGGTTTTGTTTGATCCCCTACATACTCAGTACTCATGATTTCAACAGTGTAAAGAACTCTAGGTGTGGGAACTTCTACTGATGAAAGTCAGCCTGGTATTCTGTATTCTCTAGTGTCCAAGAATTGCCCAGCAGACTTAAAACATTGTCTTATTTACCCATGGTTACATAGAACTTGGATCTAGGGCTTTCTGATTCCAAGTCTGGAACTTTATTCATTATATCACTATGCTTCCCATGGATTTAATAAAATTAAGACATTTTCAATCATTTCCCCTCTTACTTAAAGCAGACTTATTCAAGATTGAGATATAAGGACAGGTCTGTTTGGTGATGAAATTTAATGGTCACTTGCCTTATTTGTTTAATATAGTCCACTAGTTAAAGTGGACTGAAATGAGCCTTTTTTTTTGGTAATATATTCCAAGTTCCACATAATAAAATGTATAAAATAATACTATATTTGGCATTTATATGGTCCTTCCATTCTAGTAATCTATGTGTTTGACAGATGTTATAACAATTTAGTGGTAGGTGGTAAGAATTATTTCCCTATTATGTTCAGTGGAGAGTAGGAAAAATTATTAAATAGTTCTAAAATAAGACCTATAAGAAAAGGTTAAAGAATTAGGATTATTTAGTTTACATAAGGATAGTATGGGATGACCTAATAAATACTTCAAGGAGATTGAAGATTATTATTATGAGACTGGAGAGCAGCTGTTTTCCATCACCACCAAAGATAAACCATGAGGAAATATATTTAAGTGTAGCTTGTGAGAGTTATATTAAATAGGAAGTAGAACTTCCAATTGTTAGAGAAATTAAATCCTGAAAGATTATTAGGGAAAGAGTCCTTAATAAATGTTCTTTTGTATCATTCAATTAAATCTCTGAAATTCAGCATATGTATTTTTCTGTAGTAGGTAGAGCATTTTCTATACAAACTAAAATAATTTATGTTGCTTCTTGATGTAGAAAAAATGGGATTTCATATATCAGGCAACTATTTTCAAACCTCCATAGAAGATTAACATGAATAATCAATATCACAATTATATGCTCAGAAGCATTTTTATCTCTTGATGAGTTTTTTAACTAGTCCTTTTCCACTTACCAGAATATTAAGATTGCATGTAATTATAATATTAAGAATCTGGTACAGAGTAAAAGGGACACTATACTATTACAAACATTTTATTTTCCCAGTGTTTTATTTCTTTGAGAATCAAACATTTCTTTTAGATTTGGGCTCCATTCTAATGTTCCTGACTTCCATATAACCAGATATCTTAATACTCTTCTTTCTACTTTGTGATAACATCTCTATAACACTTTAAAGTTTGAAAATATAGGCTATTTGGGGGCAGTTAGGTAGCTCAGTGGATAGAGCACCAGCCCTGAAGTCAGGAGGACCTGAGTTCCAATTTGAGCTTAGATACTTAATACTTCCTAGCTGTGTGACCCTGGGTAAGTCACTTAACCCCAATTGCCTCAGCCTACATATATATATATATATATATGTATATATATATATATATATATATATATATATATATATAATCTCATTTGATCCTCACTATATAGATGTCATTTGAGCCTCGCAGTAATGTTATAAGTAGGTATTTTGTATTATTACTGGACTTGTGATATTATTACTTAAAGATCTTAAAATAAAGATTTTCTTTACTAGTGAAAATTGCACATTCATCACAATTTATAAGCATAATTATATAGTTTCCTGGGCCACTGAGAAATTAGGTAACTTGCCTAGATTTACACAGCTAGGATGCGTCAAAGACTAAACTTGAATTTACATCTTCCTTGCTCCTAAGTAGGCTCTCTAATACAACATTCCATTCAAACTCTCAGGGTAATTTTAATTGGTATTATTATAAATCTTTTAGAGATGATATAATTGAGGATATTCTTTCTTTGTTAATGATTGTAGGCTACAGGGAATAAATATGGCAACAAATGCCTACCATTTCCACAAGAACCAAGTCTTTTCATAATCCATTTTAGCTACAGTTCACAGATGGGGATTTTTCCTTGAAAACTTCTAGAATCTAAGAGAGTTATATTGGAGTAGGAATAGGTACTGTACCTGTAATTTCATCAATATAGGGAAATGCTGAATAAGGAAACTCCTTCTACCAATTGGCCCCTTGTCAGTAAGATATAGATATAGTCTTAGAGAGTTGCCTAAGGCACTGAGAGATTGACTTGTTGAGAGATACATGTATTAAGTAATTGCTATGTGTCAGGCATTGTGCTAAGCATAGTCAGTAAGACATTATAGAGAACTCTTCTTAGAACCAGAAAGAGAGTTTCATCAAATATATTTAATAGTTCAAAAATTGATTTTGTCCTTGCAGATAATGCTTTCATCAACTCACATTGCAGGTCCTGTGCATTTTAGTAGTTTCAAAAATTGTTGTGGATAAATAAATTTGGAACATGATAGGCATTGTTTTAATTATGAATGTAAGCTCTTTGCCAGTGGAAAATATTTTGTTTTTATCTTCGTATATTTCACACCTGGCAAATAGTAAATATTTAATAAATACTTGTTGATTAGTCATCAACTTAGGCTAGTTTTTAATTATCTTTGAATGATGACCTATTGTCAAACCTGCTTACTCTCATAATACTTGCTTCTCCTGAGACTTTTGATTTGATTTGATATCAGGACTATCAAATATATATAGCCTTAGTTACAAGTAGTTTCTGTGATGCTACATAACTAGAATACTGGTGAAAAACTTATAAATAAAAACCCTGGAATATTCAAACATAGCAAATGTGGTCTGACTCAATATCTCAAAGCCAGGCTATTATATCTTCCTCCTAGGACTCTCAGGTTGTTCATCGTTTGTACTAGAAGAGGACTGATGACATCACAATGTTGGGCTAAGGTATAGTGTGTTTAATTATGGTTGATTAGTCCAGTATAAACTTAGAGAGCTCTACTATAGGTCAGGCACAAATAGTCCATCTGAACATTTTGGATAGAGAAGTCTCCAGATTTGTGCATCTCATGTTTCCTTTGTTCTAATAGGATTCTGCTTTGCGCATAGAATGTAGCACCTTCTTTAATGTAGTCCTGTGGGCAGTCCTGTGCCAACCTCTCTCAAGTCTCACCATCAGTAGTAAAGTCCTTCAGAAAGAGACTTTGAGAGTGTCTTTGTGTCACTTCATTTGATCTATGTGGAAATGCTTTGTGCAAATTCTATAATGTGCATTTGGTATTGGAGCTATGTGGCTAGCCCATCAGAGATGTGATATCTGCCAAAGAATTTCAATATTTGGCAGTTTAGCTCAAGAGAAGACCCCAGTTTCTTATATTCTTGATATCTTCTTATCTTGTTAGGCATTCTTCAGAATCTTCCTAAGACAATTTAAGCAGAATTTTTTTTATCTTGATTGGATGCTAATAGGCTGCTTAGGTTTTACAGGCATAGAACAGTGAAGTCAGCACATTAGTTCCTAAGACTTTCAATATGGTATACAGCCTCATACCTTCCCCTGGAAGATGCTCATCAATCTGAGATTCAATGTTTTCAGGGTTTCTCCTGAGAAGTTGAAGTATCTTTCTCTAATATTTCTGACTTAAGCTCCAAATGACTGTGTTCTACTACTGCTAAGCACTATTGATTAGCACCCAAATTCCATTTAACCATATGGCATCAATTAGCTGTTTAAAAGGATATTTATTTTTAAAAATGAAGCAAAAGCACTAATATTTTACCTCGATATGTCTGAGGCACACTTTCTGTTCTACCAGTTTGTCCTTGGAGAGTGTAGGCTCACAAAACATTTTCTTCATAACATTAGTCCAATCAAGTTCATTTGAGTAAGTCATTTCTGAATCTCTGAAGCTGTGCTGAATCTCAAATGTTATTGTTTGATCCTCAGTATATTGAATCTTAAGAATGTGCATCAGTGGGGGATATTGATGCATCATGTGCGTATAGATCCACTATACACAAATATATGCATCAATCAATTTCAATATTAGAAAACTTGTTGAAAGGTATATTTGGTAAGGACAGGAAAATGTAGGGGCTAAAATGTAATGGGCTGAGGCTTGAGTTGATGCACTGAGGTCTCAAGCACATGAGGCTAAATAATAATTGGACCATACTCTATTAATATATATGCTTGGAGAAAGAATGGCCCCTGCCCACTCTTTGTGCAAGTCCTGATATGTTGTATAGGAAATGACGTTTTTGGTGGGTGGAGGCAAGGGAGTAGAAAGAGAAGCAGAAGGAGAGATTGTGGGCTGGCATCTTGACACAGCTGCTCGCATTGCTATCGTGATGGCCCTTCATCTCCAATCCCCCTCTGCTAGCTGGCTTCCTGTTGCAGCAGCCCATATTGCTATTGCAATCCTTCTTGCCCATATTGCTATTGCAATTCTTCTTGCCCATATTGTTATCACAATCCTTTTTCACCTCTTCACTTCAATAAAGATTGAAGATTTTCCCCTTAACCTGAATTCCTGACTCCAGCTGATTTTAAATACAAGGTCATCACATTTGGTGCCCAACGTGGGCTTGTTTTTCATTCCCTGTGTCCATTCATATCTTTTCTAAGGCTCAGCTAAGTTAACGTGGGTACTGAAAAGGCAAATCTTTTCATATCCTCTTTATCCAGAGGCATAGAATAGAAACAATCCTTAATATCTATGACCCAAAGAGGCCATTTTCTAGACAATTGAGTAGGAGATGGAAGTCCAGGCTGAAGAGTTCCCATAGTTTCCATCTATTCATTCACTTTTCTTAAATCAGTGAGCATCCTCCATTTTCCAGATTTCTTTTTTACAATGAACACTGGGAAATTCCAAGGACTTAGAGAAGGTTGAAGGTGCCTTGTTCAAGCTGCTCCTGTACTATATCTAATAAGGCCTGAATTTTATTGCTACCTAAGGACCACTGTTCTATCCACACTGGTGTATCAGTTTTCCATTGGATAGGAACAGGTGAAAGTGTTGGCAGGCCTTCAATAGCAGCCCTGCTTAAAAAACTGAAGTACTCACTTTTAGCCCTAAATACTATAAAACATCTCTTCCCCACAGATTGATGGGTATTTTTTCAACTATAAAAGGAGTAAAAACTCCTGTTTTTGCCTTCAAAAGTCCATCTCATAGGGGCAGCACTAACTTCAGCTACTAGTGATCCTCCTACTCCGGACATGTAGATGTCTGCTTTAATCTTTGGCCAGTGACTGGGCCAATTGGCACCTCTAATGACTGTACGATCTGCATCTATGTCTACCAATCCTTCCATTGGTAGGCCATTTATATAGATCGTGAGCATAGGTCGGTCAGCTGTTACAGCTGCTGTCCAGTATATTCCTGGATTTTGTGGTCTGGAGTCAGAACCTGGGTGATTATCACCAGGTTGCTTATTAGGATTCTGTATGAGTAAACCTGATGCTACTACTTCTCCTGGGTGATAAGTCACACATTGTCTACCTGTATTAGTGACTGGGATATTATCTACACATTCCCCAGTTTCCCACATCAGTATATGATGGACACTGTTTTATACATACAAAAAGGAGGTGAAATGGTCAAGCCTACTGTGCCTGGAGGTAAAGGATCCATAGGCTGGAGAGGAACAGATTTCACCTCTCCAGGGGGTATCTCAGTTGTCCCAGCTGCATACAGCTCTATTCTCCCATTGTGATTCCTTTCTCAGGTTGCTTTCTGGCTGGTTGATTGTATAATACCCTTCTCCCATCATATAGCTTTCTGGCTGATTGGTCATATCTGGATACTGAACTTGTAGGTACTCTCTGGGTGCACCATTGTCTGCCACTATGCCCCAGGTGTTTTTTGCCTTGGGCCCTGGGGCTGGGCCCCTCATCCCGTTTCCCTGAATCTGTCTACATTCTGAGGCCCAGTGGAAGCATCTGTTGCATTTTGGACATGTAGTATTGGGTCTTGTTCTCCCATCCTGTTTTCCCATTCTATCTTTATACCAACATTGAGCTTTCAGATGCTCTACTTTTCCACACTGAAAGCATCTACGAGTCTCTCTGGAAGTCTCTTGCCTGGAGGGACTCTGTCTTCCCATGTTGGGATCTTGGGAAGTCTGCATCATAGCCTGGCTATAAAAGGCATTTGTGCCCACTGTGGCACTGTGTTTTATGAGCTCCTCTAAAGGAGCATCCTAGTATAATTCTTCTGCAAACCTCAT
The DNA here is from genome assembly GCF_016432865.1 of Antechinus flavipes. Classification (NCBI taxonomy): domain Eukaryota; kingdom Metazoa; phylum Chordata; class Mammalia; order Dasyuromorphia; family Dasyuridae; genus Antechinus; species Antechinus flavipes. Next base: position 408,839,170 of record NC_067401.1, on the reverse strand, counting down.
TAGCATTTTCCTTAGTAAGTTGCCTTATCAAAATGTCTGTTATTGTATTTTCCCCATTTGTTCTTGTGATAGCTGTCTTTGTGCAAGTCCTTGTTAACTGCATGCTGAATGACTGGAAAGGACCTCACCTTTCTTTGTGGGGGGTACAGTGTAGAAGGGAAACAGCAGGGGCCTTTTAAACCCAGAATTTGAAGGCCCTTCCCAGTGCATCAACTCAAGCCTCAGCCCATTACACTAAAATATCAGATACTCTAAAAGAAAAATCAGATCAACTGGTAACTAAAAATATTTCTTTCTCATTGTACAATATTTATTAGCTTGACCTACTTTGCTTGGCAGTTCTAAATATTCTTTTTATTAAAAAGTTCTGAGACTAAATACTTACAGTAGCATTGCTAATATTATCTTGTGCATACTTATAAAGAAGGCCAACTTACACTTATATTATGAATGTCTTTCTAGATTGAAGTAAGATGATAAGTATCATGGAATTTTTAAGAAAACATCTACATGGTCCAATTATATATATATATATATATATATATATATATATATATATATATTTACTAAAAAACCATGATCTCAATTTATAATCATTGTATTATCTTTTCCCTATACTTCCTCATCTGCCATAAATCCAAATTTGTGTAAAAACAAGGTATATACCTACCAGAGTGCTTTGCTACTGGTGTATCATCTACTGGTCAGTGAATGAATCAGCATCATTTTACTTTGGGATTTGATACATTTTTTTCTTCCTTTCTGCAGAGACATTGAATAGTATCAAGATGAGAACTTATAGAAAAGTCAATACTAAATAGCTAAAACCGACTTGATATTTAATTAATTTTCCATTTTTGTCATCATTGCAGACATGATAGAATTTGAGTAAAGTTTTAAGTTAAGATTTTTGAAAAAAGGGACAATTCAATTAAATTGGACATTCCATTTTAAAGAGGGACCCTTGATTAATGAGGCAGTGAATTACATATCATTCCAGGTATCATTTCCTCCCATCCTTCATTTCATGCTTTGTCTCATGCTCTGTCCTCTCCCTCCTGTCTCTCCCTCTCTCTCTCCTTGGCTTTCTCTCCCTCTCTCTTTCTCTTTTCCTCTCTCTCACTTCCTTTCTCTCTCCTCCCCTCTTCTCTTCTCTCCTATTCTATGTCTCTGTTTCTCTCTCTCTTTTCCTCCCTCCCTTTTTCTTTCCCTTCCTTCTCCCTTCTTCTTCCTCTCCCTATTCCTCTCTTCCTCCCTCTGCCCTTGTTTCCCTATCTTCTCTCTCTTCCTTTTCCATTCCCTCTCCCTTTTCCTTCTCTCGCATTCTTCCTTCTCCCTTCTCCCTCTTCTCTTCCTCTTCTCTCATCTGTCTCATTCTTTTCCCTATGTTGTCTATGTCCATTTCTTTGTTTCTTTCTATGTCTCTTCCTCTGTGTATCTGTTTGTCTTTATTCCAATTTCTTTCTATTGTGTCACCCTCTTTCCCTAATATATCACCAAGGGAGTTATGGAGGTACTTTTAGACCAGAATCTTGGTGCTCAAGTAGGTGAACTAAGAGACTCTAGGATTAGGAAATGCATTAGAAGTTATAAGTTAAACTCATGGGACAAAAATATTCAGATCATATGTCATAAAATAACTCATTACAAAGATGCTGGTAATATAATCTGCTTACCCAGATAAATCTGTTATGGTAATATATTTTTGAGATGATAAATATTAAATTTTTCTATTTCCCTTATGAAACGGTAAAGAAAAAATGAAAGCTGAGGAAGATTTTTTGGAGAATGTTGGTACATTGTAAATTGGTCTTATATAGTTGCTTCTTCATATGACCAGAATTTTAAATTACAAATGACTAACATGATTAGCAGGAGTCTTATCTTCCTATTCAAAACAGGAAATAAAGAGAAGTTAAATTCTTTATTTGAGAGTAATGTCCATGTGTTTTAAACTAAATGATCTAAATCAGTAGGTTCACATCTGTTAAAATGGTATACAGCTGCTAATTATACTTCTCAGCAGGCTCAATGATAGTTATTACATTACTTTTTGAAGTTAGCTTCTTAACACAGGAAATGCAGATGATTGAAGGATGGGTCAGAGATCCTGAAACAGATTGTTGTGTCCTCTTTGATTTAAGAGAAATTGGAAAGATTTACAAGCCCAATAGGCAGTCTTTTCCAACTTTCTCATTTAGCAGCTTATGCTGCTCTAATTTATTTAGGAGAAATAAGTTAGGCATTTTTGTTATATTTTGTTATTTTTCTTTCTACAAATGAGGAGAAAATTGCAAACCATTATGAACTGGTTTTCTGATTTTTCAGAAATGCTAAAAGTATAAAATTTATATATATGGTTGTTTTTTTTAATAAAGTTGAGAGTATTTACTCAGATTTTATTTCTGGAATGCAAGTAACAATAAAAGAATCCTAAGAAACCAAGGAATAGCTCATGGGATATATCCTCTTACCAGCTTTTTATCTTCATTTGTTATTGTATGATGATTCCGTGAACATTTTTGCGTAAGAGAAAGTGCCAAGGTTGTCCCTCCTCTATAAATTAGAAAATAAACTGAACAGAATTCAGGAGAAAATTTCAACAGTCAAAATCTCCTTAAGACTCTCCTCACATGAGATATGTTTGCTACAAAAAGCACTATTTATTTTCCTTCTATCAAAAGTTGCTACCACTTAACTCTTTGTTTTAACATATGTGACAATTCATTTTATAAACTTAGTGCCACTACCCTATCTTGCTTGTTTTTATGATAGAAACAATCAATCATAATAATAGCACCCAGTGTTTATTGGATGCCTTAAAATTTGCAGGGTACATTACATATATTCTCATTTGATCCTTACCACTCTCTTAGTTAAGTGCTTTATTATTTGCATTTTGTTAATCAACAAACCAAGACTCTGAGAAGTTAATGCTTTTTTAGGCTCTCACAATAAATGTCTGAGGCAAGATTTGAACTATATCATTCTGACTTCTATCACCCTGTCCTCTGAGCTATCAACTTCACTATATTAGCAGGCTTAAAAGAAATCAGAGAATGACTAAGGAATCTACCTTATTAATTATACTCAAAGAGCTAAATTCATCTTTTAAAATCCAACTCAAATCTTACCTTCTCCATAAAAACTTCTCTAGGGATTCCTCTTTTTACTAAAAAATAACTGCCATTTACATAGTACTTAAAGTTTTCAAAATGCTTAAATGCATTCTTTCATTTCAACCTTTGAACATTTTTATTTTGTGACTGTTACAGGAGTCATTATCTCTCAGTTTCCTAGTTTCTCTTCAGAAAACACACTCAGAGAGATAGATGAAACAACTTGCTGTGATCAGATAATTACTAAGTATTTGAGAAGGTCCTTTAGATATTAATTCCACTATCTATCTGCCGTACCTCAATGACTGTATTCTTATAGTACTCAGCACTTTTCTATCTTGAATATATTTTTTTCTCATTTTTACTGCATGTTTTGCTTCACTAAGTCTATTCAAGGGGAAGAACCATTGACTTCTCTCTCATCTAGACCTTTACCATATAGGTTACTTTAGGAATAACAGTGGTTCCCTGTTTCCTGGATGCTGCCTCTCTAAATCACTTTTAAAAGTTTTATTGATATTTTTTGATTTTACATTGCAAATGTTTCTCCGAACTCCCTTTCAAAATTGAATCTTACACCAAAGAAAAATAGTTAAGTAAAAACACCTTATACAGGGACCATGTCTAGCAATGGCCCTACCTCTTTCTTGGTGTTAATGTGATTGTTTTATATTTATTTTCTGGGACCATTATTGGTTTTCCAACTACTCAGCTCAACTTTTTTATACTTTTTTTTCAATTACATTATTATAGTTGTTTGGATATTTGGATTTTTATTTTGCATCAATTCATACAAATAATCTTATATTTTTCTGAATTTCTCATATCTTACTACAGTAATATTCTATTACATTTATATAACAACTATCTGAACTCTGAGATATCTGACAAGTAATAGGATTATTGGATTATAATGTGATATGCAGTTAATATTTTCTTGCACAATGCTAAATTGCTATATAAAATAGTTCAATGACGAATAGCTATTATTGTAGTATACTTGTGTGTCTTTCTATAGTCAATTATATATCTGTAGGACAATTTTTTTAAAGTCATCATACATTTTCCTTGCTCAGAAATCTTAGATAATTTTAATGCTTCAAGTCAGACTTCATCTCTGTGAGTTTGACCTGCGTAATTTATTCCCATCCCATCCATCTCCATTATTAATCATTATTTACCTTCTGTTTTCATCTTAACTATCCTACAAATAATTTCCACGCCTTTGTACTTCTGTTGATGCTTCCCTTGTTAGGAGGTTGCTCTTTTTTCCCTTTACCATTCCAAAAGCTTTGGTTCAATGTACAAAGTGAATAGAGTAATGGACCTGGTGTCAGGAAGTTGTTGTTGTTAAGTCTATTCAATCCCTTTTTTGGGTTTTCTTGGCTGCGCTACTAGAGTGGTTTGCCATTTCCTTCTTTCACCTTTTTTACAGATGAGAGAACTAAGGCAAAAAAGGCTTAAATGACTTTCCTAGGGTAACACATTAAGTAAGGTCAGATTTGACCTCAGGAAGGATGAGTCTTTTTAGCTTTATTTGTTGTACTACTTAACTTCTCAGAAAGCTCAGTAAGAGCTGAACTCAACTCTAGCCTCAGACACGTCCTTGCTAGGTAATCCTGCCTCAGTTTCCAAATGTGTAAAATGGGAATCCTAATAACAGCACCTATTTTACAGAGTTTTTGTGAAGTTAAAATGAGATTTTTGTCAAAAACACTTTGGAAATATTAAAATGTGATTTAGATGATGATAAAGAAGAGGAAGAGATGCAAGAGGAAGAGGAGATAAGGAGAAGAGGAGGAGGAGGAAGAGAATGACTGGATCAGATCAAGTTCTCCTTCCTTTAAAAAAAAATTTACTGAATCTCTCTAGTCCTTCTAGATTTCTTACAACATCCCAAAGTATTTTTTGTTTATACTACATGAATCAGCATAAGTTTCTCCTACTCTGTATTGTTTACTTTTTTTTTTTTTTGTTTATGCTAGCTTTGCCTCTTTAACTAAATAATAAGGTCCTTGAAGGAAATAAGTATATCTTATTCTTCTTCAGTTTCTCCCACAATACTTTTCCTATTTGAACCATAAATAGGTACTTAATAAGTATTAACTTATTGGTTAAAAACATGATTTGGTTGACTATATCTCAACACATACATAACAAATTATAAGAAAGAGTTGGTTTGGAATGTTGTTCTTTCAGTTTGGGGTACCAACTTTAATGACATTGCTATCAAAGAATCTTCTTAAGATTCTGACAAATCATTAATTTTTTTTCCATTTGTGACCTATGTTAGATTATTTCCATCAAAACAAATTCACATGGAAAAACTTAGTATCTACATTATAGACAGTTTTAGATATATGGAATTTCCTCCAAAAAAATCTCTTAAACTAGTTCATTCTTACAATGTAGGAATTACATCATGTTAGTGTTATTTGTTGAAAATGTGTGAAACACACTAAATTAGTGTAATTCATTGTTCATGTAAGATAATCCCACTAGATTTGAAAATGCTTGTACCATGGAAGTATATAACTTAGATGAGCTACAATTTGAGGATAATTGAGGAAGGCTTCAGTGTGCTTTGACTTTTTTGAAGGAAAGGTTCCTTGTGATTTTGAGCAGTTATTTGAAACAGGTTTCATTAAATGTTATAACAAATTATATAAAGCTTTTTGAAATTTTGCAACAGATATTTGTATTGCAATTGTAGATGGCAGTAAATATACACCAGAATATTCCACACTTATTCTTTTTGGAATATCTATTCCATTAGGAGAATTTTAATTGATCTCATTATGAATTCCTTATGTAGAACTGAGTCATTAGGCAATGCAAAAAATGTTTAATCTTAATGAATAACCTTGAATATCACTGTTATTGGCTGTGGTATTATTTATTTTACTGTTAAATATAGCTCACATTCACATTTGAAAACCCCACACAATGTAAATAAATACCTTGAAAACCAAAATGTACCAAAAAATACTTTTTACTGCAGTGAATTTCTATTTAATGTTATAGTAGTTCATTATTTGTTAGTAGATAGGACCATGAATTGAGAATTGAAGGAAATTTAATTATCATCTTGTCTAATCTCATGTTAAATATAAGGAAATAGAGGCAAAAAGACGTAATGGCTTTTGCCTAAGGTCACATAAATTGGTAGAGCTAGAATTCAAATTCAAGTCTTTTTCATTTAAGATTCTACATACCAATAATCAAATGATCTCTTCAATTAAGTCCTTCTTTTGTGTAATAAAACAAATCTAGCAATTAAAACTTAAATATCAATGGTTAAAAATCCCTCATATAAAAGGAAAGTAGTTTAAAAGTCTTTAGAAAACAACAAAACAATTTTATTGCTTTAAAACAACTAAAATAAGGAGCTGAAATTAAATCTATTATCTTTTCAGTGATTTCTTCAAAGCAAAACCTGAAATCATGGTTTCAGATAAAGTAATAACAAATATAATTGCACTCAAGAAAGACTAGCAGAAATTATATACTGTGATTACAAGTAGCATAGCTAATGAAATAATATTGACATAAATATCGATGTCTGTCCACCATATATATGTGTGGATAGATATACTCAGGTATATCTTCTGTCATTGGGCATGTTGCTTTTGTAATTTCATTGAGTTAGTATATCGATACATAGATTTAAATAGGCACTAGAGATATAAATATAAGTCTGTCTGTATGTGTATGTATGTATGTGTAAATACTTATACATATACATAAATACCTATTTATACATAAATACATAAATACCTATACATACATACATGTGTATGTATGTATGTATAAATACATAAAATAGATGGTTTAAATTTTGTCCTCTAGAGCAATACAAAATATATTTCAATTTCTCATTAGATTCTTCAAATGTTTAAAGGTTGTTATAATAAAATTAAACTTTCTCTTTATCTGTAAATTTCTTTATTAAAAAAAAAATTGAGTGAACTATATATACATAGATTCTCTAAGGGATACAAAAAAGATTAAGAAAAGTTACTTGCTCATTTTATTGGAAAAATGGCTCAATGCAAAGTAGTATATTGAAATGGAATTATTATTCCATTTATTTTTAAATTTTATTTTTAAATTTATTTATATTCATATATAAATATATAAAAATAAATTTAAATTTGTTATTAAAGTACAATTGTGTACACAAACATAGAATACTATGGGACTTCAAGTGAAAAATTTTTATACTGGGAGAAGATCAAAGAAGCTTTCATGGATTAGTTATCATTTGTGCAAGCTTTTAAAATATAGATAAAAATTAAATAGATGAAATTGGAAAAGAATAACATAACAGAAGGACAGTATAGCACAGGCAAAGTCAAAGAAGTAGACTTGTACAAGGAATGTTGGAGAAATAATGAAACAAATTAAATAATGTTTCTCTGGGATGGATTCTCACATTATATGGCTTCCAAGCTTCCAATGATTCTACTTCTGGATTCTCCTGATTTTGATATTCATCTAAAGTCAACAACATGGAATGGATCCTACTCTAGGAAAAAAAATGTTCTCTTTTTTAATCCAAATTTCATCATGGTTAAACTAAAATAAAATATATTATTTATCTTTTTTTCACTTTTTCTTTTAGCAATTAGGGTCCATTCCTAATTATCTGGTTTATTCAATCAATTACTGCTTAAGCAAATATAGTTAAGTATTATGCAAGTCCATGGGATACAAAACCAAAAGTGAAACATTTCCTATCCTCAGTAAACTTACATTCTAATGGGGGGGAAAGTACTTCCATATATAGATATAGACTAGATACATATAAAACAGATAAAATATAAATTTAGATGGAAAGACCACAACTGATGGGGAGATGGCACTCAAAGTGATTCTTATAGAAAACTAGGAATTCAAAAAAGCCTTGGGTGACATGTCTCTTTAAGAAAGATATGGAGGACAGCCAGTGCATACATAGAGAAGGAGATAAACTGTTGTGTATGAGGAAAAGCAAGTTGGTCTATGGAATGGGATTGTGGACTTCATGGAGGGTAGGAACTTCTAAGAAGGGTGAAAAAGTAGAAAGGGACAAAGTTGGAAAGAAATTTAAATGCCAGATAGGGAAGTTCATACTTGATCTTAGACAATAGGCAATTGCTGGATTTTGGTGATATGTGGATGATATAGTAGATTGAATGGTGAGCCTGAAATTAGAAAAATCTGAGCTCAAATCCAGTCTCACTAACAGTATGGGAAGGATCAAATGAAATAATAGTTGTAAAGCATTTAGCACAATACCTGGCATATAATAAGTACTTTATAAATGTTGCTTATGATGATGATATGTTCATGACAAGGAGAAGGAATAGGGTGATATTGTCAGATTTGTCCCTTAGGAAAATAACATTTGCAGTTGTGGGAAGGATGGATTGGAGGGCATAACAGACAAGATAGGAGGTTATTGAAATAGTCTACAAAAGAAGTGTGGAAGGTCTACTAATCAGGTAGCTAAAGGAATAAATGGAGGGGAATATTAATTAGAGATATAGTGGAGCTAGGGATAATAGATTCAGCTAGCAGGAAAAGAAAGGTTCTGGTGGGATTGCAGGATCATGGATTTTTTTTTAAGTTTTTCTTTTATTTTTAAGTAGTATTTTATTTATTTCCCCAGTTACATGTTAAGAAAATTTGTAGCATTCTTTTTAAAAGATTTTGAGTTCTAAGATTTTCTCCCTTTCTCCCTTCCTTCCCTCTTCCAAAGATGGTAGGCAGTTTGATATACTTCATAATGTACTATGGAAATATATTTATACATATTTTCATATTAGTCACAGTTATGAAAGAAGAAACAGAACAAAAAGAAAAATAACACAAGAAATAATAAAGTGAAAAAACATGCTTCAATAGTCATTTAGATGATCATTGTTTTAGAGATTAAAGGGTCCAAGGAATCCAGCTAGTCCATCTCTTTTTATAGATGATAAATGAGATTTAGGCACATTAAGTCACTTGTTCATGGTTACCCAGGTAATAAGTGGCAAAACTCAGGTGTGCACTTAGGTCTTCGGACTTCAAAGCCACTGTTCTTTCCATGTTACCACGTAAGCATTGTTGTTCTTCATTCAATTTCATCAGACCTTTTATTACCCTGACATCCCCAAGTGTTTATCAATTCCTAAACTACTTCATAAGACATTTTGTCATTTTTTACAAAATAATTTTCAGATCTGCAAGAACATTGAAATTCCTCCAGTAAAACTGAGTGCATTATTGATTCAGGTGAGAGCACTAAGTAGAAAGGAATTGAGAAATTATCCAAGTTGGGTCTTTAGGAGTAGAATATCTTCATCAATTAAAAATCAATCATAGTCACTTTTCCTTTTGGCCTACTCAAATAATAGCTGAAGAAAAGTGAAAAAAAAGTACTTCATTATATCATCCTACTATGTCTCATTGATCCTGATTGATCTTTTCTTTTATTTCTTATGTTCTTACCTCCTTCTTGATTTTCCTTCTGTCAGCAATAATATCATTGCTGATGCCAGAGCAGACCTCTCACCTTCTGTGGGGAGGTGATGTCATCACATCTGTGCATTGCGTCCATACTTATTTTGTGACCCTTAGCACCACTCCATATCCCCACTTTATTTGCAAAGTGACCTCTTAGCTCTCTGTATCCTGGTATGGGTAATTTATGTTTTCTTTCACTTTGATATCTGAACTGCAGTGGGTGGGAATGCAGTCATTGCTGGGATCAGTGCCAGAGAAGCTCAGGAATAATAAGCTGGATAGGCAACACAGCTTATGTGATCACGTTTTGGTGAATGTCCTGAAAGCCTCCTGAAGTTCTGCAGCATTATTGTGCCAATGTAAGCTAGACACAAAATATTTTTTCTTAGCATAATGTAGGTGCTTAATAAACAAGAAATAACAAGAAACATCCCTTCTTCACCTACTCCTTCGAAAAATGATTCCCTGCAACACCCACACATGCATGCACAGTTTTCCAGTATCTCAGAATTGATGTTTCCCAGATGGAATTATAGTTCAACCTTCATGATCAGTGATCTGCCATCTCCTATTTCTTGATTCAATTCAATTCTTTTAAATTAGCATTTGTTAAACACCAATCTTGGGTCCATGGAACTGTCAATGAGATCCATAGTTCTGAAACTCATCCCAAATAATTTTTAATACTTTGAACTATACAATAGAAAACAAGAAGAGAGGAAGAATACGGTACAACCTACAAGAGGGAAAGGACTAATCTAACTTTCTCAGCATTGTAGCCTATGTACATCGGTGCTGTTGCATCACATTTTTGTTTATGATGTGGATAATAAGAAAAATGACCAGAAAAAGGAAAAAAGGGAATTCTTTATAGTCAGATAGTTTTAAAGGTTAATTTGAATACCATATTAATTTTCATTTTCTCTCATAAAAATTTTGCTAAACATCTTATTTGAGAGCCTAGGGAAATGGTTGCTGCTTTGAGGGATCAGAGTCTTCCCTTTCATAAAGGAAATGGTATATGAGTTAGACGTAAATGCACTTAAGCATTTAAAACTATGGGTAATAATTCAATAGGTATATTGAAAAGGAAAAGGAAAAAATATAAGCAAAAACATAGCATTAGGATGGTATACAGTATAATGAGAAGCAAAGTAGATCATTTTTACTGTAATAAAGAGGCATAAATAGTAGAATTGTGAGACAAGGTTATAAAGATATGGAGATGGCATATTTTGGATGGCCATGGTTTGAGATGAAATCTATAGAATTTATTAATCTATAGCTTTGTAGAAATCTATAACTCATCAAGGTTGGGGAAACAGTACACAAATTAAAGATCAAGTTGATCTTAAGAGCTAAGATCCTTCGCTAATCTCACTTTATCAATGCTTTTCAAATCATGCAGGAACCCAGTCTTTGAATGGGATCACACTAGAAACTTTTAGATAGCAACTTGGGTAGTGATAACAACTACAATGGCAGTGATAATAATACATATTTATTTATAATAAAATATAATTTTATAATCATACTTATAATTTATAAAATTTATAACAATATAATTATAATAATAAAACCCATAAATATCTAGGTTTAAAGGTTTTCATAGTAATTCCTAGACATTCTCAAAAGATGGAATAGAGGTGATAGAAGTCATAGATAGGTTTTGTTTAATGAGAATGCTACTACATATATTTATTATTCTGCTTATTATTTTTAAATTTATAGAGCTACCTAAAGTTACAGTCATGCCCAAGAATCAGTCTTTCACAACGGGATCTGAGGTCTCCATCATGTGCTCTTCAACTGGTTATCCCAAACCAAAGATAGTCTGGACTTATAATGACTTGTTTATCATGGGCTCAAACAGGTATGAGTTTGTAACGTCTTCCTGGATTAAATTTTGTTCTAAATATTGAAAATAGCTTTTAAACTCCTGAAACAATTATTTCTAAACATAGCTATGAACTTGCTTTTTTTTTAATTAAAGCTTTTATTTTTTAAAACATATGCATCAATAATTCTTTGACTTTAACCCTTGCAAAACTATGTTTCAATTCTTCCCCCTTCCCCTACCCCCTCTCCTAGATGGCAAGTATTCCAATATATGTTAAACATCGTAGAAATATATGTTAAATTCAACATATGTATACATATTTATACAATTATCTTGCTTCACAAAGAAAATCAAATCAAACCAGAAAAAAAAAAGAGAAATGTAATAAAATGCAAGCAAACAACAACAAAAAGAGTGAAAATGCAATGTTGTGAACCATACTCAGTTCCCACAGTCCTCTCTCTGGGTGTAGATGGCTCTCTTCATCACATCATCATAGGAACTGGTCTGAATCATCTCATTATTATTATTTTTTTAAATAGCTTTTTATTTACATGTTATATGTATGGATAATTTTACAGCATTGACAATTGCCAAACCTTTTGTTCCAATTTTTCCCCTCCTTCCCCCCACTCACTCCCCTAGATGGCAGGGTGACCAGTAGATGTAAAATATATTAAAGTATAAATTAGATACACAATAAGTATATATGACCAAACCATTATTTTGCTGTATAAAAAGAATTGGACTCTGAAATATTGTACAATTAGCCTGTGAAGGAAATCCAAAATGCAGGCAGGCAAAAATATAGGGATTGGGAATTCAATGTAATGGTTCTTAGTCATCTCCCAGAGTTCTTTCGCTGGGTATAACTGGTTCAGTTCATTACTGCTCCATTGGAACTCATTTGGTTCATGTCATTGCTGAAGATGGCCAGGTCCATTAGAATTGATCATCCTATAGTATTGTTGTTGAAGTATATAATGATCTCCTGGCCCTGCTCGTTTCACTCAGCATCAGTTCGTGTTAAGTCTCTCCAGGTCTTTCTGAAATCATCCTGTTGGTCATTTCTTACTGAACAATAATATTCCATGATATTCATATACCACAATTTATTCAGCCAATTGATGGGCATCTACTCAGTTTCCAGTTTCTGGCCACTACAAAGAGGGCTGCCACAAACATTTGTGCACAAACAGATCCCTTTCCCTTTATGATCTTTTTGGGATATAAGCCCAGTAGTAACACTGCTGGATCAAAGGGTATGCACAGTTTGATAACTTTTTGAGCACAGTTCCAAATCGCTCTCCAAAATGGTTGGATGTATTCACAATTCCACCAACAATGTATTAGTGTCCCTGTTTTCCCACATCCCTTCCAACATTCTGCTTTCCAACATTCCAACATTATCTTTCCCTGTCATTCTAGCCAGTCTGACAGGTGTGTAGTGGTATCTTAGAGTTGTCTTAATTTGCATTTCTCTGATTTATAATGACTTGAAGCATTTTTTCATATGGCAGAAATAGTTTCAATTTCTTCGTCTGAGAATTGTATGTTCATTTGAATCATCTCATTATTGAAGAGAGCCATGTCCATCAAAATTGATCATTATATAATCTAATTGTAGCCATGTGTATAATGATCTCCTGGTTCTGCTCATTTCACTTAGCATAATAAACTTTTTTTTTATTTTGATAACTATATTTCAATATGTTTGGTATGATTGGTTTCTTATGGAATTCCACGTATTTTATGTATTTAAAACTATGATTCATAAAACTATAAGCTTCATCAGACTGCCATGGAGGTCTGTGACACAAAAAAGCTTAAAAATTCCTGTTATATAAGAAACTTCTTTTATTAACCCCCTGAAAGTAAGGAAGATTGTGCTCTGGCTAGCATTCTCTGATGTTCCCAAAACACAGCAAGAAATGCAATCAGAAAAGTAAGGAAAAAATGGCTTTCAAAGAATTTTTAGAGCACTGGAGTTTGGATTAAGGAAGTGTAATTCAAATTCTGCCTTAGACATATACTAGCCATGTAACCCTTGAAAAATAATTTAACCATAATGTGTGTCTCTCTTTTCTCCTCTGTATATCTAAGGGATTGGACTCAGTGGCTTCCAAAGTCATTTTTAACTCCAAATTCCTAATCCTATGAGTCAGTAATCCCAACATGTGGGGTTGTTCAAAATCACACTGTAAAGTTTCATATTATATTCACAAGTTAAATAGAGAACATGCACTTACTAACAACATATTCAAATCATCAACATTTATTAAGTGACTGCTAAATGTCAGAAACTATGTTAGCTGTTAAGTGATGTTTAGTATCCTTTAGATAATGTTTCTTAACGTGACTGAGAACTCTAGGTAGGGAAAGAACCAAGGATCTACAATGACACATTTTACATAGAGAGTTTTATGACTACATCTCTTTTGACTATCACAACAGTGCCATGAGGTTTATAGGTTTCAATATTCATATCTTATATTTGAGCAGGCAGTATCAGATGTCTAGAGGATAGTACTTGGCCCAATATTACCTTGCTAATTAGTGATATAATCAAAATCAACTCAAGTATATTCATTCCATTTCTGGTAATGTTCTGGGAACGGTACCCTTTTTTTCTCTCTGAGAAAAAAAGTCAATACACAAATGAGAAAAGGACATTAGTTCTAATGAAATAGAGTGCAGACATTGTAAGAGTACATTTTCTCATCCTACAAGTACAAGCATTTTATACTCCATTAGTTTTTAAAGCTATCGAATCCCACTACACTTCAAGGGTATAATGAACATGTGGAACATAAACAACAAACCCATTACTTTGGATTTGACATAAAGAATTTAGCATTTGAAACCATATTCTATCCCTAGGCCATCATTAACTCATTGCTCTTAAGCATTTGATGCCAGGTGCCTTCATTTATCCACTCTATAAATGGTGACGCTGATGGTTGTCCACATTCATTGCCATATGTGCTGTCTATAAAATATTTTTATTTCCTTTAAAAAAAGACATTGTACAAAGATGTTACTATATTATAATATCTCTAGTTGAATGTAATATAAAATATTCTTTTCATCCAGGTATAGAATAACCTCAGAAGGCACCTTGATTATAAAAAATGCAATTCCCAAAGATGCAGGAGAATATGGATGTTTGGCTAGTAATTTGGCTGGGACAGATAAACAGACTTCTACTCTGAGATATGTTGGCAAGTATACATCTTTCAGAAGACCAATTAAAGAAGAGTGAATCATAAAAAAGCAATTACAGAAATGCTATTATTTTATAGAAATTGATAATCATAAAAGATATTTTAGATATTATAGTTTTTAATGTTTTGAAATGAAAAATATAATTTGTTGAAACATCAATGTTTGTGAGTGGATACATTGTTTAGCCAAGGAAACTTTCAGATGGTTGGTTCATTCTTTGATATACCCTATTATTTCAAATCCTCCTTAATCTTATACATCCAAAAGTGATATCAACTTCCTTTTCTTCTACTCACAAAATACCATATTTTGTCATTATTAAAGATGCATTATGACATTTTATTTAATGCTGTATCATTTTATGTGATTCTTTTTGTCTTTCTTATATGGTTTATAAAAATGATTAACCTTCAAGACTTCATATTTAAACAATTTGATGTTCTTGTATGAACTCTAGGCCCTTACAAAAAACTCCTCAAATTTATAGGCTCTAAGTATAGTGATATAATAGGGTTTCCCATTATTACTGATGAAAAACTATTGGATAGGAGCAATAGTGATGATACTATGTCATTAACCTTTTTCCTACAAATTTCTAAATAATATTTTTTAATCTTCTGGTCTGAAAATACATATTCTTTCACTATAATTTGTCATTTTTGGCATCAAAATAAGGTGGAAAAGCTTATTTATAATTCATATTGTATGATTCTCAAATCAATGGGTGCAGTGATAAAAACATTTTAAATTTATTTTTTTCCTTAAAGAGCATTCTCTTCTTGACCTTTTCACTCTGTTATTTTCTAGTGATGCTTTTAAAAATTTGTTGTTTAAAATTTTTGAAATTTGTTCCTAATTTTGTATTGATCTGTTTGGGAAAATGTATTGTGATTGTTTTAATCTTAAAAATGCTTAGTTTTCCATGTGTATATATATGTATTCTTTTCATTTTGTACATGTACAATATGTTATATAGCACAGCTATATACATACTAAAAAAGTTCTTTATTAATTCTGAAAGCATTGTGAAGCAACTGCTGTGATACATACTGATTATGTTATATGCCTTCTTCCTTTTCAGATGCCCCAAAGTTGACTGTAGTTCAGAGTGAACTCTTGGTTGCCTTGGGGGACACAACAGTTATGGAATGTCAAACCACTGGTGTTCCTTTGCCTCAAGTCAAATGGTTTAAAGGTACATTTGTTAAATTTATACGTTTCATTTTGCCTCCCCCCCCAAAAAAAAATGATTTGTTAAAAGTTTGTTTTGGTGTGAGACTTAGCAGCACCATAAAAATGTGTTTATGACCTCAGTGGTGACTGGAGCTCAGTTTTGAACTCTAAAGTTTCAGCACTTCACATCTGGTGTAGATTATAGAACCGTGAAAATTAAAGACGGAAAAGTTCTCTGCTAGTCCAGCTGAACATTCTCTTTGTTAGTTTAGGATTTCTTCCTGTATTGTAGCATATTCTCCAGAAATACCATAGTCAAGATTTAAAATATCCTCACCAATTTGAGTTTATTTTCTTTAGAAAAGCAGAAAAATATATTGGAAAGAATGCTAGATTTAGAGTTAGAAGAATTGGTTACTACCTTTTGGAATCTTAGTTCCCTCATCAGTAAAATATTAATAATAACACATTACTTGCCTCTTTAGGGTTCATACATTCAAAGTGTATATAAACTATCTTGACACAACAAAGTGCCATAGAGAAAACAAGGATCTGTAATTATCTTGATCATAAGATTTTAGAAGTAGAGCTGAAAAGTGCTTTAGAGATCATCTAGTCCAACCTTCCCATTTCACAAAAAAGACAATTAAAGTTCAAAGAATTTACATTATTTGGCCAAGATCATTTAGTTAGTAAGAGGCAGATTTAGGAATTAAACAGTTTCCCTGGCTGCAAATCTAACAATATACTTTATATTCTGTGTTGCATCTCTGATGGCACTTCATCCACCAATGTAAATCACAATTCTTGTATGCCTTGGTAAACTATATCCCTGAATCATTATAGCCGAAAAAATTCACTAATTTTAGAACAAAAATTTTGCTTTTGGGGTTTTTTCAATTTAGCTTGTTTAATCTTTAGACTATATATTTATGTACATATAGATATAAATATATCTATATATATATATATATATCTATATCTATATACATATATATAGATATAGATATATATCTATATATAGCAAAAAACACTATGCCCATAGACATTAAAGAAAGGCAGAAATTAAATATAAATATATCTATATCTATACAGTTTATATGGAAGGCTCATTTATACAACAATATGTTTTTAAAATATGATTTCATTAGTATCGAGTGGATAGAGACTGCAGCCCATCTATCATTTATTAGATAAGTCTTAAAGCATTGATTAAGCTCAGAGAAAGATTTACTTGCTCATGGGTACACAGCTTATAAATGTCAAAGGTGGAATTTGAACCAAAGTTTTCCCGTTTCAGCCTTATCCAGAACCCTCTGCATTTGACCAAATTGCCTCACATAAGCTACTTTGATGATGGCACTTCCCATTTTGGCTGACATTTATATAGAGCTTTATGGTTATAAGAACTTTGAATAATTGATATCATGTGATTCTTTTTGTAAGCCTTTCTGTGTAACTAATTAAGTTTTTGCCATCCCAACCTAATATGAAAACTTCTTTGTGCCTGAAACATCTTCCATTTCTCCTTACATTAATTTAATTCTTTCTCATTTTTAAAGCATTACACAAATGGTATGCCTTCTAAGAAACCTCTGATACTCCTTGTCTGACCTTGATCTCATGTGACATTTTGTCTTCTACCTAAGGAATTTATCACATTGTTGTTTATTATATTTATCTGTCTTTGTATGTTATTCACCTAAAGCAACAAGTGTGTCTTAGCTAAATATTATATATCCCCATACAATACCATGTACAGTAAATATCATAGATTTATTGAAATGAATGAAGCTTAAATGACCTGCTCAAGGGCAAACATTTTATAAATGGCAGTCTTGGAACCTGAATTCAAATCTTTTAATTACTATTACTATGAAGATATTACCATTAGGAAGTTTTGTACAGTTTCTGAAAAGCTTTCAATGTTAACATTTTTAAGTAAATGTATCTCTTGAATTTTCAGAATGTTTGATAGTAAAAGAAATGTATTTCATTATTGGGTTCATCATATATTAGATGACTCCTTGCTCTAATTCATAACTTTATATTGTCCCACTTGAAACTGTTAAGCCCATCATCTGTTATTTAGTCTAGGGTTCCTTAACCTGGAGCCTGTGAAATTAAAAACTGACAACTTTATTTAAATATAGTTGGTTTTCTTATGTGCTTTTAAATTCATTTTTAAAACATTAGTCTAAGAAAGGCTTTATAGATTTCACCAGCAGTTTTCATGACATGGAAAAAACAAAGAACTTCTGAATTCATCCAGTTCACTCATTTTATATATGAATTAATGGAAGACCTGAAAGGAGAATTAACATGTCTCTTGATTACACAAAAAAATTAATGGCAGAGTCTGGGCCTTGGAATGTAATTCTCTCTAGTACCCTGAATGATCTTAACTTTATATTATAATTATATATATGCTATTGTATATACACACAGAGACACACATATTTACTATAATTGCATAATAGAATAACATGCTTGACCCCTCTATAGGATCCTGTGAAGATAGTACTGATTGGGAGTCGAGAATTTAAGTTCTGCCTTTCTTTAATGTCTATGGGCATAGTGGTTTTTGCTATTTCAATGCAACCATATAAATGAGAAAGAAAAATACCTTTAAAACACTTTATGAAATGTTGCTAGTATTATTACTTGTAAAATGTTTTGTAATCCTCAGATGAAAAATGTTAAGCAGTTCAAAGAATTATTGTTATTATTCTGTTTGTTATATCCCAAACATTCCCATAGTAACAAGTTGATGTCATAATCATAAAATTATGGATTCACCTCGAGCCCTGGGAAACATGAAGTGAAAAGAAGAAAGTTTTCATCCAGAAAACAAACACATTTAATGATAGAAAAGGGTAACACCATTTCCTTTGTCCTGTGAATTAAATATTTATAATGCCATTTCCTCTGGAGGGAGAACTTTTCTCTAATTGTTTTCGCTAATTCAGTTTGTTTCTTTCAACACAGATTAATTTGTAATGACCAAAAATGTTTGAATAAATAATTGGAAAATATTATAAATCTTCTTTATATCCAAGAGAAACAATTTGTGGAAACTGGCTTTTTAAGAAAAAAGTTCATCCCTAATAGACTTTCAGAACTAAAAAAAAAATACATAGGGAAATTGAGCTTACTGGTTATTTCTATTGCACTAACAGTGAGTGTTCTTAAATTAGAGAAAAATGATCCAGATTCTATCAATAATCTACACAAAGCAAAACAAATAGCTAAGTAGATTTCTCCCAAATGATGGAGTGCTCTCTTAGTACTCTTGTACTTGCTGTCCGCCTACCACTCTTCAGGTAATTGGTTTCTAGTATATGTGAGGATAGGGAAAAAAATGGTAATAAAAGAAAACCTGGGAATAATTCCATAAATACCTCTTCCATCAACCCTTCTCCAGAAAATTCTAATTGAAAAGTTTATACTAATATCTTTTTTATTTCAATTAGACTAGAATGACATGTTCCAAAATTATAGATTAACCATCAAGCACTCAGATTCTTCCTTCTAGGTCTTGAAAAAATTCCCAAAGGAGAATCAGGGAGATCATTAAAATGTAGCAAAAATGGACCTTTCAGAAACATTAAAAGCATTGAGTTTATCTAACTAGATTACCCTTATGACTGAATTAGGTGAAAGGTTCTATTTCAAGGAATATGATCAGCAGTTCTCGCTGTCCACCACAGCCAGAACTAAGCAAAGGTTATAATGTGAAGGGCTCAGTAAAATGAAGGAAAATCAGTACAAAGAGGAAAATTTTAAATGCCTGAAAAAGGTCTTAGAAAAAGTTTAAATTATTCTTCTGCTATGTTACATAGGAATTAAATGAACATAAGATCATACATTCTGAAGTAAAAGGAATCCCAGGGATCAGGAAAGCCAGTAGAGAGGAGAAAATTATCTTTGCTTAATTTTAATTACACAAATTATTATGATTATGTATTTCTTCTAGAATTCATATCTAGGGTTTCTGATGACCCTAGTAATTTGATATATTCTTGCATGTAATCTGATATATTTTTCTCATGAAAACAAAGGCAGGAAAGAAAGAATATATACAAACATCTGACCTGCAAGTAGTAAACTGGATTGCTTTCAGTGAAATTCAACTTTCTAAATTATGTTGCTGTGTTTCATTACTGCTACGTTTTAGAATTTTAATTTGTAATTTGTGGGGGGAAAACAACTCAACTAAAGTATTTAATCTTGTTATGACCAAATACAACTGTAGACGAAAGAAGTAAGAGGCAAAAAACCCAATGTATCAAGACCAAATATTTTAAGACTTGATGAATAGCAAGGTCACACTCCATCCTCCCATGGTGGGAGGAAAGTTTATGTCAACATCATCTGCTTTTATTTATGATAATTTCTCAGAGGCTCATAGACACTGCTTTATTTGCTTCTTCCCATTTTCTCATGGTATGTAGTAGCAAACTTAAGAGGATGATTATTTTTTTGGAATGCTGAAAAATACTTAGTTTTGGCATTAACAGCTGTTTTTAATGTAATTTCTTTTTTATTTGAAGCTCTTTTAGAAAAAGAAATCTGCCCATTGCTTTACATCTGTTGAATAATGTTCCATTTGGTGACCTGAAGAATCTTTAGAATTGTCCCTTTGCCATATGGAAGTTGAACCAGCTTTTTTCATGGTATCTAGAAGTGCAATATAGGGCTCTTTTGTGTAGTTGCAAGGAATGCCTAAATTCCTAGAACACATTGGGAAATAGTACTTCAGATCATAAACTTATTGCTTCAAAAATTTTTACTTAGGGACCAGATCCCTCATTTTATAAATAAGAAAATTGAGACCTACGCTGGTGACCTAAGGTCACAGAGTTAGTAACTCTTTAGTGATTCTCAAACCATTTTTGAAAAGTAACCTTCAGTGACCTGCATCTCCCCTTTCAGTTCTCCAGTCCTTCTCATTCCATTAGATTTGGTTGAGCCCAGGGCAGTTATTGCCATACTGAAATTTGGTCATTATCTTTTGAGACACACACTTCTGAGAGACCCTATATTTTTATGGTCTATGGAGTTAGCCTCTGAATCAAGAAGGCTTCTTTGAAGTTGAGCCTCAGGAATATAGTGATTATATGATTGTAGACAAGTCCTTTGACTTCTCAGTACTCTAGTTATTTTTTTTTTTTGAGGCAGTCGGGTTAAGTGAATGGCTCAAGGTCACAAAGGTAGTAAAGGTCTGAGGTATTTTAACTCAGGTCCTCCTGATTCCAGGGCCACTGCTTTATCCACTATGCCACCTAGCTGCCCCCCCAATTAAATATTTATGAGAAGATGCCTAAATAGAGGAAGTTTTTTTCTTCCTAGGACTCCTGAAACAGATCTGGTGAGACTTCAGTTAACAAAAGCCTTGGATTCCACGGTTAGTTGTTAGGAATTAAAAAAGAACACTGTTACAGAAACAATATTTTTAAAGGTATTTGGAATTATAAAAAAACTCTAAACAATAATGTACTTGAACATTATATATTTATAGGGAATAAATAATAGAAATATTTATGATGCTATTTAAGCTAACCTTAAATTCCTGACTTTAACCATTTCTAAACATAGTGACTTGACACTGCATGAAACAGAAGGAAGGAGATTAAGTGAAGGGAAATTGTCTAGCTTTTACTGATCATGAGCTGTAAAAAGCCAATAGGCTTATCACACTTTTTCCGTTTCCTGTATACCCTGAAATTAGAGGGGATTGGAAGTAAGGCTCAGCAGCTTTTCTAGTAATTTTGGGGGGCACCAATGACTTTATTCCTTAACTCCTATTTCCCAGATTATAAATTTGGGATTATACGATTAGGTAATCAGTCCTATAGGAATATAGTCTGAAAAACTAGTTCATGGTTATTGGTTGTTCCTCAAAAACAAACATGTTAGCAGCTTTAGTCTTGAAAAGTGCCCTAATTGATAAATGATCGAAAGATATGATCGATGCCCAAATAGCCATAAATTCATACATATCCTTTGACCTAACAATGCCACTAGGAAATGAGTACCAACAGAGATTTTAAAAGGGGAAGGAGCAAGGAACCTATATGTACAAAAAATATTTGAAGCAGCTCTCTTATCAAGACAAAGAATTGAAAATCAAGGGAATGCCCATTAATTGGGGAGTGGCTGAATAAATTGTCGTGTATGATTGTCTTGGAATTTTATTTTTGTTTGGGAAGTGATGAGCAGAATGTTCTTGGAAAAAACCTGGAAAGTCCTCCATGAACTCAAGCAAAGTGAAATGTACTATATACAAAGTAATAGCAATGTTCTGGGATGACCAAGCTGTAAATTATTTAGCAATTCTCAGTAATACAATGATCCACAACTACTCTGAAAGACTTATGATGAAAAATCCTATCCATACCAAGAGAAGAAACTGATAGTATCTGAATACAGATTGAATCATATTCTCTATTTTTTAACTTTATTTTTCTTGAGGGTATTTTTTATTAGGGTAGAAGATCTTTGTTTTCTTTCACAACATGATTTTATGGAAATGTTTTGCAAAACTTCACATGTGATTTCTTTTTTAACTTATTCTATTTTTTGAGGTAGAATTTTTTTATTATAGGTTTTTATTTACAAGATATATGTATGGGTAATTTTTCAGCCTTGACAATTGCAAAATCCTTTGTTCCAACTTTTCCCCTTCTTACCCCCACCCCTTCTCCCAGATGGCAGGTTGACCAATACATGTTAAATATGTTAAAGTAAATATGTATACATATCCAAACAATTATTTTGCCATACAAAAAGAATCAGACTTTGAAATAGAAAAAATCACAGGACTTTAGCCTGTGAAGGAAATCAAAATTGCAGGTGGACATAAATAGAAGGATTGGGAATTCTATGTAGTGGTTCATAGTCATCTCCAGTTCTTTATGTAATTTCTTTTGCTGAATGTAGTTGGTTCAGTTCATTACTGTTCTATTGGAACTGATTTGGTTCATCTCATTGTTGAAGAGGGCCTCATCCAACAGAATTGATCATCATATAGTACTGTTGTTGAAGTATATAATGATCTTCTGGTCCTGCTCATTTCACTCAGCATCAGTTCATGTAAGTCTCTCCAGGCCTTTCTGAAATCATGCTGCTGGTCATTTCTTACAGAACAATAATATTCCATAATATTCATATGCCACAATTTATTTAGCCATTCTCCAATTGATGGACATCCACTCAGTTTCCAGTTTCTGGCCACTACAAAGAAGGCTGCACATGTGGTTTCTGAATGGGGGCTGGAGGTTGAGATATAGGAGAGAATCTGAAACCCAAAAGATTTTTTTCAGTGTTAAAAAAAAATGTTTTAAATATGACTGGGGAAAAATTAAATAAATCAATATGATTTAAGAAAATATATATCCAAAGATGTCATAATAAATTATTTCATATTATTTTACCAAGTATGTCTCATATTTGATCACAAAATTTGATTACAAAAATTATGGGGAATATTCATTTTTAATTTCTTTTTGTTTCAATTTAGGTGATCTTGAATTGAGGGCTTCTGCATTTCTCCACATTGACTCACTACAAGGCATTCTGAAAATTCAAGAGACCCAAGATTTGGATGCTGGTGATTATACCTGTGTAGCAGTCAATGAAGCTGGAAGGGCAACTGGCCACATAACTTTGGATGTTGGCTGTAAGCATCTCATCCATGTCTATAGAGAATGAATAGATTTCCCCCCTCCCCCCATTCTTTCATCAATGACATTTCAGAATCAGCCAGTTACTTTTCAATGTTCAATTAAATTAAGATTATAAAGTATAATTGACTATAAAATTGGAAGCTTGATATTAAGCAAGAGTTAAGATTTTCATTGTTATAGTAACTATAGCTAAATACTGATTATATTAAATGAGCAGTGTTTAAAAATGTTTCCATCAAGAATCATCCTCGATGACCCCATATTTGAAAAGATATATGTCTGGATATTAGAATATAAAGTAATATTTAAGGTTCTTGTTTGAGGATAGATAGTAGAGGTACAAATGATTATTAATTGGTGACTTAGTCTCTTACATTTCACAAATCTTTTATTTCACTTCAGTTTTAAGAGTGATGTTCTAAACCAGGGGTCTTCAAACTATGGCCCATGGCCAGAGACAGCAGCTGAGGACATTTATCCCCTTCACCCAGGGCTATAAAGTTTCTTTATTTAAAGGCCTACAAAACAAAGTTTTTGTTTTTATATAGTCCGGCCCTCCAATAGTCTGAGGGACAGTGAACTGGCCCCCTATTTAAAAAGTTTAAGTACCCCTGTATCTAACCACTCACAAATAACATCTCCCAATGTATAGTGCAAGGTCAACAAATGTGGTAGCAACTTGGCAGAAGTTGCTTGGTAGAAGACAAAAAGATGTGTATCTTTTCTTCTGAAAACTAAATAAAAGTAGTATCTAAACTATAGCTTCATCATGTATTCATTAATTTAAGTGAACAGTTAGATGTCTATCTTTAAGAGTGTGGTAGTTTTCACAGTCCTGGACATCTTGCATCAAAATATATAAACAACTTTTCTAAGGTTGAAAAAGCTTTACAAAATTATGGTTGCCTTTATTGATGGTAGGGCATATAGAAAAACCCCAAGAATGGAGAGGAAGAGGAAAGAAGAGAAGAAAAGCAAAGGGTAAGGAAGGGAAAAGAGGATAAAGATAAAGAAAGAAAGAGGAAAATAATGTCTAGGAAGAATAGAGGACAGGGAAAGGGAGGATAAGAAAAATAAAGGAATAGAGAGGAGGAGAAGGAAAGGAAGAGGGTATGAAGAGAAGGATAATGGAAGGGAAAAGGAAAGGAACTTCCCATTATTAAATTGACCATTGAATTACTAATTCCAATGGCTTTAGCCTTATTCCCAGGCAAATAGAATCTATAGTTAATTTTCATGCCATTTGGCAACCACTTCTGAGGCAGATCCTCATTCTATGCTGCTACTTTAGAGTTTTTATAGAATAGATCTCTTCTGAAGCATAACATGGTAACAAATGGTATGGCAGCCAATGAAAGAAAGAAAGAAAGAATCCATAGTAGCAGATAAATTTTATCATTTTCTTTGAATTTCTCATTCCTTTTGAACATATATCCAGAGATTTTTTCCATGTTCGATCTTCTAGATGTACCCCAGTTTCTATAAATGTGCTACAATGAGGAATCCTGTGCAAGATGACTGTTTTTTTTTTCTTTTCAGTATTTATTTACATTCTTTAAACATTAAAAGATAATATAAAAATGCAAAATTAATGCTAACAGTACTTAGAATAAATATGTAAAGACCACTAGTTTTTCTTCTTATATTTAAGGTAACTTAATTAGATTTAACCAGAAGGATCTTGTGAAATACTGAGTGTCAAGACTGAAGCACTACATAAATGTTCATTTGAGTGCCAGAGTAATTTGGATCTCTCACTTTTTTATTTAAATTTAGATATTTTGTGGCTTAAAAGAGGAATATGCTATATTACTGTGGCTTTTTTTTCCCTTTAAGCTCTCCAATTACCAATTTTGTGATTCTATTACTTTATGGCCATGACATCAAATTATATTTTATAAATTTAATGTAATTCTTGGTTGTTTACTTCTTGTGGTGAGCTTCTTTTCCTTTTCTTTTTCTAGTTCCATCTCCTCCCCAATCCCAGACTGCAACTTTAATTGGTACCATTTCAGGTCAACAGGGAAAGTTACCAATAATTTTTATTCTTCTGAAAAAGAACAAGTAGATTATGAAGTCATTCTGAAGAAGGGAACAGTGACTACATCAAACACAAAGTTAGCCCTGGCAGAGATTTTATTTGTAGCATTCTGTACTGCCTTGGATTTCATTCTGAGGTTATGGTTTAGTATTTTGTGGTCTGGTAAATTCAACACAGTATGCTCAGCTCCTTGGGGAGGGGAAATTCTTATATCAATCTGTTTGTCTCATGTGGTGGTGCAATAGTTGCCAAAGTTAGTATCTATTTTAATTATCACTAGAGTAAACAAAAATGTGTCACAAGACAAGATAGTCTATCTTCCAGTAATCTCAAAAATTTGTTTCAAAATTATTATTCATATACTGTCTGCAGTTATTAATCAGTATTAATGACTTAAACCTATGGAGTCTTTAGAGAACAAATGATTCTTTTTTAAAGGGGAAGGAGAATGATAATTGCAATAAGTTGTCATTACTAAATTCTATCTTAAATGAATTATTGTATATACTCCATTGAATGGTTAGTTTCAGTAATGTCTCTTGTTATTAGTAATTGAGATAACCACTTTACTTAACTACCTGGTAAGAATGTATATATCTTCTGGAAATCTAGTACCCTCTTTCCTTTGAATATTTACCTTTTTTTGGCTTTTTTGGTGGAGGGGAAGAGGGGGAAGGGGAAGTGGGAGAAAGGTCAGTTTTATGAAATCATAAATATTTTGCTGCTGTTCAGCCATTTCAATTGTGTCCTATTCTTCCTTACCTCACTTGGGATTTCTTTGCAAAGATACCAGGTTTGCCTTTTCCTTTTCCAGCTCATTTTACAAATGACTACCAGGAGCAAATAGGATTGAGTGACTTGTTCAGGACTACATAGCTAGTAAGGGTCTGTTTGAATTCAGATCTACTATAATTCAGGTTTTCCTGACTCCAGTCCAGACGCTCTGTGCACCGAGCCATGCATTTAAAACAACAAGCACAAAAATTAACTTTAAAAAAGAAAAGTCTTTATTTGATTGTTTTCCTGGAGTTAGATAATTAAGGGGGCAACAGTCCTTTTTACCTGATTTTTCCAAATTGATCATCTTCATTGCCCAATTTCACTGAGTGCTTGAGAAACTTCTTCATTTTAAATGAATAGAACTGTGATCAAAGTAGTTTATTTATTTGGGGAAGATAATTTCATAGAATCATATTATGTTAAGAAAGAAGGGATTTCAGTGGCTTGATAGTACAATTCTGGAAAAGAAACCCCAGTATAACGTATCATATAAGTGATCATCTCGCCTTTGCTTGTAGACCTCCTGTGAGTGGGAATCCACTATTTCCCATGGGAAAAAGCAACTTCCTCTGGTTAGATTCCAAAAGCCACTTGATATTAAGGAAGATAGTCTGTGCAATTTCTGGCCTTAAGTAACCCATTCCCCTTTTGGACTTCTCTAATTGTTAGGAAGTTTTTTTTTTTTTTTTTTTTTTTGACATCAAGTCTAAATGTTTCTTTCAAACTTCCACCACTTATCCCTAGTTCTGCCCTCTGGGAACAGAATAAGACTAATCCTTCTTTTACATGACAATTTTTCATTAGGAATATCTATTAACTTCCTCCTGACAATCCACTACTTTGGCAATTACAGAAGTAAAGAATCCTAATGAGTATGTTATAAGAAGACTCTTATCACATTAAGGGCCACAGTTAGTTCTACTTTAGTTAAGAGATAGTGAGAGTATTCTTATCTTTGTAAGGGTAGTTTTAGTCTTTAGTGCTCTCTGTGATAATTTATTTGAGTTATAAAGGTAAAGAAGTCATTATTATAAAAAGTTTCTTATAAATTTCTTTATTTTATTGTGGAAAAAAAGAAATAGTCTCTAATTTCCTTGTAAGAGTAGAATTAGGAGTATGTGAAGGGTGTTGGAAGAAATACCCAGATTAAGAGATAAAGGAAGGTAGTCTCCCCTCCCTCTCACTCCACACTCCAAAATGGAGAGGTAGCGACATATAGTTAGGAACTGTCCTTGGCACCCCTATGTTCCCTAGCCTAGGTGCATCAACCTGTTTGTTATATCTGTACAACAGTAAAAGTTTGTGTGATCCAATTGCTTTCACCAAGATAATGATACCTGTAGCACTTACCATAAACTCTCTATGAGAAACAAATGAGAAAAATATATGTAAAATTATTTTAAATACTAAATTGTCACCTACATGTCAGTTTTTATTATTTTCCAACTGTACCTTGGCTTCCTTTCCTGTTTCTCTGATGCTCATATGCTGATGTGACAATAAAATGGATTGCAATTGAAATGGTTCATTACTATGATCCTTCCCACATTTCTGGTTTCTGAATATCCCTTCTATGTTAATTTTTTACTACATTCCCATAATATATTTGGCTGCATGCTAAGATTTTAAATTTCATTTTTTAAGATACTAAAAAGTCACCTGACCTATAACATATAGTGCACAGAAGAAATTTGAGTAGCTTCACTTCACTTTGATCACTTCAGAGAAGAATACAGGATTAATTCTTGGTTTGAAGAACTGGCTATCTGTAAAAACTATTCTATTTTATCAATTTCATTCCCTTTGGAGAGTTTAATACCTATATCAGTGGATTGAGATATAGCTAAGTACAGAGACACAATATATACACATACAAATATACATACATACAAAGCACACACATAAATACTGCTTTGAACATATTATCAAGCCACAGTGTATTTTTTTTATTAAGAGCACATATTTTGGATTCAGTTAAAACACATTGGAAACACAAAGCCTACAGAATTCATATCTTTATTGGCAGAGTGCCTTTCTCTTGAAATTTTCCATTAGAAGAAAAATCATTGTTGGAGAAAAAGCCTACACACACACACACACACACACACACACACACACTCACACACTCACACACATACACACATAGATATATGACACAAATCGAAGTTATGGTTTCATGTTTTAAAATCATAGAATCCTGATAACTATTTATTAAGTACATTTAATATATAAGGCACTCTGCTAAGTATGATGAAGATATAAAATTGTGCAAAAAACAGTTCTTAAAGGAAGATAGAATTCTAAAGACAATATCTCCAGAAATTATGAATTATAACTCCCCAAAAATAATGCAACTAGAGGACAAAGTGGAAATAGAATCCATATCACCTCTTTACAAGAATTTATATAATGAAAATGCCTGGGAATGTCACAAGCAAAATCTAGAACTTTTAGATAAAATTAAAAAATATATATATTACAGGTAGCCAAAAAGAAAGAGTCCAAATACCAAGGAGACCCAGTAAAGATCGCATAAGATTTGACAACTGTTATATTAAAGAAGAGGAGAGCCTGGAAACCCAGTATGACCTTCACAAAACAAACAAACAAAAAACAGTGAAGCTAAGTATAATTCCCTGAGAGGTGGAAGGAATGGAGTGGAAAGAACCTTTAATAAAAGAGAATTTCTAAGCTTTTTATCTAAAGATCAAAACTGAATAAATATTTGAAATATAAATTTAGGACTCAAGAGAAATAGAGAAAAGAGTACACATTTATTTAATTATAAGAAAAGCTATGGGGATGAATTACTTATGTGCTAATTAGAAGATAAGAAATAAATGGATTTTTTTGGTTCTAATTTTTATGTGTTTAAAGGTCACAGAAAAAGATAAATATGGTAGAGGGCCTGTGAGGGGTTTTGTTCTTTTTTGAATTATATCATAAGAAGACAAAAGAAGTTTAGAATAAAATTATATAATTACTGAGGAGGAGGCAGAAGGAATAGGAATCATAGCTCCAATAACTTGTCATCACTAAATACTATCTTAAGTAAATCTGTAGTAGATACTACATTGGTTTAGGTAATGTTTCTTGTTAGCAATTTAAATAGTCATCATACTAGTGAACTTTAGATTCAACAGAAGCACAGAAGATGACATAGCCCAACAATTTATGCATTAAATACTACACATATTTATCTGGAATTGTCATTCCCACTCCACAGTTAACTTTACATGATAATGGATTCTATGTTTACCTTGAAATTTTGAAAAACTAAGATTCATTTACAATTCTTAAATCTATGCAATTGGTAATGGTTTTTGACCCCTTACCATATATTTCCCCCGCTCTTTGCCAAGGAAATATCCTATTGTCTTCATCTTTCCCTCAAAGTTATTAAATTAAATTAAAAGTTAATAAATTAGCATTATACTCAGTAATGCTATATAGTTCATATATTATTGCTTCATAAATTATCTGTAACATATTGAGTATTCCACTTAGTTGGTTTTACAGACTACTCCCTTCATGCTTATTACTCCTTTTCTGAGTTGGTCAAAATGTATCTTCTATCTCCTTCACCTGTACTACTTTATGTTTTGGTTATTGAAATGCTAGGGGAAAGCCAAATGTCTACCTTATTCCTGATGTGGTAACTTCCATCTTAATCTTAATTTTTTAACTTTATTAAGAATTTCTTAGTTATATTAAATTCCAATTATAATGGTCCTTTGTGACATACTTCTTATCTTTAATTATATGAATACTTGTTAATTAATGTATTAGTGCTCTTGATCCTTTCTCAACTCTTTTGAGGATGCCCAGAATTAACTTTTGCCTTTCAGTGAATTTCACACTTCCTTATTCTTATTCATAATTATGATTCTTAAAATTGAGTTTTTCTTTGAAATATAAATGTGAAAGGAATATTTCTGTTTTGAGAAATGAATGGAATTCAGATCAGAAATAAGATTTCTAGAATACACACTGGAAATTTGTCATAATAGATTTTAAAAATAAAATTTGTTAACAGTCATCCTAATTAAAATTCTATCAAAAAGAGATTAGTTAATTTAGTACCCAAAAGTCAGTATTTTAAAAAAGTTTCATGAAAAGAATGTCAAAAAGAGAATATTACCGTATTAATTATTGAGTAATATAATTCTTTGAAGAAAGTGTACTTGATTTAAGAAGTCACCCTACTGATCTATGATACTCTGAAGATTACAATGTAAACTTCTAATTTGTAAAATAAGGAGAGAAATATTTATTTTTCTTTGTGCCACAGGACTTGTGATTAAGTAGAAAAATGTTTCTAGAATAATACAAATATAAATTCAATTAACATTCTGAATAGGAAAATGCTTATTAAATGGTCCTTAATGTTACATCATTTCTCTATTTTTAATAAACTTATCTTGATTTCTTTCAGCTTCCCCAAATTTTATACAGGAACCTAGCGATATATCCATGGAAATTGGCTCAAATGTGACATTACCTTGCTATGTTCAGGGATACCCAGAACCAAAAATCAAATGGCGACGGCTAGACAACATGCCACTCTTCTCAAGGTCCTTTGCTGTTAGTTCCATCAGTCAACTAAGAACAGGATCCCTCTCTATCATCAGTAGGTTAAATTGTATAAATATGTATATGTATACACACATTTATATAAGCATATATAGTTTATGCATATATTTTAATTATATCAGTTAAAAAGTTAAAGTTAAAAGGTACAGGACACAATTAATAAATAATGTTTTATTTATATGACAATTCAGCATCACCATGTTGAATTGACCATCAACTTTTAAGAATGTATTTGACATTTTTATAGCAATAAGTGGATCAATGAGTTTTATTCTATTTGTCAGCTTTGAACTGCTTGTTTCATAAAAGCATGAAGCATTATTGAGAATTAGTTAACTTTTATTTTTGTCAAGTAATATATTTTAGATTATACATGAATTTTCTGCAAAACAATGTAGAAACCATGGATTATGGGCTATGGTTATTTGAAGGCAAAATATCCTGTTGTAAACTATCTGATTATGCTGTTGTAAACTATCTAATTATAGATACATATCAATATATAATACATATAATTAATTTATCCCATTAAATTTTCATGACTTCAAAAATCCATATATTTTAAGCACTTATTAAAAGCCATTTCATTTTTTAAAAGTATTTGAAAGTTATCCTTAGGAAGGCAAAATGTTTGAATTATTTGCCATTTTTTTTTTTTACTTTTTTATATAGATCAAAGGAGAGCAAAATAAGGCCAAATGGCCAAATCTACCTTGATCCTTGAGCTAAGAATTTCTTCTCATTTTAAAATGTATTAAGGTTTTATTTTAAAATGTAAAAA
Source organism: Antechinus flavipes (assembly GCF_016432865.1). NCBI lineage: Eukaryota > Metazoa > Chordata > Mammalia > Dasyuromorphia > Dasyuridae > Antechinus > Antechinus flavipes. The sequence goes on along the minus strand of NC_067401.1, from coordinate 408,807,438 downwards.
CCATTTTAGCTAGAGGGCTATGCAGTGGGGCTGAATCTGACCTACTGGCTGTAGTTTGTTGACTCCTGATACAGATATTTACTTTGCACATAGTTAAGAACTAAGGATTTTCTAGAGCCCTCAATGAGCTAAATTAATTAACAAATATTTACTGATTCTACTACATGTTATGGTCAATGTGAAAGAAGTAAATGTCAGAGTCCCTGCTCTTGAAAGTTCTTGTCTATTTAGAGAAAAATTAATGTATGTGATATTATTAAAGAAAAATTAAGGGCTAAACTATGTGGTGTTAACTATATAAAACAAATTTAGTGAGGGAAATTAAAATGTGAACTAGTTAGGGAAAAGTCTTCTTAGGAGAGGTAGAATTGGAGTGGACCCTTGAATTTGGTTCAGTGAAGGAACAAACCTCCTGAGGATTGTTGTTATGCAAAAGTCAAGTACTCTGTCTCTGGAGTTAATGCATAATGATTTATTGAAGTCTTTCAAGCAAAAGTTGGATTAACTGTGTGTTGGGTCTGTTGAAGCAGAAATACATTTTAAAATTTGGATTGAATTAGAAAGTAATTTATGGTTCCTTCCAATTCTACAATAAGATGATTCTGTAGTTTCATGAAGGAAGGAAGGGTAATATTTAAGATATAATGGAGAAAGAATAACATTTCAATAAGGGGACATAACATCAGCAAACAAGATCTGATTACCACTGAATATGTGGAAAACACCCAAGAAGATAGTCCTTTCTAAAATGAAGGAAGTCTATAAAAAAGAAGTGGGAAATTTATTTGGAAACGGAAGGTGTGTTAGATTATAGAGGGTCTCAGAGCAGGAAGGATTTGCTGTGATGTGCAATAAAGTCATTTTAGGATCTTGAGCAATAGAATAATAACATAATGAAAAATGATTTTTATGGATTTTATTCTGTAATAAGGTAAAATTGCCAATTAAAATGATACCACATAACTCCAGGCAAAGCACTATGAATATTTAAAGAGAGATTGAAATAACAAAATTATGAGGAAGGGATAAATAATAACAAAATTGGAATTTGATGACAGATTGGGAATATATAAGACTAGAGAAGGAAGAGTCAAAGATAAGTTGAAACAAACTATGTAGCCTCAGATAGTAGATAAGTAGTAATAAGGTTACTGGCAAAATGAAATGGTTGGAAATGTCATTAAATATAGATTAATTTCCAATAATATATTTCAACAGTTATTCCAAGAGTCAGTGTAAATCTTTTAAAATTAATTCAAAGTTCATGTTGCATCAACCATTTAGTAAGATAATTAATTTAAAAATTCCCCTTATTCTGTTTATTTTGATTTTGAATAATTGATGTAGAATAGATTTACCATGTGTTTTAATGGGGTGATATTCATGAAAGAATAGAGAGATGGTAGAACTTAAGTATTTTAAATTCCAAGAAGTGAGCCTATCATATTTTTCTCTATGAAAGTTTTATTGAAATAGTAATATTGAGTTAAATGTTTTGGTACTTAGTAATGCTTTGGTACAAATCTCTTTCTTTCTTCATTTTAGATTTATGGGCCAGTGATAAAGGTACTTACATTTGTGAAGCTGAAAACCAATTTGGGAAGATCCAGGCACAGGCAACCATAACAGTGACAGGGCTTGGTAAGAAGACTTTGGGAACTATTTTGTTAAAAGGATAACTCAGAATTTTCAGAACCACCTTAACTCTTTGAACAAAAGATTCATTTCTGTATCTTTTATATCTTAATGCCAATACTCTATTCCTGTTATAATCAGATAAGTCTCTGGGTTCATCTTTTTAAAAAATGGTTTCTAACTTCATAGAACATTTGCACTACAACAGTAATGAGAATAAATCTTCTTATTTAACAGGTGAAGAAACTGAGGCAAAGAAATTAAGTGGTAATTTTGCCCCTAGCTAAGGGGACTTCTGATATACAGTTAAATACTCAAGGTCTTGGGTGTACAGTTAATCAAGTTTCTTAACTTAAATAGCAGCAAAGGGATATACAATGTGAGTGCTGTTCTGCAGCCTTCCATATTCTGCAAAGGTATACTTAAATAAAGGTTACCCATATGAGGGTGGAAGTTTCTAGCAGAGTTGGCAATAGAGGGCTGGAACTTAGAGAAAATATCCAAGATGTGCACATAAAAGTAAGAGGTATGGGCACAGTGGTTATGATTTATATTTTGGAAGTGAACTTTGAAAGTGAGAGTGACTATTACTTTCACATTTTTAAAATTTTTATTATAATTGTATCAATTTATAGTCACATTAGCTAGATTTTGAATTTCACATGGACAAGAACAATGTCTCGCCTCTCCACTCTCAGAATCTAACAAATAACAACAAATACTCTGCACATGAGGTGCTTAATAATTTAATATTTTATTTACTTTTGAATAGTATATTCATTGCCTGCTCTCTCTCTTATCAAAAACAAAAACAAAAACAACAACAACAAAAACCTTAGTATTCTCAGTGAAAATACAGAATTTCTTACTCCTTTTAATTATTAGGCTTGATTCCCAAGTTTTCATCCTAAAAATACAGGTTTTTAAATACATTTTAAGATTTCTATTTCCCATAGTCATGTTAGTCATTATGCAAACCTTTGGATTCTATTAAAAATTCACCATTTATATTTTGGCATTGCTTTAGCAAGTTGGGATGTGATCTGGTAGAAAGAGCAGTTTAGTTAGAAGGCTTGGGTTTTAGTTATTATGTTCTTTTTGCAATAGATACTAGACAACTAGGTCCCTTGGTGCCTTTTTGCTGGACTTGGAGTCAGAAAGATCTGAATTTGAATCCCACCTCAAATGTTTTAGCTGTGTAACTCTGGGCAATTCAGCTAACTTAGCAGTGGCTCTGTAAAATGGAGATAATAATAGCACCTGTCTTACAGAGTTGTGAAAATCAGAAAAGGTAACAGGTATATAGCATTTTGCAAACTTTAATGTTGGCTTTCGATGAGGGACAAGCAGGTGTTGTAGATGAGGCCTGATTAAATATACCAAATTCTGTCTTGCATTCAGTTGCTCCACTTATTGGAATCAGCCCTGCTGTAGCCAATGTGATTGAAGGGCAGCAGCTCACTCTACCTTGCATGCTGTTGGCTGGAAATCCCATTCCAGAACGTCGATGGCTGAAAAACTCCGCTCTGGTAAGAGCATTCTTTCAATTGGAAAATTAAAGGATTTATGGTAAATATGCTATAAATTATATTTATATATTATCAATTACATTTGTTCACTATATATAAATTATATGAATACTAGCATATAAATTATATTTATATATTGTAAATTACATTTGGCAAGTTACCAAACACATTAGCACATGAACATATTTAAACAGTGTGTGGTTTGGATTGAGAGATGGAGGGAAATAAAAGGGACATTAAGGAAGAAAATTTGTCTCTGGTATGGTTTTTACAAGATTTTGCAAAATACTAAATCTCACCATTAATATTTTGTCCTTTTGAGAGAGAGAGAGACAGACAGACAGACAGACAGACAGAGACAGACCTGCAGATGAAGGGAGGATAATAGGGAGGGAGGGAAAGAGAGACACAGGAAGGGAGGGCGGGAGAGGGAAGTGAGAAACACTATCTCACTAACATAAAATCAAGACTGTTATGTCTTAAATCAACACAACATGAAATGCAATATCCCTATATAAAATGTCTGCCAATGCTCTTTTTTAAGTAATTTAAACTATTATCAATACAAGATCATAGGATTAGATCAGGAAGGGATGATCCAATAATACCATTTTACAAATGAAGGAACCAAAGAATTTTACTGATTTCACTGAGGTCATAGAGGTGGTAAATGGTAGAGACAAGATATGAACTTGGATTCTTTAACTACAATTCCTCTCAAAGACACACTTACTTTGATTATAGACTATTTTCAATAGATAATTTCACAATTGTTAAAAAGTACTTCATTGCAAACTTTTTTTATTGTGATAAATGTTGGATTCTTTCATTGGATTTCTTGAAAGTATCTTACATTTCCACTCCAATCTATGGAGTACTTTAGTTTCTCCCATTTCTTCAGCAACATTTAAAATCACATCAATTATATATAGATAAAATATTTATTAAGCATTTACTTTGTTCCATACTAATCACTGAGAATATAAATACAAGGAAAAATATAGGCATCCCTGCTCTCAAAGAATTTACATTCTAAAGGGGAAAGACAGCATATAAAAGGGTACTGGAAGGAGGCAGCTAGATGGCACAGTAGATAGTCATGAGGACTTAACTTCAGATCCAGCCTCAAAACCTTACTAGCTGGGTGATCCCAGACAAGCCACTTATCCCTGATCTGAGTTTGAAGAGAATATGATAGTGTAGGTACTCCTTTAAATGCAGAATCAGAGAAGAATTCAATTATCAGAGTAAGAAGTGATAAAGGATGGAGATGTTGCCTGCTGAGAAGTCTGCTGGGGCCAAGATGGAAAAGTCATCTGGAGTACTAGGAGCTGATGGAGGTTTGAAGAGCACTGTGAATTTAAAAAAATGCTATTTACATAGAGTATATTTATTATAGGATACATAAATGCCATGAAAGTGGATCTAAAATAATCATTAATTGTACCCTCAAAACTCAATATTGTAAGAAATCCTCTTGTTCATTTATGATTACTGTACTTCTCCAAGTGTAATGTCAACAATAAACACAGCAATACTCCATATGGAGTCCTCTTGAGGGAAAAAAAGAATGGAAAAAAAGAACATATGTGGAAATGGTGGTAATAGAGATAGTGTGTACTTAAAAGGTTCACTGGTACAGGAAAACTACTGAGACGAAGGGCAAGATGAGGACTTTTCTGAATCTTATGATCTTAGAGAATTGCCGCTGAAAAATTAAATGACCAGGTCACCCAACCAATATGTGTCACAGGCAGAATTTGAAGCCAGAACATTTTTCTCTATTCACCACACTATGTTGCCTCTTATGCAGTCACCCAATAGCATGTCATATTTAACTAGAAACATTGACAGCCTTGTCTGGTATGATTCCTTTTCTCACAGTATTTATCTTTATTATTTATTATGTCTATAACACCTGATACTTTAGATAATGGTTTCATAAACTCTTTTGTAGTTTACAAAACACTTTGTTGGCTAATTTGATCTTCACAACAATCCTAGCAGGAGCAGTAGTAGCAGCCACAGTATTAATAGTAGTAATAGTGGTGGTGGCAGTAGTAAAAGGAATAGAAGTAGTAACAGTAGTAGTAGCAGCAGCAGCAGCAGTAGTAGTAGTAGTAGTGGTGATGCTAATGGTGATAGTAATAGTAATACTAGTACTACTACTAAGTAGTGATGGTGATGGTAGTAAAGGTAGTACTAGTCGTAGTTCTAGGAGTATCAGTAGTAGTAGAAATGGTTAGCATTTATTTAGTGTCTACTATATATAGGTCACTGTTCTAAGTGATTTACAAATATTATCCCATTTGATTCTCACAAGAATTCTGGAAGATAGTTGCTACTTTTATCCTCATTTTATATTTGAGGAAATTGAGGAAAAAAGAAATTAATTGCTGAAGATTGCACAGCTGGCAAGTTTCTGAACTCTGGTCTTTTTGACTGAAGGCCCAGTATTCTATCTATTATATCATGTAGTTGCACATTTGTACCCTCCTTATCATAGGAAGAAGTAAACCAAGAGAGATTTAATAATTTGCTTTTAGTCACACAAATAGTAAATGTATGTCTGAGGTGAGAGGAGCAAAAACTACTTCTAACTTCAGTTCTAGTACTTAAGATTAAGTACTTTCTCTTTGCCAAAATGACTACCTCAAGAAATACTGGCCCATAATATGCCAAAATAAAAATGTGATCTGTTTAGATAGAGGGAAAGTGATCTTCTCCATGGGAAAGAGCATCTTTAAGCCAAGTTTGTCTTTTTTAAATAGAATTGAATGTTTGGTAATAGTTAAATAGATATAAAATATGTAAAGTATATAACTTGACTTTAATAAATGTTAATGGAAATTATTTGTGAGGGTTCTCATTATTAAATATAGTTATAACTTATTGTTCTGTGTACTTGTTCTCCCTTGTAATCTGATTTTTTTTCATTTAATATTTTTGGACCAAAAAAAAAGATTTATAAAAAATATTTCTTAATTTTTAAAAATTCCCTAATATCTGATTAAAACAGTGTCTAAAGTTTAGGACTCGGCATGTTCTTGACTTAATTTCTTAAAATTACTCTTTTTTTTCCCCTTTAAGTTGGTTTCCAATCCTTATATCAGTATTCGCAGTGATGGGAGCTTACACCTTGAAAGAGTTCGCCTTCAGGATGGTGGTGAATATACCTGTGTAGCAAGTAATGTTGCTGGAACTCACAATAAAACTACTAATGTTAATGTGTATGGTAAGAAATCTATTTAGTGAAATCTTTGCCCTAAATTGTTGCTAAAATTTGGTTATTACAAATTAAATTAAATACCCAAATTAATACCCCTTTAAAGTTTGAAATAAATTTGCATTGTTTTTATTTTTATAGAAAGTTTTATTTTTTTTAAAAAAAAGCTACAATGATTAATGACTTCTCCAGACTCCCCTTTTCAAGTAAGAAAATAAAAATGCTAGTGGGAGTTGGCAATACATGCTTGCCAAGTGCTTGTGTAAGTAGTTTCTTAATTGATAAAAGAGAACACAACTTAGAGAAAGAGGAAAAATGTTAAAAATATATTTTAATTTTAGGCAAGCTGAACACTTCATATCTTCCAAAATTGCCTTTCCCTTGATGATTGTGCAATAAGCTTGTCCTTAAGAACAACCTTGTAGTCTTCTAGAAATGGTTTGAAGTTTTCATGTTGTCACTGCTGCTTACTACATGCATGTAATCCTCATGCATGTTAAAACATTTTAAAAGTCATTGATTTTTTTAAATGATGGAACATTTTTTTCTTATTTGCTCCTGCTAATGGTTGACCTATTTTATCTCATTTATTAATGACTATCTTGTAATCATTTAAGGAATTAGAATTCTTTTTTCGTTTCTTTCTTGAGAGATTAGCAACATTTATCAAATTATTGAAAATTTACTCTGGAAGAGGGGCAGATTGGAAATGCATAGCTTAAGACAAGATAGTCCATTGGCTACAAAATATTGTTATCATTATCAAATTTATTATGTCTTCTATATACAGATCACAATCCATCCTTAACCCTCTTGTGTGACTATTATCCATGTATACTTATCACTCTTCCACAGGTACTTTATCAAGTCTATTTAGAAAGTTCTTATAGATCTCTTCACAATGTTTGTGTACCACTGCAGCATCCAGGTAGCTCATCAATTGCTCTGTTACTGGCTCAACATTAAAAAAAAATGTTAGTGAATACATTTGTCTGATGACATCCTTTATACTTCCAGTTGAAAAATACAATACTTTGAAAATATTACAGTGGCAAGCTGGGAAATGACCTTATGTGTCTCCTGACTCTTGGAAGAAAAATGATGAACTAGATTAAAGAGGATGCAACATTCATTTTAGACATGGACAATGTGTTGATTTATTTGGGATGAGAAAAAGTAGTTCTAGAGATCCAAAAAAAAAAGGGGACTTTAATAAGATATTGAAATGACACAATTTAAAACAAAAATGATCAGGAGGGGACACAAATAGAATAATTTTTTTATTACTATGTTAAATTTAGCATACAATTTAAAAAACAAAAATGTGTTGTCTCATACATATATAAACATTTATACACACACATATATGTATGTATGAGACAATGCATATTTCATTCTTTCATTCTTCTCTGAATAGTGAAATGTTTATTGATCATTTTCATTATTAGAGTTTTAAAGGACCTTACAGTAACCATTGGGATTAGTGTCTTACAAACCTCTGTGGTCTGCAAATTGCCCAAATGGATAATAACACCTTGAGGGTCAGCTGCTATTACAATTTCTATCTGTCTCTAAACTGATCCCTAGATTAGATAACATTGATGGTTTACAATGAATCAATTTCTAAAAATAGTTGACACAATGAACAAATGCCTTGATAAGATCAATCTATGGACAAGCTGAAAGGTAACAATGAGATCTAGTTTGTCTCCCTTGTCAACTATTTAGCATTACAATTAAGTAATTCTCTGTTGTTGTTAAAATTCTCCAAATAAAGGAATGCTCAGTCTCCCTTGATAATATATTTTAGGTCAGTTGAGGTAGTCAATTAGTTTAAAATAAAAATAACTAACCCAAGATACTTGATATAAGAGATAACCCATTGGAATTAGTGCCTTGAATCTCCAATGCAACCAGTTACAGCAATTATGTAGATATAGCATTGGTACTTGCCTAAGCAGATTTTTCTGGTTTCCCAATTTCCCTTAATCATAGTTAACACCTTTCTTCCAATTGCCCAATCATAAGATCTTTATGATCTACAAATACAGATCTTTTATAAAAAGCAGCTAAAGGAATGAATTAACAAATGTGTACAAGTACAAAGTAAAATAGAACATTGAATAATTATCTAATAAATATGGCTTCTAGGGCTTTTTTTTTTCCCTTCTGGATAATTTAGTGGAAGTTTTATCAATGTCCAAATTTTCCCAGTTATTAAAACAGTTGCCTTAATTCTTTCTCTGATTCAGTATTAATTTGGTAAACATGACTTATCTAAGTTGTCATAAATTGTTATACCAGTTAAGTCAATAATTCTTAAGAATTATTCAGTTTGTAACTTTGTTATTCTTTTTTCTGGGGTGTAGTCCATCATTCTTTTTTATCACCTAGTATTTTCCCTTAATGTCTGTTCTTGAATTATTTTAGTGAACTATATCTCGTTTTCTAAGCTAAATATATCTTTACAGTTGTAACTTGATTTAAAAAAAAATTTCTCCCTTATTTTTCATGATTAAAGAGGTTTTAGTCATTTTATCAATAATAGGGAATATAGGGCTTATTTGTTGAATATTTCCTTAAGATGTACTTCTTTCTTAAAGTTGCATGAGTAAATGATTTTTCCATCTTGTTTTTCTTTCTTCCCCATACTCATTGTCATGAGATTCAACTTGGGCCCTCTTCATTATTCTCCATCTCCATATTCATTATTAAATTTTATGAGTATGAGATTCTTGAGAAAGTCATTTTATCATTGTCTATTGGTCATTGCTTTAGCATGCTAACTTAGGTTCTGAGGAACAGACAACATATTTACTTGCTAAGTTTTTCAGACTTTTTAAAGACTATAATAATTTCAAATTGAACCAGAATCTATGGATATTAGAGAAGTATAAAAATAGAACTGGTTATTGATCCAAGTCAGGTTTCAATATTTGTTTTTCTTTTTAGTTCTGCCAATTATTCAACATGGACAACAGATATTCAGCACAATTGAAGGAGTCCCTGTAAGTTTACCATGCAAAGCAAGTGGAGTTCCCAAACCAGCTATTGTATGGTCCAAAGTAAGTATCTTATTTTAGTTATAAGAAATGCTATTGCTCCTTAACTTGGCCCCTTTGATAATAGATTAGGTAAGGCTTCTTCAAGATAACATTACTGACAGGGCTATATCCTACCCTGATGTAGGCATTCATTCCCATATGACCTCATAAATGGTGCTCATTAAGTTACTGCTACCAAAAAAATCCATCACCTGGTGACCAAACATTTGGAGGTAAAATTTTCCAAACTTACAACTATTCTAATGGCTGATACAGAGTCCATTGCCTACCTCTTTTGAAAACCTTTCTGTCTTAGTAGGATCTCATCTTTCATTGCATAAATATCATTTGCAAAAAAAATAAGGCCCATGTACACCATGATGAGACATCAATTTATTGATTTAACAGAGTCAGAATTCTATTAAGAGTAGAGGCAAAATATCAAATAAAGGTTAATAATTAGTCTATTTAGTATATGTAATAAAAATACATTAGTATATGATATAGTTTCATAATGATATCATTAACATATATTAAAATCACACTTGTATTTGATATGTAACAATAAATTGAAACATAATGTTTCACTTGATCACATAATCCAAAGCTATTTCTCAGACTTATTTTTCTTGCTTACCCATTTTGTGTCTTTGAATTAAATTTAGTCTTTTTTCTCCTTTTCCTTGGTAGATAAGGAAAGAAAAGTCTTGGCAATACTTTTCATTTTGTGTGATGAAGTAACCTAATACTTTTCTTTGCCTTTGAATCTCTATTCTGTTATAGAAGGGGTATTGGTGTTAAAATAGTTAAAGTTACATTTTATTTGGGAATAGAAGGTCATATATTTTTTGTTTTCTCCCAGATAGTGTCATATCTTTATTGTCTAAACACATTTGCATATTCATTGATCTTTATTCTATTTCATAGAAAGGAGAACTGATTTCTCCCAGCAATGCTAAATTTTCTGCAGGATTAGATGGGAGTTTATATATAGTGTCACCAGGAGGTGAGGAAAGTGGAGAATATGTCTGCACTGCCACCAATGCAGCAGGATATGCCAAAAGAAAAGTTCAGCTGACAGTTTATGGTAAGAGCCTATTTGGAGAATGTTTTTCATTGACACTTTTTATCTTTGCCAAAATACACAGCTGTCCTTTACATAACCTTATCCAAAGACTGTACCCCTAAACTTAAGCCCTGATTTTTCCCAAAAATGCAGTCTTTCTGCCAACTAAAATCTCATATAAGGGCAGCTTTACCCAACTCTGATTTTGTTTTAAGGGGGAAAGTATATAAGTCCTTGGAAAATTTTTATAATGTTTTCTCAGAGTAGTATGCTCATTACACCCAACCCTCATTCTGTAATATCAGTTAGTTAAAAAGTATTAGTAAGCCAAACCTCAGTTATGTCTTGGGTTAGAGTTGTGCCCTGGAGGGCTACTTTTGCACATGGCTTACTTTAAGACTGCATTTCAGCTGACCTCTTAATCCTTGTACTGAAGCAAAAAAGTGAGAAGAAAAGTTTTCTAATTGCCTTCCTATCATTTTTTCCACATTCCTCCTTTAAAATGTCTGGAAACCATTAGATGAGTTCTGGAATTTGAAACTATATGAAATCTTTTTACACATCGTTTAAAAAATTAATAAAAATAAAAATAAAAACTGCTGACATTTCTATAGAACTTTAAGCTGCTTAGAGGAAGGTAGATGGAGCATTAGATAGAGCACTGGGTCTGGAGTCAAAAAGGCCTAAGGCCAAATTGAGCCTCTGATACTTTAACCTCTGTTTGCCTCAGTTTCCTTGGCTATTAAATGGATTTCCCAGAGTTATGATGAGAATCATATGAAATTTGATAAGTATATAATACCTACTCATAGTAGTTATTTAATACATGCTTGTTCCTTCTACTGCCTTTTAAGTTTTATAAGTAACTTTATATGTGCTATTTTATTTCATCCTCTAAACCCCAATAATAAAATGCTACAGGTGTTGCTATTCACGAATTCCTACTTTGATGCTTCATTCTGGTGAGGACATGATCCCGTATTCTCAAAGGCTGTGCCAGGTGAATGTAAGCCTTGGCACACAGTCTAACATCCTAGAAAAGCATTAAGTGTGGTGTTCTACCAAGTTATGTGTCAAGCTCTGAATAACTTTAAAAACTTGTGTTCATTATAGTTTAACTTAAAGAAATGATAATTTAATGAAAGATAAAGGAATTCCAGAATCAGTTTTCAGTATTCTTTTAGACAACTATCTTAATATTACAATATTGTAATAATGCAAAATGATAATACTACAATATTACAAAACAATAAATAGGAGGGGGCAGCTAGGTGGCATAGTGGATAGAGCACCAGCCCTGAAGTCAGGAGGACCTGAGTTTAAATCTGGCCTCAGACATTTAATATATAATATGTAATAATAAGAATATAAGAATAGCTATGTGACCCTGGGCAAGTCACTTGACCCCAATTGCCTCAAAGGAAAAAAAAAAACATATTAGGGGAAAAGATAAATTTTGCAACTAGAACAATATCCATCTGAGCTGGTTGAACAAATTTTGATACAAAAAAGGGAAACTGATAGAATATTTGTATGAATACAAATTACAAAAATTTGTACAAATTTAACATGTATTTCAATTGTTTTTTGACAAAACCAAGAATTCCCCAAAACCACATCAGTCCAAAAGCACTTGTGATTTGCTTGCCAAGCAGACAGATATTACTGCCATAGGAAACAATATTCTAAATATAAATTTATTTGTAAAATCATATAGAGAAATATGATGAAAGATTATAAGCAGTTGCTCCATAAAACTGAGAAGCAGTTGAAGGGAGGAAAATAATTTTGTAAGCAAAGCAATAAATCAAATTAAAGTCATTCTAACAATGTCTAAGGATGAGACTGGAAAGACATAAACAAAATACAGTTGGGGTGGGAGGAGGCATCTGTTAGAATTTCTATAAAAACATTTGTACCTTCAAGGACTTTTAGGTTCATGGACTAGGAAAGGGTTTTTGAGGAAATGGAAGATTCATTAAAGAAAATAAAAACCAGCTTATTAAATTGAATATTTACAAAGGAATTTCAAAGGAATATTTACAAGGGGAAAAAATTTGTGATAACATTAAGATATTCCTTATTTGTACAAGGATAAAATAATGTAAATATAGAATGTAAAGAAAAATTTGTGATGACATTAAGATATTCCTTATAAAGGTATTTGTACAAGGATAAAATAATGTATGTATAGAATGCTGAGACTCTGAGAAAGGTGTGCTTGATCTGACACCGAGGACTTAAGGCTAATTACCTATTCAATATAAGACAATGACTCTATTAGCATATGTTTGAATAAATGGCCCTTCTCTCAGTTGATGCTGGCTCAATGTTTGATGTTAAGGATTAGGCAAGGATTAGAGGGTGGGGTAATAGAAGCCAGATACTCGGCAGGACAAAGAGGAGAAAAGTGGAGATTCTGGACTCCAGAATTGAGAAGAGATCTTTGGCAAAACTCCTGGCATTTTGCCTGCTTCTCCCCCTAAAGACTAAGGACTTTTAATTATCCTGACTCTGGCTGCTCCTGAGGCCTCCAGAGAGCTAGCCCAGACTTAACAATAGGGGGGAAATCTTAACGCCACCCTCAGAGAACATAATGATTACTTGCTCATATGTCTATTTTTCCACTCACATAAAATGTCCAAAAGAATAATCTACACACGCTGTTAGGATAATCTTGATAAGACTGTCAGAAGGTGAAAACTAGGTTTTTTGAAAGCAGTATTCAACAGTGGATGACATTTTACCATTGCAAATCTGCCTGAAAAATATAGATAATGTAAGATTCCATTTCAACTACAATAAGGTATTTCTTCTGGATATCAAACTCTTAAAAGATTCATTGAAAGATTTAACAACAGGGATAGAATTGTTTGAATACCACCTGGTTTTTAGAAAAAATAATAGTTGTTTTCACTAAATTGAGTATGTTCAGAAGGTGGGAAAATGAATCATATAGGACTTTGTTAAAAACCAATCCTGAGTTGTCACCAATACAACCACACCTAGTCTTTCCCCATTATCTTTTTGCACTCCCTCTCTGAATCTTCTGTTCAACTTTACTCTTTCTGAGATATGTATTCATTTTTCAAGGGATATAGTAACTCATAGCTGCAGCTGCATGGTTGCCATGGGGAAAATCAGTCCTCTACCTTCATTCTTCTCTTACCTATGCAGTTTGTTTCATGGCTATGGCAGGCCCTCTTAGATAATGGAGCACTGAGTGACCTCAGTTTTGTTTTGGATGGAAGAGAATGTCACATAGATGAACAGGCAAAATTCATCCCAAATAACATGATTGTTTCCCCAAACCAAACCTTTCTTCCCTATTTTTGTCAAGGATGCCACTATCTTAATCATTCACATCTGTTCATGATCTTGATGTTATGTTAGATTCACTATCACTCATCTGATGTATCTAAGTACATTATTTTTTATTTTCATCTCTAAAATATCTTTAACCTATACTCCCCTCACTCCATTTGTGCAAATATCCAGTGCCAAGTTTAAAAAAACTTGCTGATCTTATTCCTGTTCACAAACAACAGCTGATCTTTAGATTATAACTTCCTATTTGAACTCCATGTTGTTATTCTTTCTCCATGAGAATCCAGCCTCCACAGAGCCACCAAGGTGATTTTCCTAAAACATATGTCTTATCATCCCTGCAATACACACTACACACACACACATACATACACGCACGCACACACACACACACACACATAACTGCATGTTCAATGATGTGCAATGACTTTCTATTGCCTCTAGGAGAAGATATAAACTTGTCATTTGGCATTTAAATCTCTTCAAAACCTTACTCCTTTCTATCTTTTCAGTCTTCTTACACATTACTCCATTCCCTTTACTACTGTCCAAATTGGCTTTATTGCCCTTCTTTCACACTAATATAAAATACAAATAAGATATCCAAATGTTAACAAGAAATTAAAATATGAAACAATTCATTAAATAAAATAATGTAAAGGAAAAGGAGAGGATGTATATTGAAAGTTTTTTGCTGAACTGAAATCAAATAATTTTTTGCTTGTTTTATATTTTTTTGATAAATTACTATACTCAAAGAAACATGACTTGTGCTAAAAAATGTATTCACTGATTGTTATGATCTAGTATTTAATTATTGGATTATGTATTTCTTAGTTAAAAACTATAATGAAATAAAAAGTCATCTGCTTGGATACCTATACTGATTAAATTAACTGAAGAAGAAAATACTAACCAATGGTTATTATTTTAAAAATCCACTCTGTTTTCCAAGACATAGAGTGGGTTTTTAAAAACAAAATGAAGCATTTTAATCACAGTATTCTTACTAAAACATTGGTCAAGAAACAGAAGATTATTCAGAGACCTGTGGACAGGCAAATAGTTGACTTGAATAGGCAGCAACACATCACTTAGAAAGAATTGCATAAGAAAGGCATTTGTAAAGCATGTTGATTAAAAATACATGATTGAAAAAAGAACAAATTCTAGACATATAATCTATATATATAGACATATAGTATAGATAAAAGTAAGAAATTATCAGAATGTTACATAGACTCCATGCAGCAAACCAAGGAATAGACATGGATGAGAATTGCATAGCTTAGACAATATGGATAGATTGCATCCACACTATGTATTATTGGATGGAGTACTCACATAAATTAAATTGATTGATTGATTTGATTTGATTGCTATCTTTATTTGTAAATTTATTGTAATATTTAAAGATGAAGAAAAAGAGACTTTAAAACATCAAAAACATTTGACAGTACTCATGTAGGTAGAAAATAAACTCCCTGAGGGACTGTTTTTGCATTTCTTTGTATCACCACTTTTAGCCCAATGTATATCGTATATTAAGAACATTGATTGATTATAGTCAATAATGACCAAAAGTAGAATTCAAACCCAGATATCTCTTAAATTTGCAAAGCCCAGTGTGCTTTCCATGTCTCTCACCATATTTCTAGTAAGTGCTATATGTTTTCTTTTGTTTAATATTAAATGCATTTATTTCCCTAAGTAAACAAAATGTATATTTTAGTAAGACCCAGAGTGTCCGGGGATCAACAAGGACTGACACAGGATAAGCCAATAGAGATCTCAGTGACAGCAGGTGAAGATGTTACACTTCCATGTGAGGTGAAAAGCCTGCCTCCACCCACAATTACGTGGGCCAGAGAAACACAACTCATCTCCCCATTCTCTCCCAGGTAATAAGATTTGCTAGGAACTTTGTCCTCTGAAAACATAATTTCTTAGATACTGCTTTTTTCTGACTTTCTATGTGCTTGAAAACAATTTTTTATTATTCACATCTTGTCATTCAGAAAATTAATTTAAAAATGTGATTTTGTAGAAGACACCTATCTTTATTTAATTCAAGTTTAAGGGTTATTAAATAATCTTAATATTCTCCCACACCTGTGTGTTTCATAAAGTTAACTCCTCTTATAATGGAGGCCTGATGAGTGAAGTTTCATTCTCAGAATATGTATAGCTTTCTTTACTTGCTGCCAAGCTGAATGGTTCTGGAGCCAGTTGTATAAAATGTCTATACATACTGCAGAACAGGGCTCACAGGTTTACAATTGCATGTCATTATACTTTTTCAGATGGAGTCTCTATCTCTTTCTACTTACAGTAGTATTCAGAATATACTGCATATGTACTGAGAATGTTCATATCCTTGCTAGGTCCCTTGGCTTTAAGGAAATAACATTGTTCTCTTTTTCATTGAAAATATCAGGAGATTTTGTTATCTTAACAGCTGGAATGCAATTAGCTGAACAGGAATAAGGTACAATACACTTATCCATTTCTAGAATTTTCTATTTAATAACTTTCTGGGTCATCTGTCATAAATTAAGAGATAGAAGTAATCTATTAAAGCAGAAGTGTCAATATGGTCTCTGGGGGCCCAACTCCACTGTGTGGCCTGAACCACATTAAAATGAAATTAAGAAATACTTAACAAAATAAATAAGAATGCAATAGAATATAAATAATGTTAAATTGTGATTAATGGTCCTCTTTCTACTTAAGTTTGATACCACTGGACTGAAGGGTACCTGACTGGACTTTAATTATGACACATTTGTATCATAATTAACATTGATCCTCACTTTAATATAATCAACTATGGACTCAAAGAACAGCAAATTCCTTTGCTTTATGGCTGGCAAATGCCAATCTCCTGAGGTTTCTTCAAGATTCAATTCAAATGCCTGAAGTCTTCTCTGTTCTCTCCAGGATTCCTCCTCCCTTTCTCAAATTTTCCTGGATTCATTTAATGTCTAATTTTATTACTTCATTCTTTGTTTTGTATTATATTATCCACTTACATGTTTTATTCTATTCTGTGTAACTTGATCTCCTTGAAAGCAAGAAATAGTTTCATTTTACTCTTTATATCCAGAACCAAGGACAGCGCCTTGCACAAATAAGCTTTTAAGTGTGTATTGAATTCAAGTGGAAAAAATCCAAGCAAAGGCAATGTTAGCAGACCAAAATTAAACAGATAATTGTGAAAGATTGGACATGGTTTCATTGTCATTTAAGTTGTTGTAATATTAGGAGAATATTAGGGAGGTTTGATTGTACTTACTCTTTTAAAGGCACTATATGTATGTTTCCTCTCTTACAGGCACATCTTCCTTTCTTCAGGATCAATGAAAATCACTGAAACACGTGTTTCAGATAGTGGAATGTATCTTTGTGTTGCCACAAATATTGCAGGGAATGTGACTCAGTCCGTTAAATTAAGTGTCCATGGTAAGATTGGAGGCACAATAAAGACAATGTGTCTATGATAACTTTGTGAACTGGCAGTGATGATTTTGTGAACTGACAACAATGAAAACTCATTAATTATTTTTCTTTATGTTATATTTAAAGCTTAGACTTTATGTAAAAGAATTGCTAAACGAAACAGCTTCTTGTACAGATCAGAAATATTCATTTGTTTTCCATAGAGTGATTAACTAATTTCTTTCAATTATTTCTCCTTCTAAAAAAGTGAATATTCCAAAATTTTTGAAGCTTAGATATTACCAGGTTTTGTATATTTCCCAGACTTCCTGCTTGTACTATTCTTGAAATAAAGAAAAATAAGGAAGAGATAAGTTAATTTAAGAATATTAATTTAAGAGATGATGGAATTTTAACACATAACATTATTTTGGCTTTAAGGAAATAAACATATAGAAAATTAGATTCTCCCCTTCTATTAAGGATTTATTAACTACTGCAACTACTTTTTAGATAGTCTTTCTTTTCCTCATTCTCATGCATTCTACACTGAACTGCCAGAAAAAAAAATTCTCGTCAATAGTTTTCATGAAATGATTTACTTTTCCAAAAATATACAATGGCTTTCTATTATTTATTATATGTAAATGGTCTAAATTATTCATTTTAACATTGAAGGGACTATGTCAAATGCCTAATCAGTAATTCTGATTGACTCTCTAAAATCTTTTATTCCTCTCCACTGCTCTTTCTTTTTCCTTATTGTAATTACTTGTATGCTTTTCTCTCTCTCATCCCCACTTGTTAGTTGCTTGTTCCTGTTAACAATCAGCTAGCAAGTGCTATTTTAAAAATTTGGAATGATATCCTTTTCACCATTCTGTACATCTTACACCTTTTAAAATATGATTCCAAATACATAAATTCTTAAAAATATTTTCTGATGAACCATATTTGACAAATTATTCACCTACTTTTAATTTATTTGAAATGTTAAATGGTTTGCTGAGTGATTTGCAAATGGTCCTTTTAAAAAATATTTTTTCATACCACAGATTGGCAATTGGATATTGAACAAATTGCATAATATTACTTTGCTTGGAAATTTTATATATATTTGGTTGTTTCTAGTTCCTCCAAGGATACAACGTGGCCCTAGGCTTTTAAAGGTGCAAGTTGGTCAGAGAGTTCATATCCCCTGCAATGCCCAAGGATTACCTTTCCCTGCACTTACCTGGTTTAAAGATGGAAACTCAATGGTGATTGATGGAATGCATTATGCCAGTAGTCGAGATGGAACACTAAGCATTGACCAAGTACAACTTTCAGATTCTGGTGTATATAAATGTGTTGCTAATAATATAGCTGGCAGTGATGAAGCAGAAATAACAGTACAAGTTCAAGGTAATTTTATATTTATATAGAAAAAGGTGGTGTTGGAGAAAACAACTCAAGTGTATATAACTAATTTCCTTAAAATATTTTTGACTTTCCCATGGACATAATGTTTTTGTATAGTCTTATAGGCAGAATTGAAAGGAATCTCTTCCATATGTAACTGGAAGAGAAAAAAAATATTAAGTCATGAATCACTCTATATATTTATTATATTCAGTCTTTGGAATTTAAATTGCTATGTGATAATCTAATCTCAATACCAGATAAATTATATTTGTGAGAAATTGTATGCTGTTAGTAGAATTACTATTTTATCTAAATACAGTTAAACATAATTTCTATAAATTATATTCCTAAGAAATCTAGATCTTCTGTCACCTATGATAACTGTTGAATTTGCTTTGAGTACTTGAAGGATGAATATGATATCTATAGTTAGGGATGTGTGTATTTGATAAAAAAAATAGGGTCCAGAAAGGAACCAATGAAGAATAATTTGATTTAGGTATTGAAGAATAAGTAGATTTGGAAAGACAAAGAGAAGGTAGAGGGAAGAGGGCATTCTATGAAGTGAAAAATTTACCAATTTGCCCCAAATTTTTATGTCAGTAGTTTGGGGATATGTTTATTTTTACATGTATTTTATTGTACACATATATACATCTATTTAACTAGGTCTATTTTTATCTATATACATATAAATATACCACATATATTGTCGCTTTCTTTATGAAATCTTCACATATTTCTGTGCAGTGATCACTTCCAACTCTGAACTTCATCTTTACATATATAGCTGTAATTTATAACATTTTTATTATGTATATATGTATGTACATTTTGTGTGTATATATATATATATATACACACATATATATATATATAATATATATATATATATATATACATACATATACATATATTGACCTTTCTCAGAAATTCAAGTCCAAAGTATAGAATATGAGAAAGGAAATATATGTAAGGTTTTTTCATTGTTATTGAAAGGTATCTGATCAGATTTGCTAATTTTTTATTTTATTTTATAGCTTACTGAGAAGTAGCATAGTATATAGTAAGAAGCATGCTGGAGTTGAAATCAGAAAATAAGTAACTTACAACTTGTCTCTGACACATACCAGTTGTGTGAAAATAGGCAAGCTAATGAATCTTTCAACATTAGTTTCTTCATCTGTAATATTGGGAAAATAGTGCTTGTTGGTGCATATTTCAAAAATTTGTTTTGAGAATCAAATGAGATCATTCACGTAAAATGTTTTGAAAAACAGTGTATTAAAATCTATACTTTCTCTTGTATAAAGATATTATAATAATAGTAATAATAATAAATAATTGGTTGCTTGGTCTGCAATTGTTTTCAAAGAAGACCAAAATGACATCATTATGTTAGAGCTGAGTTAAAATGTGTTCAACTGTGGTTCATAAGACCAATATGAGCTTGGAGTGCTCTGCCACAGGTCAGACACAAATAATTCATGAACATTTGGGATGACTTTTCTAATTTTGTGCATCTCACATTTCATTTAAATGAATTCAGTTCTGCTTTGCTCATAGAACACACATAGCACCTTTTTTGATGAGGGCATGTCATACTAGGCAATCCTGTGCCAGTGTCTTCCATGTCATATAATCAATTCTAAAGTTCTTAAGAGAGACCTTGAGAGTGTCCTTATTTCACTTTTTCTGAACATCTTGTGAGTACTTGTCATGTGTGAGTTCTCTATAAAATCATCTTTTTGACAAGCTTATATTTAGCATTCAAACAGTGTGGCCAGTAATAGCATTTATATTGTGATTTAAAGTTTATAAGGCACTTTACAAATTGCCTCATTTCCCCAAAAAAACAATGGGAGAAAGTGTTTTTATTATCTCTGTTTTATAGATGAAGAAACTGAGGCAGGAAAAGATTAAATATTTGCTGAAGATCATACAGCTAATAAGTGTTTGAGATGGAATTTGAACTCTGTTCTTCCCAATTCCAGTTCCAGTGCTCTTTTTAATAGATTGTTAGCCATTTCTCCATGTTTGTATTCTCACATACCATCTCTCACAGGGATTCTAATTGATAAATATTTGTGGCATTAACACTTTCTCTTTTTTAAAAATTAGAGCCCCCAGTAGTAGAAGATCTGGATCCTCCTTATAATACTCCATTCCAAGAAAGAGTGGCCAACCAACGCATTGCATTTCCATGTCCAGTAAAAGGTATGAAATACTATAATAATTTATCATTAAGAGCTAATATTAATAATTTATAGTTTTAATTTATAGTTCTAATATTTAGGGCAAGCACTCTTTGGAACAGTGAAGGAAATTAAATGCTAACTTCTTTCATCTTATGGTCATTAGGCCACATACATAACAAATACATCGTGATTTTGCTGACGTGTTAGTTTTCTACAAAAATTCTGATGTGAAGAATAAGAGAAACATGTTAATAATCAGAAGAATAATAATACAGAAAAATAAAAATCATAAAAAGTTAGATTTGGAATGGACCTTAGCAGTCATTAACCAAATCTTCTATACCATGTATGAAAACATATTTAAGAGATTAAAGAGATTGCTTTATAGGTCATATTTACCTTCTTTGACACATTGTTCTTTGTTTTTCCTTCTGGATTTACACTTATCTAACCTTATGCATGAAAACCCTTTTGGTATTAGAAGATAGTTACTGTGACTTTTTATCCTGATTTCCTCATCAGACATTTAGGCTCAATTCCTTCAGACACTTTTCTCATAAAATAACATCAGTTCCCTTTACCATCCTCTTGTTTTCTATTCGGATATATCCAACTTGTTAAATAATTCTCCGAAAATATGGCAGTCTGAACTAAATACTGCATTTCAGGTATGATTTGTCTAATTATGAGGACATTAAAACCATTATCTCCTAATGTGGACATTTCTATTAATCATGGGGGCAACATCTAGGCTTTAGTGTCACTGCTACAGAGAACTGACAAATGAAGAAACTTCAACCAGTGTAAGTGAAAAACTCTGCAACACATTCTTGGACAGTTGGCCTTGAGCTCTAAAAGGTTAAGTTATTGTCTCAGATTCACACAGCGTATATGTCAGAAGGGAGACTTGAATATAGACCTTTCAGACTTCAAGGCTGGTTCTTTACTTTACCACATCAGTATGATTCTTACATAATTTCAGAGTTGGAAGAGACCTTGGAGATCATCTCATTCAATCGGTATAGGAAAAATGCCTCCTTTCTAATATTACCAACAAGGAGAAAACCAAATGATGGACATTCTGTTTCTTCTTTAAAATTCCATTTCACTTTAGAATCATTCTATTAGAAAGAGTTTCCTTATTTCAAGTCTGTGCCTATTTCTTTACAACTTCTGATCGATGCTTCTAGTTCTATCACAAAATAATTAAACAGAGCTGATCAAATCCTCCTGTTTAGATGGATAGTTTTATAATATTTAAAGATTGCTATGTTACCCTTATTTTCTTTTCTCCTCCATTTTAAAATACCTATTTTCTTTTACTGATATCCATGTGGTATTTTGGGCCAAACTTCATTTATGCAAGTCCAGTGATTCATGTAGAAAATAGGAAGTAATAAGTTAGGAAGCAAAAAAAAAAAAAATACATTACACAAGACAAGTAATATTAAAGGAAAAAAAGGAAACACATATATTGCCATTGTAAGATCCACTAACAAAACTTGTAAGGTTTAAAAAGTTTTAAGATTTTATCGAAGGATAAAAATTCAGAGAATTCACTCCATCGCTACATTTGTTATACTGGTCAGTGTTACTGAGGGCAGTAAAAATTCTCCTAAATCTTTTCCAAAATCTTTGGTACCAACTTTCTATAGGCTAGATAGACCTCAGACAGCAACAGAGGCAAGTCAGTAATGATTTTGAGAATCTATCCAATCCCTTAAAAAGAAACCAGTCTATTCTGTGTAAATCAGATGACACTCTTAACTACACATGATCATAAGATCCTTGACCAACCTAGTGGCCTGGATACTTTCCAGTCTATCAATGTCATTCAAAAATATGACTCCCAGAAATGAAGAGAATACTCTAGAAGTAGTCCAAGCAGACTAAAGTTGAATTAGCACTATTAGCATCCCAGTTCTGAGTGTTTAGCTTGTCTTATGTAATTAGCCAAAGTTACATCAATTCACTTAGTTGCCATATCATATTGTTGTCTTACTTTTAGTTTGACGTCAACCAAAACTCCTAGCTTTTATGATTGAATTGTTATCTAGTTATATTTCTCCTATACTGTACTTGTGAAGTTGGTTTTTTTGAGCATAGGTTGAATATTAATGTAGTTTAAAATTATTTGATTTAAGAGTAGCTGCTTATTTGATAGTATAAAATAGATTGTAGTTATTTTTCTACAAAAAGCTCCTTACTATATCTTGAAATATCTTCTTTGGACCATAGTGGATGTCTGTCAGTAACTAGAGTTCATCTTTCTTAGCTATCATGAAATTTTTTTCTATCATTTTTCAATCATGTCTGATTCTTCATGATTTCAGTTGGGGCTTTCTTGATGAAAATACTTAGTCATTTCCTTTTCTAGCTCATTTTACAGATGAGGAAAAAGAGGCAAACCAGTTTTACATTTTGCATTAATAAATCATAATCCATATCTTCCATCTAGTGGGACAATGTGTGGTATACTCACATAGCAATATAATTTATGTCTCCCTCTAATGTATAAATATTCTATATTGTTTTTTCCCCTCAGACTTGTAAATAAAGGAAAATGTATGTTTGCATATCTGCATGTGAATTTTTTTACATATAGTGCTACTTATCTACTTATCTGTTTCTTTGAAACGACAAAATTAATCCTCTAAAACATATAAATATTTTTATTTAATTTCTTCTGATTACCTCAAGAAAGAGAACTTATCTTCAAATTTAAATGTAGGCTATGTGTCTCAGAAAGCATTCCACGAATTAATATTTTAATAAGACCTTCGAAAAGTCAAATCACAAATATCTTGACAATAGTCTAATATTATATACTTAATTTATAACAATTTTCTCTCTTCTTGACATAATTAATAGTTATTTTATTGAAAACTGTTTTTATACTCTGAAAAAAATTGATATTCCTTCGTTTTCTCTTTAGGCACCCCCAAACCAACAATCAAATGGCTACATAATGGCAGAGAGCTGACTGGCAGAGAACCAGGCCTTTCAATTTTGGATGATGGAGCATTGTTGGTTATTGCTTCAGTTACACCATATGATAATGGGGAGTACATCTGTGTGGCAACCAATGAAGCTGGAACTACAGAAAGAAAATATAATTTAAAAGTTCATGGTAAAAATGGCATAAAATACAAAAATCCTATGACTTAGAGTTGTCTTTCTTCAAGTACTTACTTAAAGTTTTTATTCAATTCATCATTCTAATTTTAAACATTCAGAATCCTTGCTGAGCAGTTGTTGGAATCAGCCCCTTGAAATTTCAGCCTAAACTTATGAATATCACTTTGTTCAAATAGAAATGATTTAAAGAACCAACTTTTACACTTGAGTTATAACTATTTATTTCATTTTAAAAAGATCAGATGATTAACTAAATAAATCAAATGAAAATTAAATAACTGTCAAAATTAATTAATAATAAAAACAGAAATGTAATATAGAACAGAAAACTATTATTTTTTATTTACAAGATATATGCATGGATGAAAAAGTATCCATGCATATATACTTTTTCATCATTGACAATTGCGAAACCTTTTGTTCCAATTTTCCCCCTCCTTCCCCCTACCGTCTTGCCCAGATGGCATGTTGAGTAATACATGTTAAATATGTTAAAGTATAAGTTAAATACTATATATGAGATATATATATATGTATATGTGTGTGTGTGTGTGTCTGTGTGTCTGTATGTGTGTATACATGTCCATACAGTTATTTTGTTGTACAAAAAGAATCGGACTTTGAAATAGTGTACAATTAACCTGTGAAGGAAATCAAAAATGCAGGCAGACAAAAATAGAGGGATTGGGAATTCTATGAAGTAGTTCACACTTGTTTCCCAGGGTTCTTTCACTGGGTGTAGCTGATTCAATTCATTACTGTTCTATTGGAACTGATTTGGTTCATCTCATTGTTGAAGAGGGCCACGTCCATCAGATTTGATCATGATATAGTATTGTTGTTGAAGTATATAATGATCTCCCGGTCCTGCTCATTCACTCAGCATCAGTTCATGTAGGTCTCTCCAAGCCTTTTTGAAATCATCCTACTGGTCATTTTTACAGAACAATAATATTCCATAATATTCATATGCCACAATTTATTCAGCCATTCTCCAATTGATGGGCATCCACTCAGTTTCCAGTTTCTGGCCACTACAAAGAGGGCTGCCACAAACATTTTGACACATACAGATCCCTTTCCCTCCTTTAAGATCTCTTTGGGATATAAGCCCTGTAGTAACACTACTGGATCAAAGGATATGCACAGTCTGATAACTTTTTGAGCATAGTTCCAAATCACTCTCCAGAATGGCTTCTTCCATAATGGTTGGTGTTCACAATTCCACCAACAATGTATCAGTGTCCTAGAAAACTAGACAACTTAAATAAATTTTAAAGAATCTGATATATCAAATAAATTGGAAGAGCATAAGATAGTTTACCTCTCAGACCTGTGGAAGAGGGAGGAATTTATGACCAAAGAAAAACTAGAGATCACTATTGACCACAAAATAGAAAATTTTGATTATATCAAATTGAAAAGTTTTTGTACAAACAAAACAAATGCAGACAAGATTATAAGGGAAAGAATAAACTGGGAAAACATTTTTACAATCAAAGGTTCTGAAAAAGGCCTCATTTCCAAAATATGTAGAGAATTGACTCTAATTTATAAGAAATCAAACCATTCTCCAATTGATAAATGGTCAAAGGATATGAACAGACAATTCTCTGATGAAGAAATTGAAACTATTTATAGACATATGAAAATATGCTCCAAATCATTATTAATCAGAGAAATGCAAATTAAGACAACTCTGAGATACCACTACACACCTGTCAGATTGGCTAGAGTGACAGGGAAAGATAATGTGGAATGTTGGAGGGGATGTGGGAAAACAGGGACACTGATACATTGTTGGTGGAATTGTGAACACATCCAGCCATTCTGGAGAGCAATTTGGAACTATGCTCAAAAAGTTATCAAACTGTGCATACCCTTTGATCCAGCAGTGTTTCTACTGGACTTATACCCCAAAGAGATACTAAAGAAGGGAAAGGGACCTGTATGTGCCAAAATGTTTGTGGCAGCCCTGTTTGTAGTGGCTAGAAGCTGGAAAATGAATGGATGCCCATCAATTGGAGAATGGTTGAGTAAATTGTGGTATATGAACATTATGGAATATTATTGTTCTGTAAGGAATGACCAGCGGGATGAATACAGAGAGGACTGGCGAGACTTACATGAACTGATGCTAAGTGAAATGAGCAGAACCAGGAGATCATTATATACCTTAACAATGATACTGTTTGAGGATGTATTCTGATGGAAGTGGATCTCTTCGATAAAGAGAGCTAATTCAGTTTCAATTGATCAAAGATGGGCAGAAGCAGCTACACCCAAAGAAAGAACACTGGGAGATGAATATAAACTGCTTGCATTTTTGTTTTTCTTCCTGGATTATTTATACCTTCTGAATTCAATTCTCCCTGTGCAACAAGAAAACTGTTTGGTTCTGCACACATATATTGTATCCAGGAAATACTGTAATCTATTCAACATGTAAAGGATTGCTTGCCATCTGGGGGAGGGGGTGGAGGGAAGGAAGGGAAAAATCGGAACAGAAGTGAATGCAAGGGATAATGTTGTAAAAAATACCCTGGCATGAGTTCTATCAATAAAAAGTTATATAAAAAAAAGAATCTGATATATCTTTGTTTTGTTCTTGTTGGCCAGACAATTGGAGTTAAGTGACTTGCCTAGGTCACACAGCTTGTAAGTGTGAAGTGTCTGAGATCAGATTTGAATTCAGGTCCTCCTGACTTCCGCTATTCTATCCACTGCACTATCAAGCTAATCCAAATGCTAATATATCTTTAATGCTTTAATCATATGTTCTGCCCTTTCATGATAGGAGCCCTTGTAGCATTCACCTTGGATTTCTTATTAGCTCAATATTTAGGAGAAAAAAATGAATTGTTCATGTTTTAGAAATTGACTTTTTCTATCCCAATTCACTATCAAATAAAATTTCAAAGTAAAGCCTCTCTTTTTTTGTAGTTCCTCCTGAAATCAAAGATAAAGGACAAGTGACAAATGTATCTGTGGTGCTAAACCAGCCCACAAATCTCATTTGTGAAGTCTCAGGCAACCCATCTCCTATCATCATGTGGTACAAAGATGATGTCCAGGTAGGATCATATCCAAAAAATATGTATGTTCCAATGAAGTTCTAATTTGATTTTGACCTCTAATTGTCTGTGAAGTATATTAGTAACACTCATTTTTTGTGTGAACACTGAAGGTGACTGAAAGTAACACTGTCCAGATAACACATAATGGGAAGATGCTACAGCTCTTCAAAGCTTCTCCGGAAGATGCTGGGCACTACACCTGTAGAGCAATTAATATTGCTGGCAATTCTGAGAAGGATTTCAACATTGCTGTGCTCAGTAAGCAGAACACTCTTAAAATCTCGTACCACATTATATCATATGTAAGCTAACTACATTAGAATGGATCAGTGATGGAGAAAGAATACACAGGACAAAATGCTCGTAAACTAGTTTCTTTTTCTTTATTATTTGGGAATAAGTTGGAATGGATAGTTAAAGCTATTCTAATTCTTTACACACTAGCATCTTGATATTGTTGCTATTATTCTATATATGAACTATTGAAACACTTTTAATAACTTCTTAAAAATTATCCGTCATTGCCTCCCTTCTGACACACAAAAGCTGTATCGAGCTGGATATGCATGAAATTGACTGGAAAGAATGAGACTTTTTTTGCCATATTGTGAATATGTGCAATCACTCTTTCTTTGTCCAAGTCCTGAAATCTGATGACATGTTCTTTTATGCTTAGTCACAGTATTTGGAGCCATGCAAATTTGAATAAATCTTATGTTATATTGAAAAAGCACCTCAAATTCTGGTTCCTTCAAACATGTAATTCCACAATGATCTAGGAAAGACTAAGTCCTTATCTTGGGCTGTCCTTGAGTATTGTTTGTAGACATCAAAAAATATTTAGCACTCTGTGCTGTTTTTATCACTTGAGAAATTCAGAGGGAATATAGCACTTTGGGCCCCCAGAAACTTCTTATCCTGCTGGAGTTAGCAGCACGAAGCCTTGGTTTCATTACTATCTATGTGACCATATCTAAATCACATAAACTTTCTGAGATTCAATTTATAATTAATTAATATCCTAATTAGCATCAGGATATCAATGCCCATATTATTTATATGATAGATCTTTGTAAAGCTTACATGAGATCATCTATATAAAATACTTTGAAACATTAAAGAACTTTATAAAGTATTTTTAAAAATTTTATACATAGTACATAAAGAATTCTAGTTAATTCTTGATTTATAATTATTATTAGAAATATAAATAATTCCAACCTATTGATGATATCCCTCCTCATATTTTGACCAGTTCTTGTACAAAAAATAAGAAGCTCATTCCTAGGCTCATATTCAAAAATTTTCTGATATAGAAAAATCTGCTAAAGCCACTGGCATAGCTTTTAAGAACTCAATATCATGTCCACCACACCAAAAGGATGCTTTAGGAGTAGTTTCTGTGTAAGTAAAAATTGTATAACCAAAGAAGAATGCAAATAAAGGGAAAATAACAGTATAGATATTATTTTGGGAAGGGGTATGGTATAATGGGAGATAAGGAATGAAGACAGAAGAAAGGAAACAGAATGATAAGTACTAATTTCAGCACAAGAAAAAAATTTTTGATATACATTATTTTGTTTATATCTCAAATTTTCCAAGAATTTATCAGTTAGAGGCTTTTAACAGTATATATAATGGTAAACTGGGAATAGCATTATGGTTCAATAAATATCATTTGAAATGAAACAATTTAGTAATTCATATAAAATTTTAAAGAAATGATTCTAGCAGTAAGTTATTTTGTGTGAGAGTCATCTCTTCATAAACAATCCTTCTTTCCTTGTTATACATCTAAATGTTTCTCAAAATAAAATCTGATTTAAGAGCAAAGGTGTTAGCCTAGGAAGTATAAATTACTGTTACAGATCTGTCATGAGATTTTTCCAGTTTCTCATTTTAAATTTTGGCTCTTCTGCTGTTCTTTTTTTTGCATTCTGAACTTTAAAACCCTGTTTAACTGATGAAGGAACATTTATTTTCCCATGTGTTAATTCATGGATTCTCATGGTAAAATTTCTTTGTTCAAGTTCCACCCACCATAATAGGTGCCAATTTTCCAAGTGAAGTTTCAGTTATCCTCAACCATGACACAAGCTTGGAGTGTCAGGTCAAAGGCACTCCCTTTCCTGCTATTCAGTGGTTCAAAGATGGAAAGTAAGTACTTATTTTTTTTGTCTGGAGCAATGCCTCTACTGATAGAATATAATTGTATGAAGAATAACTAATAATATAAGCTTTTACCATGTGTCAAGAATTGTACTAAGTGCTTTTCAATTATCTCACTGGATACTCACAAGAACCCTGTAAGCTAGATGCTAGTATTATTATCCCCATTTTACAGGTAAGAGAATTGAGGCAGGCAAAGATTGCATGACTTGTCCAGGATCACACAACCATATTTTAACCCAGGTCTTTTTGACTTTAGACCTAGCTCCCTATTCACTGTGCCCCTTAGTTGTCTCTATGAAGGACATAATGTAAAGAAACATAATAGACTTCCTCCCTTCATTTATTGCCTTGATACATTTTAAACATGATTAACAAATGCTTCTTGAAAGCAATGCAGTATGCTTCATGCTTAAGTTTTATAAAATACATTGTAAATGTTATTAGTAGATTTAAAAAAAATAAATGATCCCATCACTTTGACCTTTCTGACTTTGAACTTAGAAAGTTGAAGTCAGTTCAATAGAATTCTTAATTATAGAGTGACGTCAAACCTTTACTGTCTAATGAGATAGATACTAATAATAGGTCATGAAGAATTTATCATATGATTAAAACTACAGATATCTTTCTTCACATATAAGCACATCAAGTTGTCAAAAATTTCTTTTGACAACCATCCTGAAATTCAAACAAAATTGTGGTCATTATGAATGACCATAATATCCATAATAATATTAGAATGAATACTCCAGTTTTTTCTATAGGAGGAAAAAAAGTACCATCTTATGACCCATGTAGAACCTATGGGTAGTTGCTCCAGAACTCAAGAGGAGGTATGATTTTTCACAAGATTCCAATGATTGCATTGTTTTGATGCTCCAGTAAGATTTTATGGGTAAAGGGTTTTGCAAAACTCAATTAAAGCACTATATAAATGTTAGCTGTTATTATGTGAAAAAACAGCTGAGATATTTTATTACTATCATACATCTGTGTAACTAGTTCATTAAAAATAATTTTTGTCATGCTAAAAATAGGGAAATATATACTTTGAGAAGTGAAAATAGAATCATGAAATGACATGAAAACGATCTCTTCTTCAGGCCCTTATTTTTAGGAGACCCAAACATTGAACTTCTAGACAGAGGACAAGTTCTATATCTAAAGAATGTACGTCGAAGTGACAAAGGACGATATCAGTGCAGTGTATCCAATGCAGCTGGCAAACAAAACAAAGATATCAAATTGACTGTCTATGGTAAGTTATAAAAATGACTTTTACCTTTTTTTTAATGGAAAAATTAAACATTCCTTGTTTTGATATAATTTTAACTACTGGTTCTAATCTCAAAATTAAATAATATTATTTTAGAAGGGACTCTATATTGGTATATTCTTGAATAGATGTATACTTTTGTGCAATTTTACTGAAACATTTTTATCTTTACTCAGGGTTATTTATGCCACTGCAGCAGCTAGTCAGTTTGGGGGTTTCTTGAAAGTACTTGGAGATTTTCAAATAATATCAATGAAGGTGGGAAAGTTATTCCTGTGAATAATATAACTATGAAAGATGACACTGCATTTGGAGTAAAAAGACTTGGATTTGAGTCCTGAGTTCTTAAACTCTAAGATCCTAGATATATTACCAAATCTCCATGACTATCAGTTTTCCTCAATTATAAAACAGTATTAATGATTTTGTGTACCCATGTGCTCTATGAATGAGTTTTTGTTAGATACATAAATGAGAATGGTATACCCCCTTCTAAATGGTTTAATATAGATAAATATGAATTTTAGTGATATTTATATTTATATAGATGTAAATGTCACATCATCATGCTTTCTAAATAAATTTACAGTTGATTCTGAACACTTTGCAATCCTCTTAAATACCTCCTATATTTTGGGCTTATCCATAACAAAACCTTTTATGGTTTTTAGTATGTAAATCCATCTGACATTTGTCTGAGGTAGTTGTCAAATGTTATTATTTCCCTTTTGCAAATAGTAAATAGGAGGACATAATGAAATTAAGCAGTTAGATCAATCAAGCATGTTCAACAGGAAACAGGAATAGAACTTCAATGAACACCATTTCTTCTTTCATTTTGTACACTTTAGGTAAATTGTAGAGTACAAGACTTGAGGAAAATTGAATAACTTCAAATGGAGCCATATGGAAATAACAATATCCTATAAAAGGCATTGCTTTGGGAACTTTCTTTTCTAACATGGACTTCGCCATTGATAGAATTGAGATATAATGGATTCTATTAGTGGTTTTATTTTTTTTCTTCTGCACAGATAAAAACTAATAAAGAGTGATCTTATCTTTACTCATTATTTTTCTTTTCATTCTTCTTTCTTCTTTTTTCTTTATTCTCCAAAAGATAGAAGTGGTAGATGTATATATGTACATTGGTCATCTAGAAATAGGAAGAAAAGGCAAAATTATTTTATTGTCCTTTTCCCCAAAGAACATATGATTAGGAATATATCTGCTTCTGTATATATGCAATATGCTCAAGAAAAAAACTTTGAGCACAGGAGAGAACAGTGTAAAACTACCATTATTCTATGGTGATATTCTAATACTAAGGAGACTAACTCTTATCCAAAACCAAAGGATTTAAGGGATCCATAAAGAAAGCCAAGCTATGACAAAAATGTAAAGACTGGAAGAGAAAGCAATAAAAATAACTAGATAATAATATGTTGAAAAGAAAATGTATTTAATAATTATCACATAATTATGCACATAAAATCATATTCAATATCCTCAATCAAATTTGGTTTTCATCTAACTAGGTTCTAAATTCTTTTTATACAATAGTATATTGATATGAATTTCTCATGATGTGAATGAATATGGTGCTCATCACTTAGTGGAATCAAAGCTTCGTGGTTTCATGCACAATGATTATGCATGTACTTCTATAAAAAGAGCCAGGGTGGAAGAAGAAATCAACCATGAAAAGATATATCCTGTACAAAAGAGCATAACATTAGAAAAAGATTAGACACATCAGTGGCCAAGTTAAACAAAACCATTTTTGCTACCATTGGCTTCCTACCAGAGTCCAGAAATTGAAACGATAGTGCAATATCTTGCTAAGCTGTTGAGTTGTCTTCTCTAGCCTGCTGTAGGCCTGCCAGATTCTTGTCAGTGATTAATTATTTTTGGTGGTATAAAAAAGTCATGTTTCCATGGAATATGAACTGTCTTCTTTCTCACTCTCTGTTTTTGAGTTTCTTTTCTTCTATTTCCTCTATCTTTCTCCCCTATTCTATTTCACTCTTTCATTCTTAAATACACATAGGGTTTTTGGTCTGAGAGACTGAAAAATGACCATCCTTTTGTTAATAATACACACACACACACACACACACACACACACACACACACACATATATATATATATATATATATACCCCTCAAACTTCTTAAGAAGAAAAATCCATATAATGACTAAAACATACTGAGATTATTGGGTTCAAAGGCATCATCAAAATGTGAAGTTTGAATATCACAATTCAGGAAATAATGCTATTTCCTTCCCAGTGTGCATACCTGCACCACTGAGTGTTAATTTGAAACTTACTTTTTTCCCCTTAAGTTAAAAAAAATATATTTTTATTACAGAGATGGATGCCAAGGGAAACAAACTTCATCCTTTGGTTTCCTTGTGAGGATTATTTACTTGCATTTATCACTGAGTGGATTGTACAGTCAATTCCCTCCATTAGATGGTTCTTTTTCTATTCACAATCATTGATATGTGATTAGAGCAGGAGGCTAAATGCATCTGTCCTTTAAGAAGTACATATGGTCAGTGGGATTAGTCATCAAATATATAACTCTCAGCTATTAGGAGAATGTAAACATTCAGAAATTGTTGAATTGAAGGCATGTGTAAAATAGCCCATCAACTATTTAATTTATGGAGAATTTAAGCAATAACAATTATATATCATATAATTCACAGTTTTATAATTGGTTCCTTTTGTTTAAAAAACTTAAGAAAATTTTTAAATGATGGGTGAAGTTTCATATGTAGACTCTTGTTGGAAGACATAAGAAAAAAAGATAAATGGCCCATAATGGATTGAACCTATAAGTATTGATTTCTTTAGTTCTGTACTTCAGCTGAACTAGGTTGTCTATTTTTTAAGACAAGTATGACTAAAAGTTTGACCTTAATTTGCCATTTCTTAAAAGCACAAAAAAATTCATAGTAAATATATATAAATTCTACTCCTTGACTCTAGCCATTTTTAGACTGGGACCAACGCTCTGTCCATGCCTATTTGTCACTTTGGGTCCATTCTAAAAATGATTTCTATAAAGTATTTAGAAATGTTAACATATTGTCGGTCATTTGTTTTCTTTTAAACTGCGGCGATTATGGCATAACACAGGGATGGCAGGATTAAGATTGTCGTGGGGATCAAGCCATTAGTATTATTTTTTTTACCAATAAGTCCTCAGGGACTTGGTGAAGAAAATGAGGCATGTTGACACTGAATGCTAGAAATTACATATGTCACCAATTAGATGAGCAAAGCTGAGCACATGAAATGTAAGTAGTTCCAAAAAATATACTGACAGGCAGAAACTAAAAGGTCCCAGTCATCATTAATAGCTGGTTAGAAAAGATTATTTCTTGGGGAAAGAACACAGAATTGTACCACCTTTTTGACTCAGACATTTTCCCTTTTGCCCCTTGACCTAATTCCAGATTTCTTGTGCTTGTGTTAGATATTTCAGTAAGAATTATTCTTACATATAACGTTACTTTAGAACTCTACATCTAAATAAACCCCTGAATTTATATTCTTAACAGCCCTGGTAGATAAATATGATGACTAATATAATTTTGACCAAAAATTTTGATAAAAACAGCTGTGGTGTAGTGGAAGAAGACCTGAATTAGCTAGGAATTTGTAAGCTCTGATGAGAATGTGTATTATATACTGTCTCTGTGACTTTCAGAAAGTGTTGTTACCCTTCCAATCTTCATTTTCATCATCTGAAATGAGAGAGCTGGTTTAAGTTCTATCAAATGTGATTTAACAAAAGATAATTGTATTTCAAAATTATTGATTTCCTTTGTTATCCTATATATTATATTTTGTATTTAATATGTCTCCAAGAAGTCCATAGGTTTCATTAGACTGGCAAAGGGAACCATGGAACAAATATGGATTAGAATCTCCAGTGTAGATGATCTCTATACTTCATATTTTTCTTTTGTTTTAGTTTATTTTTAGAAAATCCTTAGATGATCCTTGTTTTCGATTTATCTTATATGGATGATTTATACATAATTGTTTGCTTGTTGTCTCTATCTTTCTTATAAAGATTTCACTTTTTCACTTTTCTTTGTATCTCTAGTGATCAGCACAGTGCCTGGCAGTTTAGACTGAATGGGTAACATGTGTGATAATATAGCTTCCAATATGGTACTACTCTTATGCTTTGTTATGGCACAGAGGACAAAAGCTAGCAATTGCTACTTTGCTGAATTGGTTCAATGATAAATTGTCAGGATATCCATTTAGGTAATTCAAAGATTACTTATCAAAAGGTTGGCTGTACAGTGAGGAATTTTTGTCATTGTTCATTTTGACTCACAGAATCATCTATTGTACTATGGAGTTATTGCAGTCTGAAAAAATAAATCGAAGAAGTATCCATATTGATGAAATCATTGCTCTCTTGAGGAATTAAAGTATGACATTCAAGATCCCATAAAGATTATTGAGATTTAAGAAATTTTTGTTTTTGTTCTTATTTCTTATAGTTCCACCTAGTATTAAAGGAAGTAATATGACCACTGAAATATCTGCAATGATCAACAGCATAATTAAGCTAGAGTGTGAAGCACGTGGACTTCCAGTGCCTGTCATAACATGGCATAAAGATGGCCAGCTGATCATATCCAACCCACAAGCCCTTTATATTGATAAGGGGCATTTTCTACAGATCCCTCATGCTCAAGTATCTGATTTTGGAAAATACACATGTCATGTGACAAACATTGCTGGAACAGCTGAAAAAGCATATGAAGTGGATGTGTATGGTAAAGAAAAAATAAATTTTCTTATTTTTGCCTTTTCTATTGTTTGTAAGTGTATGATAACAAAACAGTAGTTTTTCTTTTTTATTAAAGTATTACTGCCAGTGTATTTTATTTGTTTCAAAGGTCTCTTTTTAAGTTAGGGAATAGGAAAAAAAAGAATCAGCCTCCTAATTTGAGTCTAAAGTGAATCTCTATGGGTCTGTAAAGCAGGATGTCCTATTTATTCTAACAACTGTTTTGTCTCTGAGTGATTAGGCATTCATTGAAGCTTTTGATAAATTTGTTAGGTTGGTAGAACCAAGACTGGTGCACATATTTTCTCTATCTTTCCTCATTATATGAATAATAGTTTTCAAGTCAAATATGCAGGATCCTAGTCAAAGTAAAAATCAGAGTGGTAGGTCATATGAATGAACCTGAAATATTCTTCTCAGTAAGTTAGGGAGAAAATAGAAAAGGTGAAGAATTAATAGCCACTTATCTTTGTGCTTACATTAAAAATAGCCTTAAAATCACATTTCTTTCCTTAGTTCCACCAATTATTGAAGGCAACTCAGAAACACCTCTGAATAGACAAGTGATTGTTGGCAATTCCCTGACACTGGAGTGTAAAGCAGCTGGCAACCCTCCTCCAGTCCTTACCTGGCTGAAAGATGGTGCACCTGTAAAAGCGAGTGACAACATCCACATAGTAGCTGGTGGGAAAAAGCTTGAAATCATGAATATTCTAGAAGCTGACCATGGACAATACGTATGTGTGGCTAACAGTGTTGCTGGAGAAAAGGAAATCAAATACAATGTTGATGTCTTAGGTATGCGAATTAATAAGCCTCCTGCTTTTTTTTTTCTTAAATTCATACAAAAGTCTTTTGTCACAATTTACTTATTTTATTTCATAAGAGAATTATCATAAATGAATTTCATTAGTTTTTTTAATGTTGCATATATGCAATATATTTGTATTGGTTGTCATTGGCTCCAAATCAAGTCAAACCAACTAAAGTGTCCATGGAATTTGTTCTTATTTTGGTGAGTTTATCATGAAATAAGTATTTGTTCATGCTCTTTCAATCATTCTACAGTGACAGGGCAATTGGGAAAACTACATGTGATACTGTGACTTATTAAAAAGAAAAAAAGTTTATACCAATTTTGAGAGAAAAGCTTTATTTATCTAAAATCTCCTCTCATGTTTTAAGTTGCTCAGATATTCATAATCTTTCTTCTCTACTATTTTACTGTCATTTGTTATAATTACACAAATTTTCTGGGATTGTACATTCTTACATTGCTTTATAGTACCACCAACTGTGGAAGGTGGAGATGAATCATCTGACTTCATCGTGGTTGTTAATAACTTGTTGGAACTGGACTGTCAAGTGATGGGATCACCCCCACCAACTATCATGTAAGGGTTTTGGTATGTCTGCTAAACATATCCAACTTCTTTTTTCAATGGTGTTGGAGTTAATTAGCAAGGACTTTCATGTTATTTACATATATCTAAAACAAAGACCTTTTAAAATTAGCTGCATAAGAATTATATTCTTCATTTCCATAATAAAAGGACTATTTTTTTTTGCTGCAGATAATTTGAAAACAGACAATTCTGTAGAGCATTGAAATTTGTTATGTACAGTGAAATTTCATTTTAAAGAATATATCTGGCAATAGAAGATATTGATAGAAATTACATATCTAGTCAGAAGAGACTAGAAATTAAAGTCTTAATGCACAATCTCTTTTATTGCTCTGAAATGTGCAGTAAACTATTAAGTAAAAGAAGCTTATTAAAAAAAAAACAACAAGAGAAAGCAAATATCTTTGCTCTTTCTTCTTCTTCTAGGCTGCCGAGTATTTTTTGAGGGTTTGCTATTTTGTTTCAGACAATAGCTAAAGAGTACAAGTGAGTTTTTACTAATGAGGCACTGAATGTTTGAAGTGTGGAAAACTGAAAGGAGATGAAAAGTGACTACTGTTTTCTGTGATCCTAAAATAGTGAAAGAACAAAAATAATTTCCAAAAGCTATAGCTACAATTTTTCTTTCTCCCTTGAGCTGCTTATAGTTTTATTTCCACAGTGAATTAATTATTGAGCAGTGCTTGGCAAATAACATATGTGTTGTTTTTATTGTATAGCGTGGTTTTTTTATGGGGAGTAGGAGAAGTATCTGTCTTATTCACTTATCTATTGTAGCTAAGTTGTGACATAATCAGCAAGGCACTGTAACTATAAGCCAGTCAGTGAAGATAGAAAGGACTCATTTAGCTGTATAGCATCACCTTTTTAGCAGAATTTTGCTTATAATTCAATATATTAAAGTACTAGGCTGAAATATTAAGGGAAGATATACTTTAATAATTTGAAAATTTTTTTAGAGATGAATGTTTTCTAATTATCCCTTTATTTTAAAATTGCTAAAATTCCATATTGATTTTTTTTTTGCTCCAGGTGGTTGAAAGATGGCCAGCCAATTGATGAAGAAGATGGATTCAAGATTTTATTAAATGGACGCAAACTTGTTATTCCACAGGCCCAAGTGTCTGACACAGGTCGTTATCAGTGTGTGGCAACAAACACAGCTGGATCTCATGAAAAGGAATTTGATGTAACAGTTCTTGGTATGTTTGAGCAAGGATTGGATCACAGAATTATTGTATTACAGATTTAGGGCCATAAAAGGATTTAGAGGTTCTTCTGGGACAATAACCTCATTTATTTATTCATTTTATTTGTCTTATCCAGAGTGTCAATTGGGAAGTAGTTTATCAGGTCTAGATGTTCTTAGAGTCCAAGACCAAGAGATGAGGTAATTCATATTAAGGAAGAGCTCACCCTTTCTGAGCAAAGAATTGCAATATCTCTATAACAAAGAGATTGTATTATTATTACTATTAATAATAATAACTGGCATTTATATGGCACTTTTAGGTTTGCAAAACTTTGTCCCCATTACGTTCTTTGATTCTGTGAAATGAATGCGATTATTATTAACAGTAATTATTAATTAGATAGCTGTTTTGCATAGTGGTTGGAGCACTGGACCTAAAAATTAGGAAAACCTAAATTCATACATGACTTCCAACTCTGGAAAAGGGATATAAATATATATTAATACAAATGACTGAAAATATTGATGACAACAGCTGTAAACTTTACAGAGATGTGTATAATAATGATAACAAATGAAAATCATAAGGATTTCTTTAAAGAGACAATTCAAAGGTGATCCAGCCATTAACTAGCATTTATAAATAGTACTTCAAGATTTGCAAAGTACTTTACAAATACTATCTCATTGATCATCACAACAGCCTTGGTAGGTAGTTGCTATTTTCAACCCTGTTTCATGGATGAGAATAAGGCAGACCAAGGTAAAATAACTGAAAACTCATATAACTAGTAATTGTCTGAGACTACATTTGAATTCAGTCCTTTCTTACTCCATCTAGCTTCAGTACCTTATCCAGTCACATTACTGTCTATTTGCTATTTGTGGTTGTATGATCATGACCTTCATAATTGACATACTTTGTTTTATATTAAAATTTGAATTAATATCTTTTGTTTTTATATTTTTAAGTTAGTAATATATTCCTCTCCCTATCCCATTTCAGTAGCAAAAGAATTTTAAAAAGAAGCTGAAAACAAAAGTTTAGTAAAACTAATCTTAGTACACTGGACAAGTCTGATAATATATGCACTTTTCCTCACCCATAGTTCCTCACTTGTACCAAAAGAGAGAGGGATATACTTTATCATTTCTTTTCCTGAATATGAATTACAAAAACTCTACATCATATAGTATAACAATGCAAGCTACAGCATAATAACAAGATGTTTTTTTTTCTTGAATGGCTTATTGCTTGCATGAATTAAATGCTTATTTTCATCTAAATAATGGAAGTTATATTTATTTTCTTTTATTAGTTTCTCCAACAATAAAGTCTACAGGACCTTCTGAGAGATCTGTAGTGATATACAAATCTGTAACCTTACAGTGCATAGCTAATGGCATTCCCAATCCTTCTATCACCTGGTTAAAAGATGGCCAACCCGTGAACACTGCTCGAGGAAACATTAAAGTAAGTAAACAATAAATCTTTCATCACATCCAACCTCAAAAATTTGCAGTGAGTTACAACAACAACAACAAAAAAGTATTGGTGTGTTTTCACTTTTTTTTCTGGATTTACCCACATAGGCCAGATTTTTGTTTTCAATACCTACCAAAAACATGTATTATTGTGACAGTTTAGAGCTAAGGAGATTTGCTGACAGGGCTGAGAGAATGACATGGAAGATAGGTTCTGAAATATAGGATCATGGCAGAAGGGGATAACACTGGAATGGTTGAATGGAAATTAAGATCTGAGGGATGGAATTATACAGACTTCAAAATAAGGAGTCTAAGACCAAAGACAGACAAAACAAACTCCTTTGGTGTCTTTAGATTTCTCATATGTAAGAAAAAAAAGCAGGAAAAAGGGGATGCAGAATTTAATTTCTGTGGTCCTCTGCTTATTGACTCACTGAGGCTTCTATGATCTAACACTGTTCTGAAAGTCAAGAAACAGGGATTGTTTTCCAAGCTTTGACAATATACTAGCTATGTGATCTTGAGGATGACATTTATGTTTATTTGTTAAATGAGTCCATTGAACTCTCCCAATGTCTATTCTAGCTTCATCACTCTAAATTTCTATGGTTATAAAGAATTAAAACATGATCTGGACTTCATTACTATAATTTCTTGAAGGGCAACTTGCTGTTTTATTTTTTCTTATTTTATTCACAATGATTACTAGTGATTTACATGTAATAGCTCTTAAATTATATTTTAATAACTGAATGACACCAAACTCCAGTCTAGCTTACTAGCTCAACAATTCAGGTAACAGGATAATAATAATTATAACTACCAAATCTAAACTTTAAAAAAAGGATAAAGCAGTGTAATTTTGAATTTCTAAAATCATGCTTCTATGTCAGGAAAAGTCAAATTATTGTATTATAGATTTTTATATAGTTTTATTACTTAACACAGCATAATTCCTGGCACAGACTAGGCTCCTTGATAAATTTTTATCAGCTTATTTAAAAAAAATTGTGGGAATTGAGTTAGAGGCATAGCTATTTTAGTAAAAAAAAATGTAATTTTCAAACCATTTACAAATTCTATAAACATTTTATTTCACTCAAAGATAGCTTAAAATTTCACACACACACACACACACGTAATTGTAATTCAGGTTGCCTTTTTCATATTTACTGGAATTCCAAGTCATTGGTAGTAGATTTTTCTTAGCTTAACTATGTTCTTTTCAATAATGTCTTTCAACCAGTGTAATCTTTTTTTCTAATATGATCAATTGGTCCTGGCCTAATATGTTAAAGGATAATTTAGGTAGTGGAGAGAAACTAGAATGAGATGTTTTTTCACATGTATCAGCTTGTTCTTCCATGTGGCTTTTTTTTTGAGACTCAGAGATGAAGGTTACAAGCCACTGTAACATTTTTGTTTCCAATCAGCTTCAGTCTTCTGGCCGAATTCTACAAATTGCCAAAGCCCTTCTGGAAGATGCTGCTAAGTACACCTGTGTGGCTACTAATGCAGCTGGAGAAGCTCAACAGCATATTCGCTTACATGTGCATGGTAATTGCCATTTCTTCTTATAAGGAATCTATCTGTGACTTTTCTGATACTGTACATTCTATTTTATAGAATCAAGAATTGTTTCTAGAGACTTAACATGGCAAAATCCACACCATTTTATCTTATATGCAAAAAAATGTACAATTAAAATCATCATTTACAAACCAGATAACAAAATATGTTGTTTAGATAAAAGCACAGAGTCCACCATGGTCCTTTGAGTTAAATTATTGCCAAGGCTTATCATTTGATGAAGCTTTAGTAGGTGCTAGTTAATATTCAGTAATTCTTTGTTGTTCTTTTGACTGAACTAGTGATAACTCTTCCTTAGATGCACCTGTGATTTTTTTTTTGTTAGCTTATAAGTGCCTTAAGAGAAGGAGCTACCTCATTTAGACAATTTGCACAATGTGCTGATTTACAAGCACATATTCTATGTGCTCAATGTTTGTTGACTAATTTGTGATTTCTCTTGGAAGATTGGAGATATAACAAGAACTACATTTATTAAGCTATTCTGTACAATACATTTCATTTCCTGATCAGGAAGACACAATTTTGCTAAGATATCATCTTTATAAAGCCTGTAGTTTGGTAGAAAGAAAAGGCACAAGCACCGGTACCCCGATAACCCATATTACTAAATTGTAAAAGCATTAGAGAGATACAAAACAAAATACTATGTGAGGGCTATGTAAAATCCAGGAAGGATCAGTGATGTAGTCAATTTTTTTTAATTGGGTCGGAATCTAAACTACTACGTTACTACCCATG
This sequence comes from Antechinus flavipes, assembly GCF_016432865.1. Lineage (NCBI taxonomy): Eukaryota > Metazoa > Chordata > Mammalia > Dasyuromorphia > Dasyuridae > Antechinus > Antechinus flavipes. Next base: position 408,765,661 of record NC_067401.1, on the reverse strand, counting down.
AAGACTTCCAAGACTTCTATGTTTCCACCACTGAACATTGTATTCGTATACATAAAATACTCGCTTCTACAGGCAGTTCAAGCAGAAAGTAGATGACTTCTTTTTGGTTATGGACTACATGGCCACTGAAGTCCTTAAAATTCTTAAAGACTATGATTCCATGCTTCAGAGTCCAGCAATGTCCTTGCAATTGCAAGACTTGTATTTTCTTTCTCCTTTTCTCCAATTTCATGCTATAAGATTTTCCCAAACTATTTTTTTGGGGGGGAGAGATTGGGAATTCATTTTCCAATTTGAAATCTTATTGTTAAACTGGATTGCATTTGAGGAATATATTTTAAATTATGTCTTCTTTTCTTCCTAATGGATATATTTTCACTTAAATAAGCTTCAACAATTCAGACAATCCTAAATTGGTCTAGCACCTCTCTTTTAATCTATTTCCTAAAATGGAACTCATGGTCTAATCACAGATTTAATTAAGATAGTTAGCAAGTTTTCCTTTTAGAAACAAAATGTTTAATTTACTTTTGCTCTTTATTTTTTCCATCTCAGTTATTCATATATTTTAACAATATTTAATCATTTGTTCATCTCATTTTGCTTCATCATCAAATTGATTTTGCATCAAAGAATAATTTACCTTTAAGTAAAAGCAACTGCGATTTTTGGACAGATTGCCTTTCTTACCTATCCTTGTGTCTTCGATGTTGACATAGACATATATAAAATTGAAAACATTTCGAAAAATTTTCAGGCTTTCCCAGGATGATCAGTGGAATCTGAATTACAGACTGAGAAATATAAATCAATTATGAATGAATTACCCAGAATCATAGAGTAGTAGGGAGAACATGTATATAACCTGTGCTTTCTTCAATTGGAGGTCCCCTGAAAGCTACCATAATTTCAAATCATCCTTCATATATCTATCTACTCAAAAGAACTCATGAGTCTCACCAATGTTCCTTTTACCAGACCAACCAGAAGATGTTCAACAACAAAGACATTCAAGTAGCACAGAAAATTAAATAAGGAAACCCATCCTTTATCCCTGCCCCATCTGGAGAGACTTATTCTCCCACTGATAGTTCACCATGGGAAAAGAGGGAACATATATACATAAAACTAACCAACAAACTACATTTTAGAATGAGGTGACATTCTTAGGAAATAACCACAAAAAAATTCTTGCTAGAAGCCTTCTCCATCTTCAGTGTTGTTGTTATTGATTATTCTCCTCCAACTTTTATAGATTTCCTTGCACCATTCTCTTTTTTTGGTCATAATTTCATTGTAATTGCAATGTTGTTCTGCATCTTGGAGCTATTCTCTCTGTTGCTTAATCATTGGCAGCTGATTCTCTAAAGCTACTTTGCTTTCTATCAATTATGCTGCTGAATTAAATGTCTTTTGCTTTGAAATAATATGGACTTGGTTGACGCATAGCAGGAATATCAGTGAAAGCTTGAGAATCATTACTATCTATATCAAATCTTTCCTGATCTCCCCTCCTCTTCACTTTCTCAAACAGCAGCTAGTACATCTTCCCCCTCCCCGGCCAAAAATGTTGTAGGTATGTAGTATTTATATTTGTAATATATGTTCTTTTCTTCAGCTCAATTGGATACTCCTCAATGCAGAGACTATTTTATTTTTGTTTTTATATCCTTAGCAAAATTCCTCACACATAGTAAGTGTAAATACTTATTATGAATTGACTGATTGCTCTCAGTCAGCTGAAATCATATTTTTCACTCTACTCTGTGGAGCTTTTAGCTCTTTTAGCACAGTTTTGGGGCTCTCTTCTTCTTTTGTCATTTAACCCTAAAGGCAGAGTCAGATAGTCACTCTTCAGTTTGCCTTTGACTTCTTTTGGTATTATAAAAGTTCACACTGAGTTTTCCTACCACCACTTTTGATTTTAGATTAAGAAAATTTCTTTCAAGTCTTTTTCACTTTCATGGTACCTATGCTAACCATAGGAATTCCAATTATCAAAAATGGAGGAGCAGGATGGAATTAATAACTTTTTATTTCTTTTTTTGTTGTTCACTCATGTCTGACTATGCACAACCCCATTTGGGGTTTTCTTAGCAAAGATACTGATGTGGTTTGCCATTTCCTTTCCAGCTTATTTGCAGATGAGGAAACTAAGGCAAAGTTAAATGATTTGCCCATGTCATACAATTAGTTGATGTCTAAGGCCAGATTTGAACTTGGGAAGATGAGTCTTCCTGACACCAAGCTTAGCACCCTATATAGTCTGTCACCTATCTACCACAATCTTTAATTTCTTTCAGGCATAAAATCATTATTGTTGTTCCTACAAAATGAAAGGAACTAAATTATATCTTTTTTGACTCTTGTTCAAGAGCTCAAAATAAAGTGCATATGGTAAAGGAGACCTACCACAAAGATTTTTTTAAAGTACCTAGAGATCTAAGAATATGGTGGGGAAATATTGCACATTTTCCCTTGCTGGGGCAATTTCCTATAATTATCAGTAAGTTTTTCAGAAGCACAAAACTGCAGTAATCTCATTATATGCAATTTAGCAAGTGTATTTTCTCTGATAATCATTTTTGATGTAAAGATTCCTTTTTCTAGACCCAATACCAGGGAGAAACACTTTTCTCATTTTATTCTCCATTCTTTCACTGTTGCAAAAATATTATTTTATATTTTTTTCATAGCAAGTGTAGAGACATTGGGTTACATGATAGGGTTAAATTGGCTTTTATGAGCTAAGTTGGGAATGTAACCAACATTGTTTCTATAGGAAAATCTGTTCTCAGTTCCAAAAACCTGACTTTAAAAATGTTTGGACACAAGCCCATGTGCAAGTCTCATGTATTTCCATTCATTCGTTACTTTCACCATTTCCAGACCAGTATTGATTGAGCTGGGGAATATACACCCCCCACTCCTGCTTCTTTTCTACCACAGGAGAGAAAAGCAGCCAGGAAAAAAGAGTTTATGGATTCCACCTTTATTTCCTTCATGCTACATTTACTTGATGTAGAAGCAATGTCTGCCTTCCTTAGTTGTTTCTCTTTTAGAATGAGGAAAAGAGTATCAGAAAAGAATTAAATGAAGATCTGCACTAATATTCTTTTTATCAAACCAACAAGAGGTCACATCAATTTCACAGCAAAATACAATTAATTAAAAGGAACAGCAAAATAAATGACAAATAAAGTCTTCATATACAAAGGAATGTATTTCCCCATAGTAGAAGAGGGAGTAAGAGCATACACAAGAAAAAATATTGGAGGAGAGAGCACAACTAGGCAACACATTTATTCAGGGTTCGTCACTCTCTCAACCTTTTTTTGTGTATGTTTGGTGCTGCTATTGTTTATTTTCCCTTGCAAAACTACCAGTGATTTCCTCCTAATTTATTGACATCCATGAGTTGTGGCTGTTCTACTGAGTTACATTATTTTCCTTTCATTTTGTTGCTCATTGTGTATCTGCTAATCTCCTGAGTCTGGGCTGTACTCTTCCAATTTCTTCCAAGCTAGAGGATTGTATTCTAGTCTCTAGGCAACAATGATAAATTTTTATTTTGGAATGAGGGAGAAAGTTCCTCAAAGCACAAAGAAATTCACATTCACAAGCATTAACTTTAGTATTTTAAAAATTATGATTTTACTGATATGGATGGAACACAGATTGAAGTATTGTAAACCTTAGTTACAGTCTTCATGAGCTGTTATGGCTACCACCTGGAAGTTAGTCTTGTGGTGAAGAGTCATCTTGAATTGAACTACACTGATGTTCAGGTGACAGTCAGACAATGGTTGCACACATAATGATTATCAGCCTAGCAAAATCTGCCAGAAATTGTTATTTGTTGGTACCAACTTCAAAAGTTTGTTCTAAGAGCAAATATCAATATTTAAAATGAATTGAATATAAATTTATCTTCAGTTTAATTGGTTTGTGTTAAATTGATAGCTTTATAATTATATTTCCTATTCTTTTTCAAAGAAAATTTAAGGCATTTCACTACTATAAAACACTTCTATAAATCCACTTTTGTGGATCAGTTTAGGAGACAAACTAATACTTAAATTTTCTGGAGGAGAATGTACTTCTCGTTTCAAACAACAGATTTACAAATAAACTTTTGTGTATAACCCATTCAGAAGTTAGGAAATTTTTATACTTTCATTCATTCTAATAGGACTAACCTTTCTCTATTCTAGATTCTGCTTTTTAAATGTCCTGGCTTCTAATCTTTACTCAGAGACTATGTATTTGATTCTTTCAACAAATAATGATAAATCCTACTGCTGCCTTTATTGTTTACCAGGGCCCTTTGGAGACTTTAATAAATCCAGTGGAAACATCTGCAGAAATATTTGTCATTATTATAACCTTCTAGTTTATGTGTATATGTGTGTGTGTGTGTGTGTGTGTGTGTGTGTGCACGCACGTGTGTGAGGGAGGGGGGATGTGATGCCAAATTACCGTTCATATATATATATACATACATACATATATATGTGTGTGTGTGTGTGTGTGTATACACACACACATACACATATGTATGTGTGTATACATATTACATATACACTGTGTGTGGATATATGTATATGTGTTTTTTATTCCCAAATAACTGTCAAATAATACCAATCAAAAACTTTTTATTCTCCCTCTGCTCTTTTTGGTTTCTCACATGTAGATTAAAAGATAAGGGAACCAGATTTCCATTTATTTATGAATAAATTGGATCTGTGGCACTATTCCTGCAATTTCTTTATATTAAATTAGATAATTAAGTGGCACTAACTCTTTCATGTTACTATCATTGTCACATGCTCCATCTACTATTCACTATTACCGTCACATATCTTGGTTATTATATATCATAACTCTTGGGCCAGTAGGATATTATTATAGCATTAGCTATACTTATAATAAAAATAATGAGGAACTATTGAAAGAATTTCCCAAGAACACAATTTATTCTTCCAAACTGATTTAAATGTTAGGGTTGAATCTTCCTCATTACTCACCCAAAAGTGAGTGCAATAATTTTGGTATTATTTTTTGTATATCATGTATAATTTCCCCCCTTTGTAAATGGAGAGATTCATTAAGAATATGTAAAAATCCATCCCTATCTTGAAGACTAGATATGTGATATTTTCTTTTAGCCATTTTCCTGTTGTCAGTACCATTTTCACTATTATGTGTATGCACTAAGATCAACAAACACATACATGTGTGTATGTGTGTGTGTATGTATGTATGTATACTTATGTAAATTTCAAAAAAAAGTTACAGATTCCAATCTGTTTCTACCTTAGTATATGATATTGGCACATTGTTTTTTTCAGAGAGAGAATATTTGGTAGTTGACATTGCTGTTGATAAGTCCATTAGGTTTTTTTTTAATTAAACTTTTTATTTACAAAACATTTGCATGGGTAATTTTTCAACATTGGCCCTTGCGAATCCTTCTGTTCCAAATTATCCCCTCCTTCTTCCCAACTCCCTCCTCTACATGGCAAGTAGTCCAATGTATTCTAAATATGTTAAATATATGTATACATATTTATACAGTTATCTTGCTTCACAAGAAAAATCAAATCAAGAAGAAAAAACCTGGGAAAAAACACAAAATGCAAGCAAAAAACAGAAAGAGTGAGAATGTCATGTTGTGGCATTCAGCTCCCACAGTCCATTCTTTGAGTGTAGATGGCTCTCACTGAATGATTGGAATTGGTTTGAATCATCTAGTCCATTAGTTTTTATGGGCTTATCAGCAGTAGTATCAGCTGGCATTATAATCAATGCCATATGCAAAATTTTTTCAGCTTTGTAAAAACCTCTCAAAACTTTCCCCTGTCATTATTTTTCAGGAATCCATGGCGATTCCCATGTTTTGACATAAAGCATTAGAGTAGCACTTTAATGGAAGAAATATATGTTTATAATAGACATTTATAATATATATGGATTATATAATATATCCATATATATGTATAATATATAATATATATTTCCATTTATAAAATATATATGGAAATAGGTAGGTGGATAGATGATAAAGTAGATAGATGATAGACAAATAGCTAGATAGTTAAGAGAGAGATAGGTGTATAGAGTATCTATCCCCTGTATTAAAAATTTCTGACTCAGAGAAGAAGCAAGTAGAAAAGAGAATGAAGAAGTCCTGTTTGCTGATTTTATAAAAGACTTAAGGTATAGAAGCTTAGGTGCATAAGCTAAGCCATAAATTCTAACTCTCTGACTCAACCCATTATTAAGCAAAAGAGAGAAGAATGGCTTCTCTGAATTCTTTGGCTATATATCTCATTTTTGTGACATCTGTGCATGTCTGCCCACAATACATGTATTTTAACTAGATTTCACATAAAAATATTGGAAAATAGCATAAACATAATGTGATATTTGCTTCAAATCTTACCACCTTTAAGGATTGTTTAATAGAAAATTTCAGTCATGGCCTTCAAATCTCACTCATAGCCAAAAGAAACATCTTACCACATCATATGACTGATGAGTGGTCAGCCACCCTTGTTTAGAAGATTTCATATGATTGAATAGCCACCACCTATTGAATTAGCCCACTTAATCAGCCTTCTAATTCTTGGGAACTTTATCTGTATGTTAATCTTAAATTTCTAGCTTTGCAACTTACATCCATTGCTTTTAGTACTACCCTTTGTAGCCAAACAGCACAACTTAATTCTTCTTGTTGACAACCTTTCAGGTTTTGAAGACATCTGTAGTGTATTTCTTAAGATCTATTTCCCCCTGACTATACATTTTCAGTTCCTTCAATTCATCTGTTTCATAATTTTCAGGCCTATCAACATTCTGCTTTCCTGTCCTTCCTAAGCTGTGATGTCCAGAATACAAAGGGATTCTCCATATTGTTTTCTGACCTCTTACTCTTCTTCATATATCTTAAGATTACATTATCTGTTGAGTCAATATTATCATTTTAATTCACAAACTAAAACTACTTTTTTATTAAATAAATTGTTATTTAGCCAGGAGTGTAGTGGGAAATGCTTATGTAGTTCTTAGCAATTTTCTCCATCATTTCCTTTAGCCAGCCAATCAACAGAACAATAAATCAAACCCTGGTTTGTAGTGTCTGTCTATTTCCAATTTGTAAGTGCTCATATTAATTTTTTTAATAGTCAGTTCTTACTAATTTAGTTCAGGCTGTCTATAGCATTTCCTTGTGCTTAACCTTGCTTCTTCTACCTTAGATTATAATTATGAAGCTTATTGTGGGAACCCAAGTTTAATTTTTTACATTCTTCTCTAGAATTTACATCTCAGCCCAGCGTCCCTGCCTGTCAAAGTGCTTTTTTGAATCCTCTCAGTTCAGTCATTCATTGTGTTATATACTCTTCTGAGCTTTGTCTTGTTCGCAACCCTGGAAACAAATTGCCATATTGCACCTCCAATGTGTTATATGTTATGGTCTACCTAAGAAATCAATCTGATTGGTCCCATTGTCTTCTCTTGTAAGTTTTAGCCTTTAAGATTTTTAGCCATTTAAAAGTAATTTCAGAAAAAAAACTGAAGAGTATAAGTAAGTCTCTAATTGATAACAGGATTGAAAATCTCTTTTCCTTAAGTGAATTTTCCCTGTGTATTATGTCTTTCCCAATGACAATCTGAACTACAGCTTGAAAGATTTAAAATAATCATTCAATCAGTTGACAAACACTTATTAAATACTTACCATGGGTCAGGTACTTTGCTAAATGCTGAGAAAGCAAATATAAGGGGGGAAATGATCTTTTGAGATAATATTTGTAACAGAATGCATGATATATAGTAAATAAAGCACTTAATAATGCTTGTTTACCATCACTAAAAAGGAACTTTCATTCTAATAGAGAGGACAGCACAAAAGAAACCTTAAGAGACAGAGATGGTGAAAGTACTTGAGGCAGGGGCATAATGAATCTTGAAGAGCAAAGCCTTGTGAGAATGACTAACTGAAAAGCCTGGTTACCCTTCTTAAGTGGAGATTCTGAGAAGAAACATCTAATCAGAGAGAGGGATCTAGGAATACAGTTTTATATTTTAGAGCTAAAGGGACCATCCTGGATGAAGCGGTCTCCAGGCCATGATAGACACAAAGTCAAGGGAGAAATAAAATTAGTTGGGAGGAAATCCCCAATATGAAAATTGTTCATTTTTGTACTAGGTTACCCACAATATTCAGAACTATAACCCATATTTATTAAAAACTTAGCCTGCATATTTTTTTACAATAGCTACTATATGTTTAAATCATAAGTCATGCAGTGTTTTTGTGTTTCTTCCCAGAGGAAGATTTTTTATATCATAGAAACTTTTAAAGATCTATTCATAGTGCATTCAACATTGAGATACTCAATAATTGTTGAATTTAGTGTCAAATGGTATAGGTCACCTTCATGTAAAATGTTTCAGTAATTATTGAGATAGGGAAGGGATTTGTAACTTTCAGTTTCATTGATGTAGAGAAGTAGTTGGTAACTTCTTTCAGGTGAACACATTTTCTGCCTGTCTGTACTTAAAAAAACTTACTCAATATCCATAAACAAACAAAAAACCTTCCAATTTTTGCCCCAGAATATGCATTTTTATCTGACTTATTCAGAATGTTTATACTTTTAGAACCTCCCCACTTTGAGAATGCAGGGAAGATGTTGAATGAAACAGTTGTGATTAACAGTCCAGTACAGCTTGAATGTGAAGCATCTGGAAATCCTTTGCCTGGTATGTTTGTTTACTTTAGTATGTTGTACCTTATTGTGTTTGAGAGATTCTAGGAATTATAAAACTTTGTGTGAAAATAATTTTCTATCATAGCTCCAACAATAAAATTACTAAGATTAGTAGCGAGTAAAACCTAGTATAAATAGTATCAAAAAGTGAAGTTTTGGAATTTGCATTGCGGTTGTTAATTACATAAAGAGCATTAATATGAGTCACTTAATTGTTATGAATGTTCATTTCATATAAGCTATCCAATTAATAATAGTAAAAATGGAAGACATTTAGTACTTTAAACTTTGCAAAAACCTTACATATACCATCTCATTTGATCCCGGGTAATATTATTATTCCCATTTTGCAGATGCAGAAACTCATTTATGGTTAAACAGCTATTAATTATGGGGGGATAGCAGTTTAAATAATATTTTCTGACATAGAGCCCAGTACTTTTCCTCATTATACAATATTACTCTTCCAAATCATTTGACATTTATTGCTGTGATAAAGAATATACAAATGAGGCAGCTATATGCATGGTAGATAGAGTACTAGGACTGGAGTCAGGAATACCTGAGTTAAAAGGTAGCCTCAGACTGTAGCAGTGTGATCTTAGACAAATTATTTAATCTCTGTTTATCTCAGTTACTTAAACTATAAAATGGGGATAATAGTAGTATTTACCTCACACTGTTGTTATGAGGATCAAATAAGATAATATTTGTAAAATGATTTGCATAATATCTGATAATAAGTTCAACAAAGTAGCATCATACACAAACTATGTTGATTGTCATGCTAAACTGCTATTACTGATGAAAAATTGGATTTTCAACATTTGTTTAATCCTGTTGATTGATAATGTACATCAAAAATTTATAACAATGAATCTTGAAATCATGTAAGAAAAGATGCAGGCCAATCTTTTTACATTGGAAGAACATCAAAAAAAAAAAAAGAAATAGCATAAAGTAAATGTGTTTTCTATCTAAGGATAATTATCTTTAGGTTCAGAGAATGAAAGATAATTTTTAATGTCTCCCTATTAGAGAAGAAGAGACAATCCTAGTCCTCCATTAATATATTTGTGATGTTGGGAGAAAGAAAAGCCTTCCTCATTCTGGGTGAACCTCTTATGATGAACTTTTGTAAGAAAATAAACAATAGTCACATAGGGCAGTGGAGAGGGGAAGATTATTATTTGCATGGTTGCGGGGGATCTCCTTTTTTGGTGAGGTCTTAGATCCTTTAGGTTTTCTAGTTTGGAGCAAATTGGGGAACCAACATGAACATGGGATTAAGAGAGTGACTTCCTGAATGGCAATTGTGCTGCAGCTTTTCACACTTACTTTTTTTTATTCCCCCATATTCCTCTTTCAGCAATTACATGGTATAAAGATAATCATCCACTTTCAAGCTCTGCTGGTGCCACTTTCTTGAAAAGGGGACAAATCATTGAGATTGATAGTGCTCAAATTGCTGATACTGGCATTTACAAATGTGTAGCCATCAATACTGCAGGGACTGCTGAATTATTTTACAGCCTACAGGTTCATGGTAAGTTTCACCTATCCTAAATTAATCTGGGCAGGGCAGTTATTCAAAATAACTCAAGGACAATAAGTCTCTTGAACTTTTAATATAAACATTTATTATGTTATCTTGGTTTAGAGACTAAAGCATTTAAAATATATTGATATATAATCAAAATATATTGACAATATATTATTTTTTGAGACATGTTAATATCTGCTTGATCTTTAAACACGTTTAAATGGTTTTTCTAGTCTTAGAAATCTTATTAGCTAGTTATAATAATCATGTTTATTAATAAATATTCCTATGAATCACAAGTGTTTTGGCCAAAAAAAAAAAAACCTTTCTCTCTCTAAATAGAAAGTACTTTATAGCAGAAGAGGAAAGGGATGAGAAGTCTAGTCCCAGCTTTGTCAGTGTCTAGCTTTATAACCTTAGAAAAATCAACACATTTTTCTTTGCCTCCATTTCCTCAGTTTTTAAAATCTGGGTAATAATGATTTCCTTTTATATCTCACACAATAACTATGAGGATAAAATTAAAAATGTATATAAAATCTTTGGGGAAAGCTAAAAAAAAACTATTGTAGAAATAGAAAACACTATTTCTATTATGGCACCCCCTGTGTCTTGATCATGGCATTAAATCATTTTAGTATTAACTTGCCTTATCATAATTCTCATTTTTTTTAGTCCCCCCATCAATTTCTGGCAGTAATGACATGATGTCTGTGGTCGTTAATAACCTGGTAAGGTTAGAGTGTGAGGCCAGAGGCATCCCTGCACCAAGTTTGACCTGGCTAAAAGATGGTAGCCCTGTCTCCAGCTTCTCGGATGGAATTCAGGTATTTGCTGCCACTATACTAAAGAAATCAATTACTGCTAAGACATGAGAAATAAAATTAGAAAGTTATACACCGCTAGAAAAATCTGTATATAGAATGGAAGCTTCATTTAGGGCTGGTTTTGGAGTCAGGTAATCTGGATTTAAGTTTTACCCCTGAACCATATTTAACTGTGTAACTATAAACTGAGAGCAGCTAAGTGCCGCCATAGTGCATAAAACCCCCAGCTTGGAGTCAGGAAAGCTCATATTCCCTAGATCAGATCTGACCACAGATTCTTACTGGCTGTGTGACTATCATCTAGTCACTTGACTCTATTTACCTCTGTTTCCTCACCTATAAAATGGGCTGGAGTAGAAAATGGCAAATTGTTCCTTATATCTCTGTTTAAAAAAAAAAAAAAAAAACCTTCCAGTGTTGTCACAGAGTCAAACATGACTGAAAATGACTGAATGACAATAACAAAGTATGCATGTATAGAAATGAATAAAATTGATTCTGCAGACATCTTCTGTTCCAGTCCAACTATATCTTAAATATGGCTTGTGCTTCTGGCTAATTTTAACACTGCTGATAAGGTGAATAAGAAGAACAAACAAAGTAACTGAACACCTGAAGATGCTATTTGAGCCAATCTTTCCCTTTTCAAAATTTTTCCTTTTGCATTTTCTTTGTCTAAATTCTTTGTTGCCAGCTAAAGTATAAAATAACTGTCTTTTACTATATATTTTTCTGGATTGACTCTTCCTTTTAGATGTTTAATCAGAAATAGTTAAGTGGAAAGTTAAGGATTCATATAAGGAAATTTTTTTAACAATCAAAATTTTAACAATCCAATTTCAGAAATAGAATGGGGCTATTTTAGATAGTAAGGGGCTCTGCTTCAAGTAGATATTTAAGAACTGGTTAGGTAATTATTTGTCCTTTAATATAAGGATATTTTTTGCCAGGCCCAATAGAAATTAAATGGCCTCTGAAGCCTTTTTTAAACTCTTAAGATTCTGCAGAATTCTGTGATTGTGGCATGTGAACTTGGATCTAATTGAATTTTATTGAGTAAAAAATGAGAAAAATAAATCAAATCAAAATCAAAATTTGCTTTTGTATTTTTAATCAACTAAATTAGTTTCCTAACCTCTTTTGTTTTTTTCTTTCTTTTCAATACATCATGCTTTCTTTAATTCTTCCTTGTCCAGAGCCTTTGAAGGCTTGATAGAAGGTAAATATGGATTACTGAGATGAAAAATAGACAACAGTGTCATCTATTAATATTCCTATTTTAAATTTAAGTTTAATATTTATTAACAACAATTGGAAAAGGAATAACTGAGTGTTAATTATTTTTGTGATTTCATCTTTTCTCCTCTCTTATAAAATTGAATGATTATCTAATTTGTTGCCTACAATATCTCCTTCCTGCAACCTCTTTTATAAGCACACTTTTTTTTTCATAAAAATGACAGCCCGGGGGTAACAGTTGCTACCAGATTCAGTATGGAGAAATTTTATGATTATGTTATCTCTTGTATGTAATCTCTATTATTTATCCTTTATATCTCTTGCTACCATGGACAGTGCTTTCACATTCAGGCAAACTAGAGATCTCTATAAGTTAAGATGACACCAATAGACAAAATTCATCGGAAAAGGCATTAAAATAAGAGATGGGAAATCTGGGAATGCATTATTGACTCTGCCCACTAAGTATCTTTGAATCAGGGCGGTCAATGTACTTCTTTTTCTGGATTTTTGTTTCTTCATAAAATAAATGTGTCTCAGTGACATTAGGTGATTTCCAAGGTCTCCTCTAAGTTTAACATTCCATGAATTTTAGAAGAATAAAATTTTCTGCATGTTGCAAAAAAAATCCCTTTTATTTCATTATTTGGGGAAATTAGTTGATAACATCATTTAATTCAGATTAAAGACCTGTACTCAAATTCTGTCTCAGACATTTACTAGATCTTTGATCCTAGGCAAGTTACTTAGTTATCTGCCTCAGTTTCTTCATATGCAAAATGAGGATAATCATAGAACCTCCCCCCCAGGGTTATTGTGAGCATTCAATATGATATCTGTAAAGCTCTTTGCAAATCTTAAAGCACCATATAAATTGCTCTATCTAGTATTGTTATCATTACTTACTAAAACAAATTTTCAAGAGAGAAATCTATTAAACTTGATTTTTTATTATTTCCTTTATAGGTGCTTTTTGGTGGTAGAGTCCTAGCATTGACTAGTGCACAAATCAGTGATACAGGAAAATACACCTGTGTGGCAGTGAATGCTGCTGGGGAGAAACAAAGGGATATTGATCTCAGAGTATATGGTGAGGAATATCAGTTCCCTTGTTTGTTACTTATTTGTATCAAAAAGATTATGCAGAAGGAGGGAAGTGTTAAAATGTCATAAAAGGTACTAATGATATTTAATGTGATCAACTCAGAACAAAACTCAATTTGTGTTTTTTTTTAAATAAATTTTATTTGTTTTTTTTTCAATCTTGGAACCAAAAATAAACATACATACCATATCCTGCAGAGAATATTACTTTCTCAGTAATAATTATGTTATTGTTTATGTAGTTTAATAATTATAATGATGTGATGCTATCAACATGCAGGGTTTTTAAAAATGTGATTTAAATCTGGTCCAGCTTTCAGGTGTTCTTGGTTTATTGCAGACATTAAAAAAAAATTTCCCCTTATATTCCTTATTTGAAATCCTAATGTCATTTAAAATTTTTATACCAATAATGCTGAGCTTTAATGTAGGAACTAATGGAATGGAAAGTATGATTAATTATGCCTTAAGTGTTTAAAATTTACCTCTTTTTCTGGATTTTCGTTTCTTCATAACAAATGTTTCCTTATAAAATAAATGCTCTCAATGACATTAGCTGATTTTATATGACTATTTTTAGACATATAAAGTATGTAAAAGATAAAACTTTTAAAAACTCAAAAAAAAACCCATACCTAAGTTGTATGAGATTGATGTTTATACGGAGTATAAGAAGCCTAAGAATATTAGCAGCAATCCTACTATTTATAGTCTTCTACCAAGGCAATCTCCCAATTATTCCACTCAAGGCACATGATTGCCTGTTTTTATTTAATTCTTCATTCAGAGGTATCTACAAAGAGTTCATACTGTTGTTAAGATACTTTTATCAAATATTAATGTGTTTATTTTAATTAGATTTTAATTTAATTTAAATTTAAAATTTAATTTTAATTAAAATGTAATAATATTAATTAAATAATCAAATATGTGCAAAATGCATAGTTTTATTATTGTTGTTGCTTATCATATGGGGATAAGATAAAAAATGCCTCTGATTCTATTAGGTCTTCTAAGGACGCAGCCTACTGTGAGGAAGTTAGAACTTTTTGATCTCCATTTAAATGTAAGGCTTGTTATTTTAGCACACTCAGAACATATGATACTTGTTTAACTGTTTAATTCCTTTGTGATTATATAATTAAAAACTAAATTTAAGATGGTACATTTTTTATCTCAAAACATTTTAATTTCATTAGTAAGTCCATCAACAAGAATTTATTAAGCATCTTCTATGTTTTAGGCATTATACCTACATGCTGGAAGTACAAAGAATAGTAAAAGACAATGCTCCTAAAGTATTCCCATTCAAGCAACTGTGTACAAGCAAGGTATATACAGTATAAATTGAAGCTAGCCAACAGAGGCAGGGAAAGACATTAGGATTTGGGATGATGGGAATTGGAAAAGGCTTCCTGCAAAAATTGGGATTTTAGCCAGTATTTGAATGAAACCAAGGAAACCAGCAGGAAGAAATGAGGAAGGAGAGAATTTTAGATATGGGAGATGGCCAGCAAAAATTCCCACAATTTAGAGGTGGATTGTTTTATGTGAGGGAAAAATCAAGAAAACCAGTGTCAATAGATTGTAGAATACTTTGTGGGGGAGGCAAGTAATATATAAAAAGATTAGAAAAATAGGAGGATACCAGGTTTTTAGGTGTCCTAAGAAGATTTTCTATTTGATCTTGGAGGTGATAGAGAGCTACTAGAGTTTGTTGAATAGGGATGTAATTTGACAAACCTGTGCTTTAAGATAAGTTTGACAATTGAGTGGAGGATAGATGGGTGGGGAGATTCTTCAAGAAATATCTTGCAAATAGTCCAAGCATTGAAATGATGAGGGCATATGACTATTTGTATTGCTGCTACTACTTCTACTTTTCCTAGTTCTTCTATTCTCCCTCTTCTTCCTTTTTCTTTTCCCCTCCTCCTCCTCTGCCTTTCCCCCCTCTCTCTTCTTTCTCTAAAACTGATGTTTTTTCATAATATATAGGTAACCCTGGGTTCCTACTGGCAGAGAACAAATCCTGGCAGCTTCTATCAATATGGAAATATTTGACATACAGACTTGGCAACCAGTGAGGATCAGCCTACCTGTGTTTGGAGAGCCTTATAGTTTCATAGTTCTAAAAGCTCCCTGAGAGGCCATCTAATTTAACCCACTCAGTTTACAAATGAGTATAGTAAGTTCCAGAGAAGTTCATTGACCTGCCCCAAAACACACACAATAGTGACACATACAGAATTTGAACCCAGGTCCTTTCATTTATTACTAGTTTAGCTTTAGGATAATATATTTTTTGGTCAGAGCAACTTCCAAAGGCCATCAACAAAAATGTAGTGATGTTACAATCTGTTTCCAGGGAGGGAATAACCATACCAATTAAACCACCAGTTTGAATTATTATTGAAATAGTAAAATGAGGAGCCAAGTCTCTTATTTCAACTGAGGCATATTAATCTTTAGAGGGGAGTTTTGCACAGATTTACCTAAGGATAGAAGAATTCAGTTTTTCCTAGAATAAGATCAGTACAGTGTAAGAATCTCACCTTTGTAGTGTTGCATGTTTGGAATGTATATTGTCTCACTTTGAGGACTTAAACTAAGAAACTTGAGAACAATAGTTTTATATTTTCATTGTACTTTTACTTTAAAGAAATCAGAAAAAAAAAGAAATCAGAAATGTTTTGCATAAATTCATGTGTAGTTTCTTAATGAGGGTTGAAGATGAGGGAGAGAATCTGGAATTCAAAAGTTTTAGAAACAAATGTAGAAAAAAAATTGTCTTAAATGTAACTGGGAAATAATATTAAATAAATAAGTTTTTAAAGATAAAATAAAAGAACTCAGATAGTTTTACCAAGGATCACAAATTAGGATCTCAAATCTTATAACTCTGTGCTGTCTGTTTTTAAGCAATTACATTCTTCAAGTGTAATACATAAAATGAAAAACTACCCTACTGTGAAGTCTTCCCCAAGAAACATAACTAGGAAACAAAGTAGGAATAACAGAAAAAAGAAGCTGAGGAACTGAAGGTCAGGACCTTCTCTTTCCCAGACTAAACAAAAAGTTGGGAATGAAAGACAAGAGAGATAAAATGTATTTATTTGGGTAATGTATATCCTTCAAAGTAATTAGATTCATTTTAATTTATGTTCTACAAGAAACAAATGCTCTATTGTTTTTTTCAGTCTGTGTCTCAGTTTTAAAAAGCTAGTTTGTTTTTCAATTTGCTTCAGCTCACTTAACTCCAGAGAAAGGTAATTGAAGGATAAAATATTTTGAAATAAATTAGCATTGTACTTTCCCTGGTTGTTTCCAACTCTCAGTTCTATAAACATCCATAAAGAATACAGACTCTTTTGTGCATACTACAAAGAAACAAAGATAAACATATTTTTATAGTAGTACTGTTCTTCTTATCCACAGAGACCAGACTTTCCCTTAAATTATTTCCAAACTGTGAAATCAGCTATTCTGCTCAATACTTTCTGTGCTAAAAAATAGAAGGAAATATAGTGAAATTATGTGTTTTATAATGTATTAGAAAGTGGCATTGGCTATACTTATGATGCTACTATTAATGCAATTTTAATGTCAAACAAGCTAATTGGTTATCTTTTATCTAAGGCAGACCTGTATTATTTCTTAAACAAAATTTCAATGTTTCCTGTAATCTCCTTTTCTCCCCTTCCTCCCAAGAAATGACTTGAAACATAATCTTATGCTAGATATTTCTGTTTATTTTCATAAAAGGGGGGGAAAAGCATCACAAATCAGTGCAAAATGTATTTACCTAAGTATTTGCTCAAAAAGTCCATTTAAGTCATGGTACAGTATACATTTTCCAAGAGCAGAAATACCTCTGGAAAAGTTTATGCCCAGAATCTATCACACATTAACAATACATGGAGAAGGAAGAGGGGGTTATCTCAGTATAAGAGTCCATAATGTCAATTCAAATTTTGCTCTTTTTTTTCTTAATAATGACTTCTACAAGCAGAAAGGACAGTATCTGATTAATTTACCATATTCTAAAGCTCACTTCCTGTCACAACAAATATTACAATAAAATTTCTGTAGCAAAAAAATTTCTAAAACCTGGACAATACACTCCATTTTGGAGTAATCTTTGACAGAAATTAAATTCCCTATTTTATACTGGTAAATGGTTTTGTTTTAATCTATTTATTCTTTACAAATATGAAGAAATTCTTCTATGTATAAAAACTCATGGAAAGGATTACTGGGGGACAAGTAGCTTCCTCAAGGTGGCCCTCAAGGTAGCAGGCTCAACTTCTTCATTGGTTTTTATTTTAATTATTATATAACTGTGAAAAAGAGTTCTTAAAAGGTTATTCAATCTACTCTCTCATTTCTGCTTCATTCCTGGTATATTTTCAACTTATACCACCAAAGAGAAAAAAATATTTTCTCCACTTTTTACCACATTCAAAAGAGGACACTTTTACAATTTTCATCAAGAAATCATTTCAGTGCCTGTCAATCCCTATTACTAGAAAATTATAAATTTAATGCTTTGCTTCTTATATTGTGAGAATAGTGAAGTTGGTCACTAAGCTACTTTTTTCTTCTCTTAATTGTATGGTTTTGTCTCCACTGGTTTTTGGTTAATATATAATTTAAAAAGTGGTATAAAATAACTGTTAAGAAAGTGGTAAGAAGAGCATGGAACTGGGTTCTGATCCTTTATCTGGCTCTAAATGGAATCTTGGGCTGGTCATTTAACTCCTTTATGTCTTAATATCATTTTAAAAAACAGAATATAAAAATGATTATATATAGTTATTGCATATACTATATAAATGTTAAGCTAGTCTCTAATGTCCTATATAACCTATATAACCCTGAGTCTGAAAAATCTACTATTGTAGAATTGTACTTTACAAACAGTACATTTTGAAGATGAACTTGCTTTTCTTTCATTAATGAATAACTTTTTTCCTCCCCCTTTTTTAGTATGTTTGTTGTAATATCCTTTGTAAAAAAAAAAATCTAAATTTTGATAATGGATCATTTTTAGCTTTGAGACCTGCTACCCTTCTTCGTGAAAGTTTTAAAGATGAAACCCTCAGCAAAAAAAAAAAAAAGTCTGTTTAAAAAGAACAGATTTAATCTGTGCCTTTGTTATGCTGTATCATAGACCAACTTTCTTTAGACAAGACATCAAGGCAACATGCCAGACTGCCTGCAGAAAAACCATTTATGATAACCAACAAAACATTTCATTTTATCTCATGATGATTAATGAAGATTAAATATGCACTGATCTCTTCCTTTCTGAGAAAAATCTCTTTCCATCTTTTGTTTAGTTCCACCAAATATTATGGGAGAAGAGCAGAATGTCTCCGTCTTCATTAACCAAGATGTGGAGCTACATTGTCAGGGCAATGCTATTCCCCCACCCATTTTGACTTGGTTAAAAGATGGTCGACCTCTGCTAAAGAAATCAGGCCTCAGTATCTCTGAAAATGGAAGTGTTTTGAAGGTAAAATTCATATATTTACTCTTTCTTATGCTTTTTTCAATTTCACAATTCAATTAGTAGCTGCTGTTAAAATTTACTGAATATTACCAAAATGCTATTATTTTTTCCCAGAAAAATTCAAATACCATTTCAAGGATAATATAAAATTTTTACATTCCATGCTTAAATAAATGTAAGTGTAAAATCATACATACCTCTCCCTATTTTTCACTATTTTTGATATTTACTTTGGAATCTTTAAACAGAGAAAGAATATTATAGTTTCATCCTCAGTCAACAAATATTCATTAAGTATATATTCTTCAAAAGATTAATCAAAATTATTTTAGATTCTTTAGAATAACAAAGAAGACATGATATCTCCTTTCAAAGAGCTGACAATCTCATTGAGTAAATGAAATAAATATGCAAAAAGTAAAATTGCTTTACTTTCTGTTGTTTGTGGAAATGTGTTCTCAAATAAAAGCACAGTGCAAGCAAATATTGTCTTGACATTCAAATTCAAAACATTCTGAATTATAAAATAAACATAGTTATTGAAATAAAAAATTTAAAAACTATTCCTATTTAATTGTTTTGCAAATGAATGTAATTAAAAAACAGAAGTAAGATTGTGATGACCTAGTGCATCTGTAATTCAAGGGCAAAATGATGACTTCTTTAGCCCTGGTAATCCATGAAACAATAAAAATTTAAAAATGGCTCTGTTCTGTGCAAAAGCCTTTCGTATCTGAATTGATACTAGACTATCAGAAATGGAGTGTGGAGCATTAAGAATCACAATGCTTTTAGACTTATAAATATTAATTTAACTGTTAATACCCTAAGTGGGAAATCTTTATCAGTGAGAACTAGACCATATTGATAATGATACTATCACTATAAAGGAAATCAGAAACTGTAAATGAACTGAACAGGTTTTGGTATATGATTGTGAAGAGCTCAATGATCTTAAAAAAGCACAAAAAGACTTACATGAAATAAGGAAGAGTGAAATGAGCAGAACCAAGAGAATATTGTTTACAATAACAGCAAAATAGATTTTAAGAATAACTTTGAGCAAATAAGTCATTTTGACTATTATAAATATCCAAGTTAACTATGAAGGACATATGGAGAAAGATGTTATCTGCATCCAGAAAAAGAACTAATAAATAGAAATATTTCTAGAATATATAAGTGTGTGTGTGTGTGTGTGTGTGTGTGTGTGTCTGTGTGTGTGTGTGTGTCTAATAGTAGCCATCTCTAGGACGAGAGAGAGAAAAAAAAAGGGAAAAGAGAAATGGATATGCTAATTTTATTATATTTTTAAAAGCAAGCTGTACATAGAAGATTATAATATTATCTTTTTATACTTTATTATAGAAATGTTTGTTTTATTCCATAAATTTAAAGTAAATAAATAAATAACTAAAAAAAAAGAAATTTGGGCTCAAGGGAAACAGTAGTCAAAAAGTCCTTTTGAAGAAGAGGTAAGAAATACAATTTAATGGAATATTGGATCATTTCACCCAACCCTGTTCATAATTAGGATAAAGATCACCATGAGAGTAGCTTATTATGCCATAATAGTTGTTAAATATAAAGAATACAGAGAAGTATAAGGCTGATGAAGCTGATATAAAGTAAAGAAAATTAGAAAAATATACAATAAATGCAAAGAACAACACCAAAAATCCTTGAAACTGAATTTTGCAATTATAATGATCCTGACAAAAAGGAGGTAAGAAAATACTCTCTTCTTTGCAGAAGTGAGAGACCCTGGTCAGACTATGGTTGGTTTTTGCAGAACTACTTTACATTTTTCTTTTTTTATTTCATGAAAAAAAATTGGCTTCTGGGTGGAGCAATAATGATGGTGATGTAAAATCAAGACAATTCAATAAGGTTCAATAATACGTTCAAAGTTAAAATAATAAAAGAAAATACTTGCATATTATTTACCAAAGTCTGAGGTAGAGAATGAAGAGAAAGGTTTTTTGTGTTATGGTTTGCTTTTTTCATGAAACTCACTCTGTTCTGAGTTTTATCACTCCTGAAACTATTGTGATAACTTTTCCACACTCTTCTAAGTCATCCTTTATCACTTTGCACTTCTATCTTTACATCTTTTTTTTTAATTTAAGTTTCTTCAGATGTGGGGGTGCATGACCGTATTTCCAGTTACTAGGAAAGCTGAGATTATGTGGATCTCTTGAGCTCAGGAATTACAAGCTGTAGTGGACTGTGATGAGGACATGTTTACATTCAAGTTTAGTATTAATATGGTTATCCTCCAAAAAAAAGGCGTATATGACATTACCTAAGGAAGGGCAAGATAGTCCAGGTGAAGAGCAGAGGAGGTCAAAGCCTCAATGCCTACCAATAGTAAGTTTGGCCAAATAAGTTATCTCTGTACTATTAACCTGAGAGAGATTGAAAGATCTAACCATTATAAAAACAAAAAACTATGTTTGATGTTGAGTTCCATATGAATCCACAATGATTCTTTCTTTTTATTCCTTATAAGAGCTTTTTCCCTTTGTATTCAAATTTTCATTCTTAGGAAACTCTAGTTTCTTAACACTCTTGTCCTTACTTCCCTGTAGAATTTTAGTTAAAAGGATTATATTTATATTTCTGGATATTTTGAAATCAGCTCTACAAAATCTAGACTGTATTTGTCACACTATACCTACTTTTTTTTCCTTTTCTATTCCAAGCCTTTGGAGGGAGAGGTTACTTTTTTAAAGTTCCCATAACTGTAGCATCAGTAACCATT
The DNA here is from genome assembly GCF_016432865.1 of Antechinus flavipes. Classification (NCBI taxonomy): domain Eukaryota; kingdom Metazoa; phylum Chordata; class Mammalia; order Dasyuromorphia; family Dasyuridae; genus Antechinus; species Antechinus flavipes. Next base: position 408,743,895 of record NC_067401.1, on the reverse strand, counting down.
TCATAAGTAGATCCCAAAGTTTTTTTTTTTTTTTGATCCTTTGTCCTCCTATTTTGCTCTTAGTGACATCATGATATTCCAGGAAGATAATGTCAATATCTGTATGATTCAGTTCCTCTCATTTTATGTCAACTCATTGATTGTTAGACAAAGGTTTCCCATTGAGAGTATCAACAATTGATATTCATAAGTCCAAAAACTATGTGATTCTTATTGCCTTTCATTCCATTTTTTATTTCAGTAAATTCCATACAGATGCCTCCCAGATCTATATAAAGTCTTTCTCCTGAACTTTAGAACTATGGCACCAACTGCTGTACATTTCAGACTGGATACATCATAGATATCTCAAATTCAATATATCCAAAAACAGAATTCATTATTTTTTCTCCAAAATCCACCTTTGTCTCAAACTGCCCCATTTCTATTGAGAGCTCCATTAGTTTTAAATACTCTGTTAAAAATCTTAGAATAAGTTTTCTGCTTCTCACTCTCCCTCACTACTTGATATAATTAGTTCAGAGTATTAGTAATTTTCCCTCCACCATGTCTTTTTCATTCCTCTGTTCTTTCTGTAACACGGTTATCATCCTACTTCAAGTCCTTAGCACCAGTCTCTTGAAATATATTACAAGTCTTTTGTTATCCCTGCTTCTCTCTGCCTTCTCTAATCCATGCTTTTCCTTCAGGTATAACATTCCATCTCCAATTTCTGTACATGCCGAATTCCTCTGCCTGGAACATTATCTTGTCTTCTAGTATTTTTCAAATTGGCATTCAAATGTCATATTCTATAGATAGATTTTTCTATTCTCCTTGACTTCTAATGTGCCTTTCTTGTCTTTTATTGTAAATATATTTGTATACAACATGTACTCATAATTAGAGTACATGTCTCTTAGAATATAAGCTCTTTGATGAAAGGGACCGTTTCATTTTTGTTGATATTTTTTATTCTTGTCTTTCATGACACGTCATCTACTTTATAAATGCTGGTTGATTGCTTATTATTGAGAATCAGAATAGAATTTACTTTGATTGGTTTCTCTACCCTTTGTAGGATGAAATTATTGGTAAGAAAATTAAAGATTTTGTTGGCTCTTCTGCTTTTGGATAACAGATGTCTGGATAAGTGAAGTTCCCCATCATTTCTATATCATGACAGGTTTTTGATCTGTTTCCCAAATTCCTTTTGGTTTGTCCAGATGGTCTGTCATCTAGCCCAATTATAAAATCACTTTTGTGTCTTCCTCAATTGATTTTTACCCAAATATTCTCTTCTGTGCTTCCTTGTAATGATTTTTGGCTTTCTTTACATGAGTATTCCTTAAGATACTTAATCAAGTATATTTTTAACTTCTCATATATATTTATACCCCAGTTGCTAAGTACTCCTTGAGATCTTTATACCCAATATTATCTCTTAAAAACTTGACAACTGCATATTTCCATTTTTTTCTCAGAAAATTTCCATCCACGTTGTAAATTCTTTAATTTTTCCCATTAATTTTTTGTTTCACTAATTTGTTTTACTTGCCTCTTCTAATTTATACTTTGCCATGTTGACTATCATCTTTTCCTCAAATTCTCCCTTTAGATTCTACCACTTAATACATCTTTTTCTTTCTTTAAAGTGAGTCTTCTTTTAAACATAACCTTTCTTTAGGTTGAGATAACTTTCTTTAGTTTGTCCTCAAGTTTGCCAAATTGTCTTCTCCCTTAAAATTCATTTTGTAGCCTTTCAAAATACATCCTCACATCCCATACTTTACCTATTACCCCCCCCCAGCTCACTGTTAGAGTTTATTGAATTTTTGGGAAAGATTAGTTATATGAAATATCATAACCATAATAATTTCCCAAGCTTTAAAGCAATAAGGAGATTCATTACTATATAAATTGGCTTTAATATGCACTCTGATAAAAACAGGTATCTGATATTTTAGAAGTGTTGTAATGAATCAGATTAATATGAAAAATTTAAGTCAGATTAGATATGAAATTTTAAATCTTTTCAACTTTAAATTATCTAATTTAAATAATACTTTTTTTTCAGATCGAAGGAGCACAGGTTCAAGACACTGGCCGCTATACTTGTGAAGCAACAAATATTGCTGGGAAAACTGAGAAGAATTACAATGTCAACATTTGGGGTAAGAGTGATCTATACTGGTCCAAGAAAAACAAAAAAAACAAAAAATCAAGTCCAGCTATTTGTTAGTTTATTCTTTTCTGTGAATCTCTACAGAGCAGAAAACAAGTATTGCCTGATTTCATTTGACTGTACCTACAAATGTGAATACATAATCATTGCTTTAAGGTGATGATTAAATGTGTTAAAAATATATCAGGGATAATTATTTAAAGATGTTATAAGATTTTAAAAATAGATATATTGTAATACAATAATTGTATTATTAATGGCAATTCAGGACTAAGCTGTTGTTACTGAAAATTATAAGAGTAAGTACTTCAGACTTAAATGATCAATGTAGATTATTCAAGAAAACACCCAAAATCGTGCAACATTATCTCAGTGATTCTACAAAGATAGCTTTTACTGAATACTTAATAAGACATGATCTGGTAAACCTTTTGTGCACTAATTGGACAACAAATTTCCCAGTACCAAAATCCAAACCTCAGAATATTCTGGAAAACTCAATTAGCAATGGGAACTATATTTTACTAGTTCAGCTTGTTGCCCATAATTACCTTTTCATAACATTGATCCACAAAAACATAGGAATGGGACTTGCCAAATACTCATAATTTTCATACTACATGAAATAAAAAGCTTTTAAAATTTAGAGACCTAGCAAAAGTAATTTAAATCCCATGAAAACAGAATATATATCATTCCTGTATTTATATCTGATATTTCAGACACAAAAGATTCTGCCAGTGTTGTTATAGGACATAACCTTACAGTCTAAATCTTTTATTCAGGTACAAAATATAGTTACTTTATATACTTATGCAATGGTATATTGAGTTTTTTTTAGAAAGAATATTAATATTTAATTAACAGAGAACAGACAGTAAGTTCAAAGTAAGACGTTCCAGGCTATGGTAGTTTCTGAAGAGAAAAGGAACAATTGAGCACACTAAAGAACAGTGCAGGATTACTGAAAGTTGTTGGGAATCTCCAAAGGAAATCATTCAATAGCATATCAGGAAATGTGTCCCTCTTGAACTTTTTTATATCTCTGGTTCTGTGTAACTCATTTATTCACTCAACAAGCCTTAATCATAATATCTAGCATTTATATTATCCCCATTTTATAGATGAGAAAATTGAGACAGAGATTAGGTGACTTGCACAGGCTTACACAGTTTGTAAATGTCATCTCTGAGACAGCATTTGAACTCAGGATTTTGTTGTCTACAAATCAGTGCTCTATCCACTATAAAAACTGCCTCATTTCTTTTTTTTTTTAATTTTTATTTAATAATTACTTTATATTGACAGAATCCATGCCAGGGTAATTTTTTTTTACAACATTATCCTTTGCACTCATTTCTGTTCCAATTTTTTTCCCCTCCCTCCCTCCACCCCCTCCCCTAGATGGCAAGCAGTCCTTTATATGTTTGATATGTTGCAGTATATCCTAGATACAATATATGTTTGCAGAACCGAACAGTTCTCTTGTTGCATAGGGAGAATTGGATTCAGAAGGTATAAATAACCCGGGAAGAAAAACAAAAATGCAGATAGTTCACATTCGTTTCCCAGTGTTCTTTCTTTGGGTGTAGCTGCTTTTGTCCATCATTTATCAATTGAAACTCAGTTAGGTCTCTTTGTCAAAGAAATCCACTTCCATCAAAATATGTCCTCATACAATATCGTTGTCGAAGTGTATAATGATCTCCTGGTTCTGCTCATTTCACTCAGCATCAGTTCATGTAAGTCTCGCCAGTCCTCTCTGTATTCATCCTGCTGGTCATTTCTTACAGAACAATAATATTCCATAACATTCATTGGTATATTGAGTTTTAAATATAAAAGAATTCTAGCAGAATTTTGACTTTTCTGAAGTATTTCTATGTTTTCCCCATTCAAAAATGATGATAATAGATACCTAATAATAATTAATGATTTAAAAAAAGAAACAGTTAACATCCATACAGGACTTTAAGAATCCTCGTTTTATACATTATTATATTTGACTCATTACAATTTCAAAAACAAGCACTACCAATTCCTTTCTCATTTTAGAGTAAGAAAACTGAGGTTCAGAATTTTGTTTTGTTTTGGTTTGGTTTAAAAATGATTAGTTTTGCCTATATCCCGTTCAGATGAGAAGTACAAGGGCTCCTAAGGAGCAAGTGCCTACTTTGAGTGATAGCTCTACTTCATTTCTGACCTGAGCTGCTTCACCCTTCCTTGAGCAACCATATTAATGCCAAACCTAAACTGGACACCTCTTTGGCTCATTTATGACAATTCAGAATGCTAGAGATCTGCCAGCCTCATTCTCTTCAGTAGCAAGGATTGAAGGGGTAGGTCCACCCCTGAATCTAGTAGGTTCAAAGAGTTTAAGTGATAGGAACACAATCATAACTTTAGCAAGTATAGACGTGTCATTATTTATCACATAGTGTCTTAAAGCTAAAAATATTCTCATAGAATAGTTTTTTTTTTATCTCAATGGCCACAGTTCTTACCAATGCCATTTCCTTAGGTAAATATATTTTTACTTCAAAAAAGTGAGTAAAATTTCTTAAAATAAATACTTTATAATAGAGATTAATTTTATACAAGGACATAGAAAAATAGTATGTTTCTTTTATTTTGTCTTCATATACTTCAAAGAATTCACTTTTGGTTAAGAAATTACTTATCAGGCCAGTACTTAATGTTGTGTAGTCTAAATATCAGAAAGTTTATTCAGAATTTAAGAATTAATAAAATTGTTTCTTCAGGTTATATCAGTTTTTTCCTCATAGTGAGTGAAATAAAGAACAATAAAATAGCCACAAGTACCTGGGTCTAAATAAGAAAGATAGCCTCTTCCAGTGTCTGAGATGTTGCCAATTTTGGTCTCTCTGATTTACCATGAAGAACCAATATTTTAACCCTTTTTCCAAATTGTGCAATTTGTGTAATTCTGAATTGTGTGATTGTGTAGATTTTTTTTCTTTTTAAATGGTCAAAAGGTAAGTTTGAAAATATTTCACATTTTATTGTATTCTAGACAAAATAAGGGAAACATTCTTTTATAAGACTGCTTATATGTGTCATGCATTTTAGAGGAAAGCTGTTTTTAGCTCAGTTTCAGATTTCTTTATCTTGACCAGTCAACTGGAAAAACAAAGGTTTTCTGTAAAAGCAATTTATGGCTTTCTCTCTAGAATTATATTCCCTATTCTCACTTTGGGACTAGAAAGGGGACTGGCCACATTTTTGAGTTGTAAATCCAGCTCATTGCTTCCATCTTACAGTATATCAGTCCTTGGAGAGAAAGAGAGGAGGGGGTCAGTTGGCAAACAACTTTAAATGCCCATCAGGAGTTTATATTTGATCTTTGAAGTAATTGAATACAAAGAGGCATGACCAATGGTGTACATCTGAGGGTCATGACATAATATTATAGTGTCCTAAATAAGAGAAGTTGAGTATAACCCAGATGACAATAGAAAAGTATATGGTAATGTGATCAGGCTACAGTACATTACAAACAAATATTTATGCGAAAGAGAAAAAAGATGTTATCAGAAAAATGTATGCTTGAAAAAGAGGAATTAGTCACATAGAAAGAGTGATTGATAACAATGAGGAGCTCATGTACTCCAAAAATATCCATACAATGGCAAGAGATCTGGAGGAAAGTTCTTCAACATATTGGGTGGTCCCTGGACCATCTTCTGTATGGACCCTATTAGTGCAGGATGCTCAGATGTAAATATTAGCATATTCATTGTACCCAAATTGATGAGATCTTTTGGAAACATTATGTCATGTCATAAGGGGCCAATTACCTTAATTAAAATTGTGATTGAGCAATATTTTTATTTTTATGTCTCTTGTTCCCCAGTGACTATGTTGTTGTTCAGTAACATCCAAATTTTTCTGATCCATTTGGGGTTTTCTTGGCCAAAATACTGGAATGGTTTTCTGTTGTGATCTTCTTCCCAAATGCAGCCAGGTGATAAAAGTTCAGATCTTTTATTATCTCCAATATAGCCCGGTTAGCTTAGAGGCCTATCTCTCTGCTTGGTTCCAAGAGCTCTTGCCGCTTTGTCCTTTGCTTTTGCCTCTGCTTTCTTCAGCCTCCAGAGCCAGTACCAAGTTGAATCTGTCTTGCCTTGAAGAGAGGGCTTCTGGCGTAATTCTGCTGAAATCCCGACTTGTAGCTTCTTCACTCTGAAGAACTTCCTTGACTGGCCCATTGAAGCTCTATTTATGCTAGTGCTCTCTGGCCCAAAGAGCTTCAAGGGAGGTGTGAACTCATTGAACTCCAATGAGTAAAGGTGTGAACACAAGCCTAGTATTAATTAGTTCTACTTAGTACCTTGTTTCAGGTTCTGCCCAAAACATCTTTTTGTAAGATTAGATCAACTCTAATTAGTTAGCAGTTAGTAAGGATTCCAACAGTTTTCCATTTCCTTTTTCAGTTCATTTTACAGATGAGGAAACCGAGGCAAACAGTTAAGTGACTGGCCCGGATACCCAAAATTAATAAAGAAAGTTTTTTAGATTTTTTCTCTTGCTTTGCCTCAATAATTAGATATATTTTTCCACTGCCTAAAAGCAACTAATGAAGAAGATTTATCACATTATTATTCTCATTTCTGGTAACCTTCAAGAATTTATCAGCAGCAGGAGCATCTCTGAAGACATTTATTTGCCAAATCTTTGTTAACTTCAGTTAGTAGGATTCATTTTATGTATATATACACATATATATTTTGAACACAATAAAGACATATTTCTCTAAAAATGTTTATTAATCCTACATGTCACTAATGCATCATAGTTATTCTCAGTTCATGTTAGTCTCAGTACATGAGGTTATGAGTTTCCATGATTTTTACATTGTTTTTAACTAATATTCATATGACAGGATCTCAAAGGCCTTTGTTATCCTGCTTGTTCTCTGGATGCACACCAATTTATTCATGTTTTCGTTAGTTCTGGTGCCCAGAACTGAACATAGTTCTTCAACTGTGATCTCACTAGGAAAGTAAGCAGGGAAACTGTTATCCACTTAATCCTGGAAGCTGTGCTTTTCTTAATGTAGCACAAAATGAGACTAACTTTTTGCCCAAACATCACATTGTTAGTTGACTGAAGCTCCCAGATCTCTTCAGATAAATCCCTGTCTAATTGTGCCTTCTTTATTCTGTACTCTTGAAACGGATTTTTTTAACACAAATATAATTTGTAACATTAATACATTAATTCTGATTGGATTTTATCTTGTTAGATTCAGCCCAAAATTCTAACCTGTCAAAAAAATTTCAATCCCTGTCTGTTATACAGTTGGTTGGTGAAATGCTCCTGCTTTTGTGTCAGCTGCAAACATATTGAACATACCATCTATAACTTGATCCCAGTCATTAGTAAAAATATTAGAGTATAGGATCAAACAAAAATCCCTTTGTCAGGCCACTGTAGAGTGTCTTCTCACAAAGTTGACATTGAATTTTTTTTTTTTACGCTTTTGGAAGTTGATACAGATGTTAATTTAGTGACAAAGCTGCTAACTAAGTAGGAGAGGCAGAATGGGATTCCTTATCTTGCTGATTCCAAATCTAACCCTTAAAATCATTACATCATACTACTTCTAATGATCGTGGAACTATAGTAATAGTAACAACAGTTCATATTTCTATAGTGCTTTAAAGGCTCTTCAGGGTTCTTTCATCAAATTTATGAAGTACTGAAGTTCAAGGTACTTTTATTCCTATTTTACAGATGAGAAAACAGACTCAAAACATAAATAACTTCTCAAAAAAATCATATAATTTCAAAATTAGGAGAAGAAAAAGAAAAGAAAGGAAATAAGAAGTATAGTCCCTGCTATCTGTCTGATGGTTACAAATATTATCTGATCTTCACACAAACCCTGCAAGATAGTTGCTGTTAATATTTATAGTTGAAAAAACTGAGGCAAAGAGAGTGTGACTTGTCTGAGGTTACACAGATAGTAAATGCCTAAAATTGGATTTGAACTCCAGGCCCATGGGTCTATGTCCTGCACTACCCAACTGCCATATTAGAAGATAAATTCCAGTCATCTGACTTTAAGAGGGTCTCTCTACGAATACTATCATCAACATAACAAAACTCAGAGGAGTCCAAAGACAATCTGTAAAAATGCCAGTATAGCCATCATCTTTTTCCCTCTTCTTCATCCCAGAATATTTATGAAATACATAGATTTATAAAAACTTACAAGATTTCTTATAAGAATAAGAAATGATCATATTGACTAAAAGTCTATTATTCCTTTCAAAATATCAAAACACTTAGCTAATATTGGAAGAGGATAGGAAACAAAAGACATCCTGATTCTAAGAACCTGATGAGCACAAAGACTTCTTAATGTTACCAATGTAAATATTAAGGCTGGGTCATCTATAGGCCAGTTTGTGCTATTTGAGAGTTTATCCTTAAAAAAAAGCTCCCCAATTGCAAGAATTGATTGTTAATATGAGAGAAATAATCATTTCTCTCAATGACTAGGGTTAGAACCCACATATTGTGATTCCAAACTCAGTATTTTTTCCCTTATGCCTAGACTCCATACTAGTAAATTGATCTTTTAGATGCCAAATTTGGTCTCCCTTAGGGAAGTAAGTCACTTGAAAGGACCTTAGCTACCTATAACATATCTTCAGATATTTAGCGTACCTAATTCCTAAGAGTTGGCTCTAATCTGTTCAAGTAGAAGGTCTTATATTGGTTCTTAGACCTAGTTTAAATATCAATGTTGAGTTAAAAAAAATCACGAAATTCATCTCCTCAGCCATATAAGTCTGAAAATGCTTAAGGCAAAGGTATATAAAATGGATAAAATGCTGATATTAAAACTTTCCTCCCATTTTTCAGTACCACCTAATATTCATGGTTCAGATGAACTTACTCAACTGACTGTCATTGAAGGCAGCCTCATTAGTTTGATATGTGAGTCCAGTGGCATTCCACCACCAAGTCTTATTTGGAAAAAGAAAGGTAAGAAAAGCCTCTTCTTGCCCTTTGAAAACATGTTTTTTTTTTTTAAAGAAATATGTTCTCTTATTTTTGTTTTTATTGTTGTCAGCCTGGCATTTCATTTTAGTGGCTTTTTGTTCATTTCTGAATTTTGCATTTATGTAATATAGAATAGCTTAAACATTCAACTATATTGTAAAATTTGCATGTTACTCAATTAGAGGCACTCTTCTAAACTCAGACTTTTTTTAAAACACTGACTGATCATCAGAAGAGAGCAGTAAAATAATTTTCTCTGTCATTGTTAGATTGTAAAATTAGGCACTTAGTGGAGAGTCTGAATTAACAAAGCATCTGTGCCAAATGTTAATGGAGACACTGTTATAGTGGCAACATGCATTTTAAATCAGAAGAACTGGCTTGGAATGGCCTATAAACCTCTTAGCTTCATTATTCTCATTTTCCAGGTGAAATGATTGAACTAGATGGATTCTTAAGACTTCTTATAGTTTTAAAAGGAAATTCACTGAAAATCCCTAATTTTAAAACATTTTGGTTTAAAAATTTATCTGTGACTATCAACCATGTGATGTACTTTTTAAATAATAATTTTGATTAGGATTGTTTGATAGCACATACTTAAATTTTTATTTTAAGACCTAATGTTAGACTAGAAAATTATCAACTGGTTCTTTTCCTTTTAGTTTCTTTTTTTCTCTTGAAATTTCTCTATTTCACCATTTACAGGCTAACTAAAGAGTACTGATTAGAAAGAAAATTTAACATGCTCTCTTTTTCTAGTGTGAGACAGTTTATGCCTCTTTAAGTTTCCTGGTGGCCCTTATCTAGAGACTTACCATGCAGACACCTGATTGGCTTTAGTTCTACTGTAGCTTCAAACTTCCCAAATCAAGTCTCAGCCTCCTCCACATCAAGGATTATAGATATATTTCCTTACATTTGACTAATTTTTTTACCCTTTGTCTTTCTCTCTTTAATTCCATTATTTTTGTTTTTTATTCCTTTCAAAGTTGAATTTTTATAAAGAAGATTTACAGATTGCATAATATTTTCCTCAAGGGAGGGAAGATTGTCTCTTGATTATTTGAACAAAGATGTTATTGCATGATACCTAGCAAAGTAGTATATACAAATTCTGAAACTGGATGTTTTTTTCAGGGTCTCCAATGTTAACTGATTCCACAGGAAGAGTCAGGATGTTATCAGGAGGCAGACAGCTACAGATTTCAATTGCTGAAAGGTCTGATGCAGGATTATATATATGTATTGCATCAAATGTTGCTGGGAATGCAGAGAAAAAATACAATTTGCAAGTTTACAGTAAGTCAACCAGTCTTTTGCTTACTTTACTTTTTCTTTATTTCTGTCTTTTCTCTTTATGCTATTGTTAGAATTCAATCAAAATCCTAAAGCTGCATCACAACACTCAACTATTTGGTTTAAAAATGAAAAATGAAACCAACAATCAAATAATCTTTTTGTACAATCCCTACAATGACTGACATCTCTTTCCCCAATCCTATATTTTAAGCCACTTCTTAAGTGTACTAAGTCATCATTGGCAAATGTCACAGCCTAATCCCTCCCATCAACTTTCTCTCCATTGTTTTAAAGGCTAACTACAGTTTTGATTCTCTAGAGGTTGTAGCATTTCATTTTTTATATCTACATAATATCACTGAGAGAGTATTTGCATTATTAAAATGTTATACTTTTGATTCAAAAAACCAATTTTTTGAATAGAAAAAATGTTGCCCCAAACAAGACTTCTTAACCAGGGGAACTTAAAAAAAAATAGATTTTGATAATTATTTTAATATAATTGGTTTTCTTTGTAATCCCATCTACTTTATTTTTTACTTTAAAAACCTTGTTCTGATTTCCCTAGATGGCCAAAAGGTCCTATAACCCAGAAAAGGTTAAAGAACCCTGGCCCAAAGATACTTGAAAATATTAAAATATATTAAAAGGTTATGACATTGTATCTTGAAATTTTGTTTGAAGTCTATCTTTTAGTTTCATAGTTGTTTCTTGGAAGATGCTAAAAATGCTTTGTAAATCCTATCTATAATAATCTTACAATACTGAAACAACTTTATATCTAATATTATGATACATATAAGAAGCTTAATAGTTAAGTTTTGAAGGATGGGTTTTTTATCAGTTTAAGTTTATATTTTATTTATATTTGTTTATTCAAAGCTTATTATATATAATACATAATATATAATATAATTTATATAATAATATATTGTATCATATGTGATATATGATATATAATATTGTTATATAATATATTCTATTATTCAGAATTTATATTTGGAAAAACTCAGTCCATGAGAAAAATAAAATAGTTCAAAGGAACTACAGTATTCTAAGACAAAGGGAAAGGTGGTATTTTAAAAAGATCTTTTACTAGAACTTGCAAAGTCATTCCATGTCTTGGGGCCTCAGTTTCTGCCTTCCAAAAGAAGAAGTTGGATAATATTTGTTCTCTAAGATCATTTTCAGTTCTCAAACTCAAATGTATTTAGATCAGAAAATTTCATTATATTTTCTATATATAAGGCTATGCAAAGGGTGTGTGCTTCAAATTGGGGCTTATCTAAGACAAACCACTATTCAGGGAAAAAAATTAGAACACTACAAGGAAAATTTTAAATTGAAAATATAAAGAGAGCTCATTTTTTCAGACTCTCTTTAAAAATGATTTTTTCAATACCATCCTTTCTCACATTTTGTCAAAAATGTTGTATCATTTATAGCTCTCTCTGTCAGTTTATCACCACTATGTCTTGAAGTCTTAGTTTTTTTTTAACTGTCTTTCATAGTTGTTGACTTTTACAGTCAACTTTATTCATTCTGTTCTTGTTTATATGAAAATACTTGTGTTTTTCATGAAGTATAGCTTTGGATTTTACGGTATCTTTGTCTCCCTACTTCTCTAGCTCGTCCGACTATATTAGGAAACAGTAATCACCCTGCTGAAGTCACTGTGACTCGAGGGAAGAGTGTCACTTTGGAATGTGAAGTACAAGGTATTCCTAAGCCATCAGTAAGCTGGATGAAAGATGGCCGCCCTCTGTTCACTGGGAGAGGAGTGGAAATTCTGAATGAAGGACACGTTCTTCAACTGAAAAACATCCATGTCTCAGACACTGGCCGTTATGTGTGTGTGGCAGTGAATGTAGCAGGAATGACTGATAAAAAATATGACTTGAGTGTTCATGGTGAGTAATAAAGAAAAAGGAAATTAAGTAGGCAATTTTAACTTTTAAGTTTTAGGCTTTAACTTAGTTTTTTTTTTTTAATTTGATGTCTAACATCCTGAAGGTTAGATATATGCCTTGCTTTCCATATTCTGAAAGGTCATTCTTGGTATAGTCCTACAATTCTTCGTATATATTAAATGTATTCTGTTTTTTTTCTATCCTGGTTCCTTCTGGATTTTATTGCTTTTTCTTTTTTTTCTGAGATAAAGAGACAGCTTTTTATGAAATTAATCAAATTTATATATTTGCCTCAAACTATTAGGAACTACTTCTCAAAGAGAAGAACCTAGAAAGTATCATTATATTTACCTAGGCTAAAATAACTCTTACGTCTTCCATCTTTGTGATTCCTTTGCCTTTTTTAACCTTAATGATATACAAGCAGCTAAAGGTGGTTGTATACTAGGTAATGAATAAAAAATATTCATCGAAATAAAAACCAATGTGTATGCACAAATGTGCCCCATATGCAATATGTATTTAAATATCAGGGGAACAATATTGACTTTAAAACTTACATCAGTGTTATGAAGCCAGGAAAGAAATACACAAAGTCTTGCTTTGCTACTTGGTATTAGGAGACCAAAGTGTGAATCTTTAAGACCTAATAGATGTTAGATTCCAAAAGTACCTTCAGATCATCTTTTTAAGAAAAGACAAAGAAGAAAATGTTAGTTGTGTTATTTTGACTTATGTAAGGATAGCTTTGGAAATTATCTGATCTGCTTATCTTCTTTGGTCCTAATTGAATCTAATCTTAGAATATTAACCTTATTCCATGGTTATAGACTCAACCATTAATCACAGTCATTAATCTAGAAGATGTAAAATACTAGTTATGTGAGAGTCTAGACTAGAATGTATGAGTGACTGAGAGTCAATTGCTACTTTGGAGAAGGGAAGATATTTAAATAAAATACATGTTATGTCCACAATGCTATTTTTGTATAACAAGAGAGAAGAATTTTAATTTAATCTATCTAGTGCTTGCTTCAGGTTAGTTCTTTTTATTATTTTTAGCTTACTAGAATATGTGGCAGGAGGGAAAAAAATCTTTCATTAGGTACTTGTTTTCTATTGATTTATTTGCTTTTGTGTTACAGTCCCGCCAAGCATTGTAGGAGACCAGGAAGTACCTGAAAACATAAGTGTGGTGGAAAAGAATCCTGTTACATTGACTTGTGAAGCATCAGGAATTCCTCTACCTTCAATAACCTGGCTTAAAGATGGATGGCCCATTTCTTTAAGTAGTTCCATGAGAATTTTGTCAGGTATCAGTAAAATAGATGCTACTATGGACTCCTCCATAAAGAGACCAGAAGTATTGATGGTACATCACAGAGTGGCCTTAGCTAGGCACAAATTCTCTATGCCTTGTTATTCAGTATTTTGGATTTTGATGTAGGATTTACCACAAGAACCAGATTTTATAAGTTTGGTTATTTAAGAAATTTTCAGATTAATTGAGGATATTTGAAGGAATACCATTTAATGTTTAAGTGGCTTCTTTATGCTGGACTCTGTGCTAGGTGTTGGTGATACAAAGACAAATATGACATGGACCCTGTCCACAGTCAAGATAGCTTGCATTTATATAACGCTAGAGGTTTGCAAAAAGCTTATCCTATATTATTACAATGGATTCTCACAAAAGTCATGTAAAGCACATTCTATTATTGTCTCTGTTTTACAGATGAGGGAATATCACTAGTAAGTACCTGAGGTAGAATTAGAATTAAAATGTGCCTGACTCTCCAATAACTTTCAAATACTTTTAAAATTTTTGTGCTTTAAAGAAATGCTACTAAAATGGATGAAAATGAAATTATAATTCAGAAATATAATAATAATTTGAAAATATGGACTATCATTACTGGAATAAAATTTAAAATGAGAATAATAACAGGTATCACTTATATAACAATTTAAAGTTTGCAAAATGTTTTAAAAATATTATCTCAGTTGATCTTCACAGTATACCTGGGCTGGAGATGTCATTTTTATTCACATTGTATAGATGAGGAAATAGATGGAAGATGGAGATAAAGTGACTTGCTCAGGATCACACAGTTGATGTTTAAGGCCAGATTCTAGGTAGAGCACTCTATTTCACCACTACCTAAATAAATGTGAAGCAGTCTCAGAAGATTAATAGCTGAAGGACAGAATTGGGGGAAACCTTACTAGTTTATATGAAAACAACCTAGATTCCAAAGGTACCTTCAGATTATCTTTTTAAGAAAAGACAAAAGAGAAAAAGTTAGCTTTGTTATTTGGATTCATATGAAAATTGCTTTGGGAATCATCCAGCCTGTTTACCTTCTTTGGTTCTAATGAATTGAATCTTAGAGTTTTAACCTTATTCTATGATCATAGACTCAATCTTTAACCACAGGTATTAATCTAGACTAGTCAAGGCAGAGGACTAACAATGAGAAATGCCTAATTCTTCTTGGTAGATTGGAGGTATGGAAGGAGGTATATGTTATCAGACATGGCTAATGTGTTGATTTAATTTGCTTGACTCTACTTGTCCCAAGGTAGTATTCTATGGGTGTTGAGGAGGGGCAGGGGGGGAAACCACAGAAAAGTTACAGGGGTGTAGAAAAAAAGAAAAGAATCTTAAAATATTTAAAAAGAAAAACATTTAATGGTTTAGTTGTCTGGAAATTTAATTTTGACTGTGACTTGAATGCTAAAAAATCAGTCTT
The DNA here is from genome assembly GCF_016432865.1 of Antechinus flavipes. Classification (NCBI taxonomy): domain Eukaryota; kingdom Metazoa; phylum Chordata; class Mammalia; order Dasyuromorphia; family Dasyuridae; genus Antechinus; species Antechinus flavipes. Next base: position 408,728,731 of record NC_067401.1, on the reverse strand, counting down.
AGCACATTCTTGGGCTGAATTAATGGAAATGTAGTTTCCAGAACAAGGGAGATAAGAGGCCACTAGATTCTAAATTGAAGAGAGTTCATTTGGAGTATTTTTATCCACATTTTAGAAGAAACATTGGCAAACTTGAATTCCTTCAAGGGAGGGCAAGTGGGATAATGAAAAGGCTGGAATCACTGTCATCTGAGAAGCAATTAAAGGAACTAGGATTGTATTTCCTGGAAAAGACAATCTTAGGCAGATGTGAAAGAAGTGATTACATGAGAGTGTGTGCTAGAGGGTATGAGTGACTTTGAGTAAGTCACCACTTTCAGACATGGAAGTAGTTAAAGGACATGTAAGTCCACACTGTCATTTTCGTATACCAGGGAGAGAGAAATTTTTATCCATCTTCAAACATTTGAAAAGCTATTGTGTAGAACAGGGATTAAATTATTTCAAAACTTGAACCTCAAAATAAGATAGAACTTTTTAAACAAAGTTACTCAGAAGTGGAATGATCTGCTCTAGTTCAAGTCAAGCATCTATTAAACACTTTTTATGTGGTGGACACTGGGTATACAAATAGAAACAGAAACCCAGACTCTGTCCTGAAAGGACCTTACATTCTATTGGGGATGGGAAAGGGAAAGGGATCTGAAGAGCAAAGAAGGCTGAGAATTCCACAGTGATGAAGCATTACTGGTCTGAGTCTTTCCTCCATATGGAGGTTCCAGGAAGGATTCATCAGTGAAAGGAGGGACCTAAGAGATAATACGGATGAAGCATACTAGCAAAGTCTGGAGAGTGAAGCATGAGTGGTCAAGATTGTTCTTCAAAATGGAGCTTCCAAGAAGAACTTACCAATGAAAGAAGGAATCCACAGAGACTTGATGAGATAGTTATTTCCCTATCACCATGTATAAATATAGATTGAAAAAGCATTTGTCAAGGTCGGTAGCATCTCCTAAGAATGGGAGAACTAGGCTTTAAATCCAACTCTGTGATAATTGAACCTAATATCTATTAGCTAAGTCATTGGACTTCTCTGGTCCCAGTTTCTTCATTTGTAAGGTCAAGTAATTTGGAGCTGGAGAGAGTATTTTATCTAACCTCCTCTTTTGCACATGAAGAAACTGAAACCTGTTAAAGTTAAATTACTTGCCCAAAGGTCAACAGATTACCCAATAAATAGCAAATAGCAAAGTCAGAATTTTGACTCTGAATCCAATGTTCTTCCCACTGTTCCACACATTGTGTGGTACTCCCCAAAGTCCCTTCTACCTCTACCATTCTGAGCTTCTAAGATCATGAATATTGTGAGTAGGTGGTCTACAAGGTCTCTTCTAGCTCTAAGGTTTTATGATTCAACTTTATATATTGTAGGAGCTGAAGAAAGATATTGTAATGCTATTAACTATATTATTGGAATGAATAATCTTTTAAGAGCTCTGTTATTTCTGTTTTGGGAGCCATTTCCTCTTGCATGGCTCCCACTTCCATCATTTTATGAGTACTTCTAGTCTCTATTGACTTTAGGAATGTACTAGAAGTTTAAAAAATTATTGCTAAATGTTGGTTGCAGAACATTGCACATAGTGTTTTATAGTCATCAAACAGCTTATACACTAATCTGTAAGGTGCCCCTCCCTTCCTTCCCTCCTCATTACCTTCCCATCTCCCCAGAAGAGTACAGCAAATAACCAAATCCCTATTGATGAAAAGTGGGAACACTTAACAGCCAAACCAGAGCCCTTGGGGATAGTTAGAAGCTGAGCAGAGTGATGAACTTGGGTTTTTTGGTTGACTTGAAAGAGTGGGGTTTTTGTTTTCTCTTGTTTTGCTTGAACAGCTGCTGGAGATCCATGAGCTAACAGATTCAAACTATTTCACCCTAAAGCTCTGCCAAAGGAGTTTTTCAGTAACAAAATCTGAACCTTTGCCTTACACAAGAGATGAATGAGTATCAGATGAATGGCACATGACTTGTTGACATTCAGCCTTTGCCCAGTTTGCAGTATGCTTCTGGCTCAGTAAAAATCTGTCCTCCTGAGGGTTTTAAAGTACAGCTATTTTGAAAATAGTAATGGATTTGGTGACAACCTTGCCATCATTATTAAGTGGACCAAAGATAGATAACTGCTAGACAAAATGAAATAACTCCATATAAATATAACTTGCTTTCAGAAACTGTTTGATTTCCATTTTAGTTAAATGAGAGATCTGTAAACACCAAAAAATTATGGCCCTGGGCTTTAAATGATGGTGATTTGCAGGGTGTGAATGACCCATGTGTTTTTGGTTACTCAAATATCTCTAAATTGAAATTTGGAGTCAATATTATATAATAGAAGTGCTGGATTTGAATATAGAGGACTGAGATTTGAAATTAGGCTTTGCTTTATGTTAGGTAAATGGCAACAAACAAGATGCTTGCTTGTTGTGTGCCTCATCTATAAAATGAAGTTAAATTAAATGCTGGCCTGTTCTAAAGTTAAGTCTATAATCCTGTGAATGAATGAAATCAGTCACCTAAACAAGGATTAAGTTGTTGAAGTCTTTTCTGATACTGGATATTTTCCTTCTTGTATTTAGTCTGTACTTAATAACTGATTTGACTGTCAGTTAAAAAGAACTTGTGAATTTAGGCAATGAGGCTTTTGGAGGATAGAATAATGTTGTGTAAGTTATTATCATAGCAACTAGCAGAGTTTGACTTTAAAGAAGTATGTGTTGGATAATGATCATATTATTTTAACTAATTGTTTTGATGTTATATAGATACAACTTTAATATTTTATGCTTAAAATGACAGAAAGCAAACTAGAGACTTCTGAAGAAAATGTAACATTTTCCTGTTCTACCTTTCTGAGTTCTTGTAATGTTCTTTTTTTCCTTCCTGCTAATCATTCAGTTAACTAACAAGTATGTATTAAGCCCTTATTATGTGCCAGGTATTGGCCTAAGTGCTGGGAATACTTATCATGCTCCCTGTTATCTGTTTCTTCTCAATCTTCTCAGTTAACTCAACATCCTCCCCCTCAATCCACTATTTATGAGAGTCAATGTTCAATCAATAAATATTTATTCAGCACCTATGTGCCAGGAACTTTGCTAAATGCTTAGATTCAAAAACAAAAAAAAAAAAAGAAAAAGAAAATCCATATCCTCAAGAGCTTTCAATTTAATTGGAGGAGATAATAAAAAAAGAAAAGGAAAAGGTAGGCAAGGAAGTGTCCAGTGTAGAGGCATCATAGAAAATTTGAAGATGTTCAAAATGAGTGCCAGAGAAATTCAAAATGTGGCTAAGTGGGGAATGGGGATATGTCTGAGGAGAGCTGTCTGAGTGTGACATAAAACTTATTCCTGGGTTTCCTGCTCCTTTATCACTATACTCTCTTTTAGTGATCTTAGCGGGTCTCATGGGTTTAAATGTCATCACTATCAGATAGCTTCAAGACTTATATACAAACACCCTTTTCTCTGTTGCTAACTCTGGTCCTACATATCAAATTGCATTTGATATCTTCAACTGAATGCCTTATAAACATTTAAAATGAAACATGACTAAAACAGAAAATTATGTTTAATTCCAAACCCTTCTTTCTTCTGTCTTCATTGGAAAAGTTGCTGCTCCACAGTTGGAGATGTGTAAAAGAATGTTATGTCAAAGGTTAAGATATGATTGGGAAACCTTGCTGTAAGCATTTCCATCCTTTAAAAGAGGAAGAAACAAAATGGTTATTTGTCTTCAAGATTCCTATCATTACTTCCTTCATAGACAGAATCAGGTTGAGCCTGGTCACTTCGTGTATCTTTTAAAGGATGAAATTCATTAAACCAAATCAAAACTTAATTTCTTTGCTTTTCTGCAAGAGAAAAAAATTTAAGAGATGTTCACCTGAATTAATTAATTAAAACATTTATGGGCTGTTTTTAAATATAAATGAGTGTTAAGTGTTTAGAATACAATCATTGCTCTAAAAAAACTCATTCTGATGAAGGAAGATAATTCACAGAGGAAGTTTCTGCTGCAAGTTGGATGATAGGGTCCTGTAGTCCTTCAGGTATAACAATAAAACAGATGTTATTATGTCTTCTTAAATACAGATATCACTTACATCAGTAAAACCATAACTTTTTCTGATGTTAAATGCATCAAGGACCCTGGTGGCAAGAAGTGTCTGAATCTTCCATGGATTAGAATCTTCCATAGGCTGCTAAGAGATTAAAACCTAAAACACATGTAGAGGCCATTTCTGGAGTTCCATAAAGTTTGATTCTCTGCATAGTAGCTTTAGGGTCAGGCTAGTAGCACCCTTGGTGACTTAGGCAGTTCTATTATTCCTGTGATTCTTGATCTTAACCTGCCCATAGATGCAAGTGATTAGTGATTGAATCACTGAAAATAACCCTCTCTACAAAACCAAGCCTCTGTGGCAAGCTTGTAAGCTGTTTCCTGACCTTATATGTTTCTTCTTTTTGACTAGGCAATCTGGGGTACATTACAAGATAATATAAATTTTGTTCAGATAACCCAAGATGACTGCAAAAAAAAATAGCATGATCTGTAATGATAGTATCAGAAACACTAAAATCTAGACTGAATCAACCTGCTGTGAAATTGTAGGAACAACAGCTTTTTAAACTGTGGAGCAAGAGCTCAAAGAAGGGATAGGTCCCTACTTGAAATAGACAACTGCCAAAGGGATATTCCTAAAGCACAAGTCTGACCACACCATTCCTTTCCTTGGCAAACTCCAGTGACTCCTGGTTAATGCAAAGATAAAAAACAACATTCTCCATTTGGCATTTAAAGTACTTTGCAATCCAGTTCCCACTTTCTTTTTGAACATCACTTCATTTTCTATACCACTCTCCTTCACTCAATTGTTGGTCAATATAATCTGATTAGTTATTCTTTGTATGTCATACACAACAAACTTTCTGCCATTACTATACTTCTGCATGGGCTGTTAGTTCCTCGGTCTTGTAATGCATTACCTTCTCATCTCCATTTTTTAGATTCTAATTTTTTCAAAGCTTAGTCAAAGCATCACTTCGAAATGAAACCATGCCTGATCCCTCCAATTCTTACTATTTCCCTGTCCAGAAATTGTAATCGATTTATTTTGAGAGATAACCTTGGCCAACAGGGTTCAGAGAGCTGCTGGCTTCAGAGTCAAGGACCAAGCTCTCTATGACAATTCTATGGCTTCAGATGATTCATTTAAACATTTAAACTTTCATAATTTCAGATTCTAGGATTAACAATTGCAAAAAAAAAGATGGCATTCTATTGTAGTAGAAAAAGTTTCATCATATTAAAATTGCAGATCTTGTTCAAAGAAAGCTTTTATATCTATTTTGTTCATATTTATATATGTTTGTGATACTTCCCTTGATATGACATACATTCTTTGAGGAAACGAACTATTCCAGTTCTTTCATTGTTTCTATTTGTTTCAGTGAACAAGCATTTATTAAAGATATATTAAGCTGGTAAGTCTTTAATGAATGCTTTTTGATTGATGTTAATGGTGTCATCTGATTTCTCTTTCAAGAAGAATGTTATTTGAACTCAAAAAGAGAAGCTCAAATGATGAAAGGTGAATTTATATTGAATTGAAGTGAGTTGTTAAAATCTACAACTTTGTACCCTAAATTTTTTCAAGACACATTACTCAATGAAGTAAGTGGCAGATGTTAGTGCTAAATCACTGTCAGTAATCATTGAAATCCTAGGGAGAATGGACAGGTATCACAGCATCAAAGAAGGGCAAATATTCCAGGTTTTTTTCATGTTTTTTAAATGAGAAGAGAATGACATCTGAATACTCTAGACCAGTAATATTGACTTCTAAAGTTGGATTGTGTGCCTTTAGCTCTGTAACCTTTTATTGCTAAAAGCTATTTGAACCTCAATAGGAATAATTCATGATGGATTAATCTTATCTTTATAAACAGGATATCTATAGTGGATTAATATAGACAGATTGTGCCTCGTAATGCTTTTGGCAAAGTCTTTCATATCCATCCCAGATGAAAAGATATAGATTAGATGACCATTAAGTAAAGTGACTTTAGCTTGAAAACTAGATGAAAAGAGTAGTCATTTATAGCTGAGATGAAATTAGAGTGAAATATGGAGTAGAGTTCTTCAGTATTCTTTCCTTGGTTTTACATCATTATCAGTAATTTAGATAAAATCATTGAAACTATGTTTGTTGAATTATAGATGACATAAAGCTTTAAGGATAGCCAGCATATTGATCAATAAAGTTAAGAACAACAAAAAAAAATTTCAACATGTTAGAATTATGAGCTGAATGAGATTAAATTTAATGAGGAAAATTATAAAGTTCTGTTAATGAATTAAAACAATTTTCAGCCCAGTATATAAAAAGTGTTGTTTTGGGCTCATAAAAACAAATTAATAAATACAAATTTGGAGAATGACTGCTAATAATAATACCTATGGAAAATATCTATATGGCTTTTGGTCAAGAAGGCTGCTTTAATATACGTACTACAGGAAAAAATCACCCCCATTCAGGGAAATACAGTGAGAAACTGTGGTAACATTTTCTATTCCAGAATTACAGAAGTCTATAGGCAAAAGGAAAAGGGCCACAAATAGTGCCATTGCAGCCAAATAAGCCATTGGTTTCCCGCAGGATTAAGAGACAGGCCAGAGATATATGTAGCCTGCAGAGATCTGTGTCAGGAGCCAACAGAAAAGAAAGTCCCCATGAGAATGAGCCAAGAGGATTGATAACTTTGGAAGCCACAGGGAACAGGAAAAAGTGGAGTATCCTGACAGGGATGGGCCTAAACCTCAATGTAGAAGAAAGCCCAGGAATCTAGTGATATAAAGTGAGATCAAAGAAGCCCAACTACCCCATACAGAAATACAACAAGGGAATAAATACTGTCCCTAGAACAAATTTCTAATCCAGGAACCAAAGATTGAGAGAATAGCAAAACAAAGAAGACACAGGTCAGTATAAAAATTATTACAGATTTAGAGTTTTAATAATACCCAAGCTAGAAGAAAAAAGTAGCATAACAAAGCAGAAACTGAAAAGAAAAAAAGAAGTGTTTTCCATCAGGGCTACATGAATATCTAGAAGATATGTAGCAAAAAGATAAAAAACAAAACAAAAGCTCTGGAAAAAAATATCTGAAGGGGGAATAAACAGCTTAGATAACGAAGGCATTAACTTATCCAAGTAACAGAGTCTTTGAAAACTAAAATAGATCAAACAGAAATGAATAACTTACATGAAACATCAAGAAATGCTAGAATAGAATTTTTAGAATTAAAAAATAGGAAAATATAAGATACTTAATATGAAAAACAATTTGCTCAGAAAAGAGAGAGAGAACAGAAGAATCTAACTCTCTAAAAAATATGATTTAAAAAAAAATCTAAGGAACTGTATTTTAAGAAATAAATGCAAGCTGACCAGACCTTTTACAACCAGAAGCCAAAGTTTTAAAATTATTGATCACTGTCTGAAAGAAACCACAAAAGGAAAAACACCAATGTTGTCATAGCTAACATGCAGAAATTCCATGTTAAAGAAAAAATACTGCAAACATTTACAAAGGAGTTCAAATATGAAGAAAACACAAGGCCTCACAACTTCTACTAATAATAAGAAGAGATCTGATATATCCTCAATGCTTCAAAGTGCAAAAAAATAAAGGATTTTAAACAAGAACTTCTCCTAAAAGACTGAGTATAATTCTACAATAGAATAAAATGGGACTTTTATGGGATAGTGAATTTTGCTAATTTTTGATGAACAAAACAGACCTAAATAGGAATAAAATTTGAAATGAAAACACAAGTATCAAGAGAAACCTCAAAAAATAAATTTGAGAATTGGCAGGATCATTAGAATAGTGTGCTGCTAACATTCTGATAAAAGAAATGTGTCTCTTCAGAACTAAAATGATTTCCAAAGAGTTTTTGAGAGAGTTAAATGAAACAAACAAGATTGATTTGTGGATTGGTGCTGTGCTGAGTTTTAAGAGGGGAAAGAGAAGGAAGTATTAAAAGAATATTGTAGATTTGAAAGGAGAAAGACAGTTGGAACTTGCTATTTCTCATAATTGGGTTGTTTGAGAAGCAGACACAAATGTGGAAGAAAGAATTGGGAAGCAAGCATCAGATGAGCCGCACTCTTAGGTGTAATGAAGAAAGGAATTTTAAATAAACATATGCACACAGATTTTCTATAGAAAGAAATTCAATGGGAGAATAAATACAGATTTGGAAGAGAGGTTTAGAGTGAAGGAATTATTACAAGAAAAAGTTTTCTGAAGGAGAAATTAAAAGACAAAAATAAAGAAAATTAAAAGAACTAGAATTTAAAAAGTACTCATTAATTAGAGAATGGCTGGAGAGTTTTTGAATATGAATGTAAAGGAGTATTGTTTCATTAAGAAATGATTTTCAAAAAGCAATTTAAGAGAATAAATATAATATAAAATAATAAAAAGTAGCAGAACTAGAACAATTTATAAAAGGATACCAATATTATAAATAAAGGAAATTCTGAAATACTTGATTACTCTGATCAATGCAATGACCAGCTATGTTTCCAGAGAATCTATAAAATTGAATGTTACCCACCTCCTGACAAAGAGATAATGAACTAATTCTATAGAAAAAAACACATTTTGGAGGATATGACCTATAGATTTATTTCCCTAGATTGGCTTAGCTGTTATGAGGATTTTTTCCTGTCCATTTTTAATTGAAGGAGGAAAAGTGTTTGCGATAGTGTTACTCCTCAAAAAAGGGACCATTAAAACTTAATAATGCACAGAAAAGAAAGAAGGAAATTCAGAAGGAAGCACAGACAGTTTTTAAAGTAATATGAATTTTTAAAAGGCAAGTAGTATGAAGTGGAAGATCATATACAGTCCTCATGTGTTATACTGTATATACTGAAATTTTATTTTTACTTTTATTTCAAAATAAAATAATGAACTATATTGAAAAAATATAAGATTTGGAGGCTAACAACATAAGCTAACAATGTGACATGGCTGCCAAAAATACTATAATTTTCCTAGGCTGCATTAAGAAAAAGTAATTATCAAAACAAGGAGATTGTCCATTCTGTTGTACCAGAAAAATTCCATATAGCCTATTGTATTCCATATAGGATACTGTACTGGATATCATACTTTAAGAATAACAACAACATATTTATATATTGCTTCAAAGTTTGCAAAACAGTAAACAAGATGAAATGTATACCAAAGAAGTATTGTTAAGGTAGTAATAGTAACGGGAAATTTCTTGTAGGAACTGAGGTTGTTTACCCTGAAGATAAAAATACTTAAGAGAAACATAATAGTTTTTAAACATTTGAAAGGTTATTTGTCATATGAAAAAAGAGAGTTAGACTTGTGGGGCATACTAGGAACAGTGATGGAGGTTGCAAATTAAAATCTGTCCAATGTATATTAATATCTTCTATGAGCAAAACACTATACAAAGAAGCATATTTTTGTTTGATAGGAGGAAAATATTTCTAAAAAAGAAATTCTGTTTGGATATGAAATGAGTTCCTCAAGAAGTACTGAGTTCTCCCTCAATTAAATTGAAATAAAATATTTTAACACTAAACATCATCTAAGTGACCAAATTCTCTTAAAGAATTTTTATTAGTATTGCTGAAAATCACTAGACCAGAAAGGGAAAACCAAAGAAAATAGATTCAAATATTCTTTTTCACTTACTATTTGTCACTTTGAGTAAATTGCTAGACCTCTGTGGATTTTACTTGTAAATTTTACTTATAAAATTAAGGTAATAGGCTAGATGACTTCTAAGATTTCTTTTTGCTCTAAATCCATACATTTTAAACTTTATCTGGTGATTTATCTATGTAGGAGGCAGGATGCTACGGTTGATGCAGGCCAGAGTAGAAGATGCTGGCCAGTATACTTGTGTAGTAAGGAACACAGCTGGTGAAAAAAGGAGAATCTTTGGTCTCTCTGTGTTAGGTAAGTAGATAATCCATCCAACTTGGACGCTTAGAAAATAGTTTGCATCAGAAGACATTCTTCTAATTGGTCCTCGATTATTCTGGAAACAAAGTAGAAATTTGTTTCCTGATTGATTTTATAATTATATTTCCTTAAATTAGATCCCAGAGTTGCCATATTAGCTAAGAATATTTTGATAGTCTACTTTTCCTGCATCTTGGTTTTGCCATAAATGAAGAACTTTTTTTGACCTGATATTTCTTCAGAGTAGAGCTTAGTGCCTGATTTGTTGCCAATGATTTTGAAATTTTGACTGCAGTTCCCAATAACTGATTATGATTCACTGTGACTTGAAAAATTCATTCTTCTTATTCTTCTTTCCTATGGCAATTTCAGTTTCTTGGGTTCCTCTGTATACTGGTAAAAATCAGAAGTAGTCCATTACTTTAAAAGAAACTTTTCTATTCATTTATCATAAAAAAAGTGATGTGATCTCTCTAATCCCTGGACTAAAATAGTATTATTATATTTTGTTAATATAGTGGAAAATTATAAATAAATGTATTAGAATCTCAGTCTAATTTACATATCAAAACTTTCCCTCTCCTTTCTTTAACTTATAATCAAATTTTGTTTATTTTCTAAGAATCCATCACATGGGAATTCATTATAATCTAATGGATATATCTTCATAACACAAAAGAATAAAAAGCAAGCTATTATGGACTTACTTACCAGTCTATTAAAACCCTCTCCAGAAATCTCTAATACAATCCCAATACCCTTCTCAAAACTTTTTTTCATAGCTGTTGTCAGTTCCTAAAAGGACACTCATTCCATGAAGTTGAGGCTCAGTTCTGAGGTCAATCTTCCATACCCAGTCCCCAGACCCAGAATGAATTATAAACAACACAGTCAATACTTCTCTTTCACCAACATTCTATCTCAGACTAGTTCAAATATAATTACTTTCCTCTCTTCATATTTCTTCCTTTTTCCTTCCCTTTTCTCCATTTTTTCTCTTTTCCTCTCTCCTTCCTTCCTTTTATATGTCTTTGTCTCATCTCCCTAGTCAAAAAAGATTACAACTTCTAACCTGTCTGCTATCCCCTTTGAGATTTAAACGAATGGATTTGTATATTGATTATAGCCACCATATATGAATGTCCATTTGACAGCTGGGTTTAAAGAGAAGAGACTGGATTCAGGGAGAACTAGTTGAGTGGCTATTATAATCAAAAAGACCAAGGGGAGTTAGAATGGAGATTGAGATGATTGAAGTCTTACTAGAAAGAACAGGATGATTGCTTCTATTTTGTTTTTCTTTGCTTAGTGCCTCCTAGCATTGTCGGTGAGAATACATTAGAAGATGTGAAGGTAAAAGAAAAACTTAGTGTTACGCTGACATGTGAAGCAATAGGTAAGGCACACATTTGTTTTTGTCTACCTCATAGTAGTAATATCGTATCTATATGATAATATTTATGAGGAAAATTAAGACTAGGAAAGCACACTAATTCAGTTTACCTTATGGTCTAAAAAGTTATAGTCATGTAATTCATGGCTAACATTCAAAAATTCTGTTTCCTAAAGGGAATCCAGTTCCACAGATAACCTGGCTAAAAGATGGACAGCTTCTCACTGAGGATGGAGATCATCAAATTATGTCTAGTGGACGTTTTCTTCAAATTACCAATGCCCAAGTGTCAGATACTGGGAGATATACATGCATGGCCTCTAATGTTGCTGGTGACAAGAGCAGAAGTTTCAGTCTTAATGTGTTTGGTAAGTATACCATTTTGTCTTTCCTATACATATACACTCATTTCATATATATATATATATATATATATATATATATATATATATATATATATATGTATATATATATATATATTCATGAAATACACACACATAGATACATACTTATATGTATATATACACATACATATTACATAAATGCATATTATATGTGTATTTTATATACTATATTTTAATAACAACATTTTTCATTGACTAAATTCAGTTTATAGTGCATAATTTCTTTAGAATAGAGGAAAAAGGAAACAACCATTTATTAAGTGTCTATTATGCCCCAGGCACCAGACTAAACACCTAACAAATATTTTCTCATTTAATTTATGGAGCTCTATTATATAAGGAGTTAAAAAGCAATAATAAAAGGATAATGTAGCACTTAATACAAATAATATCATAAAATAATTTAAATTGGACTCACTATGAGTTTTATATATTCCATATGTGTTTTTTCTATCATGCATGATAATATTTATGTTCTAGAAGGCAGTCTTTGTGAAATAAAAGTGATGTAACTTAAGAATAAATATTATGTTGATGACAAATCTAGGAGTTAATTTAGATTCTTAACTGCCATTTATAATTTTGCAATTATAAATATACTTAATTGATGCAAATCTTTTGTTTCACTAAAATTAATCAAATAACCAGAAAATATATATTGATTACATTATAAGTAATATTTACAGCATTTTGCTGAGGCAGGTAAGTTTCCTGCTTAGAGAACTTATAATGTAATTGAGGAAAGAAGACATGAAAACACTTAAAAAGTTAAATGGTAAAGGATAATATATTATCAAATTCCAGATAAATTTTAAAATAGTAAATTCTCAGGGAATTCAAAGGAGAGAACAAACCCTTGAGGCTAAGGTGTGTGTGTGTGTGTGTGTGTGTGTGTGTGTGTGTGTGTGTGTAAAAGATGAAACTAGCATTGACCTTTAAAAGATTCTTAGAATGGGGAGAATTGGAGCTATATATTTAAATGAAGAAACAATGAAAAACATGAAGGTAAGAAATTGACATGTTAGGAAAAAATCCATACTGAACATAAAGAAAGGTTTATGTTGAGGAGCAGAGGAGTTAAGTTTAAAAGACTTAATTAGGGTCAAACAGTCTCAGATATTTATAATTCATCTCATTGGAAAAGAGAGACATTAAAAAAAATTTTTTTAAATATATGTGGTTACATGATTAAAACTACTATAGAAAGATTCAATTAATACTATTTAAAGATGCAAAGGAAGGAAAGGAGAAAAGCAGCAAGATCAAACAAAATATTATAGTCATTCAGATGTGAAGTAATAAGGTTTTACTAAACACTCTGAAAAAGAAATATGACTTACTTTTAATTTGTGTACCAATCTTATAAGTAATTATATGAATATAAATTCATATATATGCAAGTAAGATATCTTTCAGTACTTGAAAGCAACCACTGAATTAATAAAAGGATTAAATTTCAATTTGTACTTTTTATCAAAAGATGCCAAATTTGTTTGAAATCCCTTTAACTCACTTAAAAGTATAATTCTATTTTAACTCAAATATTATTAATTTTCCAACATATTAATACTTATGATATTAAGAAAAGATGAAGATTTTTTCTGATGTATAATAAAGAAACCTTTTAATGAAAAATTATTTGTGACAATAATCATGGTTGGGTTTAAAAAAAAAAAACTTTTGTTAATAGATCCAGTGAACATATGAAGGTGCACAATAGACATAGAAACTTGTGTTTGTGATACATACATTATATATGTACATTATATTTAAACATATAACATATATATGTATAGATATTTCCTTATCAAGTTCTTGTTTTTTTTTCAGTATCTCCTACTATTGCTGGTGTTGATAATGATGGTAATCCTGAAGATGTAACGGTTATTCTTAACAGTCCTACTTCATTGGTCTGTGAAGCATATTCATATCCTCCAGCTACCATCACCTGGTTTAAAAATGGAGCTCCTATAGAGTCAAATCAAAATATCAGGATTCTTCCAGGTAATTATTTCTCTTAATTATCAATGTATATTTGTAAGCTTTCCAGTTATTATTATGACAAAAGTAGCATTTGGAAATTGTTTAACAGAAATAATTAAATTCACATTTGTTATCTTAAATTCTTTTCTTTGTTTTCTGGTAAAAATCAGTTCTTCATCAATTATATAACTGATAGTGCATATTAAAGAAGCTAACCAATGGCATGAATTTAGTAGCTATGGGAAGTAGACAGATGGTACCTCAAGGAAGAATCTAAGAAAATTCTGATGTCAATACCAGTTCATAAATTAAGATGACATTTTCTTTTGATTTTTGCTTTAAAGGAACTTGTGAAAACACAACCAAGCAGTTCAATTCAGTTTAATAAATTGTCTACTATGTGCAAAAGACAATGTGATATGTGTAGAAAACCACATAAATGTATAGACTGTACACATACACTAATTTCTGCATAATGATTAATACAAGGTAGGACTTTAGTCTCTCCATAGATCCAAAAATTTCTTTTTCAGGATCCCACAATCTAAAATGAAATATCCCTTATCCTAAATTTAAGCCAAGGAAGATCATAATTCATCTTACTAATTGTCTTTCATTGTACTCTCCCTTTAAAGAAAAAAATGTGCGGAGCATAAGCAAATAATATTCCAGTAATGCAGTGGTCCTAGTGTTCAAGGCTCATGTTTGGGGAAAAGTAGGAGTTAAGTTTGGAAAAATAGGATGGATCCCAGTCATTAATGAAAATGTGAGGTCCATGAAGGAGAAACTGTCTTTTGCTTCTTTTTGTATTCCCATCCCTTAGGATAACACCTGGCACATAATACTACTTAATAAATGTTTATTGACTAACTGACTGGATGACCTTGAAAGCCAGGCTAAGGAGCTTCAATTTTATTATGCAGTATAGGTTAAATGTAACCCAAACACCAGATTCACAACAAAATTTTGCCAGGCTACAAAACTTTTACTACTAAAAGCTTCTACATTGTGAAAACTTAAATGTTTTTTTTTTCCTTTTTTTTCTTCTTTCTCCCTCTGTCTTGTTCTTATTTTTGTAGCTCTCTTATTCTCTCCAGTTCTGAGTCACTAACCTCTGAACCACAGAGAGCCAGACATGGAGGCTACAAAGGACAGGGTGGTTTATGATAGACAATTCTGTAACAATTTTATTGGTCTGTGATGTAGTTAGGGTGACAAAACACTGCTAATGATAATGGAATTCCATTAAAGACTTTTGAACAGGTAAGTGATATGAAAGTCATATGCTAAGGAAGATTGAATTTGGTATTCAAGGTATGTTGGATGATAGTACAATGGAGGGCAACAGATGGAGGAACTATTGTAGTAATCAAGGCATAAGATAATATCGATATAGAATAGGTTATTAATTAGATTAGGTTAGTGATCACAAAACAAGAGGGGATAAGAGGACAGATATATATGAAACATTTACAAAGGAAAAATCAACTGGACTTGGTAACTGCCATTAGTTTCCTATAATAGTTTTAAAAAAAATGATGATAAGCAACAGCATTTTATAGTGCTATAAAATTTGCAAAATACATATGTGATCTAATTTAATTTTTTCAACAACCTTGAAGGGTAGTAACATAAATGTGATTATTCTGTTTTATACAATTAGAAATTCAGGTTCAAAGAGAGATGAATAAACAGAAAAAATAGGATAAAAATGTATAGTTATTAATAACTATAAATATGATAAAGATGAATTCATCTATAAAATGTAAACAACAGAATGAATTAGAAATCAGAATCCAATAATATATTGTTTACAAGAAACACATTTGAAACAGAGTTAAAATAAGAATCTGGAAGAAAAACTATTATACTCATCTGAAATAAGAGCTTTTTATTAATTAACATCAGACTTTGTTCTAAGTCAATTGCCTATTTCAGAATTTACTCTGTGATGATAATCTGGAAAAAGGAAAAATCAAAAATAATGTTTCAGAAACCTTCTACTGTTCAGATTTCAGGTTTTGAAATTCTTGATTTTTCTAGGAGGGAGAACTCTGCAGATCCTAAATGCTCAGGAGGACCATGCTGGTAGATACTCTTGTGTAGCTACTAATGAAGCTGGGGAAATGGTAAAACACTATGAAGTAAAGGTCTATAGTAAGTATTTCATTTTAACAAAAGATTTTATTTTTCTTGCCACATCTTTTTGGATTCTTCCACACGTCTGTTTTTCTTTTGAATTATTTTTACTCTTAATTACAAAAATTATGATTTTATATAATTTACCTAAGTATAGAAACTAAATAAAATAAGTACCATCAAAACATTAACTTTTCTCTATAATTCTAGGGACTTAAATATAGAGAAAGACCATTTATTTTGGGTTCTTAACACTCTATTCTGAATTTATAATTTTTTAAGCTTCTCATTTTTACCATCTGTATTATCCTTTGTCCTGAGTCATTGTCCCTTTACATCTCAAAGATTATCAGCAGTCAAGAATTGAAGATCATTAATGATTGCTTGTTCCATGGAAAAGTGATAGATAAATAAAATGTGCTTTTTATGTTAAAAATATGACATAGCTAATCATTATTATTAGTAATAATTGTATTATGAGTTTTTTCTGATATTGGTTATGTTTTATATTAATTGGCTTATATTCTTTGATAGCACTCCTTTTGTGATATCAAATATGCATTTATTGCCTATGTTTTTGGATATGCATATGAAACTAAATAACCCAAAAATAAATTGAACTTTTGGCTTTTGCACTGTTCCAATAAAGAAAAATAGAAATCTTTGATAGTACATAACAATAAAAATAGTATTTTGTAAAATGTTGAAAAGTACATGATAATAATAACCAATATTTATGTATTTAAAGTTTATAAAAGTTTTTATATCCATATAATGATTCATTTGATTTTTCACAGTAACTTTGGAGTAACAAAAATCATTATCCTCTTTTGGTAGTTGAAAAATGTCAAGTACAGAGGGATTGAGGTTTTTATCCACGGTCACACAGCCAAGTAAATGTTAAAAATCAAGATTTCGACCCAATCCACCATTCAACCCATGGGGCCTCATTTCCTTTTACTGTGAAAAAATGTAGAACAATATCTTCCTTCTCTTTTCAAGGTCTTGCCAAAGAATTCCAAGCATGTTTGAAATATTATGTAGGGTATCATTCAAATATGGAAGTGCCTAAATTCTGTACTTTTCAAATTCTATTTTTGTGCAGTTCCACCTATAATTAATAGAAGAGACCTTTTGGGGCCAGGTCTTTCTCCCAAAGAAGTAAAAATCAAAGTCAACAATAGCCTAACCCTGGAATGTGAAGCTTATGCAATTCCTGCTCCTGCTCTCAGCTGGTATAAGGATGGACAGGTCAGTAACAAAATTTATTTACTTTTAGTTAATATTGTGATCTAGTTTTTAAAAGGATACTTAAATACATGTTGTGTGCACAGTGTCACTTTGTTTCTAAAGAAGAAAATTCAATAAAGATTATGAAATTTAAAAATTGGCACATTAACAAATATAAAATATTTTATAGATTAACATATTATATATATATATATTTGAAGTGTTTGTGGTTTTTTAAATTTATTGATGTCATCAGTTTTCACATTGCCTTCATCTCCTAAATATTTTGTCCCTTCTTTAATCTCCCGGTGAGCCATCCATTCTTATAAATAATAAAATAGAGAAAAAAAATAGTTCAACAAAACCAACCAGTAATCAGCCAAGTCCAACAATTGATGTTTAGGATTCCATACCTATGTTCTCCTACCTTTCCAAAGAAGGGAAAATATAAGTCTTGTGTGGGACAAAGCTTGGTCATTATAATTTCTTAAAATACTATTTTGAATATTCTATTGTATGTAAATTTATCCATGCAAAGAGGATTTTATTCCCTGTCTTGTCTTGCAGAGTTAGTGATTAGGCCTGTCAAGCTCAATAAAAAATTATGTCAATCAACAAAATTATAATAATACACGCTTTGAAATCTTATATTTGAACAGAATATCTACTCGGACTATTTTAACTCTTTAATAGATTAGTTCATGAAGCTGAAAGTGATCATTAAGTAGCTCTTATAAGACTCTGGGGCAATTACAACTTTTAAAATAAAGCACAGGTCATTTAACCTTATGATCAAACCATATGTTATATCTCATCCATTAGATTTTTTTTTCCATGAATGTCTTTAAAATTTGGGGGCTGATATGACTAGACCAAAATAGGATTTTGTTAACATCAGTCAGTACAGATGTGAACAACTAAACTGCTGATGTTTGTGATGTTTTGCACATAATTAATCAAATGGCTAGCAAAATTTGACTTGGAGAATTCGAATTCTTGGTCATATTTTAAAATATCCAAAGAGCAAAAGTTTGCTTTTTCAAATCCAAGTTGTATTTTACAACACTGGCAGCTAGAGTTTAAATAATAAGCAAATTTCATCTGGAAGACATTGTAGGAAGAGAATATTGGAACTCCCACCATGCTGTGTTTACAGGTTCTACTCCAGTTGTGACTATGTTTCATAATTGGTTTTCAAGTCTATTTAAAGTTTCTTTGAAATGGAGAGAAAACATTTTTATTTTAAAGTTATCTTTTCTTGATAATTTAATATTTAAATGAACTTTTTCTTACTCTTGTGATAAAGGAGAGATCTTTCAATGGGAAAAGCATTTGTTTGGTAGCTTTATCTTTAAATCTAAACTCTAAATTTGACTCCCATATAAGACTTTTAAGTCATTCAATTTGTTTCTTTTCTCCTTCTTTGAATTGACACAAGGATATAATAAAATCCTGAATTGCCAAGTTACTCATTATCTGTTTTTTTCCCCTTCTTTCTGCTACTAAACAACCTTCAGAAGAGTGAAACAGGGGAAACAAGAAACTGATAAATATAGTTGCTTGTTAATTCCTACAAAAATTTCATTTTTACTGGCTAAAATGAGAATGGGGATTATATGATAGTCTCATTCATTCCTGGTCTTTTTCCTATTGGAACAAATAAAGGATATACACATGCGCATGCACACACACACACACACACACACACACACACACACACACAGCTTGTCTACTTTCAAAAAGATGTTTAAAAGAACTGATAATGTTTAAACACACATAAGATGAAAAGTTTTGTAGCAGAATTCCTTAAAGGCTACAATTAATGAGTTAGTTCTAACTAATGTTATTGATAGGACACAAAACTACATGTGTATTCATAAAAGCATATTAATACTAAAATTTTTCAGTCACTAATAAGGAACCCTAAAAAAGAAACATTGAATTTGGTATCAAATCAATATATACCAGTTCTTCCCAAATCTTTTCCTTTGAAACACTGGTTTGTCCAATTAATTTTTCGAGAAATGTGATTAATTGACCATTCTATTTGCAACAATTTTAATGTTTCATTTCAAAAATGGTGCCATTTCCTAAGAATTATATTTTATCACATTTTTATGTTTTATCACAATTTTTATAGATTTATTTTTTAAATATTCCAAAATTATTCTATTTCTATAGTAATTCTGGAAAAAAATCAGCACAAACCACAGCAATTAACATTCACTCTAAAGAAAAACAACCATTAAGGGAGATCTTGATCAGAAGAACCAATGTTTCTTTTTTTTTTTCTAATCCTAGGAAGAAAAATGATTGTTATGCTTTTCAGAAAATACTGCCAACACCTATGTTGATTATATTACTAAATCAAATCTAATAAAAAAAAAAAAGAAAGAAAGAAATAATATTGAATTTAAACCAAAAGAACAAAATTACCTTCATTCCGGTCCTAATCCTGGAGTGATAACACTCTGATCTTGGACTTAAACTTCTACACTTCTATTGCCTCATTTCTGAGATTGGAATACTATTAGTTGTACTATCTATCTAAGAGGATTGTAATAAGGATTCAATGAAACAATTGGTTTGAAAGCACAGAAATTCAAAATATTATTTCCTTATTTTCTTCAGAGTCTGTTAAAATGATTAGATTATTTGTCAGCAAAATGAAGAAAAAAGTATAGTGTCTAAAAAATAGGATAGTCATGTGGTACTTCTTTCATGTTAATATTGTTTAAATTATATTACAGCCCCTTAAATCAGATGATCATGTTAATATTGCTGTCAATGGACGCACACTTCAAATAAAGGAGGCTCAAGTATCAGACACTGGTCGATATACCTGTGTAGCATCTAATATCGCTGGAGAAGATGAATTAGAATTTGATGTGAATATACAAGGTAACAAAAAAATAACTGACTGTCCCAGTCTTATTAACAAAACTCACATGGTTCAGATATTTATGAGGTTCAGATACAGGTTCAGTTATCATCTCAATGGAGCTGATTCTCATATCTAATTATTAAACCTCGATCTCTCTTCAAAGTATCAGATCCACATTAATTAAACATTCCCATTTGGATGGTTCCAACTGGATATCATATAGCATCTCAAACTTAACATGTCTAAAATAGAGCTTGTGATCTTTCTCCACAAATCCATTCTTATTCCTAACTTTTTTATTTCTGTTGAGGGCAGCAGCATCCTACCAATTACATAGGTCCATAACTTCAGAGTCATCTTGAATTCCTTCCATATTTAATCAGTCATCAAGTCATTTTTAGTTTCCTATAGTACTTATTCTAATTGCTCTAGGAAACTCTCAAAGTCTATATATTGTTGAAAAAGTACTGATCTCCACTGGGAATCCCCTATACTAATAAAATCTAAGGTTCAGTCTTCACCCTTTTATTTAGCATTTAAATCGCTTTATAATTTAACCATACCATATCTTACCCGACTGACTTTCACATTTTTCCCCATCATGCATTACAAATTCCAATAAACTACCCTGCTTGGCCATTCTATCTTCTGTCTTCACTGCTACACAGAAATGACCTGAAAGCCTGGAATGGGTACCCTTCTCAATTTTGCTTCTTGGACTTTTTAGTTTTCTTCAAAGCTCAGCTCAAAACATCATATCCCATAGAAGAATTTTCTTGATATCCCCAACTATTAGTGTATTTCTTGTATTTCATTTGTATCTGACAGAATATAAACTTTTTTAAAGGATAGAGACGATTTCTGTTTGTCTTTGTATTATTTCATCATAATCATTTTCTTGTTTTTTGGCTGATTATTTGACTTCCTATATTAATCTGTTATCTTTTGTAAATAATTAAATTGTCAAACTCTTAAGATCAAAAACTTAAAAATCTGTTTTTATCCTTTCACCTCTAGCAAAGTGTGTTATACAAAGGAAGCAATAAATAAATGTGCTAAGTCAAATTCAATTTAGAAAATTAATTTTTTTTCTTTTTACTTTGGGTCCTTCTGATTCCAGGACCAGTACCCCATCCACTGCACAACTAGGTAGGCAACCTAGTTGCCCTTTTAAAAAATCATTTCTTAAAAGTATCTCTCATCCCACATCACAGAATTATAGAATTAAAGAATTTTACAGTAGGAAAGTAATTCAGTGCCATCTTGACTAATTATATCCAAACAAGAATTCCTACTACAATATATTCAACAATTATATATCCAGATTCTGCTTGAAAACTTGCAGAGAAGAATGAGGCACTCTTTTAGTAATCATTGATTCACTGTCTAAATAATTTTAATTGATTTAATAAATGTTTATGCAATTTTACCAGATATAAGAATTCAGTTCCTCAGTCAATATTTTTCATACTCTTGCTTGCTCCCTTTAAAAAAAAAAAAAACTGGGACATTTTTTCTTTGCCAAACACCTTGTAACACATTCTCTACTGTCCAAAATGTTTAAAAATCACAAAGACTAGCAATCACATCTGCCAATTTTTTCAGGCCCTTTTGGATGTAGTTCATGTAGGCTTTGTGATTTGAAATCATTGAAGCCAGCTAGCTACTCTTTTATAACATCTCATTTATCTTCTGTTTCAAGTCCCTGTTGACTTTTTATTCTAATCTTTCCAGTACAAAACAAAACAGCAACAAAAGTAAGCATTTAAATATTCAAGCTTTATATATATATATATATATATATATATATATACATATACATATATATATATATAGATGATATTAGTCATCTTTTCTTTGATCATTCTCCTCTCAATATAACTTTAAAAAATCATAAAATATCTTTTTGTATCCTTTGTTATTAGATTTAATATGCTCATAAAATTTAGTGTGATTTAAATATATATCTAAAATGTTCCTTTCTTTCTATAGTACCTCCCAGTTTTCAGAAACTCTGGGAAATTGGAAATATGCTGGATACAGGCCGGAGTGGTGAAGTCAAAGATGTGATAATCAACAATCCCATTTCTCTTTATTGTGAAACAAATGCCGTTCCTCCTCCCACTCTTACATGGTTTAAAGATGGTTATCCTTTGACTTCTAATGATAAAGTCTTAATATTACCAGGTAACAGTTGACACTGATTACCCTTATTTATTAGACATGTTAAATTGATAAGCTTCCAAGTGGGGTTATGAGGTGCTTTTCCCATGTAGTCTAGAAAGTCAGAATTAAGATCAAGAATTAAACTAGTTGTTGAATGATGTTGGATACTTAGTGTATTTGTTACTCTAAAAATATAATGGGATAATCAGGCTTCCTTTTTCATTATTATTGGTTACAGATTTTGAAAGAACTTGAAAATTATTGCTAGCCAGGTCAAAGATAGCAAGCATCAATTTTAGAATATAGAGAATATTGTTTCCAATATTTCATTTCCTGCATGCTTGTTCAGTTAAAAGGCAGATTAAAATGTTCACAAATGGACCAGGAAACATCATTTATTTACCCTTTTGCAGAGCTGTCACTAGCAATTTTGTCACCCAAGTAGGTCAACTTTCCAAAATGTGGCAAGCAGCAGAAAAGGCACTTGCAAATTAAACTTCTAAGAAAAATTCGATTGCAAAAAATCTAGTATACAAAGCACTATTGGGGAATGAGAAATAAGGTCATATATTACTCTTTTCGTTATTTGTTATTGCCTCTTTTTCTGGCTTTCACTATCTTCACATTCCCCCAAAGTGGAGAAGCAATAATTAGCCCCAGTATCAGGGAGTGATAGAGAATCCCAGTGTCCTAAAAATAACTGCATGGTCTTTTGGCTTTTTAATTTAGTTTAATTTAATTAATTTAAATTGATTAAGCTTGCAAATCTTGTATTATAATCAACTGTTACTGTATTTTTCAAAAAAAGTGTAAATGCTGTCAAAACCCTTTAAAATTTGGAGTCTTTGAATAAAGCCCAAATCATCCCATCATAGTTAAAGTTCTGACTATATGTGTTTTGGTTTTGTAAACATTGATATTTTTCAGTCCTTAAAATACATTCACCATTTTAGAGAGGGTTTTTTTTATATTGCCAATTATTGGTTTTATTCTTATTTGCTCTGTTGGCAGTAAGAGTGGAAGCTTTTCAGTACCTACTGTTATTTAGTAAGATGAATATTTCCATTGTTATCCAGTTCCTTTACAGTGGAATAAAGTATTAGTTGAAATTGGCACTGATAGAGATATTTCGGTTAATTGTGTATCAAAACTCAACTTGCAGTTGATGAAATAGCCCTGAAAAAATATATGCCATAGCTATCTGATATAGAAATATAACTAAATACACACTTAAATATAGAAGAATAAGTCACATTATGAAATATTTCTTCTAACTTTTAAAAAAATGGTTTTTTGTTTGTTTGTTTGTTTGTTTTTATTTGCTTATTTTTTTCCTCAGGAGGACGAGTGTTACAGATTCCCCGGGCCCAAGTAGAAGATGCTGGTAGATACACCTGTGTTGCTGTGAATGAGGCTGGAGAAGATTCCCTTCAGTATGATATTCGTGTGCTCTGTAAGTCTGTCTCACTCTTTCCTTTTTCTGTCATAGTGGAAAGAATACTGCATCTAGAATCAGAGGATCTGAATTCCATTTCTGGTTTTGCTGATTATTGCCTTTGTGATTTTGGGCCAGTCACTTAATCTTTCTGAGCATGTTTCCTCCTTTTTAAAATGAAGACTTTAATGTAGATGGTCTCTGAGGTCTGTTCCAGCTCTAAATTCTATAGTGCTTTGATAAGTTGATCTTCTCTTAGAGAGTATCATAAAATAAGTACTTAAATAACTTAAGTATTTAAGTGCCTACTTTGTACCATATACTGGGAGAAAAAAAAGGAAAAATAGAATGCTTGTTTTTAAGGAGCTCCATCTAATGGGGGAAATAAAAATATATAAGCACCTAAAAAGGGATGGAAGATACCTAGCTTGATGAAGTCCTAGAGCCTGATGGGAAATTATGATGTTAATGAGCTGGGTCCCTTCCTTAAATAGAGGATCTGGAAGGAGATTTCTGCTGTCCAAACACTATGCTCTCCAGTCAGAGGATTGGCCAGGCCCCAGGTGTATGAATATAAAGGAGATGTCAGTTTCTGAGTTGATGTAATCTAACAGAAACAGTCATCAACTCAGGTTTTTAGATGTGGTGATATAAAATTAAAGCAATGCTTTGAGTGTTTTTTTTGACTTTTTGATTTTTATGGACATAAAATCTTGATTTTGACATATTAGTTTATTTTTATATAAAAATCAACTATTTTGTATGCATTTAGTATTATAATCTAAATCAGGGGCCCACAAACTAGTGACCCAAAGGACAAACCTAGCCCACTATGTACTATTCTTGAGCTAAGAATGTTTCTTTTTTAACATTTTAAATATATTTAAATTTTATTTTAAAATGGAATAAATAATTCTTAGCTCATTGGCTGGATTTTTACCAATAGACCATAATTCAGAACCTTGTTCTAAAGATATCATAAGCAGTATAAATTTTAATATTGGATTTTTCAGCCCAACAGAGTATGTTGTTACTCTATTTATTTTTCTTTTATATCATTCATTAATTTTACCATATCACACATATATTGCAAAGGTAATTTATACTCTTTGTAAAATATAAACAAGCTTCATTTTAAATGAGTAGTATTATAAACAATGAAATCTTGCAAATAGGTTAATTATTGTTTGATTTTTTAAAAATATCTTCACTCTACAAAATAATTCAACATGTTACCTTTTAATAACTAGTTTCCCTACTATATTTACCATATAATACACTTTGGCAAAAATACCTGAATACATACAAATTCAAGAATGTCTGTTTAAAGCAAGGGTAAAATTTATAGCTCAATTTTATAGTACCATTTTAACTGAATGTTATATTTCAGTAACACTTAGAAATTAGTTTAGAAATAGCACTAAAAAGATCTGGATTTCTGTAGATTTGGGAAAAAAAACTAGCTTAATATATTTAACCAAAGAAATTTATAGCTTGGTTCACTGACATATGATTGTAAGTGCTTTGGGGATAGGAAGTTAAATCCCTACCCAGTAGTTAGCTCTCAATAAAAATTTTAGGCAAGTTTGGATGTAAAGTCTGACTGGTATTCTGTATACTCTAGCCTGAGAGTCTGTGTACACATGTATAACTTTTTTTTCTCAAAAATAACATAAACATGCCTAAAAACTAGAATAATTTGAAAAAAAAAACTTGCTTTCACATTGTTAAATTCTTCATTGTATTTTCCTTTTAGTACCACCGTCCATTAAGGGAGCTGACATTGATTTACCTGAAGAGGTCACTGTGCTGGTCAACAAGACTGCACTAATGGAATGTGTGTCAAGTGGCAGTCCAGTACCAAGCAATTCCTGGCAAAAAGATGGACAGCTCTTAGTGGAAGATGATCATCATATATTTCTATCCAATGGGAGAACTTTACAGGTAAGAGACAACTGATATTCATCAGGAGAACTTTACAGGGAAAGGAGAATTAACCTCACTTGGAGACTTTTATTTTTATTTGTATTACTACAAATCATAAAGGAATCTGATACACATGAGGCTTGCTAGAATGCTACCTTCAGGTTATCATAGGAAATAAAAATATCATTTTACAGTATTTTTATTGTAATAAAATCCTTGTAGTATAAGGTAAATATCCTAATTAATAAAATATATAAAATATCAACCCTTAGAATACAGATACATGTATGTATTTTTTTCTCTCTTAAAAAACAAAAGTATCTTGAGTATATTGCTAGATAATAAAGGGTTATAGAATTAATCCAATTTTGCTTTTAGAAAATTGGAAGAACATATAGATCCCAGATTCTATAGCCATATTTGTCTTTTTCACATCATTATTTTCATAAATATTATGTGCCATTTATACTCATTAAAGATTAGAGTTTGTATTGTGAAATATTTGGCACTTAGAGAAATTAATTCAGCTCCACTAAGATACCACTAACTGTATTATTTAGGAATTCAGCATAATAACATGGTCTGAAACTTAAATATTATCATTTAAAATGCCGAACATTTACCATGGGAGTTGTTTTTATAGTAGAGATTGTAAAGTCCGGGATAGCTCCCAGGAGACCTTAGGAATAGCCGGAGTCAGGATAAGCAAAAGTCCTTGGAATTTAGGGAGAGAAATGAAGGAGACAGACAAACTGCCACAGCCTCCTTGTCCTGCTGAAAAGTGAGATTTTTGCCTCTCTCACTCCACACCCTAATCCTTACTTACAATTCTCTTATCCCCAAACATTGAGCCAGCACTAACTGTGAGAAGAGCAATTCCAAACATATGCTAATAGAATCATTATCCAATAGGTAATTAGCCTTAAGTGCTCAACTGTCTGATTCAAGCACACCTTTTAAGAATTTCAGCCCTTTATAGGAGATAACAAGTTCAGTGCCTAAAAATTGCTTTGAATTTCTAAACCACCCTCTAAATCCCAAATGTAACTTTTGATTATCCCTTTATCTAGGACAGAGAATAGGGTCCAAGAAACATATGGTATAGAAGCTTCCTCTGTGTGGAAAGATACCTCTGGATGGAACTAATTATGGGATCTCCTTTTCTATAATTAATAACAAAAACAACAATAGATAGCTAACTAACATTTAAGATGATCAAGAAAGTAACATGATCCACATGACTTGAGAAAGCCTTTTTCCTCCTTCTTTACAGAGGCAGTTTATGATTATGGAGGCTGGAGTCTGGAAGGCCCAAATTCAAATCCGGCCTCAGACACTTCCTAGCCAATCCTGAGCAGGTCACGTCTCCCCTGTTTGTTTCAGCTATAAAATGGAGATAATAATAGCAACGTGCAGGATTGTCCTAAGGATCCAATGAGAATATGACTTGTTAAAAGGAGAAAAAACTTAGCACAGTGCTTGGAACATAGTAGTTTATGATAATAACTGAAAAGGAAAGAACTGTTCAGTTTTGAAAACATGTTGAAAGCATTTACGTAAATATCCTGAATTATTATATTTGGAGTATCTTCTTTTTCTTTAGATACTAAATTCCCAAATAGCAGATATCGGAAGGTATGTGTGTGTTGCAGAGAACATAGCTGGAAGTGCCAAAAAATATTTTAATCTAAATGTACACGGTAAGTTATCACTTCCAAAATGTCTACTACTTTTTGTTTGGCAATCGGGAAAATCATAGTTTTGAATTCTTGGAGGTGATTGTGTTTTTATCTCACAATCTTCATGTTAGCCTTTCTCCCTTTTTGATATAAATACCCTCAGTAATGCTATTTTTCATCCAAGAAATAGAGATTTCAGATCTCACAAGCAGAATAAGCACTTGCCTGTTGTGTCAGTAACTCAAAAGAAAATGGTATTCTTTTACATATGTACCCATAAGAAGGATTGAAATCCCAAGGCCTACAAAATAAGTTTGGTACATGGGTTTTAAAATCATTTAAAAAAATGCACCTGCTAACTTATGCTTATAATAGTTTTTCTCTATTACTTCAGCATAGCAGTAGCAGTGAACTACCTAAAGATATGATAGAAATGGTGATCTCTAATAGAAATTGGAGAAATATAACCCCAGATCACTACTCGAGATAAATTAGAGAATAAATTAGAATATCTTCATTTGTGTGCAAGTGAGATAGTATTTGAGTTGGAATAGCATTGCAAAAGTTATCAAGTTCAAAAAGTTGAACTTACGATGAAGTATGTAGGAAAATATGGAGATAGGTAATTGATAAGTCTCTGAGTAGATTATAATAGCTCCACAGAGATGGTGTCTTTAATTTTCTTATGCATCTCCCTGGCTGCCAGTGCTTTCCTTGTATACTTGTAATGAATCTATACCAAGTCCTGGATATAGACATAAGCAAAGAAAGAATATGAGTTGGTATGATGTCATAGATTGAACATTGGGCTAGATATCTAATCCTTACTAAATAATATATGGTAGCAAATTAAATGCTTTGAGAGCTATTATATTCTTTGAACATTTGGTTGCTAATTAGCATTCCTTTGATAATAAAAAGACAAAGGATTTTATAACACAAACTTATTTCTCTATAGCAATTTTTTCTGGATTTTAAATTTAGGGACCTAGACCATTGCTTATAAAAGTTAAACAAAATTAATAAATAGTTCCCCTCCCCCAAATATAAATTCATTAAAATACTAGCTCATGAATTTTAGTGAATAGTATTTCTGGAAAATATTATCTGGCAAAAGATTTAAACATCTTAGAAATTTATTTTGAGTAAGCATACAGGAGAGGGCAAGGTAAATGGTGCAGTGGATAAAGCATTGGGACTTGAAATCAGGAAGACACATCTTCAGAAATTCAAATTGGACCTCAGATATTGTGTGATCCTGGGGTATGAGTTTTGTGATGCTGAGCAAATCACTTAACCTCATCTGCAAAATGAGATGGAGAAAGAAATGGCAAACTACTTCAATATATTTTCCAAGAAAACCCCAAAATGAGGTCAGAGTTGGACACAACTGAAAATGACTGAAGAACAACAACAAAAGCATACATGGGAGAATTTTGTATCTATAAATTTGTAATTTTATTTTTGAAATATTTGAGAACTTTTTCTTAAGCTTGGCATTTAATCTGGAGATAAAATTAATTTGTTTTTTCCCTAGGATGTTAAAATCTATTTAGCCAGCCTATAGATATAGGGAGAAGGCTCTAGAATAGGTGGCTTTGAGGCAGCTAGATGGGTAAAGTAAATAGAGCACCAGACCTGAAGCAGGAGAATCTGAGTTCAAATCTGATCTCAGACACTCAATATTTACTAGCTCCATGACTCAAGGCTTTTCATTTAACCCCAATTAGCTTGCACAAAATAAATAAGTAGACTAGAAGGCTTTGAATGATAGGTAATGAAGGGAGTCTAACAACTTAGTTTTTAACTTTAAAGATTGGAATTTCAATAGTGTGACTTCTTTTTTCTTTAATCACTCGGTGGAATCTTTATTCCCTTGAAACCAACCAGGAAGAAATGAATTCTCTAATTGTACATTATGAAATGCCTATTTAAATGGGGGAAAATTTATTCCCCTTATATCCTGCTTTCTCTTATCTCCTGAAGAAAGTGAACTTTCTGGTTGGTTTGAGGGCCTTTATTTTGATTTTACCCTTGAAATCCATTTTATTATTAATCAACAAACTTATTGGGTTAAAAAAATGGCAACTAATCTTGAAACCAATTTTCTACAGTTCTGGACAATTATAAATGAGTGTCATCTAGATTTTATATCACACTCACAGAGTATACAGAAAGTGAATAAATGTGTGGTAAATGAATGAATAAATGACTTACTGACACCATGAAATCATAGTCATATAGTCCTTTCACTTTGGGAATGGGGAAGAAAGGAATTTTGAATGAAAATATGAAGAAAGAATGAACATCTGCAGGAAAGAAACAAAAAGATTGTATAACTCTGTACCTTGACAACAGCCTTAAACAAAGCCAGTTTTTCTATATAAATACACTGTAGCATAGTTCTGTTTAGGTTTAGAAATTCTCATCCTCCCTTGCTATTGGGGAAGAATTATTCCTGCCAAGCCCCTATGTAAGAAAGGAGCTGCAAACAAAATCAGTGGAGGCATTAGGGATTCTAAATAGGAAGGATGACAGCTGGATTGGTTTTCATCACACAATTTTTAGATCCCTGCAGAACCAGTGGACCAGTTCCTAAATACAAACAATTTCTTTTCCTCAGTACTTTGGCAGCATACAGTGGCTGGAGTTGTGTTGAGGAAATTGAGTAGTACTTATTGCTGACAATGTTGGATGAAATTTTAAATATATTTGTTGTTGTAGTTCCTCCAAGTATCATTGGTACTAATCCTGAAAATCTGACTGTGGTGGTGAATAATTTCATCTCTTTGGCCTGTGAGGCCACGGGTTTTCCACCTCCTGATCTCAGCTGGCTCAAGAATGGAAAATCCATCAGCTTGAGCAATAATGCTCTCATTGTGCCTGGTAAGGAAGCTGTTTTTTTCTGATAATCTGGGGAGAACTTTCTCCCCTTCCATTCATTTTATCAAGAATGAAAATTTAGCACACTACTTTTTAAATTTGTGAAGATCTTTGTTTAAAAAAATTAAAATTGCACACTTTTCTAATCCCATAATAGGTAGCTTAGTGTATTGTGTGCTAGACCTGTGTTCAAATCCTATTTAGTGGTTGTAATATTGAGCAAGTCACTTCATCTAATAACTTCCTCAGTTACTTCATCTGTAAAATGGGAATAGTAAATAACACTTACTTCCTAGAATTGTGAAGGGTATAAAATTATATATTTGAAAATCACTTTGCAAACCTTAAAGCATTCTATAAATTCTAGTTAGTAGTAGTATTAGTAATAATAACTTTAATAAGTTTCATAACTTTATATAGAAAATTTTACTTTTTCTTACTTTAGTAAAAGAAGCAGCATTTTGGAGTGGAATAGAGTAAATTGTGAATAGAATTGTCTTTGCAATCAGGACAACCTGAGTAAACAAGCAAATCTAACATACTGTGTGATCCTAAGCAAGTTGTCAATTCTCAACTCTCTAAAAATCTAAGTTCTTGAGAAGGTAACAATAAACATTGGTAGGAATTTCTCACAAATTCTATAAACAATTGAAATCACAGATACAGGGCTTGTTCCTTGTTACTATTATGATTTTCAATTCTGAGAACTGAAATGCATTGAACCTTTTATGAGAATGATAGAAAAATACTGAATTTTTATTGAATGAGCTTTTTAATTACAATATATTTACATAATTACAATTTAAAATGAGGAAAAGTGGAATTGGCAATTTTGAAAACTTTCAGAGAATTTAAAACTCAACTAGGGAGCCAAAGAAGATCATTTTTAAAAGGCGTTATTCTTTGGTTCATAGGTAATATTGGGTAAAATTTTTAAAATTGTATCAGACTTCGAATAATCAATGCATTGCTACATCAGCAAATTCTCTTTGGGAAAGGGAATAGGAAGTAGGGAATTAGTAACATGAGATCCAATTGTTAGAACTAAGTCCCTTGAAGCCTTCTTCTTCACTTCATGTTCAATTTTAGCATCAAGATCCAAGTGTGATTTTTGAAAGGTTTGTTCAACTACTGGCCAAGCAGACTAGATTAAAAAAAAAAAAAAAACCACCAATGTTTTTGATCAACACTAATAAACTTAAAAGTTGGGAAACATGATTCTAAGTTCCTTAGGGTTAAGGACTTCTTTATACTGAATTTATTGTCTCACAGACTCTTCCTTTTTGTGAATAGAATAGAATTGAAGATTTGAACTCAATGTTCATTTAAAAAAAAACTTGAGAAAATTATAATTATGGGTTTCTTAGCAGTATACTTAAATTATGCAATTCTGATTTCTCTCCATCATATAAGAAAATCCTGTGAATTTTATCATTTATAGATAGGGTGATAATAGAAATAATGAAAGATCAGAAAACGAATTCCTTCCTTTTCAACATTAAAACTTGTCTTTGTCCATTATAACTTAAAGATGGATCATTTTAAATGACTACCTGGTTAATGTAATAATCAGATTGATTTTTATACTGTCTTTGATTTTTTTCCCCTCTGATACAATTCAGGTGGAAGAAGTCTTCAAATTATACGGGCCAAAATATCTGATGGTGGGGAATACACATGTATAGCAATGAACCAAGCTGGTGAAAGCAAGAAAAAAATTTCCCTGATTGTCTATGGTTTGTTTTCACGGTACTTCAAAGATGTATTCATTATTGAATTCACAAGGAATTATTTCATCCAAATGCAAAAACCTTTTTCCACCTTTTCACAGTTCCCCCAAGCATTAAGGATCATGGCAGTGAATCTCTTTCTGTTATTAATGTACGAGAAGGATCTCCAGTGTCATTGGAGTGTGAGTCTAATGCTGTTCCACCTCCAGTCATAACCTGGTACAAGAATGGACGGATAATCATGGAATCTGCTAACTTGGAGATTTTAGGTGATGGACAAATGCTACACATCAAGGGAGCTGAGGTACACTGCTCGCTGTATGGTATTTCTTGTTGAAATAAAGGGGGGGACATGGTGGTTCCTTGATTCTTTTCTATTATGAATATAATTTTCATAAAAGTAAAGTGGTATTGTTAGATTACCTGGATTCTGGTTCTCTCATTAATTTGAGTACTTTGAACCCCACTTTCTTCATCTATACAATTAGGAGATTAGACAGAAACCTTTTTAAAGGAATTATCCATACCTAAGACCACATGTTTATTCAAATATGATTTTGGTCTTCTGTTGCTTTGGTTTTGTGACTTTGAAGCCCTTTAATAAATTTACTTCTCACAGAAAAAAGATTTGCTAAATGAAACAGAATAAAGACTGGATCTTTTAAAGCATACAATATCTTGAAATTTTAGTCATTTTATACCATATATAATGTAATCATTCATAATTGAATGGAAAACATTAATAAGTTTTTGGTTATTTTTAGGTATCTGACACAGGCCAATATGTATGTAGAGCTATAAATGTAGCAGGACAAGATGATAAAAATTTCCATCTTAATGTTTATGGTAAGGCTCTTTAGTAAATTACTCTTCTAAAGATACAAATAAGATAGTTTTGCTGAAATTAATACAGTGAACAAAAATATATGATACTTCTGTGTTATTATAGTACCACCCAAGATAGAAGGACCCCAAGAAGAGGATGTTGTTGAGACCATCAGTAATCCTGTGACTCTTGCATGTGATGCTACTGGAATTCCTCCACCCACTCTGGTATGGTTGAAGAACAGAAAGCCAATAGGTAATGCGACTATGCACACTTAATTTTATTTATTTATATTGATAGACAATGCTGCAAATTTTCAATGTTA
The DNA here is from genome assembly GCF_016432865.1 of Antechinus flavipes. Classification (NCBI taxonomy): domain Eukaryota; kingdom Metazoa; phylum Chordata; class Mammalia; order Dasyuromorphia; family Dasyuridae; genus Antechinus; species Antechinus flavipes. The sequence goes on along the minus strand of NC_067401.1, from coordinate 408,695,708 downwards.
ATACATAACATATTAGATTTAGCCTACTATTTTAGCCTTTCAGGATTTCTCCCTCTTAGCTTTTGTTATCAAATTTGGTGATCATTCCTTTACTCAAGATTATGCTTTCCTCTCACACTAGTTATTGACTTTAATGTTGCTCACCTTTGAAGTATATAAAGGTTAAAAAATGGTGATCCCCTAACACCAGGGCAAATTAACTATTGAACTGTTATCACTCTGTCATTTGATCCATATTTCCTCCATTTGTGTGAAGCCTTTATAATTTTATAGAATCTGCCAGAGGTCAAAATTCCCTTTCATTGCTTTTGAGAATGTAGGTATTAGGGTATATGTAAAGTAAAGAGTACATACATACATACATACATATATGTTGCAATTATTATAATGAACTATTTCATCAATTTATATATTTGCCAATTAATCAACTAACCAGTATTTTAAAAATATATTAGAGAATAAAAGTTTGACATAATATCTCAACAAATCATGGAATTTTAGTGTTGCATTTTAGTGTTAGAAGGAACTTAGCAGGCACTTGGGCCAAACAAAACCTGAAAGGAATTATCAGTATAAGTCAAAAATTGGTCATGCAGTTTCTATTTGAACATTTTACTGAAAATGAACTCTCCACTTCTCAAGTTGCCCTATTTCACTCGTGGACAGTTCTAAAAGCCTAAATTGATCTTTTTGCAACTTCTGCTCATTACTCCTGACTCTCTCTAGTAGCACTAATTCTTATACCTCTTCCATAAGACAGTCTGTTAAAAGTCCTTAACAATATCTATCTTTTCTATACAGCATCTTCGCCCCTCCAGATAACAAATTTCTCCAATTCTTATTACCAGCTTTCATATGCCAAAGTTATAAAACCCTTCATAATTTAGATTGGCCTTTTCTGAACATTTTAGCTTAACACTCTCCTTTTTTAAACTGTTGGAACCAGAATTGAACATAATATTTCAAATGTGACCTTATAAGATCAGAGTAAGGATCTATTATCTTCTTATTTCTGGAAACTATGTACATTTTAATTCAGTGTAACTTTGCATTCACTTTTTCAGATGCTATATCATACTGCTGATTTGTTTTTATTGTGTTTTTAATCCACTAAAACTTCTAGACCAAACAGTGTCAGTCATATATTAACTCTCCCTCCCAACTTTGTGTCATCTGCAAATTTGATGGCTATACCTTTATCCTAACTCACTGATACAAGTGATAAATAGCATAGATCCAAGCATAGGCCCCTGGAAAACTTCTTTAGAGATGATTCACCAAGTTGACACTAAATTTATAACAATTCTTTAAATCTGGCCATTTAACTAGTTTTAAATCCATCTAATTAAATTATCACGTAGTCCACATGCCTTCAACTTTTCCACAAAAATAGTATTAAATATTCTGTCCAATGTATTATTAAAATACATCAGTATAAAGGACAATTTTTTCTTAAATGGCTCTTTATAGTCCCTACTTTTTTATTGATTTTCATTAACCCTTCCTTTAATGATTCTTTTTAGAATTTTCCCCAGGAATTCAAATTGAATTCCCTGGCCCATAGATTGTAAGACCTTTTCTCTTCTTTCATGAAAATTAGGACATTTGCTCTTTTCCAGTCCAGCAATGCTTTTCCCATTTCCATGCTCCTTTAAGAATCACTAATACTGACATATAAAGCAACATCTGCCATTTTCTTCAGTGCACAAGGATGGAGTTCATCTGATCCAGGTGACTTGAATTCATCAAAAACAGATAGATTTTTTCTTGCAAAACCCTTCCTTATCTTGGATATCAGATCTCTTCAGATAAGTCCCTGTTTTTCCTTATTGGGATTGTTTCCCTTTGTTTCTACACAATCTTTCTTGATGGTTTTCCATCTTTTCTAGAAAAACTCTCCCTATAGAATTTTAGTCCATAGTATACTATATACCTTTCCTGTGAAACTTTTGAAACTTTTTTATTGTCCCAAAATTTAGGGTGCATATCAGAGAGCCCAGATTCCCTCTCTATATCAAATTCTAGGAAAAAAGTAGGCATTCCTCCTGTCTTAGTTTTCCCATCATTTTCACTTTAGAAACAGAAAATTAGAAGCAATGTAAGATTCCCCATTGTTGGTTCTTCTACCTTTTAAAAGAGAAAAGCAGTTATTAATTCTTTACTATGTTAGTTCTAAGAGCTTAACAAAATTTCATATAATCCTCACAACAATCCTATGAGTAATATGTTTTTATTATTCCGATTTCACAGTTGAAAAAATGAGGGCTGCAGAAGTGAAGTGCCTTGCCCAGGATCATATAGCTAATAAGTATTTGTGACCTAATCTGAATTTAGGTCTTGTTGACTCTAGGAAAGATGAAATTATCAGTAAGTCAAAACATAAAATAGCTATTCTCCTTTGAGAAGAAAAAGTTCTAGAAATCTAGATAAAATTTCTCATTACTGTGTAATGCCTCCTCATGGACTCCATCTTTCTGTTCCAGTGGTCTGTAATGACAAAATCACTTCTGTTTCTTCCTCTTTTTACCTTCTCCTGTGTGTTTTTTGCTCCTCTCCTAGAGTTCCTCACAGGAACATGCCTCCTTAATAGGCAGTTCTACTCTAACCCACCTCTTACCCAGTCTATTTATTTTTGAATACAATTTACCCACCCAAAGTCATATTCAAATCAAGTGCTTTACCCAACCAAATTTCAGTAATACCAAGTGGTCAAATTTGCAACCTTTAAGTTTAGATGTCTAATTTCTCTTCCTTATAGCCTATACTAGAGCTATTTTTGTATAGATATTTATGGCCATTAATTTTGCTACAGATTTATCTCTTGAATTTTTGTCTCTTGGGAAATATGGGTGTCTCAAGTTATATTTTTTTTTCCTTCATTATAGTACTTCTCTGTGGTGGCTAGTGTGATAGCAGAAAACATGTATTTTTTCTCTTCTCCATTCTTTGCAGTTTAATAACCTCTTGATTTAACCTGAAAGACCATAGGCAAATAGATTTTAACAGATGTTAAGAACAAATTATCAGCTTTTTTAAAAAAAAATTATATGTATCCATAGAAAATTCTGATTCACTTGAGATCCACGTTTTGTCTGGTGGAAGCAAGCTACAGATTGCTCGGTCTCAAAATTCAGACAGTGGAACATATACTTGTATTGCATCAAATATAGAAGGAAAAGCTCAGAAAAATTACCATCTTTCCATTCAAGGTATGTATGGGTACACTGGATACAAATAAAATTATTTTTCATTAACAGCAATAAATAGGTCTAACATAAAATTTCTAAGTGATCAAAATATGTTAACATCATAAAAAAGTTATCATTTCATAACATTTTTATTAGCCCTTTTCATATTCATCACTATCAAAATAATCTGTTTCTCATGGCTATTCAAACTCCATTGTTATGTTTTGTTGAATTTGTATGTTTGTTGTTTTTTGAAATTGTCAATTATATACAAAATGAGTGGTTTTAAACTATCATGATTTTTTATCCTAAATATAAGTAGATCTGATTTTTTTGAAACTTAGAATTAGAGTAGCCTTTCATAATCTGAGCTTATATGAAACACTTAGCATAGGTGAAATGGAAGAGAACATTTTGTAGCCACTCCATCCCCTGACTCAACATTGTGTTCCACTCATATCTTTTTCCCCCAATTCCCAAACATGGACTTTTACAGTTTCTGTTGAAGGACTTGAACAGTGCTATTGCTTTCATTCCAATTCATCCAATTGATCTAGTGAGTATTCTAGTTCCAAAGAGAAGATGAAAGGAAACATGGAAGAATTAATTTTCTTTCCCTCCTAAAATTCCACTCCTTTGATTGAAAGGGACATAAAATAGAATAGAAGCAAAGCTACAGACTTTGGAGAGAGAGAAGAGAAACCAGTAAAGATTCACTTTTCTTTTTTCATTCCCTGTCTCATTGGCACTTTATGGATATACACTAAAAAGAAATCTGGTGAGGGTTACCAAGAACTTTTGCTTAGTTCAGGATTAAGATGGTAGGGTGTGAACAGACTGTCCATCTGGTCTCCAGGAAGTACCCATTAGATGCCAACACTTTTCAATTTCTAGAATCCAGGGTCTGCTGGACAAGTATTAGGCCTTAAGGATAGAGAAGACATACTATTTACATGATTGACATCTTACCCATAAGTTTATCTTACAAATCTTTTATCAGATTTTTAAAATGATAGTTTAAGTAAATAATATCTAAGTTTTCTTCCAGGTCTTACATTTTATATAATGTTTAAACAGAGATGTCAAGTTTTTTTAGTGCTTTGGAGGTAGTCATTCTCATTAATGAAAGTTATGATTGTTGTCTCTAAAGTTCCTCCAAATATTGTTGGTTCTGAAATGCCAAGTGAAGTCAGTGTTCTTCTGGGAGAAAATATTCATCTTGTCTGCAATGCTAATGGAATTCCCAGGCCAGTTGTTCAGTGGCTGAAAGATGGAAAACCCATAACCAATGGTGAAACAGAAAGAATACGGTATGTTTACATGTGAACTTTGGAATTAATCTTAGTATGCAAATGATCTTCAAAATTGTTCATTAGGAAGCAATGGAAAGAGAATCATATTTGGGTTTAAGTCCTGGCACCATCATTTAGTTATTCAGGGTAAGTCAATTAAATCTCTCTTTTCTCAGACTCTACCTTTTTAAAATAAGAATTTTATTATTTCCACAACCCAAACATTGCATGATATACTGTAGACGTCATTATAAATAAGTGTCCGCTACTACTCTTACAATTGTACAGTGCATAATATAATATAATATAATATATAATAAATATGTATAATGTAATGGAAAATAGTAATATATAATATAATATAATATATATATATAATGATATAATACATAAGACATCTTATATATTAACTGCTTAGAATGTTACATAATGGTACTCTTATTCAGTCAGTGCTTACTTTAAAATTTGTTCACAGAGCGATGTGATGTTACTGTTTTTTGGTGAACTGTATCAGAAGATGAAAGAATATTATTATAGCTTCTAGCATGTCAGTAAAAATGATGCCTTGTCTCCATATTTTTCACCTTTTTGTCTTTAAATTTGTTCTTTCATAAGATAAAAAGATATATTTCAAGAAACATGATTTAGTGAATTCTCTTTATATAAATGACCACAAAGACTGACTTCTGTGTAACAGATCCACTAATTTGGTGTGGACAAAAATAAATAAACAAATAGCCTTTTTCCTTTGTTAAAAAAAAGTAATTAATGTGGCCTGTATTTTCTAAATTTCTTGATTGGGATGATTTCAACATTTATCATAAAAGAATTCATTTGTTTCAAGCAAATTAGAAGTTTGCCATGTACTTTCTTAGAAATGATCGGGGAACCTAAAGCAACTATATTTGCCACATATCACTCCCATCTGCTCAGCACAGAGTCAATCCAGATGAACAAAATACACTAAAATATTCCTTCAACTCATACCCTGGAATTTCATTCTAATGCTGCTGTTAGACTGCATGTCACAATACAATATCATAGGCAAAATAGTGAAACATATGAGTCTTTGAGACATCTAATAATAAACCATGAGGCATGCTCTTGATTTAATTCAATAAACTTAATTCATAAAGAAAAAGAAAAAAAATTAGCAAAATGTATTGCTTAAAGCTGGTTATTTTTCCACTTTTATTTTAAACTGAATTATTTTAAATAATGAATTTCCAGCAAATTATTAGCCAATCAACAAGCGTTTATTAAGTACGTCCTCTATATTAGGCACTGTTCTAAACTCTGGGGACAAAGAAACTTAAAAATGGGGAATAGATTGATGTACTCCACCCAGGAACATTGGACAGAATTGATTTGTTCATGACTTAAACACTGGAGTTGGGAGAAAGGAATGCTGGATGGCCAAGGGGCTATAGAGGAAGTAGCTAGAGAGAAAGGAGTGAAACAATACAGGTCTGAGATTTTTCCAGAAATAGATGCTTAGAAAAACTTCAAACAACCCAATGATCAAAAAGTATTTCTTGAGAAAATACAAAAGAAAAAATGTTTTAAAAAGTATACGCTTACATTACAATGAGGAAGACAACATACAAAATAACTGTAAATAACTGTGTAATACAAGCTCCATGTGTTGTAAACAAAAAGAGTAATCTTAAGATAGAATGAATTGTGAAGAGGAGTAAGAGTCAGGGAGAGGACTTAGAAAGGCTTCCTAAAGTGTGTGGTATTTTAATTGAGACTTGAAGGAGGCCAGTGAAACCAGAAGTTGGAAGGGAGGTGGGAGAGAATTCCAGGTATGGAGGACAGCAACTTTAAAAAGACCCAGGTTTGGGAAAAGGAACAGCAAAAAGAAGAGTATTGCTGAAGGCTAGAGTTTCTGGGAAGTAAATTGTAAGAAAGGGAAGTAAAATATAAGAAAACTAGGAAAGTAGGAAGGGTTCAAGTTTGGAATAGTTTTAAATGCCAAAATATTTTATATTGGTGCTAAAGGTAATTAGCAGTTCCTGGAGCTGATTGTGCAGAGGGGAGCAATAGGGTCAGATGTCTATGCTGGGAAAATCACTTTGGCATGGATTGGAGTAGAGAAAGATTTGGGGTTGTGAGATCAATTAGAAGACTTGAAATAGTATAGGTGAAAAGTGAAAAGGCTTATCCCAGTGAGGAGAGATAGGAACATGCAGGAGAAATATTATCAAAGTACAAACAAAATTTAGCAAGAGATTGGTTGTGAGGTAAATGAGGAATCAGATACAATATTATAAGCCTGAATGACTGGGAGAATAGTAATACTTTAGACAGTAACAGGATATTAACTACATACCAAGCATTGTGCTAAGTGCTTATAAACAAGTACATATAGTAAAGAGAGCATATTATCTTAAGAAGTTTATATTCTAATGGGGGAAATAAAACACATTGTTGGCCAGGAAAGCACTAAGAAAATGACTTACTGGGATAGTTATCTGGGAGTAGATTGATGTACTCTGTCCAGGAACATTGGCAGAGTTAATGTGTTCATGGCTTAAGAATTGGAGAAAGGTGGGAGAAAGGCATGATGGATGGCCAAGAGGTTATGGGGGAAGTGTCTGGAGAGGAAGGCGTGAAATAATACAGATCTGAGATTTTCCTGAAATAGAGGGTCTGCAGAGGCCTAGGAATATTGCTACTATCCTAATGATCAATAAGTATTTCTTGAGAAAATGAAAAATAAAAAAAGTTTTAAAAGTATAAAAGAAAAATGATACATACTCAAATGAAATTTGCTATCACCTTCTTTATCTTATAAGTTATCTTCCTTTGATTTTTTTTATCATTCTATATGCAACATTTTATAAAGAATTTATTTAGTGTTATAACCTATATACCAGCTTATAAAGTAAAATGAAATGGTGTTTTTGAGTCAATTATCTAAATTAATCAATTTCAAGTAATGACCATTTTGTTTCATTTCATCTCACTTTGATTATTATAGTCAGGCTTTCTATCAAATATTAAATACATTTATTTAAAAAATAATATCAAATTTAAAAATCTATATTAAATTGTTTTGTAAACTTTATGAATATTGTTATTAATATACTATGTTATTTATCTATAATATAATTGTATTATTTTGTAATAACATAAAATTATTATTGATAATATTAATGCCAATGTTTTCATTATTATTGTCATTACTATTATTATTAATAGTAATTATTAATAATAATGAAAACATTGGCATTGATATAGCCCTCAGACTTGTGAAGGGGCAATAGTATTAAAATTCTAAGTTTTTATTTTGTTGAAAAAATAGATTATGGTAACAACTATGGATTAACTAGGAATAGCAAGAACCTATTTGAGAATTGAGAAAAGTTATATGAAGTCACTATAATCAAATTTTATTTACTTTAAAATTTCACCAAATAATATTTTATGCAATTTTACTTTATGAAAATCATTTAACATTGATAATTGAGTAACAATTTCAAAGTATCTGTATTCTTAATTTAGAATATACTAAAATACTTAAATAATTTATAAATTTTATCTCAATTTCATTTTACCACTCAGTGCAAAAAAACTTACATGTCCTATAGAATTCTTTTATCAAACAGATGAAATGTGTGAATTATATGATGTTAAAAAATATTCTTCCAAGCCCAGATTTAGTATTCAATCTTTTGGGTTTTTCATTGTTGAAATATTTCCATAGAATTTCATTGCAGAGCTTTAATGTGCTTTTCTTTTAGTTCAGAGATTGTGTTAAAATTTATAAATAAAACATTCTGAGTATATAAGAATAATTGTTTGGTTCAATTTTGATTCACTTACTTTTCTTTACAGGTTAACATTTGAGATAGTGAAGCCCAAGACTTCAGATTTTTAGTTGCATGTGTAGAATTCACATCAATTTTGTGACATATGACTCTAGATCACAGATTTAGAACTACTAAGAATATTAGAGATCATCTACTATAACCCTTGCATTTTACAGAAAAGGAAACAGATTCTATGAATTGTCAAACATCATTCAGATACCAACACAGCTGTGATTCTAATTGAACTCCTCTTCAAATACAGTATTTTTTTTTTTTTTTTTACCACTGCACCACATTCCCTTCTAGGACTGATAGAAAAAACAGAAGAAACAACTTACAGTATAATATCAGAAAGGAAATGATAAGTTTATGATGGGAAGGGATGTTTAAGAACACAATAATTACCATTTAAAACTACAAGAAGAGTTAGTTTTCCAGATCATAGGACCACATAAATCAGCTCAGTACATTCTACCTATGACCTTTTCCATAGAGTGACTCCAGATGGCAGCACGCTAAACATTTTCGGAGCTCTCACATCTGACATGGGGAAATACACTTGTGTAGCTACTAATCCTGCAGGAGAAGAAGACCGAATTTTTAACTTGAATGTCTATGGTGAGTTTTAAATTGTGACACATTCAGTTCCAACATGTTATAGTTTTATTACTTTAGGAATACATCAAGAGAAATGAATATCTAATAACAGGTTTTCTTGGACAAATTCTCTGGTCAAAATGCCAGCACTGCTTCCATATGGGATGTATAATAAAGGGTAAGTCACTGTACTAGGGATAGTTTTGAATTAGTCATTTTCATGCTTTTCTTCTTCTATTGCTGCAAAATGTAGTTTCACCTGCAATTGTGGGTAATAAGGAGGAAGCAGAGAAGTTAATGGCCTTATTGGATACTTCAATAAACATTGAATGTACAGCCACTGGAATTCCACCACCACAAATTAATTGGCTCAAGAATGGACTCCCTTTACCTATCTCATCCCAAATCCGACTGCTGGCTGCAGGGCAGGTGATCAGGTCAGCTTTTTAATTATTTTATTATATTTTTAAATGAATGGTTATATTTAATGGATCTTTCTTTCATCTAACTAAGTTTTATTTTAAATTTTTATTGACATCTTGTTTTTACATTACTTTTACTTCCAAATTTGTCTCTTTCTCATTTCACTCTCAAGAAACCTTCTTGTACCTTGAATTAAAATAGAATAATTTTTTAAAAATAAAACTGAGTATTGACCACGTTTTAAAAGTTTAACCTTCCACTCCTACAAGGAAGGTAAGATGTGTTTTTTCAACTCTTTCCTAGATCCATATTTGCTCATTATAATTACATAGCATTCCATGTCATTTTATTGTTATCAGAGTTTACATTGATATAATTTTTGTGTGTATTGTCCTGGTTCTATTTTACTTTGTATCAGTTTATGTAAGTAATCGCATACTTATCTGAATTCTTTGTTTTTACCTTTTCTCTATATAGGATCTTTCATCCAGAGGGATAGCAGATTCAAAAGATATAGACTTTCTAGTCACTTTTTTAAAAATGAAATTCCAAATTGCTTAATATAATGGTTGGATCAATTCCCAGTTCTATAAGCAATGATATTAGTGTCCTTGCTTCCTGTAGTCCCTCTAACAATGACTTTAGTCGTGTTTCTCCATCTGCTGGTGATGCATCTAGATAATTTTTGGATCATGTTATGATCCAAACACTGAACGTTGCTTTCCTATTTTAAAAACATTTTTGTTGAAAATAAGTACAGAAATGGATATTCAGTTCCATTTTAATATTGCTATTAATACATGTATATTAATAAACATTTTATATATATTTTAATCATACATTTAAAAATGAAAAATACATAAATATCCATTGTCCATACTAACTGAACCAACTCACAAATTATATAATAGTGTGCCTATCTCCTTACAAGCCTGCTAACTTTGACTTCTAAGTGGTTTTTTTTTGCCATGTTTTCCAATCTGCATCATATCAAATAAAATCTTAGTGGTTTTAACTTATACTTCTCTTACTATTAGTGATTTGGAACACATTTTTGAGTGGTCATTATAGTTTGGACTTCTTTTGAAAGCTTTATCATTTGACCAATTATCTATTAGGGAATGGTGCTTGGTGCCATGATGTCATTTTATTATATGTTGTGGATATTTGAAGCTATTTGAAGCACAAATTTTTCCTACTTTAATTTCATTTTTTTATGCTTGTTGATTTTGCCTTCTATCTTTACTCATGTAAAAAGCTATTTAAAACTTTAAATATTCAAAAATATCCATTTTATCTTTTATGAAATTCCATATGATCCTCTTGGTTAAGAATTCTTTCCTTAATCATAATTATAAAAAGTACTTCCTCCTCATTCTCTAATTTTTTTAAGGTACATCATTTAATATTAAAATCATAAAACTTTTTTGAATTTATTATGGAACATGTTTTAAAATATCGTCCCAAATATTTTTTTTTCTAATTTCCCTAGAAATTTATGTCAAAAGGGGGTTTCTTTCCCTTTATCATTTATGCTCTTATTTTACCAAATGCTCACCTACTATTTTCCATTTTGTTGGGATTCCAATATTTTTGTTTCCATTTCTTATATATTCAGTCTGTTCTACTATGATAATGTTTCTGTTTTTAATGCTTTCAAAAGTTACTACTTTATAATATACATTTTAATATCTGATAATTAAATAACCTCCTTTCTTCAAACTTTCTGTCATTTTATTTGAGACCCTAAACTTTATTTCTTTTTAATAAATTTTGATGTTGTTTTACTTAGTTCCACAAAGTATTCCCTTGGTAAAATGGTTGCACTAAATGTATAAATTAAGTTGGTCATTTTGTCATTCTTATTCTTTTGGCACAACCCAGCCACAAGCAGTGAATTGCTTTCCAATTATTTAAGTCTTAATTTCTGTAACAAATGTTTCATAGTTATAGTTCTATTAGTCTTGAATGTCTTAAATTAGCTATAATATTTTATGTATTATATAATAATTTGGAATGGAATGTCTTTTTATCATGGCTTCCTAATTCTTGTTAGTACTGTGTAGAAATTATGATGATTTGTGGATTTGTTAGGAATTTAATATTTGTTTTTGTACTCTCCTCTCCCAGAATTGTGAGAGCTCAGGTATCTGATGTTGGAATATATACTTGTGTGGCCTCCAACAGAGCTGGGGTAGATAATAAACATTATAATCTACAAGTTTTTGGTAAGTCATCTTGTATAATATGAAACCTTTTATTTACTTACTTGATAACTTTAAATATATAAGGAAGATATTTCTATTTATTATTTGATTATTTATTTCATAGGGAAATACTGTAGACAGAATCCATCTTTATTTTCTTCATTGCTTCTCCCTGCTGATTGATGCATTTAATTTTTAAAGTATCATATTTTGTAGTCAGGAATGAATTAACTCACAGGTCAAGAAAGGATTTACACAATGAGTCCCTTAAGCATAGGGAATAGAAATTTTCCTACAGTCTGGGACCCTGTCAATGGGGCCCCTTTGTCTGTGTTCCTGCCAGGATTTTTTCTTTTTACCCTAGTTTGACCTTGATTTTCATATTGTTCCAAGTATAAAGTTCAAATAATTATATTTCTCTCCACGCATGAGGTCATTCATTCTCCTCCCAAAAGAAAGTTAAGACTTTTCTCATAATGTCAGGGTATAATTATAATTATTGAATATATATGTCTTTATATGCATACACACAGATTCACACAGATCCATGTATACAAATACTTAATGTTATTAAATTCACCATTCTCAGAAATATTAGAAATTTATAAATAGAAGAAATGTGTTGTTTATGTTTTATATCCAGCTTTATTCTTTATTATTATATTATTGTTGTTGTTATTATGGCTCCTACACTCAAGTTCTCCTCCCAATACCTTTTCACAGATGAATTCTTAAGTCTGTCCTGGAAGAATACAGGCTCTGTTAGGTGTATTCTATCAAACTGGAAAAGGGGGCACTTCACAAATATAGGCAGCCCCCACTTTACTTCTGTACTTAACTACCACCTCCCCAAGTTCATCAGTGAAAGATTAATTTGTATGATCTAATTTTTTATTTTCTCCCTATGTAGTACCACCAAGCATGGACAATGCAGCTGGAACTGAGGAAATTACAATTGTAAAAGGCAGTCCTACCTCACTGACATGCATTACTAATGGAATCCCAATTCCCACTATGACATGGCTTAAAGAGAATCAACCTCTGGAGCTGGACACCCATTTGAAAATGAATAACCAAGGAATGGCCCTTCAGATTGTTGAAGCAAAGATTGAAGATTCTGGAAGATACACTTGTATTGCCTCCAATGAAGCAGGGGAAGTCAAGAAGCACTTTGTCCTAAAGGTTCTGGGTATGTTAAGTTTTTTAACACATTAAAAAAAAATTTAACATATAAAAAAAAATTAACACACACACAAAAAAAAAAAGTCAGCATACTTTCTAAAAAGAGAATACTAACAAAGATCCAGTGAAAATATATACACACATTTATGAAACTGTATTAATTCCATTTTATGTTTATTCTATCTTTCAGAGCTAAACTCCAAGAAGTCATTTACCATTATTTCTATTTTCTGACTTCTCTGTCTCTTCTTAGTCCCTTAAATTCTGATTTCTGACTGTTACTTAACAGAAAAAGTTCTCTCCAGTAAGTTCTTAAATCATTAAATTAAAATAGTGCAATTAGGTGGCACAGTGGATAGAGCACGCACCCTGAAGTCAGGAGGACCTGAGTTCAAATATGACTTCAGACATTTAACACTTCCTAGCTGTGTGATCCTGGGCAAGTCATGTAGCCACAAATGCCTCAGTAGTAATAATAATAATAATAAATTTAATTAACATATAAGAAGTTGCAGACTTCCTCTGGAACATTTGCAACTTTTGACTGTCCTCTCCTCCAGCACAGCTGGTCTCTCTTGGTTTTTATATCTCTTACTACTTATCTAACCTTTAAAGACAGGTAGTAAAGTGGATAGATTGCTGGGATTGGAGTCAGAAAGATCTGAATTCATTTCCTTGAATACTAACTGATCCTGTGTTGAGTAAATTATTCAATCCGCCTTCTTTAGTTTCCAAATTAGTAAAAATAAAACAGGAATGATATTAGTACCTACTTTCCAGGAGTGTTGTGAGACTAACATTAGATATTTGTAAAGAGCTTTACAATTGATAAAGCACTATACTTTGTAATACTAGTTATTAATTTTTTTTCAATTTCCTTTGCCTACATCATTATCTTGAATCTAGCCTCTAATTATGGGAATACCCAGGGCTGTCTTGGACTTTCTTTTCTTTCTCTTTTTAAAATAATCTCTATTTGGGTAATCTAATCAACTCCAATGTGTTTGGTTTTAATCTCTATGAAGATGACTGCCAAAACTATTTTTATAAATAAAAATAGTATTTATTAAGGATTTACTATGTGCTCAGATCTAATCTATGTCTTTACTTTCAGCCCCACATTACTAAATGCATGCTGATCATCTGTTAGGTGTTCAAAGTCAATATGTTTAAAATAAAAATCATTGTCTTTCCTTAAAATTCTTCCTTTAAGTTTCCTTATTTCTCTTAAAGACATCACCATCCTTTGAATCTCTCAGATTCATAATCTTGATGTCATCCTTGAGTCTTCTTTCACCTTTACTCTCAATATCCCATCAGTTTTTTAGTCTACCTTCATTATATTTTTTCTATACTCCAGATTTTTATCACTTCTTGCCTGGAGTAGTGTAAGATCTTTCTAGTTGATCTTGCCTCAAGTTTTTCTCTTCTCCAATCTATCCTCCATATTCGTAGATCAGAAGTCCTAGTGTACCACTAGGTTAAAATGTGCATTTGTCACCCTAGACTTTAAAGCTTTCTACAATGCAACTCTTATATACCTTTCTAGGCTTATTATGCTTTACTTGCATTGACACAGAATCTATTAAAGTCAAGCTACCCTGCTTGTAGTATTCCCCGATCACAACATTCAATTTCTTCCATTCCGTTAATTGATGGTTCCCTCAGGTTTAATGTCCATCCTCTTCAACTATGCCTCAAAGAAACCTCTAATTCTCCTTGAAAGGACATTTAAGAGGGTCAGCTAGATGGCGCAGTGGATAGAACACCAGCCCTGGATTCAGGAGGACCTGAGTTCAAATCTGATCTCAGACACTTTGACACTTCCTAGCTGTGTGACCCTGGGCAAGTCACTTAACCCTAATTGCCTCAGCAAAAAAAAAAAAAAAAAAAAAAAAAGACATTTAAGTTGCTTTCTCCAGTAAGAGGGTTTTTTGATTCCCTCAGATGTTAGTGCTTGCCATCCCCTGGAATTTATATATTTTTGTATATATTGTGTGTGCACTTATCTGGGTACATGTTGGAGCCTCATAATAGATTAAAAGTTTCTTGAGGGAAAGAACTATTCCTTTTTTGTTTCTGCATCCTTACCAGTACATCATTATTCATGTGTAAGTTGTACAGTTGATTATTAACCAGTTTCTGAATTTTTCTCAAGGACTTAAATACATTCTAAGTATGTCTGTTCCAATATAATAACATAATACTATATAATAATTTATATATCAGTTCTAATGAGGAGGGAAAAAAGAGGGTTATGTAAAAGGGTTAAAGGTAAAGAGGAGTTATCAACAGTCTTAGATTCTTTAAAAGAAATATACAGAATATTCAATTAAGGATAAGTAAATGAATACAGAAATGTAGTGTGAATCTTTTAAAAGTGACAAGAATACCAAAGTCAAAATTAATTGAGGTTTGTGAGGAGAAAACTAAGAACAACAAAAAAGCATTTTTTCTTTTTTTAATTACAGGTTTTTATTTTAAATATATATACATGGGTAATTTTTGACATTCTTCCCTACTACACTCTGTGTTCTGATTTTCCCCTCTTTTCTCCTCCCCCCTTCCTCAGTTAGCAAGTAATCCAATATATATAAAACATATACAATTTCTCTATACATATTTCCACAAATATCAAAAAGCATTTTTTTCTTTTAGCTCTGCTGAAGAAAATAGGGTTCTGGTTGGTGCTTTTTAAAAGACATATTACCATGATTCAGAATGAAAATAGAGGAAATAGGTCAGCTTACAATGTGCCAGGCACTGTGATAAGTACTAGGGACAAAAAGAAAGGAGACAGTCCTTCTCATGGAATTCATAATCTAATGTAGGAGGCAACAAACAAATATAGGAAATAATTAATAGAGAGAAAACATTAAAATTAAGAGAGATTGAAACAAGCTTCCTATATAAGGTGTAATTTTGCTCAGAACTTGAAGTGAGCTAGAGAATCCAGTAGGCAGAGATTAGGAGGGAGAACATTCTAAGCATGGAAGACAAAACTGAAAAATGTAATATTTTATTCAGGGAACCACAAAGAAATTGTTGTCACTGGATCAAAGAGTAGGAGGAGAGATAAGGAGAGGAGTCCTAGATAATGAAAAGTTTTGGATCTTAAACAGAGAATTTTATATTTTATTTTGGAGGTGATAGAGTTTACTGAATATGGCAGCAAGAGAAGAGAGGTAACATAGAGGTAACATAGTCAGACTTACACTGTAGGAAAATCCACTTTATTAGCTTAATGAAGGATGTTCTGGATTGAGGAGAGTCATGTGGTAGACAAACCAACTAGCAGGCAATTGCAAAAGACTAGGCAAGAGGAAGTGAAGGCCTGCACGAGAGCGATGGCAAAATCAGAGGATAAAAGGAAAAATGTTTAAAAGATGGTACAAAGCTAAAATTGACAGACCTTGTTAATAGGTTGGATATTTGAAGTGAAAGTGGAGTCAAGGATGATCTCTAGATTATAAATTTGGTATCCGAGAGGATAGTGGTGTCCTTTGATAGTAATGAGGAAATTTGGAAAGTAGGAGGGGATTTTAGGTGGAAATGTGAGTTCAGCTTGAAATATGTTGAATTTAAAATTTTATTGGACATTCAGTTTGAGATATCTGCAAGGTGATTAGAAATGCAAGGCTGAAGGTCAGCAGAGATTTTAGAGCAGGAGAGATAAATCACACATTGATGGTAACTAAATCCTTTGGTGCTAGTGAGATCAGCAAATGAAATAATATAAAGGAAGAATTGCGGCTATAATAGAGCCCTGTGGGATACTCAATAGAGGAAATTAGATGTTAAGAAAATTGAGGATTGAGAAAAGACTATTAGATTTTGGCAAGTGAAAGATCATGGGAACTTTTGGAGAAAAGATTTTCCATGGAATTATAAGATTGGAATTCAGATTGTAGGGCAAGTGAGAAAGAAGGTGGATGCAACTACTATAGAAAGCTTTTTCAAAGAGTTAAGCCACAAAGGGCATATGAAATATAGAATGATAGTTGGATAGAACAATCAAGTGAGAGTATTTTGTGGATGAGAGAAATGGGCTTGTTTGAAGGCATTGGATAATGAGCCGACAGGGAGAGATTGAAGATAAAACAGTGAGGATGACAGAAGAGACTGCTGTTAGAGGAGGTGAGATGGAACAGGATTGTTTATATAGGTAGAAGTATTTGTCTTGCCAAGGAGTAATTCTACATCTTTATGTCAAAAAAAGGGATAAAGGAAAGTGGCAGAAAGCAGTAATATGAGATGAGGAAGACAGAAAAAGAGGAAGAATTTTTCAGTAAAATGGGAGGCAAGGTTCTTAGCTGAGAAGGTAGAGGAAGGAGGGAACCATGGGATATTCAAGAAAGAGTGAAAAGAATTGAAGGAACTGTGGGAAAGTGATAATAAATTGATAATGGTATTGTGGGAGCGTTACCTAGCAGCAGTGACCTCTCAAATTAGGCTGTGCAACATAAATTTGTAGTAGATCCCTTAAGAATGCTGGTATGATTTTTCTCAATCTCAATTCAACAGTATGTAGTAGAAGATAAGACTAATGGTAGTGATCCACGGTTGAGGGTTGGCAAATTATAATCAGCAATAGGGTAAAAGTGAAAGGGACCCAAGGGAAGGGAACAGGGTAAAGGTGAATTGGTTCATTAGAGGGTCAGTATGGAGAAAGGAGAAGAGTACAGCTACTCTAGCTTCTCCTCTACTCTACCTGTGAGAGAACTGAGTAGACATGGTGTAGACAGAGTTTGGCAACACAGAGGGAGAGGTGAAAAACAATATAGTATGGTCAGGTAAGGGAATTTCAGAATTTTTAAATATGGTGATGGTACAATTGTGGGTAATGGCAAGACTTTTGTGTGTTTGGACACCTACTTAGTTCAAGCCACTGTGCTAGACCATGGAGTTATAAATTTGAAATAAAACCTCTTCTTTTAAGTAGCTTACAATAGAACTGGAGCAGCCTATTTTTAAACTACTGCTGTTTTAAGTAAAAGTTAGAAATTATGAACTCAGTTCTTTTCATTTCAAGCATATGCCAGCTTGTAAAAACAACATAAAACTGAGGTTATAAAACCACAACTATCTCAGTTATCCAATTCTCATTTCCACTGTTCATCACATAATAGCCCTCCAATTTCCATGTGGGTTTTATAGGCCTGACCTTCTGATCTATCCTTTGTAAATTAATGTCAGTGTCAATAAAGAATAATGTAAAGTAACTATATTTCCAATTGCCTTATCCTACCCAACTAAGTAATTATTTTTTTCTTTTAAGTATGAATTTAAGGAGGCTTAAATTTGGGGGGTTTTGCTCTTTGATGTTGTTTAAAACTTCATTTTTTTCTCTTTCTTAAACAGAGCCACCTCATATCAATGGATCAGATCATCCAGAAGAGATATCTGTAGTTGTTAATAATCTTCTTGAGCTTTTCTGCATGGCTTCTGGTATTCCCACTCCCAAAATTATGTGGATGAAAGATGGACGCCCCTTACCACAGATTGATGACGTTCAGATTGTTGGAGGAGGAGAAGTTCTTCGACTACCTAGTGCTCAGGTATTATATTGAAATATTACCACTGCATTTCTCCCTAACTTTCCAGTTCTGATCTGTTTTTTAAAAAATGTAGCTACATTAGGAATTAATAGTTTGAAGAAAACATTAAAATAGAAGCCTTGGATTTTATTTTTAACAGATCTAAATAATTTTTAGCATTTATTTATATGAAGGTCTTTTGCTCTCATTCAAAGACAATTTGAAACCCAAAAGAATGGTGTTTTAGGGATTATGGCCATAAGTAGTTCCTAAGGGTTCCCTTTCTGGGGTGATACTGGACTATCAGGTAGCCTGGATACTTGCTATGTCATTTTACTTTCATTAGGCTGGGATCTTTCAGAATTATCCAGCCTCTGTATAACTCTTTTTCCAGGTTGCAAGTTCCCAACTAGAAGTATGGACAATCTAATAATAACTCATAATTTTATTTCAACTTTTATGCTACCACATACTTGGATCCTACTCTCTTTTGTCTCTTTGACATACAACCCAAAGAAATCACTCAGTCATCACATAAGTGAAGTATTAGTATCTCAGCAATGAGAGTAACCCTATACAATTCTGTTAGAGCCTGAATTTTCAATTCCTCAGTCCCATCCTATTCTGTATCATGCCTTTTTGCTCTGGCAGTGAAGGGGGAAATATTTGCACTTAGGGGCTTTTGTATGAAAATGCAAGTTAATCATATGTTACTGTGTAACTATGTAACTGTGTTTAACTGTGAAATCTTGTATGTAAATATACATTGTTGAGAGAGAAAGGGAAATATGCAACTGTATTTGCCATTTGGAACATTGCCAAATGTTCTTCATCCTCTTGTCTGGGTTCTGGTCATTTAACTTTGTTATGCCTAGGAAAAGGATTTTTGTCAGTGCAACATGGTTGCTTAAACCTAAGTAAACTGATTTATGCTTAAAAAAAAAAATACTAGCTATTTTCTCAATTTTAAAGTCACATGTGGAAGGGCAAATTATCTCAGAATTCCCTATTTTACCTAGTCTGACTTCTCTTTTGGTTAATGGGTTCAACTCCTCTTTAATTACCATTAGTATCTGCTGCTGAGATTGGTACATTAACTGAAGTAAAGTTGAAGTACATTGGCAGATTACATAGATGGCACAAAGGATAAGAGTACTGAATTTGAGATCAGGAAGACCAGAGTTTGAATGCTGTCTCAGCTACCGACTAGGTATTTGGCTCTGAGTGAGTCACTTAACCTGAATGACTCAAGTTTCCTCATATGTAAAATATGAATAAAATAGCATCTCCTATAAAGTGAGATAAGTCTTTCACAAACCTTAAAGCACTATATAAATCTTCCTATTTACTTCCTACTAAGTCCTACTGCTACAAAAAAGCAAAGCTGAAATTCAAACCTAAATCCTTAGATGCCAAATACAGTTATAAGTATTTTTTAAATATACCATTGTATGCTGCCTCTCATCATAAATTGTTAATTCCTAAATTATTCAATTTGTATCAGTTAAATAGAATAATAACCTAATGAGAATTTAATAAGTAATTTGCATGTGATAGCTTAATTTTCAATTGAGATGGTTCAATTTTATAACAATATTCAATTCAAAAAATTCCAACATGAAAAATAAAGTTTTCTCAAAATTAATTGTAATAGAATTGCTGTCATATGTAAACAAAAATATTTCGCCCTTTTTTTTTTGAGGCAGAGGAAACATTCTGATGCCTTTTAGCTCTTTAAACAATCCTGCACAGCAATTTCTTTCTCTTGTCCTTATTCAGGTAACAGGCACATTTCCTGATGAAATTACATGTTCAGATACTTTTCTCACTGAATTTGGAAAGGAAGAAAGAAAGCTTAGTTGAACTCTTTGAAGTTTTTTTTTTTTCTGTCATTAAATTGCAAATACTCTTCAGATTCTCCTCAGGCTTTCCCCATTTCAAACATCCTGTTTACTCAGGATTAAAAAAAAAAATCTGTTTAAACTATTAAGTCATCAGCTTAATCAAAACAACACTATACTAATACAGTTAATCAACAAATATTTATTGAAACAGTGCTGATAGAAGTCATTAATACTGGTACTATTGGTTTAGAATGTCTGGTATGGCTGTCCTCAAGGACTTTATTTTGGGGGCAAACTATATCCTATATTTGCCTTATATTCTAACATCTTTGGATAAGACTGAGATGGGTACAAAGCATGACATGCACTCAGCTCCTAGGGATCTAATAACCACCCTCCTTTTAGTCTTTCTCAACCTTTAGGATTTAGTAAGAGATTCTAACCCTTTGAGTCAGTGGTATCAAGGATCTCCATCAATTCTTTACTCTATCATCATATAATTTTAGAATGTAGCTACTCCTATTTCTCATTCTATTTGAGATTTTAGCACTGCAGAGTCCTTGTTTGCTAAAGGTGGAAAAAAATACATATACATGTGGAATACATATATGTATATACACATATATATACTCTCCATCTCTTTACTTCCTATACTCTTCCCTATCTATCTTGGTCCTGTTCTTCCATAGTCTATATTCTCTTCCCCCAACCATTCCTGTGATTTCACCCTCCTAAATCTATACTTCAACTTTATGAAAATTCTCTACCATTGTCTGGGCTCTCTTTCTTCTTATCACAGTTTTGACCTGTGGTTGGCCAGTTAAGCATTTATTATCAATTACCACCTAATCTTTTGCATTATCATCCTATTAACCATATTATAAACTTGCTATACTGGGTTCTTATCAAGACTAACCTTTCTACTCATTCTTTTAAGCCTATCTCCATCCACAGTTTTCATCTTCATGATGTGTTAATGTGAGCACTGGATTTTCTATCAGAAGATCATCAGTTCATATCCCTGTTCTATTACTTACCTGTGTCTCTGAGTAAATAATTTCAGATTCCTTATTTGCAAAATTAAGATCTCCCAGGTCTATTCTTGTTCCACATTTATGATCATGTTTTTTTATTGTATTTGGCAACAAAATGATACCAACTGATACTTTCCTTTCCATAGGTGGCATATGAACTGACTAATGTTAGCTATAAATTCATTTTGTCTTTTAGTTTTATTTATAATATGGATATAAGAATTCATTCATTCCATTCCTCTAATAATGAGTCAGGTCACTAGACATTATACCTCTCATGTTTAGTGCACCAAACACTAAGGCATTTTATGTGGTTTATTTATTCATTTATTTATCCCCTGTTCACTTTTGTTCCACCCTACCACTCTTATCAATTAGAAATGGACAATTAATGATTTGATTGATTTATAATCAAAGTAATTTTTTAATAAAAGTTTTCAGTTTTTGTTTAGATGTCTGGCATTATGCAGTATAGTTTTTATTGCACTAAAATACTATCAAACATTAACTGAAAACAAACCTCTTTTTTCTAATATGGATGTACATGTATAAAAAGGCGTGTATATGTGTGTATATGCATTTTATTATTGTGTTTCATTTTTATGACCTGTACTGCTACTTTCCAAATTTATTTCTTTTTATTCAGGAAATCTCCCAACAGACTTAATAAATTTATATTATGAGCTATAACTAAAATCTCATCAGATACATATAAATTGCAAGCAGCTCTGACATGAAATGTTGGAAAATTGTGATGTAATATAATTAAGTGCCTTATCAGAGATTTAAAGGGAACAAAAAACCCCAAAGCTAATGAATTCCTTAATCTTTTGAGAATTATGCTTTCTTTAGTAGTCTTTGGGATTTAGATTATTCTCTTCCTGTTTATATATACATTATAAAACTAATATATTGTAGATATATTTTGTTCAAATGATGAAATCATTTTTTTCTTTAGGTGGAAGACACAGGAAGATATACATGTTTGGCATCTAGTCCTGCAGGAGATGATGACAGAGAATATTTGGTGAGAGTGCATGGTAGGTTTGGACAGAAGTTCTAAAATCATTAAGTCCTCATTAGGCTACATAGTTGATATAACTTAATTACAAGTTAACTTGTTAACAATTGGCTGTATTCATATTTAAAAGTTTTCTTTTCCCTTTACTTGTTTAGTTCTGATATTCTTCCATAAAGCACTTTCCTACATGACAAAAACAGAAAGGGGATTTGAACAGTCACATTGGAGCCAAGCTATTTTTCTCTGGCTTCAGTACAGAACTTTTGGGCCTAATGAACAACCTGGAAAATGGATAGTACTTGGCTTTATATTATTGCGCTGTCATTGCACAATAACATTCTGCCTTTAATAGATATTGATTTCTAATTTAAATTTTGAGGATTTGTTTAGTTAGTTGGATCATATGAATAGATATTTTTCAAGCTATATGTTAAAGAACACCCTCTGATGCCCAGAGGCAATTAGTAACAAGTAACAAGTGTATATTTAATTAACAAGGTCTTTCAATAATTTGATACATTCTAAGATGCCTCCTGGATAATTTTTTTTGTGTTTTACTATTGGTTGAATAGTACAATCCCAAGTTGAATGGTAGAATGGTAGAATCCCAAGTCTAGAAGTATTTTTGGAATAAAAAAAAAGAGATAATGTAATGATTTCTGACATAATTTGAAATTTTTTTACTTTAGAAGTGCTAAACTTTTTCTTTTCATGGACTCTATGGATATTATTTCACAATAATGTTTTTAAATGCTTATAATCATTTTTCTTTTCTAGAATATAGGACTACCCAAGAAAATAATTATATTGAAACAGTTATCAAAATTTTTTTTTAATTCAGTTAAAAATCCTTGGTCTAGTGGGGAAAAAAAAGAATGACATAGAAATTAGGTGACTATGGGTCTTGTTTTGGTTCTGCCATGAATTGGGGAACCCTGAATAAACTGTTTCATCTTTGTATTTTAGTTATCTTATCGGGAAAATGAGGCTAATAATACTTATTCTGCCTCATGAGGTTGCTGACCTCCAATTAACTTACTAACTAACATCTAAGTCAATATGTATGGAAAGGCCCTGAAATTTAAAAAGTGGTCTCCAATATGTATACATATTTTATATTTAACATATACTTTAACATATTTAGCATGTATTGGACTACCTGCCATCTGGGGAGAGGGTAGGAGGAAGGAGGGGAAAAGTTTGAACAGAAGGTTTTGTAAGGATCAGTGCTGGAAAATTATCCATAAATATATCTTGTAAATAAAAAGTGTTCTCCAAGCTTATATTACAAGTTAGAATAAATTGATTTGTTGTATGAGGATTTTAATGAATTTGTTGTTATATACAGTACCGCCTAATATTTCTGGGACCAGTGATCTTCAGGACATCGTTGTGTTACAAAACAGACAAGTTACACTGGAATGCAAATCAGATGCAGTGCCCCCACCCATAATTACTTGGCTTAAAAATGGAGAGCAATTACAGGTAAATTTCATATAGTTTAGCTTCATGCATATTTTGTTGAAGAAAATACAGTGCTATACAGTGGACTGTTCTTACCTTTCCTCTATAGAATGACTATTACAGGATTCATTGAGGTTAGCTATTTAACTCTGTGCCACATATCAGTGTTCTAAAGATCATAATGCTTTGTGATACAAACTCGAATTTGGTTGTTCTACTGCATCCCCTTTGAGATGATGAAAGCCCCTTCAAATTGACATGACATCTGGTGGGTCTCTGGAACTAACCTAACATTGGACTTTTCAATTTGGCTACATGCTCTCCTTGACCCAGAACTGGATTTGGATCACTCAATAGAACATCACAAAATTCCTTAAAAACAACTTTTGGACTCAGTGGAATTGGGATATTGGTCTCTGAAGGAAAAGAATTCTCTAGTATCTCTGTAATCCAGAAATTGATTGACACTAATATCCTCTATGTGACTTTTTAGGGTCTGCTTGATTAAACAGAAGATGATGCTCTGATCTGGAATGTTTTGCCTTTATCTTAAGTGTTGAATTTCTTGATTATTCTTTCTTCTCTCTTCTTCCTCTGTCCAAAGCAGAAATATCAAAATCCTATTGATGCTATGCTGAAGGGGGAGAGGAGGGAGAGAAGACAATTGTAACTGATGAAAGGAATCATAACCAGGAGTTTAGGAAGTCTTGGTTCGAATTCCCATTGAGAAAAAGCTTGGTTAAGTCATTATAAATAAACAAACTTCTAATGACTCTGTATGAAATAATTAATATCTTTCCTTCTCATCAGAATGATTTAGAAAAATAACATCTATGAGAGGAAGGCACATGCACTTGTTATTCAGTCATTTTTAATCATGTTTGACTTCTTGTCACTCCATTTGGTGTTTTTTTGGGGGCAAAGATACATCAGTAGTTTGCCATTTCCTTCTCCAGCTTATTGTACAAATGAGGAAACTGAGGTAAACAGAGTTCAATGACTTGGACTGGTAACTAGTAAGTGTATGAGGACAGATATGAATTCAGGTTTTCCTAGCTCCAGGCCTGACACACTATCCCTATAGCAACTAGCTTCCTTATAGTCACAGGCATAGAACAGTGCTAATAGCAAAGTCAAGGAGGCATGAGTTCATTTCCAAACTTTTACACAAATTAGTTGTATAATTATGGATAATTCACTTAATCTCTTCATGGTCCCAAACAACTCATCTATTTTGGGGAGGCAGCTTTTGGTGGCCTGAAATCACTGGTCAAAATCAGAAGTTTTGTATGTTTCATTTGGGAGAAAGCATTTCTGGTAAAGTAACCTCATTTGACCTAATCTTGAGCTTTTTTTACATGTGAAAAATGATCATATTAGCATATGTGCATAAATTATTTTATTTACTTGTTTCATTTATTTAATTTAGGCAACTCCACGAATACGTATTCTGTCTGGTGGGCGATACTTACAGATCAACAATGCAGACCTAGGGGATACAGCCAGCTATACCTGTGTTGCAAGTAATATTGCAGGAAAGACTACAAGGGAATTTGTTCTGACTGTACATGGTGAGAAAAAAGCATTCACTTTACACATATTTACAGTGTAGCCAAATATTTCCAAAATAATTAAAAGCTGAGATTTGTTTTAACATTTTAGATGCTAAATATTGAATAACATTTTATGCTAAATGACATTTCATAAGCTAAAACACTAAAGCTAATTGCTTTGAAACCCAATATTACTTAGTTTCTATATAATGGCCATATTTCAAGCAAATTAAATGTAATTAAAATCATAAGTAGGAGGGTGTTTTGTCTAAGCTGTAAGCTAATCCAAAAGGATTCTATATAGAACACTGCTCTTAGGAACAGCCCTAGAATTGAATATCTGGTATTATTCAGAACAAAGTATTTTAAGACAACATGCACCTAATCCTTCATTCATCAGTCCAACCTATTTTTCATCTCACCTATGTTGATTATGGCCTAGAGATTGATATTTTTTAGTTAGAGGTAATCATCTCTAGTACATAAAATCTAAATACTAAGTTTTGCCAATTTTCAGGGAAAATATTTCAGATTTTCTCCCTCAAATATCACTCAGATGTGTAACCTGTACAATTATGAATATTGGTGAATGACCAACTACTGTCACTAATGCCAGCATTCAAATTCAGGTTTTCTGTTCCTGGATGAACTCAGTGTGTAATAAAGTGAATTGCACTGAGGACTACTAAGATTAATCACAGATGTGTGTTTCTTTAAAAATCCCACTTTCTGTTCTTCATTTAAAGAAAACTTGTGCCAGTGTCAACATTTTCAAACTATTCTTTTGGCCAAGCAGGAACATGAAATATCATTTTTAATTTGTATCAGACCAAATATGATTTTTATTGAAACTTTTTGCAAGGACTAGATTTCTCACATGATATCAGAGTTTTAAAGTTTCTTCTTTGTATTGGATACAAAGTACCTTGAGTCATGTCATCTTTAACTTTAACTTTAACTAAAACTGATTGTAGTTCTGTTAATACAAATCAGTTGAAGGCAAATCTACATATTTAACTCAAAGTTTGACTTGTTTTACCCTTTTCAAGATCATAAGTGAAGATGTGTTTCTAGTATTAACTGAATGTTCTATATACAGTTTCTCCAACCATAAAAGGTGGCCCTCAGAGTGTTGTTGTTCATTTGAATAAATCAGCTATATTGGAATGCATAGTTGAAGGTGTACCAACCCCAAGAATTACCTGGAGAAAAGATGGAGCTATTCTAACTGGTAATAATGCCAGGTAATATTGAAAGTAATATTTAATTTTAAATAACCTAGTCTTTTTCTTGAGAGAAATGACATATGCTGTGAAACTAAAAGTATGAATTCTTGTACCTTTGGTGCATTATTGTAAGCCTACTATATGTTTGAAACAACCATCGTTTCCCTTACTCTAAAATATTAATGGTGGAATTATATTAGAGAACTATGGATAAGAGTATGAAAATATTTAAGATATATAACATATATATATATATTTACAATAAATTTCATGTTTAAGATTCTCAAATACAGGCTCTGTATTTGCTCTGAGATTTGATAATCTGTCTGCTTAATTCTATTAAATTATTAGAAACCTAGAAAAAGGGTCATGGCTAAGAGAAATTTGACTAAACAAACTTTTTTTAAAATAAGGGAAATTATGTGAGACAAATTGAGAAAAGTTGGTGCTTATTCTCCTCAGCATGTTATGAACATGACTAGCTTTGTTTGTGACTTTTATTTTAGATATTCTGTCTCAGAGAATGGATTCCTTCATATTCACTCAGCACATGTCAGTGACACTGGCAGATATTTGTGCATGGCCACCAATGCTGCAGGAACAGAACGCAAGAGAATTGATTTACAAGTCCATGGTAAATAAGTGTGTCTATAAACATCCAGAAATTGGAAATAGAGATGGAAAACTTCTAGGATATAAGTTAGCTGTTGATATTGTGTACTGATAGTTTTCATGAAGACCCTGACATTTTGGATTATTTAAGTCCATTACATTTTATAATAATCAAGAATTTCTGCTGTAGGTTAAAACAATGAGCCATGTATATAGAGAACCTTATTACATAACTAGCTAGAAATATAAGAAAAGCTACAAATGAAGTATTTGAATATTTCAGATTTAAAGTTTGAAAACAGGACAAAATATATTCTATTTGTTTCTTATTTTGTGACACATTTTTAGTCCCTCCATCTGTTGCTCCTGGACCTACCAATATTACTGTTACTGTAAATGTTCAAACCACTCTGGCATGTGAAGCTTCTGGAATCCCAAGACCATCAGTAAGTTGGAAGAAGAATGGACAATTTCTTAATGTGGATCAAAATCAAAATTCCTACAGGTGAGAAGTAGTTCATCTTAAATCTCATTTTCTCACTTGACAGTGGGGGAGAGGAAATAAAGAAAAAGAAAAGAGAATTTAAATTTTCATCAGTGACAACAGAAGAGAAAGTACCTAACTTAAGGAAAATCAACTGATAAACAAATTGTAGAAATTTGTTTCTTATCCTACACACATACACACATGCACGCACACACACACACACACACACACACACACACACACACACACACCATGTATTTCTGCCAAATCCTCCCCAAACTGTCCAATCTTCTATTTGTCAAATCTAATGGTTTTTTCCCTTAAATCTCATTCTTCGTATCTTCTGTGATATTTTAAAATCCTCTCCTTCTGTACACTCTTTTTCACAACTCTTCTACCTTTTGGTTCTCCTCCTTATCTGACCTCTTATTTTCAGCCTTCTTACCTTACCAGGTCTTAGAACCTTATCCACTGTGTGTGTACCCAAGACTTTCTTGGATGCTCTCTTTTTTCTTTAATGTTTTTCAAGTATCATTCTTTGTGCATAACCCAAAACCTATATATAATGGTATGTAAATTATTTGTAAAAGCAGTAATATTGGTGTGGTCTCATTTTATGACTGCAGTTTGTCGTGCATGTGTGCTTCCAGTAAACTGAATCTGAAAGTCCAACATAGACCAGTTGAAACCTGACTGAGCTGATTTCACCACCTTTAGCTATTTTACCACCTTTAGACAGTTCTCTGTCACCTGAGGACTAGATTTCATGCTAAATTATGTATGGCATGCTCTCTTTGCATTTCATTGATTACTTTTGCTATATTATAATTCTGTGATTTTTAAGAATAGAAATTATTCCAAGCAAATATGCAAAAATTATAATTTCACTTATGAATGCTAAGAGCATACTTTAATAATGAATGGATGCCCAGAATCAGGAATATCTGAATTGAAATACAACCTTGGATATTCATAATTTATGTGATAATAGACAAGTTATACAGCTGAGCAAGGAAAATTATGAACTTGGGTCTTCTTTACTTCAAGTCCACTGCCTTATCAACATCATGTTGTTTTTCACACATTAAAATTCCATCTCCCATAGTAGGGCCTTTCTACTGGTTGTCTTCTACATCTGGAATACTTGGTCTTCATCTTCCACTCTCTGGAATGCTTTCTTTCCTTTCAGACTCAGCTCAGTTATCTACCTTGAGAGGCCTTTTATGCATACTCCACTCCCACCTACTACTGCCTTACCCATAAAAGTTATTTTTTATTTGATTTGTTTAGATTTCTCCCCACCAATATGGATCACAACTCCTTTGTGAATAAGTAAATGGTTTTAAATATTTTTTCTTGTCACACTATCTTTCATGTCAATGAAAGATTCACCTTTTGGGCAAAATGGTCACAAGCCTATGCAAATTTAGCTTTTCTGGTTCTTAAAGAACAGTATTTTATAATCTGTCAATGGGGCCATATTCAAAGCTTTGCATGTTTTACAATTTAGTAGGACTTACCAGAAATTATATTATACAAGTGTGATATTCAAGAATGCAGACTTATCTTCATGTTACCAAGAAGTACCAAAATGGGATTTAGTGCTTCATGCTAAAAAGCAATCTCTTTATAACTTCCTACCCTCCCTTGTCTTTATTATCTTCTCTTACAAAATGAAGGAATAAGAAAGTATTTATTAAGCACGTGCTTATGTCCAAGGTATTGTGTTAAGTGCTGGAAATATAGTTCTGTGAATACAAATGTCTAGAGAGAAAGAAAATTATATCCAAAAAAAATTAAAACAAAATATCAATTGTTACATATTAAACATCAATTTCCAAACTGTTATGTTCAAATTAGTCATAAAAGGAAGAAATTTGTTGAACCAAACTCTCGTGTGAGACTAAAAATAATTGTTTTTATAACTTTTTATTCCATTCTAGTTTATATGCCTCTGAATATGTAAATCTTGAAGAAAATCAAAAGTTTGAATTATTAGATCTACTGATTAACATAAATTAAAAATTTTAATATATTCGAAACAAACTTCAAGACTACTGTATCAGATTTATGCCTTTATGTAGAGGCATTAGGATTAACAAAGCACTTTTCATGTCTATTCATTTAATCCTTAGAATAGCTCTGTAAGAAGGGTGATGTCATTCACTCCCTTTTATAAATGAGGAAACTGAGGCTGAGAGAAGTTAGGTGACTTGCCTCAGATCATATAGCAATGGCTAAGGTAAAATTTGAACTCAAAATCTTCTTGACTCCAGATCTGATACTGACTCCTCTGCTACTTGATCACCTTGAAGAGAGCCTGTATTTTCTCTCATAAATGTTGTTATTGTGGCAGAACATAAAGCCAACAGTACATACAGTGTCCTATGAATTTTATACATTCACAAAGATGTCTCAAATCAAAATTTAAGTTAATTATATCAGTGTTTTATCCCAAGGCATCAGCTAAAATGACTTAATATTCTCCTGTGATTTATTAAAGAACCAATGCCAATTCCAAAGCAAACATTAATAAGCATATCCAGTCTCTTTAAATATGTACATGCACACATATTGCTGATGCTTTTTGCCTTTCTACTAATTACTATTAATACAGTACCTGGCACATAGTAGGTATAATGCAAGCACACCTTCTCCTGTCACATTGAATTTTTTCTTTCCTAAAAAAAAATTAAGAAAGAAAAAAAAAATACCTGATACAGAAATTGTCTCTCTGATAAAGTATGCCTTAATTTCCATTTCTCTGGAAGGTAAGAAAGGAAGTAAATTTCATTATCAATATTTTCTCTGAGATTCTCAAAAGGTTTTTTCTTCAATTATTCACATCTCAATTTCTTTGAGTGATCTATTCAGATACACTATTTTACCCTTTGTGCATATTGTTCTCTTGATTTTGTATGAAAGTGGACTTTATTTTAATTATTTTAATATTAATCTATCTTAAAAGTTTCCATTATTAGTCTTTTCCATTGCCCCATCCCAACTGAACTAATCATGCAACAAACATAGTCCAACATCCAAAAATACATGTCTCATTCTAGATTTTAAATCCATCATCTCTCTAGCAGGAAAGAGATGGTTATAATTCATCGTCAGTTTATTTGACTCATGGA
Organism: Antechinus flavipes; assembly: GCF_016432865.1. Lineage (NCBI taxonomy): Eukaryota > Metazoa > Chordata > Mammalia > Dasyuromorphia > Dasyuridae > Antechinus > Antechinus flavipes. Next base: position 408,665,089 of record NC_067401.1, on the reverse strand, counting down.
TTATGATTGCATTAATCAGTTTTAAATTCTTTGAAAGTTGTTTTCTTCTATTGTTATTATGCAGATTATTCCCCTAATTCTACTCATTTTACTCTGCATTAGATCTTAGAAGTCTTTCTTGTGCACTCTCAAGCAATTCATTTGCCTTCCTACTATCACAGTAATATTCAATTACATTCATAGAAATTATTTGTTTAATCATTTCCTGAAAGGTGGTTGTTTCCTTAGTATCCATTTGGGACTAATACAAAAAGAACTGTTATAAGTATTTTTGTGGATATTCATTCTATTCTTTCAGGACTCTACATAAAACCATATAGTAATTATCTTTAGGAATCATGAAAATTTTCCCTAAAAAGGACATTTTACACAATATTTTATACTATTTGTTGTACTTAAAGAGTCATAAAATCACAACATCATTCTTTGCAATCACTATGAGCTCTCTAAACCAAAAAGTAAATAGGATGAGGTGAAAACATCTAGACTTCAGGTACAAAAGTCCATTTTTTCATTGTGTCTAGCGTAACAATTTGGATTTGGGGTATTTCTAGGATAGTTGATTATTTTACTCAATAATCAAATAATCTTAGAGGAACTGTGTGTTTTAATCAATGCCTTATGAAATAAAAACTCTTTATGAAATGACTGAGCAATTCATTATGTCCTGTGTAACTCAGATTTTTGAAACCTCTCTCCTAGGTTGTTGTCTTCAGGATCTCTAATAATCATTTCACCTACTGTAGATGACACTGCAATATATGAATGCACTGTGTCAAATGATGCTGGAGAGGATCAGAGAGCCATGAGACTCACTGTACAAGGTATGGTTTTATCAGAGCAAACATGCAGATTTACTTTGTTATAACTGCTATTACATCACCGGCCTCTGTGGCTTTCTCAGTTCTGTAGTCAAGTAGCATTCCACAAAAACTACAGTATTGGATAAAGTGGAACACACAAGTTCCCTAGGAAAGGACTCCATATTTGACAAGATCCCTTGGAAAAACTCTGAAGCAGTGTGGCAGACCAATACCTTATTGCATATTCCATAATACATTCTAAATGGATACATGAACTTAATAGTCAAATTATATCATATTAGAACAGGAGCTAATCACATATCTCTCATGTCTAAAGGTAGGACTTGTCTTCTTAGCCCGGCAAGAATAAGAGGCACTTACAAAAGTTGAAATAGATCATTTTGATTGTGTCAAACTGAAAACCTTGTGCACAGACAAAATTAATGCACAGTTGAATGGGGAAAAAATCTTTGTATCAATTATTTGCCATTAGGGTTTGTTATCCAAGTCATATAACCAATTAATAACATATTTGATACAATCAGAAATTTCCCATTAGATAATTTATAAAAGAATATGAACAAATATTACAGTCAAATAGCATTTACTGTAAAGAAAAAAAGGAAAATTTGCATATTAATAATGTTTTGGAAATTTGAAAAATACTTACAATTTCTTTTTTTCTTCTTTTTTAGTTCCACCTTCCATAGCAGATGAGACTACTGATCTCTTAGTAACTAAATTGTCTCCTGTAGTGATTACCTGTGCTGCTTCAGGTGTACCATTGCCCTCAATTCACTGGTCAAAGAATGGAATAAGACTGCTTCCCAGAGGAGATGGCTACAGAATTCTTTCTTCAGGTATACTATTATATGAAAATACAATTTCCACTAGGTATTGAAATACTGAAATGTCAGTCTATAGGATCTGTAGTTTAAGTGAATTGTGATTTCTCTAACCAGAAATTATCTTTGTTATAGCATCTATTTTAATCCAGTAATATGTACTTGTATTTTGTTTTTAAATTATAGTCATTTCTATACATTTCTTATGCAACTAGGTAATAAGGTCCTTAACTCTGCTGATTCCCACCCAAGTATCCTGAATGATATATAATAATAATAATGTTAGAGATTAAAAGGACCTCATATGCCTAAAGAAGAATCCATTTTACAACATAACCCCAAAATAGCAAGAACTTTTTCTTAAAATAGGGACAGGGAATCTGCAACCACTCAAAGAAGCCCATTTTACCTTTGGATTAGCCTCTAAGGTTTTTCTTCTCCAGAGCAATCCCAATTCTTTCAACTTATCTTTGTATGAGATCAATTTCATGATGCCAATTCTGTTCACAATGCCCTTCTTCAGTTTTGACATTTGAGATAGAATACAGTACTCCAGCTGTGGTCAGATTAGGTCTGAATATAATAGAATTATATTCTTTGTCTTCAACTCTAGGCAGCAAGCCCAAGACCAGACTCATTTTCCTACTTGTCATGGCCTCAGCTGGATTAAGGTTCTCTGAGAAAGAGGGAGAATTGAGCATTTTGTAGGCAGCAAGGAATGAACAAGAAGATAGGGAAAGTTTAAAAATGAGAGAAAGATCAGTATGGTAAGATATCCAAGGAATCAGAAGGGAATGGAGGTCAAATGGACAAATAAACATGTGAAGGGATTTTGAATTATGGAGTTAGGTGATGAGGAAGCTCAAGCTAGCTAAATGACCATTTGTTTATGAGAGATGGTAGAACTGAGGTGGTGGGAGAGCACCAATCAATCAGTAAGCATTAATTAAATGCATGGCATTGTATTAAGTGTTGTAAGTGCACTAACTAAATAATAATCCTGATCCCAAGGAACTTTCATTCTTTTTAGGGAGAAAGTGTATTCATACAGAAAAGAAAACAGCTGGGTTAAGAAATAGTGGAGAGAACATTAGGCATTAGAGTATTCAGAAAGATCTGCATTTAAATCCTGCCCCAAACATTCTACCCATGTAAGTTAAGCTATGTCACTTTAATCCATGTCACCATTTTACATATGAGGACACTAAATTTTGGTTGTATTACACATGCACCTAAATGGCAAAGTGAATAAAGGTCTTAGAGCAGGAAAATCTGAGTCTGAATAACATTTACTCTACACTTACTAGCTCAATAAGCCTAAGCAAGTCACTTAAATTTTCTCAGCTGTGGTTTCCTCTTCTATAAAATAGGATAATATACCTTCCAATGTGATTATTAAATCAAATCAGAAAACAAATAAAAGTGCTTTGCAAAACTCAAAGTATTACATAGATGATAGCTATTATTTTAAGACTGCAGTATATACAAAATAAACACAGGGTAGTGTTGGGAAGGAAGGCATTATCAATTGAAAAGGATAAAAAAAAAAAACTTCATATAGGAGATATTGCTTGAATGACATCCTGAAGGAAGTGAGGGAATTCTCTGAGACAGAAATAAGAAAAGGCCATGTAAAGGTTTTGAGCTATCAGGCATGTGTGGTGTTCCCTCTAAAAGAATTAAGGCTCGAACAATCTCCAACCCAAGCAAAGACTTTTTAATAAGGTTTATGTGCTCCGTGAGTGGACCAAATTCTTTGAAAAAATCAGGAGTTCAGCAAAGGAAAGCAAGGGTTTTGTTAGAGAGTAAATAGTGTTGACTACATCACAAAATTTATAAAATTTTAGGTTACAGGAGGAATTTGCTAACATGGGAAGGTCCTAAAGCCCAAGTGGAACTATGCATGTGGTTACCCAGAATGTATAGAGAAAAGTGCACTTAGTTGGGTAGTAATATATGGTAATGATTGCTGCCCTTGGGTGAACCTATGCTAGTTAAGCTAAGAAAGGAGAATTATGCACACCATGTCAGGGAGAAAGATTTATTAAGAGTTGCAGGTCAATGTCTTGTTCTGTATCCTGTTAATGTTATTTTCTTATTGGCTGATTTCCACATTATATTTTGTGGAAACCATCATGTAGTAACCTGGTTATATGGTTAAAGAATATGCTGGTCTGCTCATTGTTTTAATGAGACTCATGATTAATGATTTCTGTGGGCCTTGGGGCTGGGAGCAGGTCATCAATCAGAATCTCATCAAAGGCACGTAGAGTACCATTTGAGGAACTGAGAGACCAGTTTAGCTGAACATAAGAGTTTAAGAAGTAAAATAATATTTAATGAAGTTGAAAAGATGGGTTAGTATCAAGTAGGGGGAAATTTTTAATAACCAGTTGTATCTGAGGAATGGGGAATGAACAGAATTTGAGTAGGCGTGCAGGGATGACATGGTAAGAACTATATTTTAGGAAAATCACTTTGCAATTATATGGAGAATGGATTGGAATGAGGTGAAAACAGAGGACAGGGAGAGATCAATTAGGAAGCCATTGTAAGAGTCCAAGTAAGAGGTGGATTAAGATGGTAGAGGAGTAAAGTTATCTGTTGCAAGAAATATTATGGACACTGAAATAGCACAATTTGGCTATTGATTGAATATGTGTTGTGAGGGAAAGGGAGGAGTTGAAATGGTGCTAAGGTTATATAATATAGCCTCCAGGATAGTAGTAACCTTTATAAAAATAAGAAAGTTCATAGAGGGAAGAGTATACAGAAAAGATGGGAGTTCTGTTTTTGGCATTTTTAAAATTAAGCTTTCTTTGCATGATTAATGGGAAGGAATAAATGAAGGAAAGGATAGTAATAATGCATGTACTCTCTCACAGGATATTTGAGAGGAAAATATTTCATGAACTTTAAGGTCCTCAATAAGTGTGAATTATTATAATTATTTATTAAGTACAAAGTAAATGTTCAATGGAATGGATAAAACTTGTATATCAATATTTATGGACTGAATGAAATTTGCATATCCATATTAATCAAGAACAGATATAAGGGGGGCATTTAAAATTGTTTTCCTCTATGTGAAGATTTCCTTTACAAAGGAGTGTCAAAGAGATGAGCCAGAATAGAAAGTGACACAGTAGGACCCCTCTGAGATACATTTGTTTCTAAATAGATAAACATTCTTCTAAGTAGAAGGATTGGACATATTACTAGCTTGGGTGCCCAACAAAATTTTGGAATGTAAATGAGGTAAAATTTGGACAGTACTGCTAAAAAAAAGTTGTTATAGTGCATCATCCAGCACTATGTCAATATACATCATGTCATTGTGTCTGTTCTCTCCCCAGGGGCAATTGAAATAACAGCTGCTAAATTAGACCATGCTGGAAGGTATACCTGTGTGGCTAGGAATGCAGCTGGCTCTGCACATCGGCATGTAAACCTTCATGTTCAAGGTAAGGAAGGTCATTTATGCAATAAATGTCCTCTTATTTTTAAAAATTCTAATCATTCTTGAAACAGTATTATTGTCCAGTATAGTAAATCTAGATTAATATTTATGGTTAGAAAAGCATGTCGAATATTTAAAAACTGATTTTAAAAGATAGAAAATGATAAATTACAGAATAGCTCCTGAATTTTATTAATATCAATATACAGTGGAAAGAATACTGAATTTGGAGTCAAGGAATCTGGTGATCTACAAAACCTCTCTGGGCCTTAATTTCTCTTTTGTTAAAGAAAAGTTCACCTAAATAGCTTCCAAAGCCCATTCAGCTTTAAATCTATGGTCCTCTGATCATTTCCTTTCTTGACTTTATGAAATCTGGTCCTACTTATCTTTTGTTGCTATTTTTTGAGTAGAAGCTCATTATCCTGGCAGGTCACTAAGCATGCAATGTGGTCTTTGTCTTTCTCTATAACTGCTCAATTGCTAATTCTCTAGGATTGTGAAGTAAGGCATGCCTAATTCCATGTCTATAATAGATGTTTATTTCAAAGACTTAAGTATTCCAAACTTTGCATTATTTGGTTTTTCTTAGAGCCTCCAATCATTCAGTCCCAGCCAAGCAGTCTAGATGTCATTCTGAACAACCCAATTTTACTGCCATGTGAAGCAACAGGGACGCCCAGTCCCATTATTACTTGGCAAAAAGAAGGCATTAATATCATCACCTCAGGTATCAGTTCCTACATGATACATATCCAGTCATTCTTTTACAATTAAGAAATTCTTCTGATTTTTTTTAATTAAAAAGGATTCTAAATCTTTGTTCTCCAAAAATTTGATGTAGGAGAAAGTTATACAGTTCTTCCTAATGGTGGTTTACAAATCACCAAGGCTGTTATTAATGATGCTGGTACTTATATGTGTGTGGCTCAGAATCCAGCTGGCACAGCCCTAGGCAAGATCAAGTTAAAAGTCCAAGGTATGTTGGATTATTTTTGCATTATTTAGATTTTATTATATTGTATCAAACACAATTAAAATTATGTCATTCTTTCCCTCAAGAAATTCAAAAGATAGGATGAAACATTTTCTCTTTTTTCTTACATCATTTTAAAAAGTAGGGAAGAAGCAGGTGATATCCCCATTATTCGTGTTAGAAACTGGAAAAAATCACATCACCTTTGGAATATATTTGATTCTCAACAGTTAGTGCAAGGTAATCATTGTGTCTATCTCCATTAAAGTACAGGGTATATACTGATGTATTTTTGCAGTTTTAGGGTAGAAAACATTTTAAATTATTTTAAAAAAGAAGTTTCCTTTCAAAATTTTCTTGGACAGTTATCTGACCTGTCATTCTGACTTTTGAATGAAATTGAACATTTTCAAGTAAAACCATTTATAAAGCACCAGAGCATGCAGGCAATTCAGACAATTCAGTGAAGTACCTTTTTAAAAGCCAAACTATTGTTGCATTTCAGACAAAATAATCATTTGATTGACTAGATTTAATTAAGATACTTAAGAATTTTTATAACTTTGTTTTCCCCCCTTCCCTTTTTATTGTGGGAATCTAGAAGAAAGCTAAAGCTTTATGTTAATTTCTTAGTTTTATAGATAGGTGACTTTAAAATGAAGTTTTTTTGCATCATATAGGAATAGGCTTACTTCAAAGAGAGTTTCATATTGAAATCAACTTTTTAAGGTACAAAGGAAAGGTAGAAATGGATCCTGAACTATTTAATTTATATTTTCTTATTGTCTCATCATAATGTATTTTTGCTGATTGATTGATTTTAGTATAATTCTTCTAATGAATATCCCAGTAATTGTAAGTCACATTTGTCTAGTGTTTATAAGTTCAATTTTCTTGAATAATTCTTTTGGTTTCTTATTACTCTTGAGTAATTATTCATGAAGGTAAAATTAAAATTATTAATGAAGGTAAAATAAATAATAACTAGGTTTTATGGAAAAGGAAATAAAATATGAGCATTTTTCTCATTTCAATTAATATACTTATTCATCTTTTCAAGTTTTGTAGGTAGTTGAAACAAATTTGCCATCAATGATGCAAAGATAGCCAAAACTGATTCTGCATCTGAGACATATTCTATATACATATATGTTCAAACACTGTAATTACAAAACACAAGTTAGAATGTATGATTTAAAGTTTCTAACTTTATTTCATACATAGGGAGTTGACTGTGAGTATTCAGCTTTCTCTACTATTACAATATTATAAAATACTTTTAGGAAAGTTGAAATTTCCACAGAAAACATAAGCCATTTTTAGCTTAGTCCACTAATCATAAACCCTCAGAAGGTTCTTTCCATTCATTCATTTTTTAAATAATGAAAAATGCTTAATGCAATATAGTAAAAGAGATTATACTAAGCATTATGGGGATAATAAAGATGTCCTTACTTTTCAGAAGCTTATAATTAAACTAGGAAAAATTAGACATGTACAAAATTAACTATAATAAAGGGAAACAGTGCTTCAGTGGTTTTGGTGTTACCAACAATAAGTGGTATAGAAATTGAGATAGGGGAGGATTACTTCTGGCTGGGGTAATTAGGGAAGGTGTTTCATCATGAATTTGATTCATGGGTGATGAATTCATCATGGATGATGAATTGGGTAGAATTTGATTTTATTCTTGAAGGATAGGTAGATGAAAATCAAAGACAGAAGGGAAAAGAATAGGACAATGCAGGATAGGACATTAAGAAAAAGTAGTTTGAAGAAATGAACACTTTTCTTTTATTCAAATCTACAAGGAGTTTATTTTTTTGTATCCTGTGTAGATGGAAGGGAAAATTGAAACGATACAGATGTTCAAGTTAACATTTTCATCAGGATACCAAATGAAATTTGCAAATCACCAGTGGTATATGCACATATGCTATTCCCTGATTAATACATAATAGATTGTATTTTCATAATCTTTTCTTTTAAAAGCTTAGTAAACCAATTTTGATGTTGGAACAAAACAAGGGTCATATATATATATATATATATATATATATATATATATATATATATAGGACTTTAAAGTTTGAAAAAAAAAAAAACAACTTTACACAGCATCTCATTTGATTTGCTTAAATAAATGTGCAAATAAACAAAATGCAAAATATATCTAAGTTTAACTCTGTAAGTATCTTTTAGTTCCTCCAGTCATTCATTCCCATCCAAAGGAATATATTGTTTCTGTGGATAAACCTGTCACTCTGATGTGTGAGGCTGAAGGCTCCCCACCTCCTGACATCACTTGGCATAAAGATGGACATGAAGTGACAGAATCAGTTCGTCAGCGAATCCTCAGCTCTGGGGCTTTGCATATCGCATTTGCTCAGCCTGAGGACACAGGGCAGTATACATGCATGGCAGCAAATGTGGCAGGATCACGTAGCTCAAGCACCAGTCTCACTGTCCATGGTAAGTTGTACTTAGATGAAATTGTCTTAGGCTAATTCATTTTCATAGCACAAGAGAGGGAAAAAAATTAATATTAAAATGTAGAAGACAAATTATTGAGTGTAAACATGAAAGGAATGGGGTGGGAATTTTTGCATATCAAGATATTCTTCATACTTACCAAGTATTTCTAAGTTTGTGGGGAAAAGAATTTAGCTCTAGAGTTCTCAGATTTTTTTTTAGTTTGCCTGCTGCTTGGTTTTCAGTAAATCTTCCCTACATGTATAAAAGGAAATAAATTCTAGAGTTGACCATGGATGTCAATATAATAATGTTAATAGAATAACATAATAGTTTACCAAATAGTTCTTATACAACCTTGGCAAGTTTCTTATGCACACTGGGAGAATTTATACTCCAGGTTGGTATCTCTACTGGGTTTTATGGAAAAGGAAATAAAATCTCTAACTGGTCGTTAAAATGGATGTGATACTATCAGTAACTTTAGAAATTGTTTTTATAACTTGTCTTTGGAGGAGCAGCTAGATGGAGTACTGGGTAGATCACTGGGTTTAGAGTCTAAAATTCAAGTGTTCGAATCATCCTTAGATACTCACTAAAGGGGAAAAAAAAAAGATTTGGTCTATTAACGTTTTGGGGAAGCTAGGTGGTGCAGTGGATAGAGCATCAACCCTGAAGTTAGGAGAACCTCTGTTCAAATCTGGCCTCAGACACTTAACACTTCCTAGCTATATGACTCTGGGCAAGTCAATTAACTCCAATTGCCTCAGGGGAAAAAAGTTTAGATAATTACTAGTAGTGTGACTCCAGGCAAGTGAGTTATTCATTCTCAGTTATTCATTGGGAAAAAAAAAAAAAAAAAAAAGGTAAACCATTCCAGTTTCCCCTCCAAAAAAACCCCACCAAATTCCAAGGTTTTTGAGAAAGTACAAAAGGTTATTCACATTATAATCTAAATCCTTTAGAAATAATATCAGTTTTCAGGTTGCACATATATTACTTTGATGTTGTAAGAAGTAAATCTGCCTTCTTCAGTACTTTTTAAGATATTTAAATCCAAGTTTAAATAAGGCACAATGAGTAAATGACTTTATATTATGGTTCACAAACAAATGAAGCCAATTTTAAAATTCTTCTAGTTATGTAAATATAAAAGTTGAATTTCATTGTCTTTATCTGGTTTCATTTGGATGTGGTGCAATAATGCAATGAAATATACTTGCATTTTTAAATGTTATTTTTCCTTAGCATTTTTATGAAATTTAATATGTATTAGGTTACTGCTTCATCATGACTTTTATCCATTATCCTAGCAGTAATTCTATGATATAGATCCTGTATTAATAGTTTATACTAAATTATTTTTAGTGCATTAAGGAGATAGAACAAGGGAAAAATCAGGAAACCATTCAATTGATAGAATTATTTATTCCATTTTAAATCTGTGGGCATATAATTAAAATTAAAAATTTAAATACAGACAAAAACCAATTTATGAATGTGTTAACTTTCTTCCATGCAATGAACACAAGCATATTTTTAGGTTTTTGGATGTTGAGCTAAGGAAAAAGCTCATAAATGTAGTGCTTTATAATATAATTCTCAATCTAACCCTCCTATTTTAGCAATGAAGAAGTCAAGACCCAGAGGGTTAAGGGACTTGCCCAATGTTATCCAGATGTTAACTAGCAAAAATCCAAGTTCTCTGATCCTCTCAACAGCCAGTATTCTTTCCACTATCCAATGCTATTAATATGTACACCGGTGTGAAGAATACTTATACCAATGGAATAAAAAATCCATCAAAACATTAAAATACTGTAGTACCAAAAGAATCCATGTTTTAACCCATATGGACACTTCTACCAACTTAGATTACAAACCTCTCTACAATTTGGCAGTTGATCTTTAACAATTACTGTGGTTGAAAATTGTACTGCAGCCAATCTGGCAATAAGTCTCACTAAATCTTCATGAAAGTGAGGTATAGTCCACTGCCAATTGAGTATGACCTGCCAGAGCTTGTGTTCTGCTGGCAAAGTCTTCAGGAACCCAGAGTCATCTGCATACAACAAAGACTCATTTAAGGAAGAATTTTGTAGAGGATTTGGTATGTACACAATAGAAAATGAAAATCAGGGTTCTCACAATGACAGGAGTTTGAGCCTTTCAAAAGCATATTTTGTAAAGGTATAATAAAAATTCTAACTCTTTTCAAGTAAGATGGCACAAAAATGAGATATAGAGGTTTTTAACCTTAGAATAGAAATGTTATTATAAAACCAAATTTAAGCATATTTAGGTTATTAGTAACAGAAAAGTGGCTTCATGACTTATTTTTGTTTCCATCTGGAATACCTACTGTTTCTGTCTTTGCATATAGCCAAAAAAAAAAAGATGCAAATTATTTAATGATGTTTTGAGAAGCACCAGCTAAAGTATCCAAAATTTTATTCTTTTTATTATGTTTATGGTATGAATTCAGAGATCAAACTGAAATTCCCAAATGAACTTTTAAAAAAATTTCTTTATAGTGCCACCTAGAATCCGTACCACAGAGGTACAATACACAGTCAATGAAAATTCACAAGCTATTCTACCATGTGTGGCTGATGGAATTCCTACACCAGCAATAAACTGGAAGAAAGACAACATTCTTTTAACTGACTTACTGGGAAAATACACAGCCGAGCCATATGGAGAACTCATTTTGGAAAATGCTGTTGTAAGTTTAAAAAACCTGAACAGATTGTCAAAAGTGGCTTCATACTTTTACTCACCCTGGAAATGTGATTTTAGCCATAAAAATACTGACCTATATGCCCAAAAACATATATAAAACTGTTTTTGTGGGGAATTCTATGAGCCAGGGATTACATGGAAAATTAGGAGGCTTTAGGAATAACCTGGGTAGGACAGGTATAATTTTTTTAGTACTTAGAGTACCACATATACTTAGTATACCACAAATCTTTTAAGGTTATTTGTAGTCTTTTCCAAAACCAAGAGCTTAATGAGTTTTGTAAGTTAGAATATTTAATTGCGTCAATATCTGTCAAGTTAAACTGAACCAAACTGAATTGAAATTCAAAGTATAAGTAAAACAGCATAGGAAATAGACCCTACTTGCCTATAAACATAGCTCTCTTCTAGCCTAAAAATTCCAGTTTTATTAACTTTACTTCCTGCCAAATGTTTGTCATTTAAGTACTACATTTATTATTACCAGCAATAACAAATATTTATAGAATGCTTAATATTTACTGGGTATAAGATATAATATATTATATAATTATATTATATATACATATATATATATAGAGAGAGAGAGAGAGAGAGAGAGAAAGAGACAGACAGACAGACACAGACAGACCAAGATAAATCATATTAGTACATCTTTTAAATGCCAAATAAAGATAGAAAAGAATTTGACTTCAACAAATAGCTACTGAGCTATTTTATGCCAACTTCTGTCCCTGGAATACAAAGACAAAAATGAAATTGTCCCGGCCTTCAAGGAATTTACATTCTACTGAAAGGAAGCACCTTATATATATGGGAAAAGAAATACAAAGTACATATAAAATAAATGCAATGTTATTTGTGGGAGAGAGGAAAATGATAATTAGGTGAATTAGTAAAGACTAATTTTAGAAACTATTTGAATAGAGCCTTGAAGGGAATTTGGGATACTAAAAGGCAGAAGTAAGAACAAAGATCTTCAGAGGACTGGGAGAAAATCTGTGAAAAGATTTGTGACCTTGGCAAGTAAGTCATTTAACATCTGAGTCTCAATTTCCTCGTCTGTAAAATGAGGGGGTGGTACTAGGTGGACTTTAAGCTGTCATCCAACTCTAAATCCATGTTCCTATGATCCCACGGAAGTGGAGATGAGAACATCTGTGAATACAAAAGAAGCCAGTTTGTCTAGAATGTAGAATGCAGCATGAGAAGCCTAGAAATATATATAAGAGCCAGATTATAAATTTTAAATGCCAAGCAAAGGAGAATATATTTTGTCCTAGATGCAACAGGAATCTACTGAAGTTTCCTAAAGCAGGATAGTGAATTGGGCAGCTATGTGAAGGATAGGTTCAAGAGAACAGAGGCTGGACTGAAAGAAAAAATAGTAGGCTATAGCAATAATCCAATATAAAGATGAGAAAGGTCTGAAATAGGATAATATCCATGTGAGTGAAGAGGAGATAGATGCAAGAGATGTTCTCAAAGTAGAATTAAAAAAAACAAACAAACTGATCACTGACTGGAAATAGGAAAGAAAAAGGAAGAATGAAAAGTCAAGATCACTCCTAAATTGTAAACCTGGGTGACTTAAGGGGAGGGTAGTGCCTTCCACTGAAATAAGAGAATCTGAAGGAAGCTTGGATTCAGGGGAAAAGATGAGTTCTGTTTTAGAGTTTGAGTTTGAGATGCCCTTAGGATATATAAGAACATTTCAAAGGCATTTAGGGTTGTCATACTGAAGTTTAATAGAGAGATGAACTAACTATGCAGATGGGGATTTCATCTGGCTAAAAATTTTAACTGAACCCACAGGAAGTCAAGATCAACAAAAAAGGGGATAAAACTGTAGGGAGTCACTCATACATAAAAGGTAAGGCCTGGATGATCATCCAGCAAATAATACTGATAGAAATCTTTTGAAGAGAATCCAGGAGGGAGGGATAAACGTGTCAAATTCTTCAGAAAATTAAAAAAGGATGAGGACTGGTAAAAGTCCAATAAAGTTTGGATATGGTTGTAGTAAATATAATTAGATTCTTTTTTCTTTTAGTGTTTCACTTTCAGAAAATCTGTTGTTCTTTAAGGCCTCAGTTTTCACTCAGAAAGCTGATTCACAGGATAATATAATAAATTTAATTAGCCCACTATAGCTATGTATGCCCTTTAAAAAAATATCTATTGTTTGAGAAAGGCCCATATTTCAATTTCATTTTTTCTTCTGTTACTCAGTGGGATGCATCTGATATCTTTTGTAGTCTTTCTCAGTCACATTAAAGTCTTTTGGCTTTAAGTTACCATCTTAGAATTTTAATACGAGAAAAAAATGGAAAAACTTTTAGAGAGCTTATTCTAAAATCTGTCTCTAGTCAGTAGTATATCCCAGCACTGCAATTAGTCATATTTGCTTTCCTACAATAATGTCCCCTTTTCCTTACAGCTCCAGGATTCAACCTTCTAAAAATCTGATATACTGACTGCCAACAGTCTCAGAATACTCATATTTCCCAGTCTTTTTTAAAGATAGTGTAAAAAATCATTTTTAGGTATTTGTTATAGCTAGGAAAATTTTATAATACAGAATTATTGTAAGAATTATTTCTATAGTTGTATATGATATGTTCTAGTCTGTATTTTTCTTAATCATTTTTTTCACTAGGTAGTAATTTTCAGGGGCTAAAAAGATGATCGTCAATAAACTTACAGAAATTTAAGCAGCTTTATAATTGGTATACAATGCCGCAGTTACTTGAAAGCATTTTTTTTCTTTAAGCCTGAGGATTCTGGCAGTTATACCTGTGTTGCTAATAATGCAGCAGGTGAGGACACACACACCATCACCCTGACTGTGTATGTTCTGCCTACATTTACGGAACTTCCTGGAGATATATCTTTAAATAAAGGAGATGAGCTGAGGTTGAGCTGCAGAGCCACTGGCCTTCCACTGCCCAAGTTGACATGGACTTTTAACAACAATATTATCCCAGGTAATTGACATATTTCTGAAAACAAAAAAAAAAAAAAACTGTAATTCTCATCTCATCACTCAAAGGTACTAACTCAACCTTCTCCTCCATTCCTTTTTCCACCCTAATTTAGGAATATATAAGCAAGAACCAGAATACATGTTTGCACAAAATTCAGTGTAAAGATTTTACTGAGTTAGTAAGGTATAATGGATAGAGAACTAGCATCACATCCTAAAATTCACTTCTGATTCATTAATGCAGCCCCAGAGAAGTGAGGTTAAGTGTCCCCAGAAAATTCTTTGAGGCTTACATTTTCAGAGCAAGTACCAATCAACATTGGGAAATAAATTCTTCACCAAAATTGCCCAGTGCAGAAAACAAAACAAAACAAAAATGAGCAGTGCCTCAGAAACAATAAAGGGCATGTTTTCATTAAAGAACTATGTAAAACTTCCACTCTGTTTCTTTATCAACATTTTAGCTTTTGATGACACATGAACAACAAAATTTTATATTTAGAACTTTTAAGTTTTTGATGATATATGAACACTATTTAATATTTGGAGCTTTCTTTTTCTTGTTGTGACAATTATATTGCATTTCCATATCACAAAAATAATTCCATCTGAAAAAAAAATTGGAATACTGTTTTGTCACTGACATTTAAGGCTCAATCTTTTTTGATGTCAGAGTATGTTTGAAAAAAAAATAACTCTGGAGAATCAATCCTCTCATTGAGGATGTCATAGATAATATCCATGGTTTAGTTAGAAATTAGGCTAGATGATTTCTGTAAGGCTTTTAAAGGCTTTTACAAATCTATCTTTCTAACTTCATTATACATTATTTCCTTTCCTGAATGCTGTAGTTCAGCCAAACTACCTTTTTATCTATTCCCCATACACAAGCATTTTCTCTCCCATTTCCATATTTTTGCTTTGGTCATTCTCCCTGTGGTACACTCCTTCTTTAGTTCCACCTCACAGAAATGAGGTGAAGCTACATTTCTTCAAGATATATCTACATGAAATCTTTCTTTATCTTGACTTTATACTGACCTATCTCCTAATTGCCTTCTATTAATACTTAGCACTTATTTTATATTTTTCTATATACATTTTTATGTAGTCTATTTTTCCCTCAAAATATAATTTAAATTCCTTAAAAATCAATTATTTCAGTTTTTGTTTTTGTATCTCCTATGCCTCGAGTGGTGTTCATGGTATATGAAAGATGCTGATTGATCAAATCAATCAGTAAGCATTTGTAAAGAACTGAGGGTATTTTCTTCTGACCCAATCCAAAACATGTAATTACTCCACAAATATTTATGTCATCATTTGAGAGTGCAGAGTAAATATAGTCCCAGATATTATAAAATAAATAAATCACCATAAAACTGGCAGATGCTTAACCTTTCTCTTTTCAAATCTGCCAAATTCTTTTAATTAAAATGGGAGTTTGTCATGCTTCTGAATTTTGAAATAAAGATAAAATGGGAAATTCCATGAGTCATTAGACATAAAAGTGCCTGTTATGTGACAGACAATAAGCTAAGTGCTAGGGATACAAAAAGAAGCAAAAGGTTATTCTTACCCTCAAGGAGCTCACAATCTAATCAAAGAGAGAATAACAAACAAATATGTACAAATAAGATATCTACAGGATAAATAGGGAATAATTAAAAGAAGGAAGACGTTAACATTAAGAAGGGTTAAGAAATGCTTCTTGAAGAATATGGGATTTGGGATTTGAGACTTGAAGGGAGCCAGAAAGGCCAGGAAGCAAAGATGAGGAAAAAAGAACATTATAAGCATCATAGGCATTTAGAGAAAATAATGTGAACCAAATGATGAGTGATGATGGAACAGCAAGGAAGTCAGTGTCATTGGTTCAGAGAGTATATGGCTGGAAGTAAGGTGTAAAAAGACTAGAAAGATAAAAAGGATCTAAGTTATGAAGATCTTTGCACACTAATTAGAATATTATATGCTAGATCCTGGAGGTGACAAGGAGCCATTGGAGTTTATGAATAGGAGAGTATGTTTAGGAAAATCCTGTTAGAGGCTAAATGAAGGATAGATCAGTTGGAAAGGCTTGAGGAAGTCCCCCGAGTATAAGGTCATTTTCTATGACCAACTCTTCTATCTTACTTCCACCATATATGAGACTAGATGAGTCCTATTAAATCCTCCTGAATTAAGTTATTATTCCATTCACCACAGTAATTCTTCCAAATCTTTTTTTCCATTCTCAAGCTTCCTATAGTATCCACTCTCTTAGCTGAATTTAATTCAACTCATACATACATCATCAGAAAAACTAAAGCTCTCTCTCCTCCCTTTATCTTCATCTCAAATGTCTTCTGCCATTATCTCTTCCTTCATCCATCTTACATGAGATATCCCTTCTTGCCAAAGTGAATCCCTTTACATGTACAAGTGATCCCATCCCATCCTTATCTTCAAAGATCTATACTTACTAGTTGCTTCCCTGCTGGCTAAAAACATGTATCTACACTATCCTCAGAAAAAAGTCACTTGATCCATTCATCCTCAGTAGCTATGGTTCCATATACCTCTTCCCTTTTATGGCCAAACTTCTTGAAAAGCTTATTTAGAAAGGCTCCACTTCCTTTCTTCTCATTCTAGCTTCCAACCTCATCATTCAATGCAATTCTCTCTCCAAAGTTATTAGCATTTTCTTTATGCCAAAGCTAATGATCTTTTCTCAACCCTCATCATTCTTGACTTCCCTGCAGCTTTTGACATTGTTGATTATCATATTCTTCTTGATTCTCTCTGGGTTTTTCTGATATTACTCTCTTCTGATTTTCTTCTTACCTGACTCCTCCATCTCATTCTTATTTACTATTTCCTCTTCAAAGTCATGCTCACTAAACATGGGCATTTTTCAGGGCTCTCATCTTGAACCCTTTTCTCACTATATACTACTTTACTTGATATCACCAATCCCCAGTGATTCAATTATCATCTTTATGCTGATAATATTTATCCATTCTCTATAAATCTCCACGCTCCCATCTCTGGTGGTATCTACCTGACAGTGGCTGCTAGAGATCCAACCCAGACCTGCAGAATGGATCTCCTCATGTGAGGAGATTAAGAGGCAGTCGCAGTTCTCTGACCTCTCTGAGAGGCTATTGCATCATCTGACATCTCTTCTCTTCCCTCTGCCTCCAATTTATCTCATTCCCAGTCCGCAACACCTGTGTCTGCAGCTCCTTCAGATGTTATGATCCACAGTTGTGGAGGCTCTTGGAAAATTGACCTGTCCCTTAACACATCTCCAACCAGCTTTTATATGCATCTTGTAATGGGTATCTTGCAGATCTCTTAAATTCATCTTTTCTCTCAAATCCTCCCCCCTTCCAAACTTTCCTGTTACTATTGAAAATTTCCCAGGCTTGCAACCTAGGTGCCATCCTTAACTCCTCCATCTTTCTTACCATCTCATTCCCCATATCCATATCTTCCAAAGGCCTATCAATTTTACCTTCATAATATCTCTGATTTATTCCTCCCTTTTTCCCTTTAGCACTGTCATCACTGATGCATGTCATTATCATCTCACGTCTATGGTATTACAATTTTTCAGGAGTTTTGCTGCAATTATTGTTTGGTCTCCTTGCCATAACTCTCTCTCCATCCCAGCCATCTTTTAATCATCTTTAATCATCTTAAATCAGTTTAATCAGTTTAAAGTGATCTTCCTAGTTCATCATTATCATCACTCTCACTCAATAAACTCCAGGGGCTCCCTATTACCTCCAAGATCAAATGCAAAAAATCCCCTGTTAAGCATTCACATCCCATTATAACCTAGTCCTACAGCCCCCCACCTTTACAATCTTGAAGACCTTACACACATACACATATCTGCATACATGCACATACTTCTTGATCCAGGATACGTGCCTCTTTGCTGATCCTCCGACAAGACATTCCATCTCTAGACTCCAGGCTTTTCCTTACCTAGAATGCTCTGCCTTCTCATCTTGGCACCCTGATTTCTTCTAAGAGCCAGCTAAAATAAGTTTACCTCTTATAGGAAGTCTTTCCCTATTTCCTTTAATGCTAACATTTTCCCTCATTTTATTATCTCTTGTTTATTCTTTCTCTCTCTCTCCACATGTATGTATGTATACATACACACACACACACACACACACACACATATATATATATATATATATATATATATATATATATATTGGATTTTTTGTACATTGTTGTTTGCATGTTAATTCCCTGATTTGATTATGAACTCCTTGAAAGCCAGGATTTTTTTTTAACCTTTCTTTGTATTTGCAACACTTAGCACAATGCCTTAGTATAATAGATGCTTAATAAATGTTTATTGAATGATATAAAGTGAAGTAAGTAGAACCAGATGAACGATTTATTCAATGATTCAAATACCTTTGAAATATTTAAGAACTCTGGTCAAAGCAAATATTAACCACATTCCTAGAGAATCTATGATTCAAGCATGATATTCATCCCTAATGAAGGCACAATGGACTCAAAATGAAAGAGACATACAGTTTGTGAAAAGAGTTGCTATGCAGATTTGTTTTACTTGATTATGCTTATTTGTAACAAAGGTATTTTTCCCCCTCTATTTTTAAAATGAGGAACAGAATGAGATTGTAAGATCAGTAACAGTGATATACACACAAAAAAAATATATATAGCTCTAAACTGAAGGGGAGAAAGTGGAAATTCAGAAGGAAAAAAGTTTTGAAAATAACATCTTGAATATATATTTTAAAGCACATTCCTTTGAAATTCTATCTGAAAAATATCCTTTTTGGGGTATTTAAATTCATGATAAACAAAGAAAATAGATAGGAACTTGACCTGAGATTTCATTAATATAATTCCTGAATAAGGAAATCCCCTTCCCCCATTTCAGGTTTTTACTTTTCCTGCAACTTAGAGGCTTGGGAAATTGTGTATGGCATTACTTGCCCATGCCCATACAGCCACTATTAGTCAGAGCTAAGACTGGAATCTGGTCTTCCTGACTTCCAAGCCAGATCTCTAAATGATGATGAAATAGTGGTCTTTAGTCAACTTTTAGGAAAATTCCAAGCACAAAAAGTATACTGGAAATGCAAAATAATTTTCTAAATGGTGTTAGTTTTAATTCTAGAACTTTCTTCCTCTTGCTTTTGCTGGTTTGTTTTTTTTTTTTTCATTTCTCTAGGGGGAAAATTCTTATAAAAATATTAAAAAGCAAAGAGAAGAAATCTGTGAAAATCTTCACAGAAACTTTCTCATTGTCTTATTATTGCTGTATAAATGAGACAATGAGGTGGCCCAGTAGGTAGAATATTGGAACTGGAATAAAGAAAACCCTAAATCAAGTCTAGTCTCAGCTACAACAATTTATATGACCCTGGAAGAGTGATTTCACCTCTTTCTGTCTTGGATTCTTCATCTATAAATAGGGATAATAATAGTACCCACCTCCCAGAGTTGTAAGGATCAAATGAGATAAAATTTGTATTATGCTTTCAAGGAAGCATATTATTATTATATATCTAATATTATCATATTATGTCTATTATTACATATCTAACCCTAGATCTATAATATATTTAGCTTTCATAAATAATTGCTTAAGACTTTATTTGTAATATTTGTAAAGACAGTTGTTCAATTTCTTAATTTTTCTCTTCAGCACAGTTTGACAGTGTAAATGGACACAGTGAACTAATTATTGAAAGAGTATCAAAAGAAGACTCTGGCACTTATGTATGTACAGCAGAAAACAAAGTTGGTTTTGTCAAGGCTATTGGATTTGTATATGTGAAAGGTAGGTGTAAGTACTATATAGGTACTATGTATTACCTTTAAAAGAAGCATTCACATTATATAGCAATGTTCTCCTCTTATGGCTTATGATGGTGCTGGGTTCTCTAGAAACGTACCAGCAGAGCTCAAGGTCTAGCAAATCATAACAAGCTGAAAAGGCTAAGAATACAACTGACATGAAACTAAGAAGTAGTTTGCTGGTAATTGTTAAACATTGTAGAGAAATCAGCTTTAAATAAACAGTAATTTTATACATGCATACACACATACAGTGCATATATATGTTTATGTGGATGGGTGGATGTTTGTAAGATAGGTCTGAATTTGTCTTATCCCTTTTTAGCTTGCAAATTAAACCTAGACAGAAGACTGATTCATTTTCTTTCTTCACATTGAAACTATATTTTTCTATATGTTAAAATACACAGGTAGAATCATTTATTGAAAATATTCTTCAAGAGAAAAAGAAAATTTGTAATGTTATAACTTGCATACATAATGTAGTAAATCTTTACTTTCTACTTGCCTTATCCTCCAAATCTGATTCCTCAATCCTTCTTTACAGTAATAATAAATATTTATATAATGCTTTCAGATTTCAAAATTTTTCCTTATTTGCTCCTCATAACAATCCTGGGAAATAGGAACCATTATTATCTCCATTTACAAATGAAAAAGCTGATAATGATAGAAAGAAGTTAAGTGGAATATTAGGGTCATACAGCTAATAAATGACCTAGTTATAATCGGAACTTAGATTTCCCTAAGTCCAAATCCAGCACTCTAGCCCCAATGCCACCTAACTATATCTTGGTGATTACAATTAATATATATATAATATTCTTCAAAGTAAATCTAAAGATATTTTTCTTTTGTCTAAAGGCTTTACACAATGGTTCTTAGAGTATTCTGTGTCCATTCCAAAGAGGTACAAATTGCTTAAAGGATCCAGCTAACTAGAGTGTTATTATACTGTCTAAAGCCTTCAATATCGTCAATTTGTTTATCCAGTCTTTTTTATGTCATAGCTTTGTCTTCTTTAGAGACAAAATAAGATTAAGGATTTAGGTCTTAAACAGCAAATAAAATATATAAACAGATTATTTACTACCTATGTTTTATAGCTTTTCTTTTTTTTTTAAACAAATCAGAAAATCAAAACAGATGTTTGTCAGTTATATAGTTAAGTTGATTTTTAGCTACTGCAATCTGGAAGATTCAAGAAACTTCCAACATGGATTTTTTTAAAGCCGGACAATTAATTTGTTCAATAAACAAAATAATGGCCAAAACACCACTTACTTTGTGTTGGGTAGACATTGCCTAGAATTATTTTTCTTTGCATTTAGCTTTCAAATATTTGTCTTAATGTTGTTGTATTTTCCTCTCAGAACCTCCGGTTTTCAAAGGGGACTATCACTCTAACTGGATTGAGCCCCTTGGAGGTAATGTGATCCTGAATTGTGAAGTTAAAGGTGATCCCCCACCAACAATACAATGGAGTAGAAGTGGAGTTGGAGTACAGATAAGCAATAGGATCCGACAGCTCAGCAATGGTTCTCTGGCCATCTATGGCACTGTAGTAAGTTTTATCAATGCTTATTTGTGGATACTGGATCAGAAAATTTTTCCTAACTGCTAATTTTAAGTCATTAAACATGAATGCTATGTTCAACTCATCAAGCAAATAAAAGATCATAGGATCAGTCTGCAGCATTGAGACTCAGTCAGTCCACATTAATTAAAAGCCTACTATGTTCCAGATACTGTGCTAAGCTCTGGCTATACAAAGAAAGGTAAAAGACAGTGCTTTTGAGCAGTTCACAATCTAATGGTGAAAGACAGCACATTAAAAAAGAAGCTTGAAGGGGTCGGGAAGAGCCTGGCACAGAGGAGTATAGTTGGGTGGAAAATGAAGAGATGGTTTGCCTGGATATCCCAAAATGGAAAATCTGAATGGAAATATTAATTCTCTATTCTATACTATCAGAAGAAAGGAAAAAACGCTGGGGACCAGGTATAATGACTAGGTGTGAGTTTCAAGGTTTGTGTAATCTTGCAGGACGAGCTCCATGACATAGGTTTTAATATAGAATAATTTTACTCAATTAGACTATCCCAAAGACTTTTAACATAAATTCAGCTATTCACAAAATGAATCTCAAAATTATCATTTAAAATTCCTTTACTTCTAGTACCAGAACTATGGCCCATTTCTTTTAGCAAATTCTCTGTTAATATATATGCCAGTAATTTATTGGCTCATGTTTCATAAAACATTTCAGGATGTTTTCAAGGACCAGTTATCTTAAATATAGATCTAATAAAAATATGTGTTCCTAATCACTAAATTCAATACTCTTCCCTCAATCCTTATTATCTGACTTTTCTTCTATTTCTTTCTTGAAATTATCCTTTGCTTTGTTTTCCCTTACATTTCCATATAAAAATGAACGTTTACCTCAAAGCTCCACTTTGTCCTCTATATTCTGTCAGAGGTCATATTCATGCCCATTGCTCTTCAGTTTCTCAAATTATTTTTAGCCCTAATGTCTCTCCAAAATACCCAAATTATATTTGCATTAACTTGTTTGAGCTTTTTAAAGAAATATCACACTACCACCATCATCATCAATATGTCTAAATTTAAATCTTTTCTTTTTCCCTCACCTGAACTTCCCTAATTCTCTTACTATCTTTCTCCAGGATTTGAAAACTCAGAATTATTTGTGATTCCTTTCTCTTTTGTGCCTCCTATATTAGTCACTAAATTCTGTCAATTTTTCCTTCATATTATTTTTCATACTTATCCCTTTCTTTCTATTTCCAATGCCACTATATTAGGCCCTTGTTTACACTCTTGAACAAGAGTTCAAGGCTTTTATTACCCTACTAAGAAAATTTCAATAACTTCCTTTTTTCCTGTTTTCTCCACCCCATCTTTCCTCTAGCACTAACATATTAATCTTCCTAATCTTCCCTCTTTTCATATTGTCTTTTCCTCAAAAGCCGTCACTATCCCACTGTTGTCTGTAAAATCTTCTTTCCTAGCCTCAACTCAAGGCTTTCCCAAATCTTATTGAACCCACTAAGACTTTTTGCTTACCATTTATTTTAATTGTTAACTACCTACCAATGGTAGATTTTTGGTTAAAAAAAACGTTCTCTTTATTTGATAAAAATATCTTTAAGGTAGTATTGAGAATAGCCACCTTAATTGATAACATTTTCTGTAACAAGTGAATACCCCCAAAATGTTGCTATCTTTTGTATTTAATAACAACATGCTCTATGAGAAAGGACAAAAACAAAATGGGTCTAAGGAAATTTTGTACTGTCTAAGACTAAATTAAAGGCACTTTCTTTCTCTTAAATGTTTACTCTAATCAATACCATCTCATCAATACTAATGTGTCATGAAAAAATCATGACCTAAATCATATCTTTGCAAAATCGTTTTTCTCCATAGAACGAAGATGCAGGTGACTATAAATGTATAGCTACAAATGATGCTGGTGTGGTGGAGCGCAGCATGACTTTAACACTTCAGAGTAAGCCACAAAATTGAATGTCATTTATATCAAGAAATGTTACCTAGAATTTTCCTGCTTCTTTAGCCAAACAGTTTTTTAATGTTGGCCACTAGAGTGTGTTTAAATTAGCAAGGTGAAAAAGATCTTGATCATTTCTTTTTGATTCTTTTAAAACCTATTATCATGTGTGTTATAAGAGGCAGAGAGCTAGATTTGGAATTATACAAAGCATGGTACTCTGCTACTTGGTACCTGAATATCCTTAAATAAGTCACTTTGCCAGTATAGAACTCACTTTCCTCATAAGAAGAGGCGATTGAACTAGATGATTTTTTTTAGTCCTAAATTCTATGATATATGAAAAAGTCAGCAATATTTGTCTATATCTTCCATAATTCTAGGATGCCACTGAATACATAGTAGGGACTCAATAAATATTTGTTTAATTTCATTGAATTACATTTGCTAAGCTGAACTGCATCAAGTGACAGAAAATACTTTTCATTTAAATGTTAATGTTGTAGTTTGAATCAAAGAATGTTGTATCATCACTGTTTGCATCCTTTAGAAATTATTAATAAAGGATAATTTTTATAATATTGTAAGTATTTGACTCTATTGCCTAAAAAGTTATCAAAGCAAGAGAAAACAATATTCACCTAGACAAATATAGATGTTCAGAACTTAAGAGTATATCTCACTTTTTTGTGTAATTTGGCTGAAACTTTCATTTCTTTAAGGAATACTTAAAGGAGAAAAAAAATCATATGTTATTGTCATCATTCAGAGAAAGGCGATGAAAGTTTACTGTTATCAGTGGTTATATGATAGCAAAAGTATTTTTGAGGGTCAGTTAGCATGTATGTGTGTATATGTGTGTATATATAAAATATATGTATGGAGAGAGAGAGAGAGACATTTCTCTATGTATTTCTCATCAGGTCCTCCAATTATCACTATTGAGCCAATGGAGACTATTACTGACGCTGGCAGCACAATTGTGCTGAATTGCCAAGCCATTGGAGAGCCTCCACCAACCATTGAATGGTCTCGCCAAGGACGTCCTCTCCTCTGGGATGATCGAGTTACGCTGCTGTCCAACAACTCCTTGAGGATTGCTGTAGCTCAGAAAGAAGATACCTCTGATTATGAATGTGTGGCTAGAAACTTGATGGGCTCAGTCCTTGTCAGAGTACCTATCACTGTCCAAGGTAAGCAACCAAAAAGTTGAATATTAGATTACAAAGTCTAAGGAAATTTAAGCAAAAACCTGAGTCTTGTTTTCTTTTTACTGAAAGTACTTTTATATTTCAGTAGAATCACAAAATTAGAGTAGAACAATAATCTTAGATATCCCTTTTACAACATGAGAAAAATCTGGCCACAGAGAATTATACTAGCTGGCATTTATGAAGTGTGCTTTAAGCATTTCAAAATATTTTTTACACATTATTTCACTTAACCTTCACAACAACCATGTGAGGTAGGTACTACAGGTATTATCTCTATTTTACAGATGCAGAAACTGAGGCTCAGAACAATTAAATGGCTTGCCCAAAGTCACACAGCTAGTAAGTATCAGAAGCGAGAGTCAAACCCAGATTTTCTTCTATCTTTACAATGATCATGCCATCCATTAGTGATGTACCCAAAGTTTGTGACAAAATATTAAGGTCACCTACCCAAAATATTTTTTCTGCCTCTTTATTGTAATAAGATAGGTCCAGTGTTATTGGTACAGTTTTATAAGCCAAGAGCTTAAGTCCTGATTCATATTTATATAGGGATTCATATTTATATTTAATCAGCCTCTTGCATTTGTATTTTCAGCTTCTCCTTTGCTACCAGTTAGTTCCTTCCCCTTGGCCTGAAAACATTTTTAGATATTCCTCATTCTAAAAACAAAGTATTAAGCATTTACTGTAAATGATCCCCTTAAATGCTGTCTCTCACCACTTGGACTAACAGAATTCTAGAAAAATGTGGTTTCTACTTCCTCATCTCTTTCAAATGATGGATTCTGTTTAAACTGCTTTCTTAAAGATCATTAATTACCAAATCCATTCCCACCCCCATTTTCTAAATAAAGAATATTAATTCAGAGAGGTCAGGAGACCTGCTCAAGTCCATCTACCTAGTATGTATCAGAGGATGATCTGGACCAAGGACTTCAAGTCCCACTACAATGTTCTTTCCTTTTAACATACTTGATTTTCTACTACTATGTATGACTTCATTACATAAATATTGTGTTCTATTATTTTATATTATAATTAGCGAGTATATGTCTACTTTTAGTTATGGCCTGAGAACAAGAAGATCACAGGTCAACAAGCATTTATTAAATATTTATTAGATCCCTGGCATTATCTTCAGTACTGAGATTAGTGCCTCCTCTGACACTTAACTAGCTATGTGACCACAGCCAATTTACCACCTCACTGAGCTTTACTGGAAAAATGAACAAAATAAGAGCATTTACAGGGTTGTTGTGAGGATCAGGTGATATGATGCATTTTAAGAACTTAAAAGTATTATGTTATAAATGTCAGTTATTATTTTTTCATTGTTATTAATATCAGCTCATTCTTGTCTTTTTATGAGATTTGAGATAAACACTCTGAGGACAAATCAGTATTCTATTATCCTTGTATATTGCATATTCTGGAGAAAATTGTTCAGTTGACTAAAATGATTAATTTTTTGTAATTAAATGAATACTGGGAGGCAAGCTAGTCTTCTGTAGTCTAACTGAAAATATCTTTTGAACAAATATAGAAACAGGATTATAGAGATGATAAATATTTCATTCTTTACCCACATGAGTTTAATTTCTCCTGCTAGTCTTCTTTTCCTTATTGTTGCTGTTACTATAGTAAAAATTTTTTTCATCTTGTTTGATGGGATTGAGATAGAAATGGCCCTAGGATAAGTTACCATCCTTTTATTATTTTACATTTAATGTCCTATGTATCATTGCACAGTTCAAGCCAATCAACAAGCATTCATTAAGTTCTCACTATATGCCAGGCATTATGCTAAGCACTGGGTACATAAAAAAAGGAAAAAAAGACAGTTTTACGTTCAAGCAGCTCATGCTTCACAGTGGGAGACAACATGTACACAGGTATATACATGCAATCATTTTTCCAGATTAAATTGGAGATATTAATAGCATCTAAAAGAAGTAGGCTTTCCTAGTAGGCTTTCTATCTTGTAGAAATCTGGATTTTATTTGAGACTTGAAGGTGTGTGAAAGAACTGCTTTTTGTAGTGGAATTATCATTACAACTATTCTATATTGCAATGTTTCTTCAGAATAGAGAATCACAGACTCTTAAAGTTGGAAGGGATTTTAAAAATCATCTATTCAATCCCTTCCCAAAATATAAGTGCTCTCTACAACAGTCTCATGTAATAATTGTTCAGAAGATGATTTAAAACCCAGAATGAGAAGGAACTTATTTACCTCACAAGTATCCACTTGAGATAAATAAAATGGTCTTCATAAAATTTTAAAAGTTCTTTACACTGTGAAAATCTTTTTATAATTTCTATTTATTGATCCTATTACTGATCATTGGATCATACAAAATAAATCTTCTTGAGTATGATTCTTATTCAAATATTTAAAAGTAGTAATATATTTCCACAACATTTTTTTTCTTTTCTAAGTTTAAATCCTCAATTCTTTCAGTATTTTTTCACATAATGTGAATTCTGCTTTGCTCACAATTGATGACCTTTGGACATGTTCCAGATTGTCTGTTTTCTACTTAAAATGTGTACTTTCATTCTGCAATATCAATTCAGACATCTGAGAGTTTAATTTCAGTTGAGCAAAGATTATGGAAGCCAGATTACAAGGGATAAAATGAGCAAAGGTGAGGAAAGAAGTGAGAAATAGGAAAAGAAGTGATGTTAGCCACTAGTTTAAGGTATTTTATAGTGAAAGTAAGTGAAAAAAATAGGATGGCATCTTGAGGGAACATTGAGAAAGATTATCAAGGGAAGAAGATTCGAAGTAGAAAAAAATCTACTGTGAAAACTTAAAGATTTAAAGCAACCAATGGAAAGAGACATAAGAAAGGAGACCAATTTTCCCTGAAGAGATGCAATGAGGAATGAGATTTAAAACAAAGGTAGGGGGATTGGTCTTTGGAAAAAAGTAGAGATATCAATTAACTGGTGGAGAATGTACTTTGTAAGGTAATTTGTTTGGATGGTTTTGGAAAATATCTAATGAGTCAAACTAAAATAAATCAACTCTTTGGTGTATTTTGTAATGAAGAAAAACCATAGAAAAGGACGATAGGATGGGTACAGAAACATTAGTGTCTCTACCCTCCAACCAATTTCCATTACTGACACCTACCAATCATCAGTTGGCTATGTCAGATGTTATAAAGCTTTCTTCCAATTCCCTCAGGGCAAAAAGTGTTTTTCTCCTATGAACTCTCTTATTATTTGATCTTATTTTTGTGTGTCTCTCAGAGCCTTTCATAATTACTTGTTTAAAACTTGTTTTTTAATTGAGTCACTGAATTCATATTGACTCTAGCTGGATTTTTTTTTTTCAGTGCATGGTGGATTTTCAGAATGGTTTGAATGGAGACCTTGTAGTGTCACCTGTGGTCAAGGTGTTCAGAAAAGGATTCGTCAGTGCAGTAACCCCTTTCCGGCCAATGGTGGGAAGCCTTGCCAAGGCCCAGATTCAGAAATGCGCAACTGTCAAAACAAACCTTGCCCAGGTAGATTTTAATAATCATTCCTAGATACATATTTTTCAGATTCTCACACCTTAGACATGCTTATAGCCTTCCCTAAATCTTAAGTTGAAATAGATTTGATGGTGAAAAGTTTCATCCTTATTTAGTGGATGGCAACTGGTCAGAATGGAGCTCTTGGGAAGAGTGTACAAAGACTTGTGGACAAGGAAACCGAACCAGGACCAGAACTTGTAATAATCCTCCAGCCCAACATAATGGAAAGCCATGTGAAGGAAATGCTGTGGACATATTCATGTGTAACACTAAACCTTGTCCAGGTAAGAATATGCACAGTAACATTAAAATATGTATGTTCAATATGGATGGCATCTATTTTATGAATTAGAGGTACTTTCAACGTGGAAACTGTCTTCACTGATGTTGATCAGCATCTTTCTAACTTAGATATTAAGTGATTTATCCATGTTCTCACAGTCAAAATGCCTTAAGTCAAATTAAGTCAACAAGCATTTATTAAGTGCCAACTTTGTATGAGATACTGCTAAATTTCAGAAATCAGACATAACTCCATATTTTTCTGCCTCCAAGAGTGACTCTCCATTATGTTTGGATGTTTCTCTAAAATATGAAACACTGTTCTTTGTCATTATTTCCTTCCTTTTCACAAATAACATTTTTTTTTATCACCACTCCTGGGTTTATTCATTCTATAGCCTATAGGATTGTAAAAGTTTGGGTTTTGCCATAAATAACATAAAAACATTTCAACTGAAAAGAGAACCCATAGATTTGTTTTCTTTTACAAAGTTGATGAAATAGATTTGAGAATAGATTTTTGTAGTATTGAAGAATTCTAGAGCTGAAAGGCAGCTCAAAGATATTCAAGTCTACTATTTAACCAATAAAACAACCATTTGAGATCACCCAAAGTAAGAACAGAGAAAGGAATACTGGACCTTAGAACTAAAACTCTTGCTTTCCTCTAATATCATAATTAATAAATTCATTTAGCAAGCTCATATTAATTATTCACTATGCACAGAGTAATGGGTACTGGGTACAGTAGGGAATATTTTGGCATATTGTTGTTCTCGAGGAGCTTATAAGCTAATAATATCATAGGTAAAAAAAAATGAATCCAGATAGCATGGCAGATACCAAAAGAAAGGTACAAAGTAATTTTTGTTTCTCTGACATTCACCCCCTAATCTACCTGTATTATAGAGTCATAGGTTTAAGAAGTAAAGATTAATGCCGGCATCTGGGAAGATTCTGGAATTATCCATACCTCCACAAACTTAGTATAATATTTCAAGATTACATAGGAATCATAATTCCTGTATGATGGAGAACATTAGTTATCTGCAAAAAATAAAAAATAAGTATTGAAGTAAAAGTCTAAGATAAAATGTACTAAATTTCTTAAATGTGTTCCTCTAAAATTTTCAGTCAGAAGTCATCCAAAAGTACAAATACTGTCATTTGGGAAATTGTGACCCACAAGGCAATATTATAATGACCAAATCATGAAGTAACAGAAAATGAAAACTGGAAAAGTTTTTTATCATTATGGCTTCAGCACTGTTTAAAGGAATTTCTAACATGAACTACTGGCTGGAGGAATAGAAATTTCCCTAGAATAGAGAAGGGTGATATATCAAGCTATGAACATGTTACAGTTATCTACATGTTAACAATCAGTTGTTTGTCTATATTTTTCATTTGCAATAATTCAGCCCTAGCACAATATTTTCACCTAGACATTGATTAGGGTGTTTAGAATAACTGCTTCAATACCACCATTCCATATGGAAATACTGAATGAGCTAAGTATCAGGGAAACCCTCTTACCACTGACAGTTGGCCTGTTATCAACAAGAGGTGTTCAATTCTCAATTACTTGCATAGAATAAACAGTAACTCTGATTCCCAACCTCGTGCATCCATCCACCTGACAGGGTATATGATGTTGTCCAAGCCATGTAGTCCACTGATGTCATGTATTAAAGATACCAAAAGAAAAACATTAATACATCTCCTTGGAAACTTTTGGTCTGTTATTGCTGTTGTTTAGGAAATGGGTTAGAGTCTAATTCAGGACATTTAATTCAAGAATGTTATGTAATGGAGAAAAATATTTTAGAAGAGTTATTGCTAAGGAAATAATCATTTTATTGTGAATGCAAATGCTAATTCTTGTGGCATTAAAACAGCTCTCTAACACAAAGAACCTCCTCAACTTTCAACCTAAATTTTCCTTCCTAAAAAATCTACTTTGACTTCCACTTCATTTAACAAAGTCACTTTCTGTAGTTACTGTCACTTTCTCCCAACTGCTCTCTATCACACTGGCAGTAATGTGCTGATGGAGAGAACAAATTGCCTTGTGATGTGGTAAGCATTCGGACTGTGCCTGCATACACCAGTTTGACTAAATTAAGTTTAAAATTCTGTGATGATGTTTAAAGATTACTAAATAATGTTTGACTGGATGTTTCTTATTTAAACCATTTTTTGGCATCATGTCTGCCACAGAATTTCAGAATTTATGTACCAACAAGTTCTCATATAAAACTGAGATGAAAAAGATGTTTCTTTGTTTTTAATCTCAAAGAAAATTAATGATTTTAGGTCTTTGGTGTGTGTATATATTATTTTGTATGAATAGAATTTTTGTTGAATTTTTTTAAACATAGAAAAACATGACTGTGATCATTGGTATGTTCGCAGTTCGAGGAGCATGGAGCACTTGGCTGCCCTGGGGGTCATGTAGCGAAAGTTGCGGAAAAGGCACTCAGACAAGAATGAGATTATGTAATAATCCTCCTCCATCGTTTGATGGAGCCTACTGTGACGGAGCAGAAACACAAATGCAAGTTTGTAATGAAAGACTCTGCCCAGGTATGATACAAAAAATGCCCTTTAGAATGCCTTTAAAAAATAAAAAGATAATGATTGATGAAAATTGACATTTGTATAGCACATCAAAATTTGAAAACATTTTATGTGCATTATTTCTTGTGTCAATACTTCTGGTATTATTATCACTGTATTCCATGTGAATAAATAAATGAATAAATATATTCATAGTTCTATAGCTAGTACAGAAAATCAGAGGCAGAATATGAACTCTGATTGAAGTTTTCTTAACTGCAAATCCAGCATACTAACTATTAAACCTCAGCTTTTGGGCTATGTACTGTCCAAATTGGGATCCCTTAAAACAATACTTCCCAAGAAAATCACTCTAATAGCACTGATCATCTTTACAGATAGCAAAAGGTCTTGTATGTTTTTCCAGTGGATGGCAAATGGGCTCCCTGGACCAGTTGGAGTGCCTGTAGTGTGTCCTGTGGAGGAGGTTCCAGGCAGAGAACAAGGGATTGCTCTGATCCAGCCCCCGAGTATGGAGGGCGCAAATGTGAAGGAAATGATGTCCAGATTGACTTCTGTAATAGTGACCCTTGTCCAAGTGAGTATGGGAAGTAGTGAATGCTCTCTTTCATATTTATTTTCTTCCTATATATACTTAATTCCATCCTATTGTTTGCATGACTGCACAAATTATTTTTTACTTGGACCAAATTATTTTGCCTTCAATACATTAGAAAATTTTCCATTGAAATTTTCTGTTTTCCCCTTTTTAGTCCATCCTACATACCACTGCCATATTAATCTTACTTAAGTACATTGCTGCACACGCTCTCCCAGTCTGATGAAAAAAAATTTACAATGTTCCCTGTATTGCCTACTAAATAAAATGCAAATTCTTTTATCTGGTATTCAAGGCTCCCTTACCTGTGTCTATTTCAGCTTTATCTCCTATAACTCCCTTTCATTACTGCATTCTAATAAAACTGGCCTTCTAGATGTTTCCCTAATGTGATCTACAGTATTTCTTCTACACGAAGCATCCTTTCTTCACCTCCAGCTCTGGGTAATTCATGGGATTATAGATGTAGAGACAGTGGAAGGATTTCAGAGGTCATGTAGTTCAACCCCTAAATTTTACAGAAGAGGAATTTGAGGCCCATGACATTAAGTGACTTGCCCAGAATCACACAAGTGGTAAGGGTCAGATCCAGACTTTAAATCTACTTCATCTGGTTCCAAATTTAGCATTCTTTCAACTGTACCATGTTGCCTCACTGCTTATCTTTTTTAAATGAAATTTTATTTTATTTTCAAGTCCAA
Source organism: Antechinus flavipes (assembly GCF_016432865.1). Taxonomy (NCBI): domain Eukaryota; kingdom Metazoa; phylum Chordata; class Mammalia; order Dasyuromorphia; family Dasyuridae; genus Antechinus; species Antechinus flavipes. The sequence continues at coordinate 408,632,522 of NC_067401.1, read as the reverse complement.
ATTATCTCCTTTCCACCTCCAGTCACTCCAATTGAGTGTACTCCCCAATTGAGAAAGCAAGAAAAATAAAATTTGTTACAAAGATATGCAGTCAAAAAAAACCAAATTACTGCATTGGCTATGTCCAAAACAACAACAAAAACTTCAGTCTGAACTCTAAGCCCATTGCCTCTATATTTGGAGTTTGATGGTGCATAGGATATTTCATCATGAATCCTTTGAAATTGTGGTTGGCTATATATCGATTAGAATTTCTGTTTCACAGTTGTTTGTCTTTACAAATATTTTTGTTATTATAATAAATATTCTCATCCTATTCATTTAGTTTTGCATCAGTTCATAAAAATCTTCTGGTTTATCTGAAACCATCCCAGGCAGAAAGATTACGAGATTTCCTCTTTGTTGGGCAGTTCATGAATGATGAGATTCAACTATGAATGAAGTTCATCACAAGGAAACATGAAAAATGATTTTAAAAAGACAATGAATTCAAGAGCATAAAATTAAAATAGTTAATTGCTTTGCTTAGATTGAAGAAAGAATGAAATCAGAATCAAGGCGATGGCCTGAGAAAATACTGAAGGTTTAAGGGAATAAGAGTCTGTGAAAGTAAAGAAAATTAAGTGAAAAGCATAGGGAGAGGACTAATCACAGGATGTTGTGGTCAAGTAGGGAAATGTCTGATTTTCTATTTAAGGAAGTGGAACACTTGTGGGGATTGACAAGATGTGGTACTTGACAAATAGCTAAGAGTAGCTAAAAGATTTAAGACGCCTGAATAAATGAATTTTAAGTTCTCTAGAGTTAGGACAGGGGTTGAGAAAGAGATGAAGCTGGTGATGCTGATGTTAAACTCCTTAAGAAAGAAAGGAAAATGAATAATATTTTGATTGCACAGAAAATTTTAAGTATGGATTTCAAAAAAAGGCTACTGAATGAAGGAAGGAAAGGTAGAATATCTTAAAGTGATAATAGAAAGCAAGGAGTCTCTTTACTCCCTTTTCAATGTAGTATATTGAGAATGAGAGTCAATATAGTTAGTATTAGAAAGAATATCGAGGAGTGCAAAGTCAGCCTGGGTGGGAGGTAGGGAGGAGACAGAAAAACAGGTCTTCCTTCAGGGTTAGTAAAGAGTGTAAAAAAGGTCCAAGATAAAAGGAAATTTGTTTGCTTTAGAATGGAAATTTCAGAAGACTCAGTGGAAGAAGTAGGCAGTAGAAGAAGTTTAGATTGGGATGGTTGAGACAGATAAGGATGAGGAAGGGACAGAAGAGAGTTTTCTTCTAAATGGCTGTTGATTACCATTTACAAGGATAGTACAGTACTTATTACAATGCCTTGTCTATATAGCAGGCTCAAAAAACTTTAAATGAAAACATTGTGTGATAAATGTTATTTGATTGGTATTGGCAGAGATTATATTAGTATAGGTCATATAATACAATTACACGCATGGCAAGTTAAAGACTACTTGTTATTAATGCATGTGTTGAGCATCTGTTTGCTTCATTCTAGTCACAGAGCCAAAGTGCAGAGGCCAAAAGTAAATGAAGGCCCATAAATGTGAGTTTGGCTTAAAAACAGCTGGTGTCTAGTACCCTAATTGTTATTATAGAATCATTGGAAGACATCTCATGAAATTTCTCAAGCTGGTCCTTATATCCATTTTGGACCTCAGCTAAAGCTAATGAATATTTCTGTGATCGCTTTAATATACTTCAGTATTTACTAGTTTCTTCTGTTTACTAGAAGAAAGTTTTCTTCTTCATGTCAAATAACATTGTGTTTTCAGTTCATGGTAGCTGGAGCCCATGGAGTGGCTGGGGAACTTGTAGCAGGACATGCAATGGAGGGCAAATGAGGAGATACCGTACTTGTGACAATCCTCATCCAGCCAATGGTGGAAGGGCATGTGCCGGAGCAGATTCTCAGATCCAGAGATGCAATATTGACATGTGTCCTGGTAAGCTTTTTTTTATTAAAACTTTTTATTTTCAAAACATATGCATGGATAATTTTTCAACTTTGATCCTTGTAAAACCTTGTGTTCCAGATTTCCCCCTCCCCTAGATGGCAAGTAGTCCCATATATGTTAAACATGTTAAAAATATATGTTAAATCCAATATATGTATACATATTTATACAATTATCTTGCTACATAAGAAAATTAGATCAAAAAGAAAAAAATGAGAAAAAAATACAAGCAAACAACAACAAAAAACATGAAAATGCTATGTTGTGCTCCACCCGGTAAGCTTTTGATTTCTATTCAGCTTACATTTTCTGAGTCTATATAATAGCTGTAATTAAATTTGTGGTATCTGAAGGCATAGAACTAATTGTTCTTAAAATTGCACAATAAAAACTAACTCGGTTGAATTACCACAAATAACACTGACCATTTGTTTTATTCTGACACATTATCAGAAAAGAAATGATGTATCTAAAATCCTCTGTAACTGAAAAGAGCCATATAAATGTAAGTAATAGTCATCATATTATTTTGCACACATACAGTGGATGGAAATTGGGGAAACTGGCAGACTTGGAGCAGGTGTTCTGCTTCCTGTGGAGGAGGAGAAAAAACTCGGAAACGCCTTTGTAATAACCCAGCCCCATCCAAAGGTGGACGCCCTTGTCCAGGAGATGCTACTCAGCTTTCCAGATGCAATATACAAACATGTCCAGGTAGGCAAGTTAATAAAATTTACAAATCAGTGTTATTTTCATAACTAAGTCTTGTAACTTGTCCTCCTGTCATGCAAGGCTTAGTTGTGAATTTATTCTTTCTTTGAACTGTTATGCTGTATGTAGTGGAAAGAGCACTGCATTTGGAGACAGAAGATCTGGGTTCAAATACCATCTCTAGGCACTTATTAGCCAAATAAGTTGACCAATAATTTCTGAAGTTCATCCTAATCTATAAAACAGGTGTAGCAATACTTATACTACTTTCCTTACATGATAGTTGTGGGGGGGAAATGCTTTGTAATTTGAAAAGGGATTTATAAATTATAGTATTTTTTCAAGACCTCCTCCTGTACCTCCTAGACCATAAGGGAAAATGCAAGTAAAGGGAAAAGAGTAAAACAACCAAGTCTAGATCTTCCCATTTTGTAATACCAACCCCTAGAGATGTACACCTTATTAAGAATATTGTTTTCATTTCCCCACTAAATTTAATTAATTTGTCCATGTTTACAGAGCTAAGCAAGGTAGAACTGAGCTTGAATCCAGGTTCCATGCCTCCAAATCCTAAGTTCTTTCTATTATAGAGTTATTTTAAATAATCATATTCTTAATACATAGAAGTTGTTTTCATAGATAGGCCACTGTTATCATATCTCAGGAACTTTTTGCAATGAAGGATAGATGACTATTTGGCAGATTAAACCAGATTTTTTTGTGTGCATTATTGAGAAGAGTACTTAAAGAGAACTAGTAAGCTCATGGATTTTCAATGAAATGTATAGTTTAGTTATAGACATACAAGTCCATGAAAAAAAACTTGTATGTATTAAAATATAATTATTTAAATTAACTATGATATAATGTTAAAAAAAAAATATGGGATTTGGAGGCATAGAACCTGGATTTAAAGCTGATTTATACTACTTATCCAGCTCTATGAACATAGACAAATCATTTATGTTGTTTGGGGGGACTCTGCTTGGTTATTTATACACTGTTACCTAAAAAGCCTAAATTAAATATTATTTAAATATATGAAAAGCATTTTTTGCAAACTTGAATGCACTTTATAAAAATGCCTGATGTTCTGTAAAAAGGATTTCTTTAGACTTTATGACAAACTCTAAAATTCTGATTGATGCCAAGCCAGTAGTTCTAGTCTTTGCTTGAAGATCCCTACTGAGAGAAAACCTACTCCCTCCCTACCATGGAATCCCCTTCCATTTTTAGGTTCTAGACTAAATTTCTTTGTATCTTCCACAAAGTTTTGTGGTTTTGCCCTCTGGGACCAAACAAATCCAATGTCTTTTCCTCATAAAAATTTCTCAAATATTTAAAAAATACCATCCAAAACCCACCACCAAATCCTATCTTTAGACTAACTATTTCTTCCCACAATCCTCTTTTATTGTTCTTCCCGCCATTATTATTTCAGTTATCCCCAAATAGGAAAAATTTCCCCAAATTCCTTCCTATGTCTCAGTGTGATTATTGTTCTGATAATAAGTAACATGTAGAAAAGTTTAGTTCCTAACTATGTTAAGGAACTTTCTTTTTCATTTGAATGGTCAGATGCTTTTCCCTCATTCTTAATTGTAACCTCAAAACCAAGATACAATGTATCATTTAAATTTTAAAATGATAAATGAAGAAAAATTCCTAAGGGGATCCTCCAGATTTCTTTGGAAATGCGAGTTCTTAGATGAAGCTAACAAGCTTGGATATTGGCTTCATTCCTGTTTTTCAAATTCTGATATGATTGGGTGTGTAGGTTAAAGATCTGTTATTTCATCAGTGTAGGGTACTCTGAGGTAGGATCTTTCCTTTACCCATACAAATATACAATCTAAAGTATTGGATAGCTGCTTGGGTCACCAAGAAGTTAAGGGTACCCAGAGTGACCAATCAGTATGTGACAGAGGTGGTACTTGATACCATGGCCATTTTTTATCTGCCTCTCTGGAATGCTTGTTTCCGAAAACAATATTCTTCTTTTCTTCCATATTGTTGATGCAATTGTTTTCTCATCTACGGATGTTTTTCTTCAACGCCTTTCCCCAACAGGTGGGCCACAGCAGGCCAGAGGAAGTGTTATTGGAAACATTAATGATGTTGAATTTGGAATTGCTTTCCTCAATGCCACAGTGATAGATAGCCCTCATTCTGACACTAGAGTAATACAAGCCAAAATTACCAATGTCCCTCGCAGTCTTGGTAAGTTTCTTTGCTCATTCAAGTTGAAAATAGGTTCTAAAAACATTTACAAATTTGCTCCAGAGAGTACTCTCTGAACCCTGCTTGATTTCATTAAGATTATCCCTGTCCTCCACTAAGACTGGAAAATATTTTTTTTATTTGTAGATTTTCAGACATACTTCATGGTATATTAAATTATTTTCTTAAGAAATTCCCCTGAAGTGTCAAAAGTTTTAAAAGTTACTCCCTGAGCTATACAGAATTTCAAAACAGCAGGTCCTTACTAGTTTCTTCAGTTGGCTTTTAAGGAATATATTACATTGATTCCTGTTATATATCCCTAATCTAGTAGGAATACCCTCACTATATAGCCTTCAAAAGAGAAGTATAATTTGTAATTAGGAATCTGTAAGTAGTTAACTCTGGTTCCTAATGATTCATAGTCTCGAGTTATATTACTAAAAAAAAAAAAAAAAGACCGAACAAATGTTTGGCTTATTTATCATACATATTTTATTTCCTAAGGTCCAGCAATGAGGAAAATAGTTTCTATCCTGAATCCCATTTATTGGACAACAGCGAAAGAAATAGGAGAAGCTGTCAATGGTTTTACCCTCACTAATGCTGTCTTCAAAAGAGAAACACAAGTGGAATTTGCAACTGGTTAGTGACATCTGAACTCAAACATCTATTGCTATAAGATATTGCTGAGTGAATTAAGTAAAATTTATTATATGTTACACTTTTGGTGATTGAAATTTCAAAATGATTGGTTCAATCTATCATAAGGAATATTTAAAAAGAATTATTTGTTTCCAGTGAAAATAGTATTGAAGCTAGATCTATACTAAAGCCATTGTTTCTAAATTACATGGTGATTTTTTTTGTCTTTTTATCCTAAATGTGGAACAAAGTACTTTGCACACAGTACACAATTTAATAATAAAAAAAAAAAAAACTTTGTTAAATTGCATCATGGCCATAAGTTGTCAGAATGAATATTAAATCTCAGATGAGAAGGCAATCTGACCCAATTTATAATGAGTATGCTTCAATAATAGGTTTATTTCCTATGGAGTTAATCAGTATTTATGATAAAGTTCTTTGTTAAGTAGTTAGAAACAAAGAAATAATTCAATTCAATTCAATGGACATTTATGGTGCCACTGCACACTTATAATACCTTTAATATAGCTAAAGATCTCATGGTGCTTAGGGGTGTGGAAGATGTGTCTACCACCAGATGGATTAGGGAGTGAAACTTTCTGGTGGTGAGCTTCTTCAAACATAAGGCAGGTCCTTGAACAAAAGGCACACTCAGTAGGCAAAGTTTTTCTAGGTTAGTGGTATTGGCAAGAGTTTTACATTTTGTAATGTTAAGTAATCAAGCTGGGTCTTCAGTGGAAATAAAAAAGAAGTTAAAATAGATCTCCCTGATCATAACTGTTTATACTTTTATCTCAAGTCCAAAAACTAGTGAATAAATAATAGTAATTTTCATGGTAAGAGTTTAGGTAGTTTTCAGATAAAATCTGTTCATTCTGTGTATAGCTAGAGTTAGCTTGCTTGCTGTTATTAACCCTAAAACTGGTTTGATGCCAGTGATACCTGAGGTCTAGAGCAAACAACAAGTTTTTTCACTTATTGGGAAGAGAATGTCGAGAGCTTTCATTTCTCAAATTGTGTTATGATGGGCAAGTCACTTATGACTTTGAGCCTACTGTTGCAAGATAATAATTTTGTCATAATTGAGGAAAATTCTTCATTATATAAATGTGAACTGTTATTATTGCTTACTGATTTCAGGATCTCTGGTTAGAGACCTGTAATCGTGAAAACTTTTGTAAGATAATTAATCATTGCTTATAGGCCTAAATATATTTAGAATCTTTTTGTGATAATATAAAAAATAATTTTTCACAAGTGTATGTTAATTTGAGTTTAAGAAGAGACATTCTGCTCTAGTTAACTAGAAGACTATGCAATTTTCAAGCTAAAATTTAATTCAATTCCCATATCTGATGTGTTTTGTGAATTAAAATAACATGACTGAACTAGAATATAGAGAAGATCTGTTAAATGGTTTCATAAATCATCTTCTTTCATCTGTTAAAAGAAATGCATTGAAATTCACAGGAGAAATTCTGCGCATGACTCACATTGCTCGTGGTTTGGATTCAGATGGAACTTTGATGCTAGATATTGTAGTGAGTGGCTATGTCCTACAACTTCAGTCACCTGCAGATGTTACTATAAAGGTAAAATGCTAATAATTTCAGATTTCAAACTTCACTGGTACAGTGTGAGCCATTTAAGAAAAGTCCTTCTACCAATGAAGATTGGTTTCAACATTGTGTTTCCCATATGTATTTTGCTATTTGCATTGCTCTTACTTACTTCTGTCAGAACTGCTTCAGTCAGACAACAATTATTCATCACTTATTATATGCCAGGTATTGTGATAAGTGCTGAGGATACAAAGAAAAGCAAAAATAGTCCCAGTTTTTAAGTAGTCTAATATCATCATATTTAATGCAGGAGAGAATATGCAAGCAAAGTAGATGGAGAATAAATTGGGAATACTCTCAGGTACATCAGGGCACAAAGATTAAGGAGGGATAAGAAAGACTTCTTGCAGAAAGTGCAGTTTTAAGTGAGCCTTGCAAGAAGCCAGGAAGTAGAGCTGAGAAGAGAGGTCCTCAGTCAGGAAAAAATGCCTGAAAGTGGGAGATAGAATGCCTTGCAATAAAAAAGATTGGAAAGGTAGGTAAAAACCAGGTTATGAAGGATTTTAAAAGACAAAAATGATTCTATATTTGATCCTGGAGAGGAGGGGAAGTCAGTACAGTGACTGGGGGGTTTGGAAGCAAAGTGACTTGGTTAGATCTATACTTTAGAAATATTAATTTGATAACTTAATTGAGGATGGAGCAAAAATCAAAAAGGCCAACCAACATATTAGTGCAATAGTCCAGAAATGAAATGATGAAGGCCTAGATGATGATGTAGTCATGTCAAAGTACAGAAAAGGGAATATACAAGAGATATTTTACAAAAGTAGAAATAACAGTACTCTGACAACTAAGAAAGAATAAAGAATCAAAAATGGTAATACCTTCAACAATAATGGGGAAATTAAGAAGAAGAGGGAGTGGGGAGGGGAGAGGTGATGAGTTTAGTTTTAGATATGTGAAGTTTAAGATGTTCAGGAAATTGTAACTAATTCATTTGGTAAGCATAGTCTGACTCTGAATCTCAGAAAACAGGAACATAGCTGTAACTACTTTTAATCTAACTAAATCGAAATCTAATTACAAGATTTATTAATAAATTTCAAACTGCTACTATGGCACTCTAAAAAAAAGTAGGTCTTAGGAAGACATATATTCCTGCCTCACTAGTCAAGTCAAATCTGTAGATCAAGATAAATATCTTCATGGATGACAACCAGATAGCTAGTCAAAGTCCTGGGACTGGTCATCATAAGAAAATTTTGTAGATCTTCAACAAGAAGAACCAGGCATAGATTCACCCTTGGAATGGTTCAGGTGTGAACCTGCATTGGATGGCCTCTTATGGCTGGGCTCAGTGTTGGTCTGCTTCTAAAAAAGATACACAGGTAACACAATGCCTGGAGTAGAGACCTGTTAAGTTAGTAGAATTCGTTTGGATCTGTACTCACTCATTCAGCAGTAATTCTGTCTTCTCCTCAGAGAAGAGGCCAGTCAAATAAGTCTGCATCAATGAGTCAAAAAAAGAAGAAAACAAGGACTATAGAGAAGTTATCTGATCCAAATTCATTTAATTCTCCTCAGCTTTAGGACAAAGACTGTATAAAATTACCAAGGTTATATTATTGAGATTTTTTATAAGTTCTTCAAGGAAAAATGCTCTAAGATTTTCCACCATTATCTATTATATCCTCTTGGTGGTTTGTTAGCCTGATATGTCAAGACAGTAAATTAGATCACTTATCTTAAATTTTTGTAGATTATATTGGACAAACTAGTGTCACATACACATAAAGGTCACTTGGTAGATAATTTTTAAAAAATCTACACGTTTTTAGGTACTGATGTTCCAATATATATTGTTCGTTTTAGGATTACACAGAAGACTACATTCAAACAGGTCCTGGCCAACTATATGCATACTCTACCAGACTTTTCACAGTTGATGGTGTTAGTGTCCCATATACTTGGAATCATACGATTTCCTATGATCAGGCTCTGGGAAGAATGCCATTTCTAGTAGAAACTCTCCATGCCTCATCCATTGCATCTGATTACAACCAGTTAGAAGAAACTCTGGGTTTTAAAATCCATGCTTCAATCTCTAAAGGTAATTTTAAAGACTCTTATTCTTATGCCACTGTTTCCTTGCTAAAAGAACAAAAACAATTGTATGTTGAGGATGGTGAGACAGGCTCAGCATTCATATTATATCCTAAATTTGTAATATAAGACTTTCATTGTATACATTTAGTATTATAGAATGGTAGAGCTTAAAAAGAAACTTAGAAATAATTTAACAGAACTCTTCTTTATACAATTTAAAACATATTTTTCTTTGAGGAATATTCCATAACCTATTGTGTTTCAATGTGTCCTCATTGTTTCTTAATGAGACTTCTCCTTTATTCAACTCCCTCTTTCATTCCCCACAGGAGCCATTCAAAATCTTTCATTTCTCCTCTAAACTGGCATGATAGTCTCTCCACCATATTAACTGAAGAGGGGCGAACTTTGTACTCCACTGAAAAGATTTAAAACATCTTTCATCGTCCCTTCCCCTATTCCTCAGAATTTTGCAAGGTTATCTTTTCTTCCCTTTGGTCACCGAAGAAGAGTATGGGACCCAACAAATGAACTCATCCAGCTACCATTAAATCTCTCTGCTATTCTTCATTGCTAAACTTGTTGAAAAATTTGCATACATCCAATCAGTCCACTTTTTCCTTAACCCTTTTTAATATATCCTTTTTCTTCATCATTCTACTGAAACTGGTTTTTGAAAATTTTACTTATGAGTTTGTGATGCACAAATCTAGATGTGAAGTTATTTCTCTGCTTCTCTGTCTCAGCTCCTTAACTTGAGTATTTTCCAAGGTTCTATCTTCTCTTCTCACCTTATACTTTCAATTCTCTCTCTTTACAATCTCATTCACTCTTATGATTTTGACTACCTTTTACATACAAATAAGTCCCAATTAAAATCTCTCACTTTGGCATTTTTTCTGAACTATGGAACTGCATCTACCACTTGCCCATCATACAACTTCACCTTTACATATTCATGAATACTTCAGAATCAATGTGGTCTAATCCAAAATTGTTTCCCTAAACCTGCTTTTGTTTATACTTTCTGTGCCATCATCCTTGAACCAATTTCTAATATTCCAAGACTTGGTAGTGTCTTTCACTGTTCTTTTTTTTTTTTACTTTTTAAATCTAATCATTTACTACATACCATTGAATTTCACCTTTGTAACATCTCTCCAAATATGTCTCACTTTCTTTTTCCCCACTGCCATCAACTTTGCATCCTTCACTACTAACCATTTGTAATATTAATTTCTCAACAAGTCTTCCCAATAAAATAACTTAACTTAGAATGAAGAGGAGTTTTAAAGGTCATCTTTTCAAACCACTTTTCATACATTAGGACATCAAGGTACAGAGGGACTCAAAGCTAGGTCCCTAAATCCAAATCTGTTCAATACATCAGACCCCTCTATTCTGTGAATCCACTAAACCACCACCCATTAACATCAATATAATAAATAATAAAACTGCACAAAAGAATTCTTCTCAATGGGGAGAAGAAAAGAGAGTAAAATTAATAAGAATTTTAGGAGAGAGACAGAAAGAAAGAGAAAAACACACAGATAGATAAATTAATAAAAGAAATCACCAAGATAATAATTATTACTATGGATATGAATAGATTAAATTTTGTTGTAAATAAAACCTTATAATTTTATGCATACAAGAAACATATTTAAAGCATAGGGTACAGATGAGGTGATAAAATAACATCTATGGTGTTTAAAATTACCATAAACAATTCTAAAAAATGATAATAAGCACATGTACTAAATGTAACTGTGACTAATTTCTATGGAAAGCTAGATGAATTGTAAAAAAGACACCAATAATAACCAACACAATAATAATAGAATATTTTAATATTACTTTTTCAAAAATAGATACAACTCAACAAAAAAGATTAACACAAAAACTATAGAGTTTAAATAGATAGTGTTTTTTTTTTAAATAGACATAGCATGATATGCTATCATTTTAACTCCCATTTAATTTAGGTCCTAGGTTCAAATTCCATTTTACTGCCTATGTGACCTTGGGCAAGTAACAACCTCCTTGAGCCTCAATTTTCCAGAATGTAAAATAAGTGGTTTGGACCTCTGAGATCTCTTCCCCCTGCCTGAAAGCTTTGTATTGTCTCAATCATTCTGAAAAGCAGCTTGGAAAGACATACCTCCCTCCTCTCCAAAAAAGGTCAAAGACAAAATGTTCCATATACCTTAAATTATGTAGCACTATTTTTTCTGAGTCTGTGAATTACTGAATAAATTAAATTTGACTGTTCTAATGTGACTTCTAAATTGGCCTGTTAAGGAATATACATATTCTCAGCATTTCATAATGCTTTTATGTAAATTGATCATATGCTAGTGCATAAAAGAAATATAAGTAAATGTGAAAAGCCAAATAAATTTTTTTTAAAACTGTTTATAAAATGCCAATACAACAAAACTAGAAATGAATAAAGAAAAGATGAACAAAAGATACAGACCTAAGAAGAGACTCAATAGTGACTGATTATCTGACTCATTCATTATATTTAATAAGTCCCAGAACTAATAAATATTTAAACATAATTACAAAAATGAAATAATACTAAAACTTATTGGACACAGCTAAGGTAGTCCTCCCAGGAAAATTTATTTCTCTGAAAACTTAAAACATATAAAATAGGGGTAACAGGAGGGTTAATAATCTGGCTATGAAATTTAAAAGATTTTTTTTAATAGCTATCTTAAAACAAGTACAAAAGATGAAATTTTGAAAATTAAAGGAAAATAGATAAACATCTTTTTTACGAACATAGTTGTTTGCATATTATCTTATCTATTAGAATGTGAGCTCCTTGAAGGCAAGGACCATTTTTTTTTATTTTGTGTGTATGTATATATTCCCAAGATTTAGAATGCTTGAAATACAACATTTAATAAATTACCATAAGTTGACATTAATAACCTAATTAAGAAAAAGAAAGTAGAAATCAAATTACAAAATAAATAGGTTGAATTTACAAAAGAGAAAAAGTAAATGGGAAACTACCAAATCTTACTATATGTAGTCACATACTAACAAAATTGAGAATTAAAAGGAAATTGAATAAAATCAATAAAACTATAAAATGCCTAAACTAACAAAATGGAAATTTAAAAAAATGTCTAAATAAGAAATCAAGTAAGCTGTAAACTCCCTTTTGTCTTTTCTAAAAATTTGTGTTTTCTTCTGATTTTGCCTTATCTTCATATCTAAAATGTATATTTGTATAAACTGTAAAATAAGCAGAATCAAAAAAGCAATTAATGTAAGGATTACAACTATGTAAATGAAAAGATTACTTACGTTGAATAATGGGGAAATATTAATGAAGAGCCCCAAAGAACAGATAAGACAGAGACAGGCTACTACTAGGATAATAAATAAACAATGTTGTTTATAATGCCAGATGCAGTCATTGTAGCAGATATATATATATAATAGAACTCTCTTCTTTTCTTTCTTACTCTCTCTCCAAATGTGTATATTTGTATATTTAAGGCCTTTTATACTAGGTCTCATCCATCCTACATTTCTAATTTTATTTCATATTTCTTCCCTCTCCATTCCAATCAAATTGAACTTTTCTTTGTTTATTATACATACCATGAACACTCCTGTTTCCACCATATTACTCATGCTATTTTTCTCATTGTTTGGGATTTTCTCCATCCTCCTCTTTACCTGCTGAATTCCTACCCATCCTCTAAAACCCAGTTTAATTACTCCCTCTTTCAAGAATCTTTCTCTGACTTCTCCCTGTCAATGACCCTCTTTGTCAGTCCTCACATAGCCCTTTATTTTATAACTCTCTAATGCACTTATCATGCAGTGTTAAATATTCTTTGTTTCTTATTCTCTTACTATTCTGTAATAGTACAAAATATACTGTAATAGTATATAGTAAGCAATAGAAGGCACTTACATGTTTGTTAGAATGCATGAATGAACTATATCGTTTTTTCTAATATTTTAATAGAATGCTTCCTTCTTTAATTTGTCAACATCTTTATAGTATTCACTCGTACATGCAATTAAACAAGCAAACTACACTTTTCTGCAATCCTTAAAATGGAGAAATGTTATTTTTGTGTTAAATATTTACCAAATGCTTTTTTTTAATCTATGCAGAATTATATAAAGTTATGTTTTAGATCTAACTGGTCAAATTCTGGATAAATCCCAATATTGAAAAAGCAAGAATCAGCAGATTTGAACATCTTTCCTTGTGCCTGGAATTGCTTAAAGTGATTATTTTTTAAGACTAATTTTCTTTTGCAAATGTAGTTCACAGCAATTCATTTCTGTATTCTTTTATGCCATGTGGTGCTTTAATGTTCCTCTCTCTCTCTGAGAAGATTTCCTTTTCAATTAGAAAGAACACATCAATTAGCTTTTCATATTTCTGTGAAGTTCTGAAATTTCTTCAAGTATTCCATGATGTTATTTTATAGATAATAAATGTTTGCATGATTTTTAACTTTGAGCTATGAGAGCACAAGTTAAAATGATCCACATTGTCCTTTTTTGATTATGTTCTTGCTTCTTCAGAATGTATTCCAGCAGATATCCCACAGCACAGCTGGCATGCTTAGGAGATAAATTGGCAAAAAGAATTTCCCTCATTTGTTCTGATCCTCATTCATTGTGCACATATATGTTTTCTTCAAGAAAGTAGGTTGGAGGATTTGGCTTTCTAAAGGTTCAGAATAAGAACAATATGGAAATGTGAATCCTTAGTGGAGGAGGCTTATCATAGTCTTGAAGCAGTTCTGGTGCCAGTTTCCCAAAATGAGAGAGGAGCTCTTGGACTCAACCATTCAATTCAATTTCTTAGGTGCCAGTCAGGATTTTCAAATCCTACCCCAATTTCCACCCCAATTATGCACCACATCTCTAATATCCTCCTTGAAAAAGGTTGGGTTTTTTATTTCCTTAGAAATACACTGTTGACTTAGAATGAAACTTTCTCTTGGACTGACTGTCTATGATCATCTCTGTACCCAGCATGCACATCCTGGCTCCTGGTTTCACTGAAAAGCATTACAGCTTGCCTTTAAAGTCATTTCTGTCAAAAATCAAAGCCTTTCTTTAAATTAGCTAAGTGACAAAATTATGTAATAACATGACAACTAAAACTTGCCTCTCTGACTTTTATTAGCATAGTATTTAAACTTAAATGGATATTCTTCCACCTTAATCCTTTGTCTTTCTTGTCTGATCTGGGATAGGGAAATACAAATCAGAACTAATAGATGTATTGTTCCCTTAGCCACTTTCATTTCATTTTAATTTGTGTGTGTGTGTGTCTCCAGGTTTTGATTGGGTAAAACATTTTTATACATAATTGTTAACTATTGATCCCTGCTTTCTTTTGTTGTTTTAGTCACTTTTCAGGCAAGAACGAAAATGAGGTCTCTTTTGTGACTTCATTTGGGGTTTTCCTGGAAAAGATACTGATGTTAATTTGCCATTTCCTTCTTAAACTCATTTTACAGATGAGGAACTAAGGCAAACAGGATTTAAGTAACTTGCCCAGGATCACACAGCTAGTCAATAATTGGGGTCAGATCTGGACTCAGAGTAATGAGTCCTCCTGATTCCTAATCCAGTGCTCTCCTCCTAGTTAGCAGTAAATCAAAATAACTTCTCAAGGCAAAATTTTCTACTTTGAGACAACCTAATTGTTAGGAACTTTTCCCTGACATCAGAAGTTAATTTGGCATCTTTGCCACTTTCATCCATTGCTCTTAATTTGTCCACTGAGGTTAAAGAAAACAAATCTTATCCTTTTTCCACTTGACAGCCCTTCAAGTTCTTGAGCACAGATATTATATATCATCCCACCTCCTGTTCTTCTTCTCTATTAAATAATAAATACACCCACATCCTTCAATCAGTTCCCATATATCATGAAATCCAACCCCTTTAACATCTTGGTTGCTTCCTCTGGACATTCTCTGTTTTATCAATGTTCTTAAATCACATGACCAGAAGTGAATATGGTATAAAAGATAAGGTCTGATCAGGGCAAAATATAGTGGGATTATCCCTCTCTTACCTCCTAACCCCCCACCTCCCGACCCTGATCCTGGAAGCTTATGCTTTTCCTGACACTGCCCAAGACTACATTATCATTTTTGACTACCATATCATAATGCTGACTATATATATTAAGCTGTCACTCCTCAGAACATCTGTTATCTATCCATGGTTCCCCTATCATATATATGTGGAATTGTTTTTTTAATACCCAAATATAAGACTTTCTGTTTATTCCTACTAAATTTAATTTAGCCTGATTTTAATATGCATGTTTAAATTTTGAGTTCCAAATTCTCTTCCTCCTTCCTGCCTCTCCTTCACCCTTTAAGAAAACAATAGAATATCCATTTTATATATGAAGTCATGCAAAACCTATTTCCATATTAGCCATGTTAAACAAAGAAAAGAAAAAAATAGTGAGAAATTTATTCAACTCAGTATTTTAAGCCTGTCAAGATCATTTTGTGACATCTGCATTTCTATCTCCTTTCTCAAGTTTTTGATAAAATAGTCAAACAGACACAAAACCAAGTAGAGACTTCTGGGGTATTTTACTTTCTGCTATATTATTCTCAAGTGCTTAAATCAAATTAAATCATTCCTTTGGGACAAGGGATTTTATTCTATAATTAATAATGGACAAGAAAGCCCAAAACTTTGCCCTGTGAAACTGTTTTCACAATTTATGTTCCTTAATAATATTTTTTTTTCCTGTATGCAAATTAAATAATTAGAATGTACTTAAATTTGTTGATTAGTTCAAATTTATGTTTTAATTATTTCAGTTTATCAGATTTATGTCCTAATTCTTTATATTTAGTTTAAATATCTAACTTCATTATTTATATAAAGATAATCTCTAGGGTCTCTTCTAGAAAGAATTTATGCTATACATACTTTATGCAGATGATAGGTTTGCCATCAATTATGATTCTCTCCTAACCTAGCTCACCTAATTGTTTTTGCTGCAAAGAAATGATTATAGTTTTATAGGTAATTAATTTAAAAGATTATTGTCCTGCAGGAAAACCAGAATGAAGATGAAATAGAGCAAAAAGATATTTATATTCGTATAAATTTCAGATATATTAACATTTCTTTATTTTATGGGGATTTTTGAATTGAGAACCACGTAGAATCAATGCAATTAATTTGTGAATCAAATGTTAGACATCTTAAAATTGCCATGTGAGAAAAATCTTCATTGGATACATTCTATGTTTCACAAGGTAGTGGGTGGGTATGAGTTTATAATTATCAAGCATAATTTTTACAACTGAAAATCTCTGTACAATGAACAAATTTTCAAATCTCTAAAGATACAGCTTGGAATAATCTTTTTTTTTAGTATTTGACCAGAATAAATATGAGTCTTTTGTAAATGTGAAGTATTCAACTAAGGCAATTTTGCAATGAACATTTTTCAAAATAATGCCTCTGGCCATCCTTTCCAAATTTCTAATATATTAAACAAAGAGAAGGTAAGATGAAGTAACAGCACTGAACTACTGCTTAGGGAAATGAGTGTTCTCCTCTCTCTCCATAATAGTAGTGACCAAGTATGTCCACAGACACTCTAGAAGCCCTGACTATTGGAACATAGTCTACCTCTTATTGAGTTGTGAGTAGATTATATTCTTGAACTTCTTGAGTTCTTGGAGCCCATAATATTAAATATTAAATAATCCCATCCATATATAGCATTTTCAGTCCTTATTCAATTAAATTCACTAATATGCAAAGCATTACAGCAAACACTTGGGACACAAAGGAAAATGATGTACTCTCTGTCCACAAGGATCTCATAGTATCATGAAGGTATTTGGCATGAACACAAATTATTATAAACAATAGGTATCTTGTTATAGAGACAAAACAGATATTTAGATAATATGTTCTAGAAAAATGTGAGAATAGAGAAGTCACTTTAGAGAATATGATAGCTAAACTGGTCCTTCAAAGATTCTATTTCTATAGGTAGATATGAGGAAATAAATTACAGAAAAGGGCATAGCCTTTATAAATACATGGTGAGGAAGAAGTAGGATGCGATTGGAATGAAGTATAGTTTGACTAGAGCTTAAGAGTCTCTTAACTTCATAAAGTTTACAATCTAATTCCATCTTAGTCATTTGGTCTATAGATGTAAAATATATGGTATAATTTTTTAAAAGCACTAGATTTGAAATCACAGATTTCAGATCCTGACTCTGTGATATAGTACCTATATAATCTTGACTAAGTGACTTTACTCTTTTGGACCTCAGTTTGTTTATCTGCAAATTAAGGCATTTGGACTATGTTCTCTAAGTTTCATCTAGCTCTAATATTCTATGTTTTTCTGAAAGTAAAATTATGTGTTACAGCAGACTCCTTAAGGTTGCCTGACAAAAATCACTCCTATTAGGAGGAAAGTTCTGAGTAATGTTTTCAAGGGTAATGAGGACTTTGTTCTGTGGTCAGTCTGGCATGTCAACAGTCATTTGATTGTTTTATAGTTACCCCTGAATAACATTTTAAAGTTTTCCTTTGACTTCATGTAAACAAATTAAACAGAAATCTACAGCTGGTGACAACATGTCAACAGCCTCGGGATTATAGTTCATACAGTATTTAGATTAAAAACATGAAAATTTTCCACTGTTAACATGTTTTCAAATATTGTGTTGTAACATTATTACAGTGTAGGTTACATTGAAAAAAATGAAGTGTTTATGTTTTTGCCCACCAATAAATTTTGGTTTCTTCCATGATAGGAGACAGGAGCAATCAGTGCCCTTCTGGATTTGTGTTAGATTCAGCTGGACCCTTCTGTGCTGGTAAGTGAAAAAACAAGCATAAATTTGTCTGGTAAACTTCTCCAGGATTGACTTCCAAAGCCAGGATTGGAGTGTTTACATAGAAAACACTTTGGATGGGATAGTACAACTGTCACATGTGTGATAGTAATAGCGTAGCCACCTACTTACCCAACCCTTAGAATTGCTAAACACTTAGAACAGGACAATAGGAATGAGACTAAGAGCCAAGTCACCACACCTGCCCATGTATCAGAAAACCGCAGAGCAACCACAACCACAGATCAAGGCTTCCAAGCATCTGGGGAACAGGCTCACAGAGAATGGAAGCTTTGATGCAGTGTGTTTGTTTTTCATCAATGGTTGCTCTCTAGATTTTTAGACAACTGAATTGTAAGTCTGATAGCGGTGAAAAGCATTTGGGGGAGTTGAGGGAGAAAGACTTATTTTTAGTAAGTGCTTCTAGTATGTATATTTTAGGTTGACATCAGCCATATTTAAAATTATTTCCCTTTTCAATATGCAAGAATGATTGTGGCTCACTATTTGAACAAGACTTTGATCCTAAAAGTCTTAAAGGTGTAGTTCTTAATTGATGTTTAGACATGATTGTCCTTTCTTTCAGATGAAGATGAATGTGCAGTTCGAAATCCCTGTTCTCATAGCTGTCATAATGCTATGGGGACTTATTATTGTTCCTGCCCCAAAGGCCTCACTATAGCTGCTGATGGAAGAACCTGTCAAGGTATTCTCAAAACTACAAGTATTAGGGATATTCTGAGCATGACAAAGATTTTTCCCAAAGCTACAAAAAACAATCAGTATTTCAACCCTAGCTTGTTCTGACCACTTTACTCCAAGTTAATGATAATATCTCATGATTATTAAATGCTTCGAGTTTGACAAATCTCTTTCCCACTAAGGAGAGAGCAATATACTACGTTTGGAATGGGAGGGCATTGGTGACCCAAAAGTCTTAGTGCAGTGTGAAGCTTTAGTAACCTTAAAGAAATTTAAAATAGCACTAAGACTTTTGGAACACGTGTGTGTGTGTGTGTGTGTGTGTGTGTGTGTGTTTGTGTGTGTTTATATGTGTACATATAAACAGATATACACACACTCCTAAGCTGTACCACTTAATACTTGTCTTAGTTTGGGTAAATCACTTAGCCTCTCCAGGTCTCAGTTTTTCATCTGTAAAATGAGAGGGTTGAACAAGGTCAACTCTCTCATTTTGACTCAATTCTCCTGTGCTACAATCCTCCTGTGTGACCATGGAAATGTCACTTCACCTCTAAAAACTCAGTTTCCTTGTTTTTCTAAATAAAGAAGATAGATTAGAAGCCTATGACTAAATTGCATTACTAGCAAACTGTCCACCAATCCTAAAATAGCAATAAAAAATTCTCTCCTCCAAACATAGGAAAGAATTGAGTTTGATGATTAAAGGCAAAAAAGGGAAGGAGAGAAGGTTTTCCTCTACTATCTGCCTAAAAGGGCACCCTCCAATACTCAAAAGTGAAAATCTACCTACCTTATCTAATGCTTTCCACTTCTGGCCTCCCAACTCTCAACTAAAAGACATATGTTCAATTTTGAAACAGTTTTCTTAAGAACAGTCTAGCAGTTAACCTCATACTTCTCAACTTTAATGTTTTCTTAGCTTAAGTATTCAACTCACCCCAATTAACTGAAACACTTTGTTGCAGATATCGATGAATGTGCTTTGGGTGGATACAGCTGCCACACAGGTCAGGACTGTGACAATACCATTGGCTCCTATCAATGTGTAGTCAGATGTGGAAGTGGCTTCCGGCGGACAACTGATGGACTGAGTTGTCAGGGTATGTATGAGTACATGTTACACTAAGAAACAAAACCACTTGTCTTTTACCTCATTTCAAAAAAGCTATTTCTAAATACCTTGAATTAGATAGGATTGATGCCCCCCCTCTAAATTTAATGCACCTGGGATTCCATAAATTCTCCCTCTACAATATTATACCAATAAGATCTTATTCTTTGCCATTGGGAGGGGAAGAAACCTATAGCAAAATGTGAATAGTATTTAGTCCATGCTCCCTTTATAACTAAGTTATTTTCCTGAATTGTAAAAAAGAAATTCTTAAAGGTAAAATTAAGAGTAGTGGTGAAATGATTTTTACCATACTAATATAAAGGCACAAACTTTTCACCTCAATTCATAAAGTACCTATGATATTATACAAGACATAAAAGAAACAGAAGACTTGGACCCAGATGCTTCCAGTTTAATCAGGGAATAAGATGTCTATCTGTGAGCTAGTTAGAGAAGAATGCAAGGCAGAATTATAACCAAGTGCCAGCTTATGTGACAAAGATGAGAAGAACTATAGAAATTTAGCAAAGTAGAAGCTAAGGTATGGAGATATCTTTTTGGAGATAATGTAAGACATGAATTAAAAGATAAATTAGTAAATAGCATTGGATGGAGAAAGAATAGCATGAGCACAGACAGAAATAAAGGTGGCTTATGTAAGGAACAGAAAAGCTACCAATGAGAGCAGAGAGAGAAAATGAGAATTATTTCAAGTCAGAGACAAAATAAAAAGGAATCAGATGATAAAAGGCCTTGAATTACAAACTAATGAATTTGGATCTTTGGTCCAGGAAACAATAATGAACCATTATTCCATCTTAATCAAAAAACTTTTTTTTTTTTTTTTGCTAAGACAATTAGTATTTAGTGACTTGCCCAGGGTCACATAGCTAGGAAGTGTTAAGTGTCTAAGGCCAGATTTGAACTCAGGTCCTCCAGTCTGACTTCAGGGCTAGTGCTCTATCCATTGCACCACCTAGTTGCCCCTCAAAAAACTTTTTAATGAAAATCATATTATAAAACATTGATCTGTCAGTGATCATCCAGGGTTGGAAAGTGAAAATTGAGAAAACAGAAGGCTACTGTAGCAAATCATGAAGTAATAAATATGATAGCAGTCCAGTAAGAGGAGAGATGAATCAAAAGATGTTACAAAAATCCTCCTCTTTTCTCTCTGTAATAATCATTCTAATATGTCATTAATTCTCCATAATTTAACTTTGCTTGTCAGAGAAATGGGAGATAATTGAAGTAAAGAAGTATCTTCCATTTGTGTATTGATAGAATGGATTAGGCAGTAGTTTGTCATGCTTGTCACTTACAATATCAAAACTAAATAAATCTTTATCCAGTATACACAGCATGAAGAACACAGGACTAGGCAAACAGGGAAATTTGAAATTTAGGTAAGATAGAGTCAGTCTAATCTTTAATGTCCCTTTGGGTAAGAAAATAACATAGGTAACTATAATACAGTTAGGATTCTATTCAAAAATAAATTCGTTAGAGCAGGGGTTCTTAACCTGAAGTTTGTGAAGTTGTTTTTGTTAATATTTAATTATTGTATTTCAATATAATTGGTTGTTTTTATATTTCTCTGTATTTTACTTTATGCATTTAAAAACATTATTCAAAAAGGTTCACTGGCTTCATTAGATTGCTAAACAGAATCCATGATATATACACAAAAAAACATTAAGAACCCTTGCATTAGATGGTGTTGTGTGAGGACTGAGAGTTATAATCATTACCCATTCAGAGAGATCTAGAAACAGTAGCATTTTGCAGAACCTCCTCATCAAATCTTACATTATTTGAGGAAGCTTTTAAAGGACAGATAAACAGTTGAAAGAATAGGCACAGTAAATGGAACAGTGTAAGCAAAGGACATTGAGTTTGATCCATATATAAGGAGCTATCCAGTTTGGTTGTGGTACAGAGTAAACTAGCAGGATTTGTTAACTGAGTATATAGAAGTAAAAAAAAACCCCAAAAAACAGGAAGTTTCAAAGATTGTCTCAATATTACAAAACAGGAGACTGATAATAGTTCCTATTCAAATAATTTGTTAGACTGGTTTTGAGGAAATTCTTAGAGATAAATGTTTATAAGTGTAAATCATTGAAACAGGATATGAAATACTAAGTATTTTGGGTAAATTTACCTGAATCAACGTTGCTTATTCTTAATGGGTTGTGTGTTTGTTTTTGTTTTTTTATATATAGATGTTAATGAATGTCAAGAATCTAATTCCTGTCACCAGCGCTGCTTCAATACCATAGGCAGTTTCCACTGTGGATGTGAACCAGGTTATCAACTTAAAGGCAGAAAATGCATGGGTAGGAAATGGATTTTAATTTAAAGTTTCATTTTTGTAACCTTATAATGTAGCCCAAACAACTCTATACTACTTCTTATGTCAGAATTATATTCAGGACATATAATGTCTACAAGCAGTTAGACATATAATGTCTAACACTATGGGTAGAGAGCCAACTTCAGAGTAGAGAAGACTTGGATTCAAGCCCTGACTCTAATATACACTAACTGTGTAACTCTGAGCTGGTCACTTAATCTCTAGGTACACCACACAACTTTCTAACAATTTGACTCTAATTAGCAAGTACCAATCTACATTAGGTGAGTGAATTTCCTCACTGGGAATTTTCCATACAAAAGAAATCATGATCTCCACCAAAAAAACAAACAAACAAACAAACAAAAACCCAACATGATATTCATACTGTCATTTCAGAAACATTATGAAGACAAATCCTACAGGACATATTTTAATTATTTTACTTTCTTCTTTCTTGACTAAAAGTCTTTTTTACCCTTAAATTCTATACTTTCTTTTCTCAAAGTACTATTATTACTGTAGTGTTTTTGGTGACTGCTTTGGAGATTTGAAGCCTCATGGTATAGAAATCATGTCATTTAAAATTGAATAAGGATTAAATAAATTTATACTTTGTCTTAAGCCTAAGTGTATGTATGTATGTGTGTGTGTGTGCGTGTATATGTGTGTGTGTGTGTGCATTTATAGTAGTCATAGTTGATATTTGTATGTTTCTGTATTCAGAATAATTTCACATATATTGTCTTTTACTTGATTTTAATGTCAACTCTGAGAAAAATTAGTGTTTTGAACAATAAGGTTCATTGGTTGAGATTCATATTGGTTTAGATAGTGGGGTTGTTTTTGAAAATCCAAGCTGCTTATTCCATATAGCAGGAAATACATTCTCAATTTGAATTATTTTTGTCCTTTTATCAAGATGTGAATGAGTGCAGACAAAATGTGTGCAGACCAGATCAACATTGCAAAAATACACGTGGTGGCTACAAATGCATTGATCTTTGTCCAAATGGAATGACCAAAGCTGAAAATGGAACCTGCATTGGTAGGTATATGAGCAGTTCCATAGTCGAGATCAATCTCAGAAAACTGATCATCACCAAGCCGAGTAAGCAATTTAGTTTTTAAAACTTTTAACAAACTTGATCTCAAAGGTAAATAATCCCTTTAATTTTGAGGACCAACAACTAAAATCAAATTTTCCTCTTTATTTCATTTTGTCAGAAGATATTTAAGATGTGATTAATGAGAATTGAAAGAAAATTTCATAATTCTTGAAAAAATTTGAATTTTTGTTTCCTGTTAAGGTCAAAGAACAAAAGGACGAGGGGATTTTTTTTTTTGCCACATAAATATATCTAATTCATGGTAGTTTATACATGCCTCCAAAAGTACAAATTATATTCTACATCTATTTATAGAAGGGAGAAATTATGCCCAATTAGGAAGGATTAGGAAAAACTTCATAAAAGAGCTGACATTTGAATTGAGTCCCAAATCATGAGTAGGATATTTATAAGTAGAAATGAATTATAAGCATTGAAGGTGGGATATTATAAGCATAGGGAACAATATTAAGAAGGGCAGGAAACTGAAAAAATACCTTGTCAATGAGAAAAAGCAATTAGTCCAGTTTGACTGAAGGATAAGGGATTCTTTGGAGAATAAGAAATAAACCTAGTAGTATTCTCAGGTCTTAATACAAAAAACCTTGAACTTGAATGACAGAGTATAAGAAAATTGAATTTAATGTGTTATGTGTCAAGGAACCATTAGAGGTTCTGAGAAGAATAGTTTGATCAAAGATGTGTTAAGGTAAGAATAATTTGGCAGCATCCTACTCCAGTGCCACAGTGTAGTAAAAAGACAATGTGACCTCTCAAAGACTATGCTGGCAGAGTTTGTGCCAACAAGTTCTGCCATTCTAAGAAGGCTTTAAGTATCCTCCTAACAGTATAATAAATTTGCTTTCTGAGGAACAATACTCTTATCTTAATAGATAGACTACAACATGTTAGACTCGGTGTATTACACAGGTTTTGGTGATGGGGCATAAGTTTGAATTGTGGCCTCTTGAGGTCATCAGCGTTCCCAAAAGTCACCTTTGACCAATGAGTGGGGGGAGATATTGAAAGCTATTAAGGGATCCTCTGAATTTGTCTTTTTGAGTTGTCATATTTTCCAAAAACATTGGACTCCACATCATGTCGGAGGACCTGGATATGTCAAGAACAAAGCCCTCCCCTCACCTCAGCTGACATAATTTGTTGTTTGCTCCCCAAACTGGATTCTCTGTTAATTTTTGAGGGGCAAAACAGGCACCATGAAGTCTGTGTCAGGCTGGGAAGCTATTTGTGCAGCTGAGGTCCCTTGAAGATAAGGGGACTTTCTTAGTTTCAAAGCCTAAGGATTCCCAAAGGGGGAAAAATGTGTCTTTTGCCATTTCCTTGTTCTTCCCCTTCAAGAGGGGTAACTGCACCTTTCCCCTCCCATACCATTTCCCTTCCTGTTTCTTCTCCTCCTTTTGTGGTATTGTCATAAATATACAAACTTTTCCAAGGATTGTAAACTCTTTGGGTTCCACATTTATGTTCATCTCTCTTGTAATAAACCTGGTTTTTATTTACGTTTCATGATATTGTGATACGCTCACCCCCTATGATCTTGAGCAAGTCACCTAATCTCACTAACACTTTTATTTTGCAGATGAAAAATTATTGGATTACCCAATTCCATCTCAAAAGCTGTGATACTAAGAGCTCATCTTGGGAGAATCATTACTAAATCAGCTCTCCCTAGAAATGAAAGCACTGATTTGTTAGAACAAAGATCAAAAATAGTATAAAGCTAGAATAATAATGAGACCATACAGTGGTTAATTAAAACAACCCCAATTTGACATATTTAAAAATGTTATTGGTTCCCCCAAATGTACTATGTAAAAAAGGAGATAGATTCATATCATCATAATTTCACATAGAAGTATAAAAAATGTATCAAAATTGCAATAACAAGATGAGCAAAGGAGCCTAAAAAGTATCTTTGGCAGTAAACATTTGATTTACCTGCCAAGATAGCTCTATGGTAGCCAAAGGCAATAGTCCTTAAGAAAATAAACTCATCTGTAAACTCATAGAAAGGATGGTGGAAGATTGTAAGCAATACTGCCTCATAAAATAGAAAGTAGCAATGTAGGATAAAATATTCTAATGAAAACTTGGCAAGAGATTTAACTAAGCAAAGTCCTCCCAAATGAATTTAAAGATGAAGCTAAAAGAAGCATAACAAACAGATGAAAGATGGAAACAATTTGCAAATACTTTTTTTATAAATCTTATAAATCTTTTTTTCTGTCAGACAGTAAATCCCATGCTTGCAATTAAGCATTTTAATTCTGAATGTGTCTTTAAGATAATAAAATGGTAGAAAAGATAATAAACATGAAAAAAAGCAGCTAGACTGGACCTAATACACATAGAAGAAACGTGCAAAAGGAAACAGTTATATGGTTATTAAGGAATAAATTCAGAAGATATATAAAGTAAGGAAAGATAACTAAAGCATGGAAAAATACCTTGGACCCTATTAATACTTCCCAAAAATGGCCAATAGAACATCAACAATTAACTAGTATGACTATATTCCCATCAATATAAAAAGTTTATAAAAATAACCCAAACATACTAATCCAAACAATAATTCCTTAGTGAGGGCATAATCAAAGAATAGTCAATATTCAGTTTTACAAGCAATCTGATCATATCTTTATTATTATACAATTGACTGAAAGATAAATGAAATAGGAAATCCTACAGTACTTACTATTAGATAATTACCAAAAAGAAAAATGTTTTAATCAGTAAAGCAAAATTCTGCCTTACAGAGACTTTTCCAACAAGATGTTTCCAATGCATATATGAAAACTATACTAGATTTCTTGAAAACGCAAACACCAATAAACCTATTTAGTGGTCCTCTGATCATTACCAGGGGAGGTGGAGGCATAAAATAGGGAAAACTATGATTCCCTAAAAGTTTCACCAGTGTTAAAGAAATGAGCACAATCCAAGTTGAAAATGTCATCTAGACACTTCTGTTTATAGATGATATTATGACATCCAGGTACCCTAGTTGTTAGTGTTTTCCTTTCTGCATTTACTAGGTATTTAATTAATATGTGTAAATGTCTCCCCTAATAGAGAAGTAAGCTTCTTTAAGGCAGGGAATATTTTGTTGTCTTTGTTTCTTCAATGTCTAAAATAGTACCTAGAGCATAGTAAATCTTTAATAAATGCTTCTTGGTTGATTGATTAAACTCTGAACACTGTAGAGTATCTTGAATAAAATCTATAACTATTCAAGACATTGACCCAGCAATCACTCTACTCATCTCCAGATATGACGTGATAGATTCAAGGTATATAAGAAAATATATCTGTTTTAGCTATGGCCAAAACAAAATTTGCTTTGCTTAACCATTTGTATTTGTAATATGAGTTTTGTTTTTTGTTTCCAAATAGAGGAAGTAGAATGGAGAAAAAATATATTTTTATTTAAAAATAAATTCCTGGGGCAGCTAGGTGGTACAGTGGATAGAACACCAACCCTGAAGTCACGAGGACCTGACTTCAAATCTGGCCTCAAACACTTAGCACTTCCTAGCTGTGTGACCTTGGGCAAGTCACTTAACCTCAATTATTTAAGCAAATAATAATAATAATAAATTCCATTGAGAAGAATAGAATACAAATACCTATTTTCTAGACTATAGCATGTAGTTAAATGGAGAACTCATGGAGTTCTTCTATCACAGACCAAAAATGAACAATGGGTTGAGTCTAGAATTGAATACAGGAGTAAAGCAGACTGGATTGTTTTTGGAGAATTGCAAAGTTCATTTAAAGCCATCACACTTCAAGTTGAAACAAAGGCTCATATTTTAAAATCCAGTATGCCACTAGTATTGTATGGACAGAAGTCATGGAATACTAGTCTTCAAAGTAATAAAAATGGGTATGACTCACAAGGCATTTGAAAAATGCAATAGTAATGAAAGTAGGCTCTAACACATCACTTCCATAATGCTGAAGGGGGCTGTAGAGTCCATTCATGTTATAGATAAAGAAACTACAGTACACAGAGAGTAATGGACTTGTTCAAAGTCATGTAACTAGAAAATGACTGAGACAGAGTTTGAGCCCAGATCTCTTTCCTCCAAGACCAGCATTTTATCTGTTATTCTACCCTTTTCCTTTTACATAAGGAACTACAAAGAAGAATCAAACTACAAGATGTAATCAAAGAAATGTGTGGTCAAAATAAGACAGGTTATGTTCCATGTTCATGTCGTGAGAGAGAGCCAAATAAATAGCCAAGTGCTCCTTGCAGTGTCAAAGGAAATGACACATTGGATAGAAACCAGGATTATACATCTAAAACCGGAAAGAACCACCTAAAACAACCCTCTCATTTTACTGAGAAAGAAACTGTCACGAAAGTATTTTGAGTCAGAATTTGAACCCAGATCCTCCAAATCTAAAACTAATGTTCTTTCTTTTGTGCCATACTGTACTTTATGAAGGATTCACAGGACATGGACAAGGATCAAACAAGAAAAGAAGGCATGGATAAGTTGCAATCAGAAATATTAGATGGAGTACCAACAGAGAGCTGTCAAAGGGAAGGGGAACCAGTGTAGAAAAAAATAGAGGAGTGATTCAAAGAAATAAGAGAACAAGGATATTTTAGTTTCCAGAAGTGAAAGAAAAAGTTTCATAAAAGTAGAGAAACGTAGCAGTCAAATTAAACCTTTTTTTTGGTAACCAACCTTTCTACTGTCTTAAGAAACTGAAACAATTATGTTTTAAGATAGAAAATTAGAACTTTAGATTTTTAAAATGGAAATGTCATCACTTTTTTTTTACCTCTTTAATTGTAGATATTGACGAATGCAAAGATGGCACTCATCAATGCAGATATAACCAGATCTGTGAAAATACAAAAGGAAGCTATCGTTGTGTATGCCCACGAGGTTATCGGTCTCAGGGAGTTGGAAGACCCTGTATGGGTGAGTTAACAGGAAATTTTATTAAATAAATAAAATTATTACTAAGACACATTCATGGTCCAGCCTATTGCTTAAAGTTATATACACTAAAATTTTCACAGAGACATTATCCCTTTTAAAGTTGATAAATTGTCCAAACTGTATTTGTTTATCTTTGAATCCTATGATCAAGGAAAATTGTGTCTGATAATTCAGAAAATTAAAAGAATTCAGCCATATGAACCCAAAATTCATCAATATTTATTTTTAATTTTCTTAGCATGATAAAGACTAAGTTAATTTAAAGATTCTATGATATAATTTGAATAAATTCACCTGCTTTATAGCAACACTCCAATGTTATAATAATGATGATGATGATTTTTTAAGGGAGTTTTAAAAGTAAATTAAAAAAAATATTTGTGATGCTTGTTTGTGTTTCTTTAATCATAATGTTAACAAAATGCAAATTCTAAGCAAATATACTAATAAAAAGTTACTAGATATGGCATTTGGTCCTCAATACTCATAATGTAAGATTTGTTTTTTTTAATTACCCAAAATAGTTGCCTATAATTATATATACCATAAAATACTGTTTGTATTTCTACAGATAGCCAGAATCAAGAGGATTCTTTCACTATCCTATTCTCACAGTATACTAGAATCTATTGTTAAGTTTGTAATTGTTATTCACTCATTTCAGTTGTGCCCAATTCTTTGTAACCCCATTTGGGATTTTATTGCCAGAGATATTAAAGTGGTTTCCCATTATGTTCTCCAACTCATTTTACAGATGAGGAATTGAGTCAAAAGGTTAAGGGCTTGCTCAGGGTCACTCAACTAGTAAGTATCTGAGGCTAAATTTGAACTCAAGATGAGTCTTCCTGACGTCAGGCTGACACTATACAACTGCACCATCTAGTTGCCCATATCAATAGTTATCAACAGTTAGCAAGCACAAATGTATAAGTTGAAAGTTGTGGTAAAGTCAAGTCTTACATCTTTTTTCGACATATTGTATCTTTTTCTGTTTGCATCGCAAATATTTGTGGATCTCTGATCTGGAAAATCAGAGATTTTACAGCTTCTTCGGTATTGGGGATTAAAGATTGGTCAGTGAGAAGTTGAATTTATAATGCATATTATTTTCATTAACTTACACATGTATATAAACTCACAATTTATATAAATGAACCAAATTCACTTACTATGAGAATTTCTAAACAACACCCTGTAATAATAATTTTAAATATATAGCAAGAAAAATTCTTCCAGAGATTAGTAGAGCTTTCATAAGGATGAAGAGAAATTATGAAAATTTATGAAAAAATGAAAAAATTCATGAAAATTAGGAAATTTCATAAGGATTTTAAGGCATTATCATAAAAAATATAGTTCTAATCTAATTACTTTAATTTTTCTTCATCTTGCCTCTGATAGAATGTTTAAAAAGGGGAGGGGGAAATCTTTAAATATAGGAATTTTTTGGAAGGGTCGTTAAGCAGGCCTAAATATTTTGAAGTGGTATGATTTAAAAATTTTATATAAGGTCCTTATTAGGAGAAAATCTATTAGAAAAACTCAATGAAAATGGAAGAACCCTCTGGCATGTTTTTGTTGCAGGTGACATCATGTCCTCAGTTTCTTCCACAGACTGATGTTTTGTTTCTGTGTTGTGTGTATGTTTTTTCTTTTTATGGATTATGTCACATGAGCAGACATTAATGAGTGTGAACAGGTGCCTAAACCTTGTGCACATCAGTGCACCAACATTGCTGGCAGCTTCAAGTGTCTCTGTCCACCTGGACAACATTTATTAGGTGATGGGAAATCTTGCGCTGGATTGGAGAGGCTACCAAATTATGGTGCCCGTTACAGTAGTTATAATCTTGCACAGTTCTCCCCTCTGAGAGACAACAATCAACCTCAACAGCATTACAGACAGTACTCAAATCGCTACAGCTCCTACTCAGAGTATAGAAACAGCAGAACATCTATCTCCAGGACTAAAAGGAATATTAGGAAAACTTGCCCTGAAGGCTATGAGGCAAGAAATCACACATGTATAGGTAAATGTCAGTCATATCACATTGCCTTTTGTGGATTCACTTATTGGCCAGTTTACAAATAAGTATATTTGAAACATATATGATAATTTGGGGTGCACTTAACCACATATGATTGCAAGTTACAGTTTTTATTTCAGAAGCTACAGAAACACTATAACATCTAAAGAGATCACAAATTTAATTTAAAGAAATTCTCTGTTTAACATTCATATAATCTAATAATTCATTGTATTTTATTTAAATTTCCTCTCCTATTTTGTTACTAAAAATAATTTTGAAGCGGTAAAATGAAATTCCCCCAAATTTCATTGTGTTAAATTGGTGTTGTGTTAAAATTGTGTTAAAAATACATTTTTTTTTAAAAAGGTATACAGACAGTATCATAAAATGTAACACCTTATGTAAAAGCAGACCATTTTCACCAGAACAGATTCAAAGGTCAAATACTAAAGTTCTTAAAAAAGTGTTTGTTATATGCCATAAAACACCTGGTTTGACTATTTTTTTAAATGCTGGATTAGTTTGTAGGTCATTATTAGATAAGATGAGGGAAGGACTGAAATAAAGTTGCCTCCACCACTCTTAAATGGATTCTTTGAATAGGTTTCACAAAATTCACAAAACTGCAATTTCTTTTGTTTTCAAAAGTTTGCTTTAAAATTCTAAGTCAAAATTTATGCCCTTGTTTTAATCACAGATTCAATCATCTGTGTTAAATGTCTATACTTTACAGGGAATGGGACATATATTTTAGTTATTGATCATTCCTTCAATAACTAAAAAAATTATAAGCTAAAATGATTTGTGATTTGTGAAAATCAGATTTTTGTAGCCAAATAAAAAGATTTCGACTCCACTGCCATTCTAGTTCTTTCTTTAATATTTAAAACTTTGTCTTAAAACTTGATCCTTGTAATGTCTGTAATCTATCCAGTTACTCCACTGGCTTTTCTCTTTGTATTTCCAGAGGATCTCTTCAGGGCCTCTTTAGCAAGAAGTTCATATTATAATTTATTTATTATATAATTGACTAACCAAACCATTCTTCCATCTTTGATTTTTTCCCTGAGATTTTGATCTAAAGGGTCTGTCTCATTGTTCTTAAATTTCTAAATTTGCCATCTGATTGTGCATAGAAAATTTCTTCCCTTATGCTTCCTTCTCCTGACTTTTTACCATTATTGTCAGTACCTTTTTCTTACCCACTGCTCATTCCTCAAATCCCATTGTGATCAAAAACTCCTCTCAATTTTTTAATAAATGTGATAGAACTTCCTGTTCTATCTTAACTGATATCCTCCCTATCTAAATCTTTGCCTGGTCCATGCCAAAGGCATTGAATAACTTTCCTACTTATATCTGCCAAACCACCAAGTTTTCTTTCTTTAATTAATTTTAAAGGGTATATTGCTCCAAGGAACTTTGTATTGTAGAAATTTCTGTTTGTACATTTACTTTCTAATCTCTCCAGGTACAGCTAATCACAGAATAGGTGCTTTACACCTAAATGTACAATATTCTAGTGAGAGATAAAACTTAGGGGATAAAGCGTGTTTTTCTTTAACATATGATTCAATTTATGATTAATGAACTTTGTCCATGAAAAGTTTCAGGGTACTATTCAAATTCAACTTATTTTACAACATTTAGCATCTTTAAAAAGCTTTACAGTAAAATCACAAACAGCTTTAGAACATAGCAAGAATATTTACAATAAACCCAAATGTATTTTCATTAATCCTCTAGAGAAAGCATGATTTTACCAAGCATTTGAATGAGCTTTAAGTTAAGGATCAAAGTAACATCATGATATCATGTCAGGAGTGAACTAAAATTGAGATTTTTTTTCTTAAACAAATTAATTCCATAGTTTAACATGAAGGATGACTACAGAATCACTTTTATAGGCAATTCTCCCTTTATAGAAATTACATTTGAATCTACTACAACAATTTCAATCCATTCTATTGCTCTTTTTAAAATTTTTGTTTGAGGTAAATTATGAAGGGATGAAATAAAAATTAATTTCCAAATGGAAAATGAACATATTTGTGTCAATTATTTTTAATTAATGTAGAGGTGCTTTGTAAATAATAATGGTTTTCTTTTTGAAGTCATTGCATATTACATTTTTAAAAAAACAGTCTCAACTATGCATTTTGTGGCTCATCCCAACAATTTGTTTTTCCTTTTTTAAATCCCCTGATAGTTTCAATAGTATGATTTATTCATTTCTTTATCTCATCCTCAATCTGCCATTAGGTGATGTGTATCAGAGATAGTAACTATTATGAGAAAGTCAATAAAGTTACTATTTATCAGGCCAAAGGAGAAATTTATATAGCAAGAAAAATCTGAGACCAAGAAAATCATATTTTGAAGCCCACAGTAGATTTTTTTAATCAAGAGCTGTTTTTAATTATCTATCTATGAGTGTGAAGACAAATAACAAAATTGATTTGCACCATTTTTCTTGAAAAATTATGGATTTTAATATATAGGATTCTTAATCAAATATTTAACTTAAGATTTTATGTCTTGAGAAATTTATGTATGTGTGAATATCTGTATTGTACTCCAATCAATCAATTAACAAGCATTTATTAAACACCTAGTATTTGCCAGGCACTGAGGATACAGTACAAAAAGTAAAATAATATCTATTTATAATAATTATATATTCTAAAGGGGAAGATAACAATTACATATTAAGTTAATAAATTCAAATATATACAAAGTAGTTTGTAAGTAAATATAAATTTGTTTATAATTTAAATAAATATAAAGTGATTTGTGAGGGAAAGCAACTAATGGTCAGAACGATCATAGAATATGCACATAAAGTATGATGCCCAAGATGCATTCTGAAGAGAGGGACTCAGAAAAAGCGGTAAGGGGCAGGGGAAGGGAGAATACATTATTCCAGGTATTTGGGATGGCTCTACAAAAGCAGGAAGAGGAAATTTATATGAGGAAGAAAGAGAAAATATCAATTTGGCTGGTTCAAATAGTATGAGAGAGAAAGACAGATTGGAGATGGATTTTATTGCGTCTTAACAGCTACAGAAGAGTTTGTATTTTATCTTAGAAACAATGGGAAGTCAATGGAGTTTGGTGAGTAAAGGAGTCATATGGTCTCATCTGCACTTAAAAGAACAACTTTGGCAACAGAGTGTGTTACTGGATTGGAGTGGTGAAAGGCATTCACATGCACATTTCTATGTATTATAAACTTCAGCACATGTGTGTATTAACAGCCAAAAGTTCAAACTGTAATTATAATTGCTATTACCCAACTAAACTAAACAGAAACTGAATTTTCTTGATAATGTAAGGAATTTAGCACTTCATGGGTCCTAGCGAAGTATGTGGTATTTAGGGGTTTTTTTTATTTTTTTATTTTTTAACCTGCTTATTTTATCTGCAGATTATTCCATTTTGGACGATAGCCACCATAGGTACAAAAAAGAGGTCCATACAGAATACAGCTTAGCCTAGAGTGAATTAATTTTTAAAAACAGATATCAATATTTTGAAATAGATTACAGTAACATTCATAAAGAAATTTGGGGGAATGGGGATTGCATAGTAACAATTGGTTTTTAATAGTTTAGTCTGTCAGATATCCTGTTTGTATTATAGGGTTACACACCATCTTTTTTTTTTTTCCTGAATAGATATTGATGAATGTGAAAACAGAGATTCCTGTCAACATGAGTGTAAAAACACTTTTGGAAGCTATAGATGTGTCTGTCCACCAGGCTATCAGCTTATGCCAAATGGCAAGACATGTCAAGGTAAGAACATTTCTCTACATTGATTTAAAACCCAATCAAAAAGCAGCAAGAACAAAATATGTTTTGTTTTTCAAGTAATTCATCTTTTATCTTCCCAATCCCCTTTCCCATTGATTGGGTTCTCTTCAGTTCACTTGAGCTAAACAAGGATTTAATAAGCTCCTACAACATATCAGTTTTAATTTAAAGAAAAACTTCCTAGCATCTACAACTAATCATATATTTAATGGGCTGCATAAGAAAGTGATGTTCCTCCTAGGGAAGGTGAGATAAAATACTCGTTAGGGAAACTGTAAAGAGGTTTCTTGGTCAAGTGCAAGTTAGACTAGATGGCCTTCCAAATGAAACCTGGAGGTGCCTCTTAGTTATAATGGCTGCCATTTATATTACCTTATAAGGTTTCCAAAGTGTTTTATACATCTTATCTCAGTTGATCTTTTTAACAATCCTGTGAGGGAGATACTCCAAGTATGATTTTCCTCATTTTATAGTACATGGAAAAAAATTGAATTTTAGATAAAGTTTCTTGCTAAGTGTCAAACATTTATCAAGTAGTCAAGGGAGGTGCTGAATCTAGGTTTCCTTCACTTCAAATCCAGGATTTTTTCTATTGCAGAAAATGCTTGCATTGCTTCTACAGATTAAAAAGTTATTTTAGAGGTTCATTATTCTATGTCTAAGCCATTTGTGTTATTAAAATATATATGAATGTAACTTTTTTTTTAAACAACTCTTCTACTTATGTTCCCTTAAGTGTTCTTTCTCTAAAAGGATATTTTCTAAGGAAAAGTTAGATTTTTTTTCATCAGAATGGAGCTCAAGGAATTAAGACCAGAGTAGTTAGTATTTTACTTCAACAGATTTTTTGTCATGTGCCTTCTTTCATCTCATCATCCTTACAGAAACATTCACATTCCCCATTGTCCATTTAGAAAATAATGAAGAGTTGATAAATGGAACTGAATGATGAAAATTCTTACCTTATGCAATCAAATATTTTATTTTTTTATTATTATAGCTTTTTTTATTTTTCAGCATTGACCCTTGCAAAATCTTCTGTTCCAAGTTTTCCCCTCCTTCCCCCACCACCTCCCCCAGATGGCAAGTAGACCAATACATGTTAAATATGTTAAAGAATATGTTAAATACAATATTTGTATATATATCCATACAGTTATTTTGCTGCACAAGAAAAATCGAACTTAGAAATAAGGTAAAATTAACCTGAAAAGGAAATCAAAAATGAAAGCAGACAAAAACAGAGGAATGGAAATGTTATGTTGTTGTTCACACTTATTTCCCAGAGTTCTTTCGCTGGGTGTAGCAGGTTCTCTTCATTATTGAACAAATGGAACTGATTTGGTTCATCTTATTGCAATCAAATATTTTAAAATATTTTTATGGGTATGGGTACTTCCCCACCCAATGCTATGCAGACTATGTTGCCTACAAATATCACCATATATTTTTCCTGAGTTATTATGAACAGAAATATATCACTTCCACTGGCATAACCTTCAAGAACCCAATACTTCCTTCTGTACACAGTACAGCACCATAATGGGACATTAATAATGCAAAAAATATTACATATTCTTTACATGCAGGTTGACAGTAAAACAATAATAATAATAATACTTTTGCCTAGTGACTTTATGCTTTAAAAACCATAGTTTCATTAATTCTTCAAAAAACTGAAATATAAATGGAATATGCATTATTACATTAATTCTACAGATAAGGAAATCAAAGCTCAGAGAATTCATAGAATTTTAGATTTGAATTGAGCCTCTTTGATCATAAAATCCAAGATCATACAGCAATTAGTGACACTGACTCCCACCAAGTCTAAAGCCCTTCTGACTGTCTTGTACCATAAGTAGACGGATTATTGAACTTGTAGCAACAGGTAATAGAGATTGAGGGGTGTGGCACTGGCTATGATCTTCGAACTCATTCTGCAGCACTTTCCCTAAATTTAAATACAACAGAGTTGTGAAGGTACAATTCCTTCAAGCTGTATATCTAGTCATTACCATGGTTTCTTACCCCTCTTCCTGACTCTTATGCCAGGCAACCTGGTCAATACTGAAATATCTGGAGGAACCAAATTGCAATCGGAAACAATTTATTCAAGCTTAAATTCTATTGAGTCCTTGAGAAATAATGTTTCTTCTCTATGCCAGTTTGTTTTTTCAGTTATTCTTGTCAGTTTCATTCAGTTCAAACTATGTTTCAGATCTCAGTAATGCTTTGGAGAATGGAAAATCATATGTAAAAATTAAAACCAGGTGGAATATGAAAAGTTTGCAATTTAAATGTGTTTTATGTTATTGTGGTTTTATAAAGACATGAGAGAAAATAATTATGCCCCTAAAAAGTCAACTATAAAAAATAACTTGGGATATTTTTATATCTCTTAAAAATGTCTAAGGTATTTATGAGGAGCAAAAGGCAGCCATTAGTTCACTCAGGCTTTTTCTTATTTTTGAACATTTAGTGATATAAAATAAATTGATAATTGAAAGAAGTAAATCATAATGGAATTGATATTTCATGAGGACAGATATTAAATTCAAATAGTAGGAATCTATAAGGTGAGAGCACAATCTTAAATTTTCTTAAGCATAGGGAACAGGAAACTATATTTCTCTATATCAGTGTTCAGTCTCACTCACTAATTCCTAACAATTCTGAATTTATATTCTATTTATTTAATATTCTATAGTCTATTAACATTGACTTAAAGCAGTAGGCTAATCTGTCCCTATATATAGAAATGATCTTTGACTTTATGAATATTTGAATTATAATATATTCCTTTATTGAAAATCCAGATGTTTCAAGAATCTTTTTCTTTTCCTGAAATCTAAAAAGAACTTAATCATTTTACATTTAATCATAAAAAGTTAATCTTTTAAACATTATACTCTATCTATACTACATACAATTGCCATACTGACTTTTATAAAAATTCAGATCTGACTGATGTCTCCAGACACAAAAAGATCTCAATTAACTTCCTTTTACCTATAATACAAAATATAAAATCTTTGGCCTGAAATTTATAATTCTTTACAATGTGTTTCCCATCTCTTTCTAGTTTTATTTATATCATTTCCCTTCCCATATTTTCCATTATAATCAAACTTGCCTAGTATCTATTTCCTTTCTGTAACTTTCTACCTCCTACCTCCATCCCTTTGTACAAGTGTCCCTTCATTCCTGAAATACACTCCTTTTTCATCCTTCCTTATAGAATTCCTTTAAAAGCACAACCCAGTTAATACTTTCTATATAAGATCTTTTCTAGTTCCTCTAGTAATTAACATTCTTTTCCTCTTGAAATAACAATTGCATTTTTATAGACTTTATTTAATGCATACATGTTTTTATTTCATTTTATCTCATACATGCCTAAAATATGAAAGATTGATGTTATTTTATCCTTGTTTTAAAAATGAGGAAAGCAAGGTGAACAGAAGCTAAGTGGCTTGACCAGGTTGACATATCTAACAAGATTTAAACTTATGTCTTACTGATTTGAGCCTAGCACTCTGTCCACTAAGAAACATAAAAATATAAATCACCAACTTCAAGAGTTTGCATTCTGGACTGATGGGCATTCTTAAAGGGACTGTGAATGATGTACAGCAAACAACTGGTCTAGGTGTCTTTATGACTTAGCTTGCATTTAAAGCCTTTACAGTTGCTAACCCTTCATCCCTCAATGGTCAGGCCTCTGGTAGTATTAATATTTATACTATCAATCATCAATCAACAAACAGTAATCATTTCTTTCTGCCTTCTAGTTATTGTGCTAGGTAGTGCTAGAAAAATAAAACATGGGCCTTTGGCTTCAAGGAATTCTCAGTTTCTGGAATAAATGAACTTGTTTATGATATTTAATAATGGAAATTACCACATAGGCAGTTTGTACCACTACTCTTTCTACTAACTGGTTTGGTTGCGGTGGTAATAGTTGTTTTTTGTTCATTGAATTTGTTTTTGTTTTTGTTTTTTCCTTGGTAAACAAAAATGAGCACTCTAAGAAGTCTCCAAAGTTTTAAACCATACAAAAGTTCTAGAGAAATAAAATTTTTTTAAAGCATTGTAAAATCAGGCTAAACATATAAGACAATCCTTGGGATCATACCTTAGGGCATCTAGTGCAAGCATATTTTTGTACTATAATTTTTCATGGTTCCATCTGCGTCAAATCTAACTAATGAAAAGCTCTGGTTATTTAGATACTATGATTACTCTAATAGATTTCACTCTATATTTTACTGACAGTCCTATCAGGATAGCCACCAGACTTGCATACAAAAACACATTCTCTACTACTACTTTTTCTACTATTAAAGTTTTATTCAAATGCAGTAGGCTAGAATAGAGATTGGAATGAGGAGGTCAATTAGGAGAAGTTACAAAATCACAAAATCTTAGAGATAGCTTATTTCCTGCACTTTGCTACTGAGAACATAAATGCCCAGAAGAGGATAAGGGATTTCTTCAAGGTCACAGAGTTATTCATAACAGAATCTGAACTAGAAATCAAGTATTTTAATTTTTAAACCATTGAGTCCTATCTCCACTTTTTGAAAGAGTTTTTCGGAAAGATTCTAATGTTAATGTCAAATGCAGGACTTCTAGATGATAGGTTTTTGAGAGACTAGTTCATAATAATGGCATGATTCATTAGAGTCATATTGAAAAGTTTCTATCTCTAAGCATCAGTCTACCCATAGTTTCAATTTAGTGTATCCCAGATGTTTTTAATCCTCATTTTACAGATAAGAAATCTTAGACATAGGACAAGGACTGAACTTTTAATTTTATTAATATAGGGAATTTAAGGGAGAAAACTATTTCATCAGTGCAGGCTATCATGTTCTTTGTTAATCACAGTTAATCATAATCTAGGATCACTGAAAGTTAAATTGTCCTAGATCACTGAAAAGTTAAAGTGACTTGCCCAGAGATCACATAGCCAGTACTTATTATGGAAGATGAACCCAATTCCTCTGTTTCCATGTTCCTTCACAACTCCATTCCAGTGCTCATTCAACCAGGAATGGGAGATAAATAATTTCAAAGGTAAGTGTGCCCCTACCCAGTGGTCTCAAAAGCAAGAGAACACTGTCCAATATAATAACTAAACACAAATAACTTTTCCAACCCAACATACTAAGAGATGGTACTTTTTTATCTAATTAGATATCGATGAGTGCCTGGAACAGAACATTCATTGTGGACCCAATCGAATGTGTTTTAACATGAGAGGAAGCTACCAGTGTATCGACACACCATGTCCACCCAACTATCAACGAGAGCCTGTTTCAGGGTAGGTCTAAATTTCTTATCCTAAATTTTCTTTCTCAAATTATCCCCAAATCCTTTCTCTTCCAACAAATAATAGCTGATAGTCTTAGTCCAACTTGTCTAGTACTCACCATTTCAAAGGGAAGCAATACTACAATCTATTCATTCTCTTATTAAAAAATAGTGCGATACATAAAAACTGATTAAGCAAGAGCTATCACTTACTCCTGGCAGCTATTGTTTCCCATGGCAGAAAACAATCATGGCAGTTAACTTTATTGAATAATAAAGCTTATTTATCCATTGAAATATTTCAGTTTCACTCATTTTGCTGCAGGGCTTTAAGTCCTTTAGGTTTAGAGAACTTAAAGGACCATTTCTATTGGAATATGGAAAGATGAGTCAACATTTCTACATAAAAATAAAAAAAATTACTTTTTAAACTTTCCTATTGTTTACAACATTATTCTCCTCTGGGTTTGGAATAAATAATTATTCTGTTTTCATGGTAAAGAAAGAGTTATTTGGAATCAATGGATGTACTAATATCAACTGAACACCACAGACACTAGGAATTGATCATGGGTTTAATTAGGTGGCATAGGAATATATATATATATATATATATATATATATATATATATATATATATATATATATATACACACACACACACACACACACACAATGACCAGAACCTGGTTGCAACCCAGCCTTCTACTTCCTCTTGATAGTGCCCAGAAATCCCAAAGTATCATGGCCACATTTGTACTTTCTCCTATGTGATCAAGAATCATTTTCAAGATGGGGGGAGAAGAGAAATTTTAACTTTATTAACTAAATAGAAGAGTGTTAAATGGGAAAAATAGGTAAATGATTCATTGAAATGAAAATGATCGTGCAGGATAGAGTAGGTCAAAAAATCTTTGGCTCTCCAAATTTCCACTGCAAAAAAAAAAAAAAAAAAAAAAAGACAGAACATTCTTCAGCTAGAATGTAGAACAGTAGAAATAAATACAAATTGGGATAAGTCAGTTACCCTTCTAAGACAACTTGAGAAGACCCCAAGAAAAACCTAACTCCAGGAGTTAGGGTTCACCCTGAATGAAGTGCACATACCTTCAGGTTGCCTCTGCAGAATCAACAAACAATACTTGGGGACAGCTGAGGTTGGGAGATGGTCACTGCCTTAGAAACTTTCATCTTGTGGACAGTGTAGTGGATCTGACAGTTGAATAGGAGACTGAAGAAGCTTCCATTGTTGAGGGATATCAAGAATAATTATGTAGATCACATGCATCCTGGGCTGCCTGCAACTGCAGTGGAGAAGAAGCTAACACATACTTGATGAGTACAGTGGCAGAGGGAAAGGGACCCTGCTGGCTGTGGATATTTGTAGAAGAGCAGAGTTCCTGCTTTAGTTCCAGAGCAGAAAGAAGAGCTGTAGTTTGCAGTCACCTAAGAAAACTCAAAGAGCAAGATCATTTGCTGGGCATTGACTAGAAGCCCTTGCCATGTAGGAGTTGAGAGGACAGTCAAGGTTGAACTCAGGAGAGATGTCAGAAAATAATAGTGAGAAGGACCTGAGGCTTGAATGTTGTTCTCCATACCTCAGGATTAAAACTTGATTATACTAATAGCTTCTAAAAAACAAAATAAAACAAAATAAATAAAACAAAAATTAATAAGCAAAGGAGAAAGTACCTAACCATAGCCACTATGAAGATAGAAGACCTAGGTTAATATTTGAGGAAGATAATGGAGCTTTAAAAGCCACTCCTTTTTCAAAAAGAAGCACCAAATGGTCCAAAGCACAAAAAGAATTCTTGAAAGAACTTATAAAGGATTTTTTAAATCAAATAAGAGATATCAAGGAAAAGTTAGAAAAAAATATAAACAATCCAAGAAAATTGTGAATGTCAACCAACTTAAAAGAAACTCAAAAATTTAAGAAAGAAAACAGCTCCTTGAAATCTAGAATTGGGCAATGAGAAACTTATTTTATTAAACGCTGACCAACTATAAGGGAATAAGTAAAGTCAAATTGTTTACTTCTTATATGTCAAATCATTATCAGTACTTTTATAGGGATCATCATTATTTAGGTAGTTTGGGGAAAAAAAGGTTTGGGTTGAGCTAAGTATGTTGGAATAGTTCTAAAAGAATAAAAATGTAAGAAGAGATAAAAAGGGAGTAATTATCTCATACAAATGAGGTATAAAAGGAAAAAAAAACCATACAGAAGAAGCTGGGAGGATAGTTCTAGAATCTTAATCTCATCAGAATGGGTGAAAGAGGAAATAACATATATAACTAGAAGAGTATAAAAATCTTCTAAATACAGAAAGAAATAAGAAGGCAAAGAGATAGGGCAGGGAGAAAGAAGATAACAGAATAATTTTTAGCGAGATAGATAAGTTAGGAAATAGAAGGGGAAGGTAACAGGTAGAAGTAAAGTAGAGGAGTAAAGAGGGACAGATAAATAGAATGAGAAGGATAATGAAGAAAAATAGGAAGGAGGAAAATACACAAAAAATAATTATAGCTTAGAACATGAATGGGATGAAGTTACCCATAGAATAGAAATGGATACCAGATTAAAATTCTGAACTCAACAACATGTTGCTTTCAGGAAACACAATAAAAATGAGAGATACACATAAAAATAAAATAAAGGGCAGGAACAGAATTTTTTTGTTTAAAAAAAAACAGGGATGGAAATCATGTTCTCAAATAAAGTTAAAACTGAAGTAGATTTAATTGAAAGAGAAAAATAGAAAAATTATACTATGTATCAACATTGTTTTCGACTACTTAAAATAACTAGACAGTATAAAAAACTTGAGATACCTGCCGAAACAAACATAGAAACTATAGGAACATAAATATAAGAAACTTTTTATACAAATAAAGTCAGATCTAAAAAACTGAAGTAATATTTATTGTTCAAAGATAGGTAAAATCAATATTATTTTAAAAAAATACGATTTTTATCTAATTTATCTATTAATTTAATGTCATCCCAAATAAATCACTAAAAAGTATCTTTACTGAGTTAGAAAAAATAAAGAAAAAAATAATATCTAAATTTTATTTGGAAGAACAAAAGATCAGGGGAAAAAAAGATATAAAGGAAATGGATTCAGTAGCATCAGACCTTAAATTATAACATAAAGTGAGAGAATTTTGAAGTGTAAAATGGATCATTCTGATTACTATAAATTAAACTTTTCTTGTATGAATAAAATCTATGTAGCCAAGAATATAAGAAATGCAGAAAATTGGGGGAGGGGGGGCTTTTTTGAGGCAATTGGGGTTAAGTGACTTGCCCAGTCACACAGCTAGGAAGTGTTAAGTGTCTGAGACCAGATTTGAACTCAAGTCCTCCTGACATCAGGGCTGGTGCTTTATCCACTGTGCCATCTAGCTGCCCCCTGGGGGGAAATTTTTAATAGACAATCTCTCAGATAGGATGTGATTAGGTTGGAATACTACTGTGATGTAAGAAATGATGAGCTGGCTGATTTAGAAAAAATATGAAAAACTTTGGACCTAAAAAGATGCTGTCCACTTTCAGAGAATAAAATTAGTGAAAATAAACATAATAGGATTTGTGTGTGTGTATGTTTCTAAATAGAGTATATACTCTCTCTCTCTTTCTCTCTCTCTCTCTCTCTCTCTCTCTCTCTCATACACACACACAACTATGCTTAAATGTAATCTACTTTAGGATGAGATGGATAAAGG
This sequence comes from Antechinus flavipes, assembly GCF_016432865.1. Taxonomy (NCBI): domain Eukaryota; kingdom Metazoa; phylum Chordata; class Mammalia; order Dasyuromorphia; family Dasyuridae; genus Antechinus; species Antechinus flavipes. The sequence goes on along the minus strand of NC_067401.1, from coordinate 408,589,232 downwards.
GAGGGGGGAAAAAAGTTAAAAGTGCACAACAAAGAAGTAAGCCAACAAGGAAACAAAGAAAAATTGGTCAGCTTTGAAAACAATGTGTAATATTCATCTTCTAGGTTTTCTTGAAATGGAAATTTATTGTTTTATATTGTTACTCTCTTATAAAATTTTTCCTGTTCTCACTTTGTATTTAAGTTTTAATTTTTTAAATTTACCCCAGAAAAAGAAATGCAAATGATCCTGTATATATTTTTTTCATTCTCTTTAGCAGTATGTGGTACAAGGGTTTTTAACTTGGGGTCTATGAACTTAGGGAAAAAATTAAATAACTATTTCTATATAATTGGTTTGCTTTGAATCTCATAACTTTCATTGACTTTACAATATTATTTTCTGTAGTATCTATAGGCTTTACCAGATTTCCAAAGAGTTCCATGACAACAAAATGATTAGCAAAGCTATAGTGTCAATGCCTTTTTATTCAAGGAGTTTTGAGTATTAATATGTCTTACAGTTAAAGGCACTGTGATCTTTTATGTCCATACATGGTCTACCCCCCAAAAAAAAAAGTGTGTTTCTTGCATGCATGAATACACTGTATCTTTATTAAATACACAAGATATCCAAAGAAATGGAGACTTTCTTGGACACAACATTAGGGCAGTAATCATCTAGTTTAGGCAATTATTCCCACACTCTCATCTATAGGAAGAGCAAATGGCTAAAGATAGCATAGAGAAACACACATCATGTAATACCAGCCCAATATTTAGAAGAAGCTGTTATAGTATTTGCTCTCCTTGTTTGTGCACATTGAATATGCTTCAAATTCCAATGGAAATGAGGGCTAGTCCACTTTAAACAAACTTTTATACTCAGAATTTGTCTAGAGCCAAGAATTTAGAACTTTGATTAAACCTCATTATTCTGTAATCATACAGCATGTTTTATAAAGCCTCCAAATTGTCATGCATGAGAATTACCTGCACAATACTTTCTCCTAATTCAGAAACAAATAACTGCCTGTTTTATATGTGTTTATCATCTCCAGGTTCTGTCTTAAAAATTGTCCACCCAATGATTTGGAATGTTCCTTAAGCCCATACGCACTGGAATACAAACTTGTCTCCCTCCCATTTGGAATAGCCGCCAATCAAGATTTAATCCGGCTGGTTGCATATACACAGGATGGAGTGATGCATCCCAGGACGACATTCCTCATGGTGGATGAGGACCAGACAGTTCCTTTTGCCCTCAGGGATGAAAACTTGAAAGGTGTTGTATATACCACTCGCCCTCTGCGAGAAGCAGAGACTTACCGGATGAGGGTTAGAGCCCTGTCCTACAGTGCCAATGGGACCATTGAATATCAGACAACATTCATTGTTTATATAGCTGTATCTGCCTATCCATATTAACGCATGTAGCTTAACAGTATTCATAGTGGAAATACCTGCCCCTTCCACATTGACCTTCCCCTCTCTTTCTAAACAGTTGTAAACTTTGCAACTTGAAAATGGTGCTACGCTCCTTCTCGTGCCTGCCTCAGCACTGCTGAGTTGTTTCCAGTATTCCGTTGATTGGGGGGAGGTGTGTGTGTGTGTGTTTGCATGTGTGTATGTGTACTTGTGTGTGTGTGTGTGTGTGTGTGTGTGTGGTTGTGTGTGTGTGTGTGTGTGCATGTTTAAGGAGGTTTGGAAGAAACTATATTATTTGCTTTATTTATTACACTGGAGCAGTAACTTTCTGAAGATTGTTCTGAATACCCAACAGTGCGCATCAGGGGATATTTGACATAGTAGTTTAGTATTCTGAACTGTTATTACAACCATGTTTCTTCTTTGCAAATATTAATTAAAGGCCTTTTTTTGTTATTTGGCCATATTTAGAATGATGAAGCTGGTTACCAAATAATCTACTCAATACTTATAACTTAAGATCATGGCTTTTCTTCCTATTTATACATTATAATAGGACTTATACATATACTTTCATTTCCAAAAAATGTTTTTTTTTAAAAAAGACATACTACTTACTTCAAAAAAGAACATAACTCCTAGAAAGATTACGCTGTCCCAAATGATGTTCATCTGTTTTACTTAACCTTCTAAATATGGATCTTTCAGTGATTATGTGAACTCAGCTGAACCATTTGTGGATTGTAACCAAAACCATGAGTTCTTCCTCAGAGAATATTTTATGGCATGGATCTGAAATGTTAATATTTTGACATAATCTTTCCATTTATTTAATGCCACAACTTTTACATTCCAATATTCTTTATACACCTGGGCAGTTAAAAAGATTTTTTTAAAGAAACTAATGGAACTGTTTTCCTCCAAACTCCAGCAAGTTTGATTTAGCATAACATTCAACGTCAAAACACTGTACAAGGCGGTGACAGACTCTGGAAGTAATTTGCCAAGATGTATTCTATTTTTAACAAATGTATATATGTTACTTTTATGTGTATTTTCTATGCAATATCTCAGTGGATTTTTTTTATTAAAATACTGTACCAAAAAGTGTTATGCCAAAACAATCAAAATAAAAATTCACATCCCTTTTATTAAGATTTTTGTGAGATCCTAAGTTTTTAATTAATGTAATCAGAATTATATGTTTCCTTCTTTTCCTTCAAGTGAATTGAATAACCTGTCCAAAAAGAGAAGTAAAGTGATTTACAAGATGTAAAAGATATAAAGAGATAGTGTACAAATTCATTGCAAACTCACACAGACTCAAAGCACATAGAAACCTTGGAATAGAACATGATCCAGGACCTTGTGTTCAGACATGTAATGGTATGAAACAATGGTCAGCTTTTTTAAGTATGAGCTTTAATATTTTAAAAAAATTATCTTGCTCCCCCATGATAGTTGTACCATTACTAAAGAAAGGAATGGGGGTGTTAAGGATTTATTAAGTGTTTACTATATACCAGGTACTGTGCTAAATATTGTACCCAACCCTCATTTGTTTCTTTGCTTGTGGTTAGGCATAGCCAATATAATAAAAATGACAATTATTTTTCTTGGTTTCCCAATTGGTCAGGAAGAAGTGGAAAGGTAGGAAGGGGGAAAGAATGTGGGCCTAAAAATAAATAATATTAAATAAAAAGGGGCTTTTTTTTAGTTTATGATAGAAAAAAATTAAATATACACTCATATATTTCTATGTAATATGCATATATGGATATGCAAAATAAATACAAAGTAGTGTGAGATAAAGTTTCATATCCCTTGAGAAGATATGAAAAGTTTCATGTAGAAGGTAGTCTTTCAGCTACATTTTACAGGAAAAGGAGACATAGGTAAGAAAGGTCATGTAAGATGGCCAGTACATATTCGCTGAGATGGAAGAAGACAGAGCAAATCAGTTTAGCTGGATGAAAGAGTATAACTGGAAAAAATAAATCAAATGAGACTAGAAAGATAAGTGGGGGCAAAATTGTGAAGGGCTTTAAAAGCTAGAGAGAATTTATATTATATCATAGAGGCAATAGGGAATCACTGGAGTTGATCAAGTAGATGAGTAATCTGTTCAGATCTACACTTAAAGAAAATTACTTTGATACTAGTGTGTACTGGAAAAGGAAAGGAATAAGAAAAACAGACCAAAACAGGAAGCTTTTTCAATAATCTAAGTGAGAGTCATCATTATCCATATTTGAGAAGGGGTTTAGTTTCATTAGAAATTATAGAGGCAGAAACAGTAGTATTTGGGTACTGGTTAGCTATAGGTCATAAGAAGAGTCACAAATAACCAAGTTTACAACTTTGGAATACTAGAAATATGGTGATACTTTCAATAGAAATAGGGAAATTTGGAAGAGATGTAATTTGGAGATAAAGACAATGAGGTATTTTTTTTAACATGTTGAATGTAAGATGCCTTCAGAATATACGATTTAAATGTCTATTAGGCAGTTGGTAATGAAGAATTGAGGCTCAGGAAAGACTAAATAGGACTAGAGGTAGAGATTCAGGAATCATCACCATATGAATGAAAAATTAAACCCTTGAGAGATGATGTAGTCATTAAGAGATATAGCATAAAGAGAAAAGTAGGATTTTTAGGTCAAAAATCTTAGATTATATCCATAACCAGTACCTATTATTTTAATGATGAAATAATAGCAAAGGGAACTCACATATAGTATACCAACATTTAAATTTACATTTATAGATGGTCTAAAAGTTATGAAGCACTCTAAAAGGGAACAATAAGACAAGTATGAGGAAAGCCAAAGGAAAATAGTGTCATAAAAGCCCCAAAAATGAAAGTATGATCAACAGTAGCAAATTCAGTAGGCAGTTTCCAGAAGGATGAGGACTGAAAAAAGACCATCAGATTTTGTACAGTGAGAAATCTTGGTTACTTTGGAGAGAGTAGTTTCTATTGAGTAATGCAGTTGGATGTCATTAAATGGTAGAGAAGAGAGTAAGAGAAAAAAGTGCAAGAAATATAAAATATTTTTTCTAGAATTTTGGCTGCAAAATGTGGGAAAGATAAAGTGATAGTTTGGAGGTATTTTAGAATATAGCAGAGGCTTTTTTTTTTAAAGAATAAAGAAACTTGGGCATAGTTGAAAGCAATAACAAGGGAAGCAATAAATAGGAAGGGGTTGATAATTACCTAGAGAGGATGCTGGAGAACACCAAAGGAGGTGAGTTCAGGGGCATAAGTAGATAGTTTAGATTGTTTAATTGAATCCAGAAGCATATATACAACATATTTTCAGTACCTTTCCTTATGTCTATTTTTTATTAATTATTAAGTGTTAATGTACATGTTGACTGTGTGTGATTCTGACTAGTTCATTTTTGAAATATTTTATCCTCTGAAAGATAAAAAAAAATTCTATGATTATCACAGTTTTTTATTATTTACACTTATCATGAGCAAATTGAGAGCCATCTCCACTCCAAATGTTCAAATGGACTATTTATGCCTAACCTGAGTCTTCTGAGCTCATATTGGTTGATTCATCCAGTCAGACACATCATACCATGACCCCATTACATTGATAACATTTTGATCCTCTTCAAGCACAAAAGACAATAACTACCAACCAACCAATCATGAGGAGACAAAGTAAGATGAAGATGTGATCTATTAAATGGTCTTTGTTGCTGTCTTGGATATATGTGCCATAGTAGCCATAGTGCTGGACTTGGAGTCAGTAATGCTTGGTTTTAAATCCAACTTCAGACACTGTTGATCTCATACTCTTTTTGAGACTTTCATGACCCTGATCTCCTTTGGCTTTTCACATACTTGTCTAACTGTTTATTCTTATTTCATCATCAGAATGATAGATCTTAATTATGGATATAGTCTAAGATAGACTTAATCTACTTTTCTGTTTATGCTTCATCTCTTGGTAACTACATCAGCTTCTACGGTTTTAATTTTTCATTCCTATGCAAGTTATTCAACCTTTAAATTTCGGTTTCTATAACAATAAGATGGAAATAATAACAGTACCTTCCTAACAGAGTTGTAAGGAACAAATGAGATAATGTTTTTAAGTGCTTTGCAAACTTTAAATTGCTGTTATTATTGCATGATGAAATCAGTTCCATCAATTTCTTTGTTTTAGTCTCTAAAAAGAATCTCTGGGCCTACTGTAATTTCCTTAAATTTTGTTGCTTGTATTATAGCAAGACTGTCACTACTGCTATAGTTTCAGTCTTCTGGCAATATACCAATTCATTGATTACTGGACAATATTCTCACATATAGCATACCAACAGTTAAATTTACATTTATAGATGGTCTAAAAGTTATGAAGCACTCTAAAAGCATATGGAATTGATGCCAACCTGGAGAAAAGTCTCTAGAAGCATATCCTGTAGTTCTTTCCTTATTCCTATTTTTATCATTGACTTGAATAATATAAATTATGTTTGCAAATGACAGAAATAATATAATTGGGGATAATTCTTAGAACTCAGAAAAGTCTTGATAGATCAGGATTTTAAATCAGATACTTAATAAGTATCCTTTATTCAATCCTATTATGGTTATAAAGAATCAATTCTCAAATTGACCAAAATGATGATTACATGGCTAGACAATGATTTAAAAAAAAATGTCTTGGGGATGTGGGGAAAGGGAGGGGATGGCAGACTGATACTCATTATGAGTCAGGAGTACAGGTCAGCCAAAAATGAAAATATGGCCTTTGTATCTGAAGTAACACATTCAATTCTGGATCCATCTGAGGAAATTCATTAGTAAACTGGAGGACAATCAGGATGATGAGGGGATTCAAAACTATATTAAGATTAGTGGAATAAACTATCGGTATTTAGGTTACATGAGAGAAAATTTAGAGAGGCAAGAGGATGGATGAAGGTCATGAATAGCAGCTGCAAGTAATTTTAAATGTTGTTATGTGGAAGAAGCAGAATTAAATTCATTCACTTTAGCACCAGAGGGCAGAACTAAGCCCAGTAAGTAAAGTTTCTGGTCAGATTTAGGATTTGAATAATTAAAAAATTTCCTAATAGAGTTATACAAAAGTGAAATGACTCCCCTAAGTGATAGAGTTTCTCTCATACTGAAGGACTCCAAACAGAGCTGGATAATCATTGTCAAGGATGTTAGAGATAGATTAGAAGAGAGAACCTCTGAGATTTCCTTTCAACTCTGAGATTCTTTAAGTCTAGGAACCCATATCCCCCTGTCCAGTGTTCTACAAGCAAATTCTTCTTCATATTCTTTTTGTTTTTCTCCTCTTTCTTCTTTATCATCTTCTTTTTTTCCTCTCTTTTGGTTCTCTTCTCCTTCTCCTCTTCTTTCTTTTACTTCTCCTTCTCTTCTTTCTCTCCCTCTTCTTTTTTCTGTTGTACAGAACTTGCCAGGAAGACTTGGATTCAGGTACTGCCTCAGACACACTCTAGCCTTGTAATCAGGTGCAAATCATTCAACTTCTCAGTGCTATAAGCAACTTTTAGAAGTTGCTGAGAAGGTAGCAACCTCCATTTACAGAAAGCAATTTCCTCCCTTAAATATGCAATGAAATGACAGTATTTACCCATTAAAGCTCTAGTGATAAGCTCCCTTTTACATAGTGCTTAAGGTTTACAAAGTGATTGGTATGCATTATCATAATTGCATTTGATACTCAACAATATTTTCTTCTGTAAATGCCATTATTATTTCCATTTTCTAAATAAGCAAACTGAGGATGAAAGAGGCCACAAATAAAGGCAATCAAAGGAAGGATCTGAATTTGGGACTTCAAGTCCAGAATGATGTTACTACCTACTAATTGGGTTAGGGACTATTGACTTTAATCAGTCTGGGAAGAGCCCTCCTTCCACAATTTGGATATTAGTATTATAGTTCAAAACGACTGGAACACAATTTCCAAATAAATGATGACTGATGTAAAAAAGTACTCTCAAAGAAAGTAAACTAGGGGACAGATTAAAGAACAGATGCCCTTAATGAAATACTTACCAATTATATGAATGAATTTTAAAAAAATTAAAAGATTTAAGAACTAGATAATGTATATTGTTCTTTATCAATCGAGATAGTTTGAGACACACCTATTTGACGCATAAATGATATTATTAGAAAACCAATGACATGACAAATGCAAGTGAATTGGATATAATAAGGCACAACTGCTCAAAGTCGGTAGTTTATATTTTCATAGATGTAGCAGAAACTGGACCTGGTGGAAGAGAAGGGGATATCTCAGGGGTGTTTATCTGAGGAGCAAAATTTTGCTCCTGATCTGGCACATGAGAGATTGACATGTGACATAACATTTTAAGGTTCGCAAACTACTTTACATATGTTATCTCCTCTGAGCCTCACAAGAACTCTGAATTAGATAAGTTAATTATACCTATTTTGTAGATGAGAAAGCTGAAAGTTAGAAAGTCAGTAACTTGCTAAGAGTCACATAGTTAGCAAATGGAACTGGGCAACACTGGGACTCAAATCTTCCTGATTCTGAGTCCAACTTGTTGGAGCCAGGTTTCCCCAGCTTCCTTTAAGCCCCAATTAAAATCCCATCAACAGGAAGCCTTTCCAATCCCTCTAAATTCCAGTACCTTGTCTTTGTTAATGATTTCCTATTTAATTTATTATATAACTTGCTTTACATATATTTGATTGCAATTGTCTCCCCCATTAAATTGTAAGCTCCTTAAAAAAATAGACTGCCTTTTACCTCTTTTTGCATCTTCAGGGCTTAGCACAGTGCTAAGGTCTTTAATAAATGGGTACTGACTGATTAATGACTCTCCCCACTATGGATAACTTGCTGCCTAGTAACCCCAGGACTCAGTAGTAGAAAGTGTGCTCAGATCTAGGTCAAAACATTCTCAAATTTGCTAGGGTCAGATGGGATAAGAAATCTAGTGATCCTTGACAAGTCTATTAACTGCCCTCAGTTTCAGTAGTCTCATTGAAAAATGGGGATAATAATAATAACAATAATAATAATAATAATAATGTGAACCTCATAGGATTGGGAGGTTCAAATAATATGTAGAGTGTTTTATAAATCTTAAAGTACCACATAAATGCTGGTTATTATCATTATCATTATTATTATTAAGACTGGAGTACCACAGCCTACAAACTACTAAGCTAAACAAATAAGACTATGTTTTTAGCTCTCTGGGTCATCTTTTCCTATATTTCTCTGCTTTTAGAAGAAAAAAAATGTCACTTGTTTTCCTCCTATATAGAAGTGAATTCCATTTCTATCATAGCCACAAGGAAGAATCTTAAACTGACACACACAGTTTTTAAAACAGATGAGAAACTAAAACCAAAGTGAGGATAGTTAAACAACTTGAACTATAATCAAGTAAAAACACTTAAACAAAAAGGGTAAGTTAGAGAAGAGAAAAGATGCCAGAGGTGGAGCAAATAAGAATAACTATCATTTAAAGAGCACTTTAAAGCCTATAAAGTTTCACATAAGTTATTTCATATAAGTCTTACAATAATCCTTGTGAATCTTATTCTATGTGTAGGATTATTCCCATTTTTCAAATGTGGAAATTGAGATTTGGAGATCATGGGATTGTAAATATGCTGCTAAGAGGTATTTTAGGTGATATTTAGTCTTCTCATTTTAAAAATTAGGAAACTGACACAAAGAGTAGACTTGCCAAAGTCAAAGAAATAGTAATGATCTCATTCAAATCAAGGTCTTCTTGATCTTGGGAAGTGCTCAAATGGATATAGTGGATAGAACTAGACTTGGAGTTAGGAAGTCCTGAGTTCAAATCAAGCTTCACACTTTTACTACCTGTGTGACCCTGGGCAAGCCATTTATCCCTGTTTGCCTCATTTACTCAAATGAAAAATGAGTTGAAGGAAATTACAAACCTAGTATCTTTGCCAACAAAACCCCAAAGGGGTGTCATGTGTAAGTGAAAGAACAATAATTTGTTGAATGGAAGTGCTTTTATTTGTTTTTTAAAGTAAGAAAGTGCCACAACTAGGAATTCAGCAAGTGCTAGCTAAACCAAGTATCTTTCACTTCAAGGTAGTTTTCCTGTTCTTTAATTCTTCATTTGTCCTCCCTTTACTTCTATTCAAGGCAACTCGTCTTAAGGGAACTTTTACAGCAAAGAAAGTATATTTCTGCTGCTGCTCATCGGGGGAAAGGGGGTGGGTAGTCCAGAAGGAGGGCAGAACCATGAAGAAATAATGGAACCAGATTTTCCCATGTGGCAATGGTTATGCAGATGTACTATATTTGGCCCAAAGACCTTGATGAATGTGAGACGCAAAAGACTGATACTTTTAACCATTAAGGGTACTTTCCTTGCTAAAAGGAAGTAATAAATGTGGAAATCATTATATACCTCAGTTCCTTAACTGTTACATCTTGGCTCTATCTGATCTGTTTTAGTTCAATTTCAGGAATCAAAGCTTTATGCAACAAAGCCAAAGTCTCCAAATTTTATCAAACCCAAAGGATTCAGTTTGGTTTTGTGGTTTACCTCAGACCTGTGATTTCATTAGAACAGATATCTCCTACTGTGGACATTCCCTCTACAGATGAAGTTCTGCAAATCACTTGTTATAGTCTTAAATGGTTAGTTGGGGCACCCAGAAAGGAAGTGACTTTAGTAATTACCCATACTTACCCATACTTATTTATGAAATAGTGTATCAGAGGCAGGATTTGATAGGAATTTTCCTCATTTTGAGCCATATTGTCAGTGGCTAAACTAGCCAAAAGGAGAATGTGGCTTATAAGATTGTGTTATGTCAAAGATCCTAAAAGAATATAAAAGGAAAAGAAGAATATACTAATGTAGAAGAAGGAAGGGAAAAGATGAGGAAATTATTTCACAAATTAAAATTGGAATGCCCAAGTATAAGAAGAATGGGGTGATAGGAAAGACTAAAACTTGAACATGTCAAAACAGGAAAGAAAAAATGCACCCAAATTATAACATGTCTATTTCACTCAACAGGAAAACAGGAGGAAAAGGAAGAAAGGAAGATGGAGAAATAAGGAAAGCAGGTTAATAGAGGGATTAGTCCTAAGCAAAATAAACTCTAAGGATGTACAGAAAAATTCATAATAGCCCTTTTGTGGTGACTTAAAAGTGAAAACTAAGGGGGTACTCACCAATTGAGGAATTGCTAAACAGATTATAATATGGTATATGGATGTGATATAAGTTATTGTGCTTAAAAATGATGGAAATGGTTTCATATGGAAAGATTTGTATGAGCTGGAGTAAAGTGAAATGAGAAGAACCAGACAACAATTTGTACTCTAACAATTGAAATATAAAAATGGACTTAAAAATCTGAGAAACCATAATTCCAGAGGATTCTTGACAAAATATGTTACTTTCCTCCTGATTGAGAGGAAACAAATCCAAAGTGTAGCCTAAGGCATATTTTTGGACATGATCAATAAATTTATTTTCCTTTGCTATGTATGCTTCTGACAAAGATTTCATTTTCTTTTCCTTTTGAATTGAGAAAAAAAAACAATTTTAGAAAATGGAATACAGTAGGGATAGCATTGGCTTTGTGAATAGGAGGTGGGCTCAATGGATAGAACAGTGGGAGTCAGGAAGACTCGTTTTTATGAGTTCAAGTCTGGGCAAATCACTTAACCCTGTTTGCTTCAGTTCCTAATCTACTAAATAAATAAGCTGGAGACAGAAATAGCAAACCAGTATTTTTGCGATGAAAACTCCAGAATGGAGTCACAGAGAGTTGGACATGATTTAACAACAAAACAATAGCTCTGTAGGATAGAGCTACATTCTGGATGCCTTTGATTGCCAACCAGATAGTTATATTTACTTAACATGTCTGGCTTAAAGGGGAGAAAGCTATGAGAGAAACACGAAAAGAGCAAACTTTAGCTAAATAAAGAAAAAGAAATCATAAAAGTGCTTTGGAAGAATGTAGACTAATAAAATTGGTCAGAGGTTAAATTTGGGGATTTTAAAAAATTTTGGTCATGGAGAGAAGAGGAGTTCAGTTCCAATTGTACCACAGGTATTTACTAGATGTGTGCACTTACTAGCTCTCAGAAAATCACTTATTCAGTCCTTATCTATAAAAGGAGAAGATGGTACTTATCAGTTGATCACTCATGCCTCTTGAACACTCAGTCTCTTCTCTCTGGGTTTTCATCACAGCATTGCTTGTCCTCACTTTTGCTGTCTCATCATGCATAGAATATCCCCAAATATGTGTTCCACACAGCTTTGTCCTAGGCATGTGTATTCTTTTACACTCTCTTTCTCTGAACTCTCTCTCATCTGTTTCCCCCTTCCTTCCTCCCTCCCTCTCTCTCTCTTTCACACACACACACACACACACACACACACACACACACACATCCTTTATCAACTCCCATGGGTTTATTATTTCTGTTCCAGTTCTAGCTTCTCCACCAATCTTCAGTTTCATATCATTAATGGTGCATTAGATATTTCAAATGGGATATCATAGGGATAGCTAAACACCAATACTTTTCTTGTTGGTATAAACATTTGTACTCATTAAATTTTCCCCCCAAACCCTTCTTTCTTGCTAACTTTCCTACATTTGTTGAAGGTGCCACCATCCTTTCTGTCAAGTTTTTAACTATGATATTTTCCCAAATTCTTAATTCTTCCAAATAGATGAAGATAGATTAGACAGACAGACTGACAGACTGAAAGATAGACAGACAGATGAGAGATGGATGGATGGATAAATAGCTCAATCTCCACTAACCTTGCCATTTTTACCTCCAGAACATCTCTCACATTTAAGATAACTATTACCTTAGTTCATGGCCTAATTACCTCTTCTCTAGATTATAATAGCCTTCTAAATGGTCTTCCTGCCTCAGGTCTCTCCCCATGCCCATCCATTCTCCACACTACTTTCAAAATGATTTTCCTTAAGTACAAATCTGACTTTATCAGTACCTACTGAATCCACTTCAGAGGTTCTGTTACCTCTATGATAAATATTAACTCTCCTGATCTTTTATCACCTGTCCCCAAACTACCTTAGCAACTTTACTGGGAACTACACTCCATCTTATTCTTGGCAATCTAACCAAACAGTTCTCTCTTTCTCATACACATGAAGTCACATTTCCCATCTCTGTGTCTTTGCATTGGCATTCCCCAAGACCACTACTGTCTGATTGAAATAGAAACAAATCCCCGTGAGCCATAGAAAACCTCAAATTAATACAATCTATGTTGTATGGTATTTTTATTTAGTTAAACGTTTTCCAATTACATTTTAATCTATTTCAGGCATACTGGGAATTTAAATGGAATTTGAGTCAATGGACTCTGAATTTGATGTCTATTCAAGCCCTTCTTATATCTACTTCCTTCAAGATGCAGTGCAAGTTGGGGATGGAGAGGGAAGAAAATAAATTTATATGATAATTTTGTTGAAAGCAATAGCACAGTATGCATGATAGATTTGCAGTTTCATGTACAATCGTCTCTTTTATTGTACTATATTATGGAAATACTTATTTTATTCCATAATTTAAATTATTAAAAAAAAGATGTAGTACAAGTACCACCTGCTACATAAATCTTTTCCTGATTTCCCCAAACTACTAATACCCTTCTCCCAAGTTACCTAATATTTAACTATGTATTTATCTGTACTTACAGTATTTATAAGATTCTAGGGAATATAGCAGAAAGAATTCTGGACTTAGAACATGGAAGACCTGAGTTTATATCCTGCTCAAATACTTACTAGCTGGGTGACGATGATGAAGTCATTTAACTTCTGTCCTCATCCCTAAAATGAGGATCATAGCATCTACTAAGCAGGGTTATTGTAAGGGTCAATGAGATCATATGTAAAGTTCTTTGTGCACTTCAAAATACTATATAGTTTCTAGTTATTATTGTTATTGATTTCCTTATACTCAGTATATATGGAAAAACATATATGTGTATTTATCTTCTCCATTATAATATAAACTCCTGTCAGGAGTACTTAAGCTCTATATGTATATTTCTAATATATAATACATAGTAGAGGATTAATAAATCTTATTGATTTATTGATTGATGAATCTCCCAAATTCTCCAGAAAAAAAATTATCTTTAAAATTTTCACATCTTTCAGATATTAGCAATAGTATGTTTCAACAATTTATTCCCAATAAACTTAAAAAAAGAGACTACTCCTTAAAATATATATCTTTTGAACACACAGGACTTAAAATATGATGATCCCATGCATTTAGTAAGATGTTACTTCAGTTTAAAAACCAGTTATGTCATTCTATAAAATTAATTTTATAAGGAATTTCAATTCTTATAAAAAATCCTATTTTCTATTCATACAAAAAATGTGTACAAAACATAGATAAAATTGAATAACAGCTCTCTTGGGACCCAAATTGAACATTTGACTTTAAATTTTTTTAAAAATGTTTAAATTTAAACATTTGACACATACTTAAAAAGTCACAATTTCTTTTAGTATCTTGTTATGTCAACAAAAGGGAAAGGAGGCACTTTTCTTTAACCTTTCTCACAAGGAGTGTGGGACAAAGCCATTTTCTAATCTTGCTCTTTGGGTTTAATTTCCTTCTGTTCTTTATCTACACACACACACACACACACACACACACACACACACACAAACACATAGTCTTAGAAGTTAGGTTGCTTCTTAGCAAATATACTACAAAATATTTTATCGTTTCTGTAGATTTTTTTAATTGAATTTTTCTTTTTAGTTCTCTCTGTTGGGTCTTGTTAGTACCACAACAAAGTTGATGATTTGTATATTTATTTTATATCAGGCAACTTTGTTGAATATATTGTTTCAATTAATTGTTACAATTCTTCAGGATTTTCTAAGTAAATCAACATATCCTCTACAAAAATAAATCATTTTGATTCCTTTTATCTATTATGCTTGTGGCCTTAGTTTCCCTCACTTTTAAAGGTTTGCTATATCCTAAGCACTGGAATGAAGAGAAACAAATAAAGAAGCAAAACAGCCACTGCCTTCAAGGAGTTTACATTCTAATAAGGAAAGACTGAATATAGGGGGAGAGCAGTCTGGAAGCTGTAAGTTACAGTGTTGGTGAAAGAAGCCAAAAGGCATTCAACTGTTGGTATGTCCTTTCTAGAGACAACACTAGTCTTGACTAGATTATTGTTCCTAGAGTAAGGTGGGGAAAGCATCAAGAAGGGAACAAGTACATATTAAGCACCTACTGTGTGCCAGGCATTGTGAAGACCCAGTTAGGACCCTGGATGCCTTAGAATCAGCTGGAGTCAAGATAAGCAAAAGTCCTCAGTCTTTATTCTTGGTCTTGGTAGAAGTGAAGGAGATGGATGCAGGATTTCCACGATCTTCCTTTTCTTCATCTACTGCCAGTTACTCTGACTTGTCTTACTCCACCCCCTAATCCCACAATTCTCTGCATAGACAAAAAGATTGAGCCAGCACAGGATAGTGGGAAGGGCCATTTTCCAAGCATATGTATTGTTCAATTGGTAATTAGCCTAAAGTGCTCGGTTGTCTGATCCCAGTGCATCAACTCAGAGTTTCAGCCCTTTACAAGGCATTGAGCTAAGCACTTTACAAATATTAAAAGGCAAAGGTGGGCAGGTAAAGTGAACAACAGGCAGCATGGCAGAACACATGCATAGGTAAGAGACTGGAGCTAGCTAACTAGAGGGAGTTCTCACTAATCACCATGACCTTGGATGGGAGATAAAAGAACTGATGGGGAATACAGAATCAAAGAAAAAGATTGTGAATCTGGAAAAATTGTGTTATAGATAAGGAGTAAAGTCAGGAGAAAAAGTAAATTTAGGAGGAAAGATAGAACTTATTTTTAGATCTATATTTGAAATGTCAATATTATACCTAGAAATATTATCCAATTTAGAGATACAGATCTGGAATTTCAAACAGAGGTAAGGATAAATATGGAAATAATTTGCTTGTGGTATTAAGTGGGCAAGAATAAGATTTCCAAGGGAAAGAACACCAAGGATAGGCCAGTATAAATAGTTCAGTCCTGAAATTAGTTAACAGTAGGGGATTTAATTATCCTTATCATAGGATGAATTCTCAGCAAAAATATAGCACTACTTCAGAAAAATGTGGTCTACCCTGTTTGGACATACAGAAAAATACAAGTCAGATCAGCAGGGAAGAATATGGTGAATCTAGCAACAATGGAATATCTCTAAGTTTAAAGGGCCTAAACTCCTCAGGGTTCTAAATAGCTTTCAAGAATAGACCCTATAACTATGTGTCTACTGTCAACAAGATAAACCTAATTTTGGAGAGGCTCATCATCAAATTGGATCCTATCTCATTAAAATGTTGGCCACAGAACGCTAGAGACAATCTACTAAATTATGTGATAGCCTCTTTTAGGAACTTAGCAGACTAGAAATACAGCTCAAAGCCTGGAGCTTAACCTTTTAGGCCAATTAAGTCTCCAGAATGATTTCAATACCTATTAAAGGGAGAGAAAAGAGAAAAAACTGGTCTAAACTGGGTGAGATAAACTTGGAAATCTAGCCTAGCCTTTATGATAGAAACTTGAATTTCTATAGGGAATCAGAAAGAAATTTCAGACCCTGGGTCAAAGTCTAATACTGGAAGGTATTCCAGGATTGTGCCAGGCTTCTTCTAGGAAGGTGTTGCCAGGAGAGGAAGAATAGTAAATAGGTTGATACTTTAGAGGAATGGAACTCTGGAGAAATATACTTGAAACAAGGATACTTACAATAAGGTGTTTACTCAGTGTGATTGATGAGATAATAGTTCTCTAGTTCACATATATCTAGTATGATATAATGATATAATCACTCTAATTTGATATAATCACTCTAGTTGGCATATACTCAGTATGTTGTAATAATGTAATTGTAATAGGGTAGAGTTAAGGGCTGAGAGAACTGGGGCCACAGTCAATCAGAGTGAACAGACTGAGGGAGACAATAAAGACTCTAGACACTATTCCCGACCATCCTCATGGTAACTATCCTGCTGAGACCAAAGCCCCTCCAGAGGACCTTCAGAAAGCTAGTCTGGACATTACAGTTACTTACCTGGGCTACTACCATGTAGTGGGGGACAAGGGAAAGGAAAAAAAGCCACATGTTAGATTTCTATTTTGTTTATTAGATTATTAGTTTTTTATATCTACTGAAGAAACATAAGTGCTATCAATGCCCTATAAATTTCATTACTTTGAGGCAAAACTCCACTTGCCCTGCCCTAGTTACAGTGCTAGTAATCTATTTTTCTTTATTCATATAATATAGTTTTTTAAAAGTGAGGCTATCTGTAAATTATGGTACTGGGCTACCCTATGTACAAGAGAAATTAGAATATTTTATTCTGTTCTTATTGGTTTTCAAGTCCCCTACCACATTCAGCTATAAATTTATTGAATGAATAGCAATGAATATTAATAACTGAAATTTAGAGTACTTTACAGGAGACAAAGTGTTTTATCTGTGTTGGACTAAATGACTTTATTGAAGTCACAGGACTGGTAAATGATAGCCACAGTAATTGAAGTCCCTAAGAAAGAGTTAACATAGCATATCCTAAATATACATAGTATGCATGAAACATCCTGGATTTGCACTTAAGTCCTAACTATATACTACCTGTGTGTCTTTGAAAAGCTATTTTAAGTCTCTATAAACTTCAGTTTTCTCATCTATAAAGAGAGGTCATCAGATTAGATGAGAACTGAAGATCCTTCCAGCTCTAGGTCTATAATCTAAGGTCCTCAGTGTTCCTGCTACTATGGTACAACTATATGGCCCCATGATGTCTTTAAGCTAATAGGGTCTACCCTGTGGCCTCCATTTCCAGCTCATTCTCAATCAAGCACAAAACAAAAAACAACAACAATGGAATCCACATCTGCTGAACCAAATTTATATTTAAAGTTGTTCCATGTGTAGGAGCAACAACATGGAAGATCAAATTTGACCATGAGTTTTTCCAGCTCTGCAGGGATTTGAAAAAATGTAAAAACAAACTGAACTGTGTACCTAAAACATTTTCTTTTAAAAAAGAAAAACTATATCTGTATTAATATAAAAGTGAGGGAAAATTCATTAGCATTATATTTGAAATGTATAAAGAATTCTTATTCCCCTTCCTCCATATTTTGAATATCATATTATAATCTTTAAAATCACTTAAACAATTGTATTGATATTTTATTTTTATATTACTCTCGTTTTCACATATGTCCCTTATCCAGATACGTAGATATATAGATATAGATATAGATAGATAAAAAACAAAAAACCCTTTTAAAAATTAGAAGAAAAAAAGTGGTTCCACAAAACTAACCAACAATCAACTGAGTTTGACAATACATGCAGTGTTCAACACCCATCATTCCCCTCTTTCTAAGAGGAAAAGACAGAAATGCACAGTCTCCCCTCTAATCCTAAGTACAAATTTATAATTACACCACATTCAGACTCTTACCCCTTTTTTTCTTTTTTGGCTAATACACATTTTTAAAATATCAAACGACCTTTTGGTGACTGATCCAGTGATTAGGTGCAACATTAGAATTACACTTGGAGGAAACATACAGAAGCCAAGTGTTCTGTACTAATTGCTTCCAAACTGAGTCATAGAGCACACTGGCAACGAGGGAGTACCATCAGGACATATAACTGGTGGAAATGATTCTATTTTTCCAGTTGCCATATTCTGCCAACTTCTCTGTTTCAAAATCTGTATTCTCAGAATAATGCTTGAGAACTGGGAAAGCCCCCAGAATGTGTTTTGAACTGCTGCCTTCCTCTCCCATTCCCAAGCTCTCCTTTGGCCTTTTATACCTCAGTAGGCTCTGCTTAGCCCGTTGCATCGGATCCCTTGCCAACTTCCTCCCCTTTCTAAGCAGCCAGCTCCCAACAACATGAGTCATATCCTATTAAGTGTTGTCTCGTCTTCCTAATACCCATCAATGATGTTTCCAGGACACACGCACAGAAACAAACCACTAAAATAAAAATTATAGATGGGGAGGGAAGTATTTCCAAGACCACTGAATCCAACCTCAAAAGAAATCTTATCTACAACAGTCCTACAGGACTTCATTTGAATCCTTCAGAGATGGGGAGCACAGTATTACCTGAAGTTCCAATTTCAGTTTGGAACCATTCATTTAGGAAGTTTTTTCTTTACAGCAAACTCAAGTTTCTCTGCCCTTGGATCGAGTGGAATGAGCAATCCTTCTTTTCTCTGATAGTCTATCAAATACTGTGAAACAGCCATTATTTTCTTCCTCTTCTCTCAGGTCTTCTTTTCTCCATGCTAAAACATCTCAAGTTCAACCAAATCTTGACATAGTATGGACTCCCTTCAACTTAGTCACCCTCTTTGAGACATGCTCCAGATTGCAAAAGTCCTTTCTAAAATTGGGCACTTAGCAATGAATACATTACTCAAGATGTCTGAGCAGGGAAGGATGCAGAGCAAGCCCTAAACTCTGCTGGTCAAGACAGAGCCAGAGATGTGTAAGCAGAGAATCAGTCTGCGGTATTGCCAGGTGCTGGTACTGAATGTCAGAATAAACTCTAAATGATACCTCAAGTTGGCAAGACAGAATTTAAACAGCATGACACCAAGGAAGGCATTAGGTCAGAGATCAGAAAACATAGAAGAAAATGGAAACAAATAGATTTTCCTTTCTTATGGTTTTTCTTGTATAATATGAAAAACATTGAAATGTGTTTTAAAAGATTGTACATGTTTAAACTACATCAAATTGATTGCTATCTTAGAGAAGGAGGAGGGAAGGAAGAAAAGGAGAAAAAAAATTGGAACACAAAATCTTATAAAAATGAACATTGGAAAATTATTATTTCTATCACTCTCTTTATTTGTATTTTTGCTTATCTATTCAAAAGTGCTAACTATTTCAGACTTATATTGTGTATTTGGGGAAAATAAAATACTATCAAAGAAAGAATACATAGCAGAGTGCAAAAAAGCTAAAAGATTCAAAAGAAAAAAGAAAGACTATTCCCAAGATAAAAGTAAAGATTTAATGGGAACTTAAAATCATGAAGGAAGGAAGATTGAATTAATATCCAATAGACCAAATTCCCTAATCTCCTATAATTGAATCAGTATTGTTTGTGAGAAGCTGAACAAATGGGGAGAGAGAAAGTATGTCTTATAGGGTTTAACAGTGAAGGGATGATATGAAAATCACTTAACAAGAAGAGGTACAGCGAAAGAACAAGAGAAAAGCAACAGAAGGAATGGAACTGAATCAGGCAAAAAGAATGGGCATTCTTCCAAGAGACAGGAGAGGAAAGATAGGGATGAGAGTATGGGAAGAGAAGAGAAGAAATTATTTTCTCTTCAGGAAATTAAGACAGAGGGATGAAGAAAGCATAGGAAAGGTTTTATCTTTTCAAATTTTTAGAGACCCATTGACATGTCCTATTCTCTCAGGTTCTGTAAAAATTGTGCATAGGTTAATATGAGTTTTCAGTATCTCTTACTCCCCAAAGCCTAGAAATTCCTTTTTTCTCTTTCATTCCAGTTTACAGAAGAATGACATGTTGCTGGGGTTCAGAAGGCTAGGCTCAATTCATATTAGTTACCAGTCCCAAGACTTCTGTCCAAAAGAATATGGGCTAAGTACTCCAAAGACATGTTAAAAAAAAAAAAAAGTAGTTTATCTGAGACACTGCAAGCAGAGCTTCTCAACTAATAATTTGGTGTGCTGAAGAATCTGTGATACCTTAAGAGTCCACTTCAGAGCAGACTATCAGCTTTCCTGGTCATTTAGAGGCTGAGACTCAATATGGTTCTGAGTATCTAAAGTTTGGCAGTAAGATTACCAAAACCCACACTCTATTGACACAGCTTTAAGAATCTAGGATTACCTCCATGTCACAGTGAGACTTTGAAACAGGACTTTAAAAATTATTGACATAATTTTTACATTGCTTTCATTTTCAAATATATCCTCCACTCCTTCTATAACAAAGAATTCAAAACAAAAAAGTAATTTCAGCAAAAGTAATTCATTAATCATTTCTGACAGCATGTACAATATTCCACATCTATATTATCTCACTTTGTCAAAAAAAAAAAAAAAAAGGCAGGAAAGGAATTTTCCCAACTCATTCCCACAGTTAAGCTTGGTCATTATTATTAGTGATCAGTCCTTCACCTCTTTTTTGGCCTTTCCATTAGCATCTTTATAATTGTATCTTGTCTTTATGATCCTGATTATTTTATTCAACATCAAAATAATCAGGATCATAAAGACTACCTGTTTCTCCACATTCATCATTTCTTGTAGAACAGTGATTATATTGGAGCAAATGGCTAATGAAGAGGGCCACTAGGCAGGCCATGAAACATGGAAATCATTCCCTGTAAATATATTTTTACTTGTCTGTATATGTATAGCTTACAATCATCTGAATGTTGACATTTGATGTAGGCATTTTTCTAAAAAAGAGCCTTTAAAATACTTGTCAATGTTTTCCAACTTACCAGAAAGTAATTTATATAAACATATACAGAGACAATGAATATCAAAATATTGTGGGGGGAGAGGAGGCATCTATTTATCATTATAACACAATGCTGTTTAATATGCCTGAGACAGCACTTTTGAATAGAAAAGCAAAAATAGAGTCCTAGGAAGTAATTTTTTCTGTCTCATTTTTTTTTTGTTTATGGAATTGTTCAAGATTTTTAATCTATCAACTGGCTTGCAGATACTAATTTTAAATATCTTATACACAGTTTTCAGTTGAAACCATGTATTTCTAAATGCTGGAGATTCCTTCCTAGAACCCGGTGTTCTCTATTTGAGGTGCCTTCCATGAAAACTGTGATTTACAGGGATCATCCCCCCTATGAGAAAGGCAAGGGAAAGAGGCTACTATACAAAGAAAAGTTTTGATTCACTGGAAAGCACTGGCCATAATCCACATAATCAGGCCAGATCACAGATCTCCAGCTGGAAGGGTCTTTAAAGGCTATCCCCAAGATAGACTCCTGTTCTCTTACCATAATTCTCATAATATGAAATCTGAAATTAATTTATAATCTCTAACATGAGATTCTTTAGTTTAAATAGTTTACTTATAGGAAGTTTAAAATTTTGATATTGTCACACCAAAAGGCATGCAGGAGCAATTGGGTGATCATAGGCAAGGTATAATCTCTTTGGAAATCAATTCCTTCATCATGAAACAGGGAGACTATTTGTACCCCTCAATGGAATAAGCCCCTTAAGCACAGGAGACTGTTTTATTTGGGCCTTTGAATTCCTATCACTTAACACTGTGATTGGCCCATAATATTTAATAAATGTTCACTGGTTGATTTATTGATGATATTGTTTGCTTCATGAAGTTGTAAAAGAAGAGTTTTTATAAACTGTGCAAGTCTGTGATAGTATGAGTTTTTATTAAGCATTGAAAACCATGAATTTTTTTTTTGTTTTTTTCCCTAAGAAATCTGAAAATAATCTGGTACAGTAAAAAAATTAGTTTTCAAACCAAAATGGATTACCATGGACAAGTTACTAGCCTCTCTCAAAGTTTCCTTACTTGTAAAATGGGAATACTGGGAATAGTACTATCTACTAATTAAGGTTTCAAGGAATATAAATTATATTTAATTAAGCACTAAAATTATATACTACAGTTTTTTATTTATATTTCCTTTCTAAGTATGATCTGTTTCTAATAGAATCATTTAGGATGACTGCTTCTTTTTCCAAAATTAAATTAATCATTACTTTTATAATCTATTCAAAAAATTTTCCAGGAATCTAAGTCAAATCAATGATTTCTATTTGAAGACCAGTATCTTTTTTTTTTAATCAGGAAAAGAGTTGCTTTTCTTCTCCAGTCTTGAAGTTACCCTTCCGTTTTCCATAATCTTTAAGTGACAAGCATTTTAAGGGCAGCTAGGGCTCTCTTATGATTTTCTTATTTGTCTTTGATAACAATATCTAATTAGCCATTTTTGTTCTTTTTTTCTTGTTAAAGATAATTCTCCTTGCCAGGAAAAAAAAAAAGAAACAAGATAAAAGGAATTTAAAACTCAGAGAATTTGGCCCTGATACCAAATTTAGTAAGTACCAGATGGGAGACTTGAACTCAGTTCAACTTGTTTCTAAATCCAACAGTTCATTACAGAATACTGAGAATGATAATGAATCGTAGGGGAAAAGTCCTTTCTAGATCTAGATTGTATTGGTGGATTGTAGGTAGTGTTTACCAATGAGTTAAAAGTCCTCCCATTATATTCTAAAAGTATCTTCCTTCTTTCCACTAATAGAAAATTGCCCCCTTTAAATGCCTTTGTGGAAGAGGCCTTAAATGAGCAGTGGGCATACTTCAAAAGCTCTGGTCTATTGTCCCAATGTTGATTTTACAGACAGATGACATGAACCAACCCAACCCTACACAGGAAAGATCAAGTTTATGGCCAGGTAGATACATAAAGATAATGATCTTTCCCTCTTAGCTCAGCTATTTTTTATGTTCCTTTTCTTTACCCAATCATCTACATGGAAAAATAGAATAGCTATGGAGTAAAATTTTAAAACCTAAACCCCCAATGCTGTTTGGCACTGTGCCAGCCTGTGAAGATACAAAAGGAATTCACCTTGTATTCGGAAGACAATATATAAGTAATTGAGGGGCATTAGCTAGTTGCCACCTACAGTAGTATTCTTCCACTATGATTCTACATAAAGGAACAAAGAGTTACTCTGAGAGAGGAAAAAGCCAAAGTGTCCCTGCCCATGCTGTAATATTCTTTGATGCTTTCCTTGTAGGTTATTTACAGTCGTACTCTTCAGGATGTGTATATGGAGTATCCCTTTCACCATAATAGCTTTTTATAATGGGATTTTTGTTTTTACACATTCATCCAGGCTACTTTCTAACTTCAGATTTGATGTTAGGGCCAGGCTCTGTGCAATTCTGTAGGGAAGGCCTGAGCTGTTCCTGTTGCTACTTTCCTCATAATATAGAAGAATATCGTATTATTCCAGATTCTCAGGGACAGCTGGGGACATGCAAACTTTCAGTGCTCCCAATGGAGTCTAATCCAGGGTAAAGAGTGATTTATTTCCCCTGGTTCAACATGGGTTTAGATCTGAACAATAATGGACTACTGCTGTACTCGGCCCCCATATGCTAAAAAGCTTTGCTAGTTCAGAGTGAGCTTCTTTTTGGTCTGGAATTCTCATCCTGGTGATTCCTCTGCAGGCTTCAGACTGGGCTAGAAGCTAGAACTGAGAGCTGTCTCCACTCTTGGAGTCTGAACCCTACTGTTGCTGCTTGTTTTTTAACTTCCTCCTTGCTCTATGTGTGCAGACCCTTTCTTCAGGCTGCCCTTAATCTTTGAATTAGACTTGAGCAATGCAAAACAAAAAATGTCAGTTAGAACCTACTCTCAGAGCCTGGATAAAGTTGGGGTCTGGCAGTTTACCTTACTCTTGGACTCTGTTCCCTAGGCACGTAGTCTGGTGATCTTGGCCAGACCCTATCCCTAATGTCCAAAAAGCTGTCTTACTGTGATTTTTTTTTTTAAACTTCTCAATCAGGATTCAGTCTGGTACATTTTCTAGATCTGTTTTGGAGTAGTATGAGGGGAGGGAGGAGTTCACTGTTCCTCCTGCTGCTCTACCATCTCCATTCCATCCCATATTCACATTGTACTGAGAATCCCTTTTCTGTTTCCCTTTTGAGGCAAGGCTCTAGATCTGAGCCAAAAAGTAATGTTGTCCCCAGAATGCCAGGTGCTAGGGTAAGGGTTTAATGAGCCAGTGAGTGTGAGAAAGGACATCTGAATATCCTTAATTATAAACAGGATCCTGGAGAAATGAGCCCTGTTCATAACTGTTTAGCTGAGTACAAGCCAGAAAAGAGAATGTGTCCTTGCCCTATGAATCCCACATGAACAGCGTCTCTATGCTAGGATTAAATACCTTTGGGATGAACCATGTCTTCTGGCAAACTGTTTAATTTATTCATTTTGGAGGGGCTCATGAAGAGTATGATTTTAGTAAAGGCAGATCCACACAGTACCTTGAACTTGGGATCACCATCTCTGGAAAACCCACCCCATGAGTTAGAAAAATGGAGACAAAGTCTCATACAATAAACATTAATTTCTCTATTCAAGTGATATTTCTGTGTTAATGACATTAACTTATAATCATTCAGAAAAACATTGAGAAAGTGTCTCCTGGGGCAAAAATAATGGGTGGCCTTTTTTCTAGGTAACATTCAAGAAGAAATTTCTCTCAAGTTGACTTTCATTCAAAGCTAATGAAAATAAATGAGAGGAAGTAACAGTCTTTCTATATAACTTCACCCTTCTGCAGTGAGAAAAAAAAATATGGGGTTCCACAGGTCCACAACAATATGAGGGAAAGTGCCCTTAAACTCTTTCCTACTTCAGGAGCTTCCTGCCCATAAAGCTGACATTTAGGTATCAGTTGTCACATCTGGGTTTTACACAAATAAAATTGCAGCCTTCTGAGCTTTGGGTTAGAACAAAAACACTCATCTGTCCTCAATTGACATACACCCAGGCAAAGTATTACAGCATTGTTTGGTTTTTTGGTAATTACTTCCTTGACATTAAAATCACTATCATCTGGTTCAATTGTGTTTTAAAAAGACGCGCATGGAATACAGGCCATGCCTTTACAGAATAGCACTTCATTATGAATACATCTTTGGCACCATGGTAAAAATATGAGAAATTGACTCTCTTTGAGCACTAACATGGACCAGACCTATGGACTTAACCTGATTGCTTGTCAAGCAAAAGCTGCTACAGTTCTCAAAGAACCGGGGCTGATAGATGCTGAATGAGTTTGGGATTTTGTAAGGGAGAAAGAGTGCAAGGGATGAGGAGAGATTGGGAAATGGTATGGGAGATGTGGAATTGAAGTCATTCCTGAAAAATTAATCAAAAGGCTAGGCTGGCATGTCATTTTCCCAAGAGAAATACTCAATCAAGAATTTATTAAGCTCCTACTATGTGCCAGATACAGGACTATATACCCCCTGTCAAGAAGCTTACATTCAAATGTGTATATATACATACACGTATATGTGTATGAACTTCATATAGAAAACAAATACAAGTTAGTTTGGGAGGAAGTGCACTAGCATTTGGAAGAATCAAAAAAGCCCTCATGTAAAAGATGGTTCTTACACTTGTAATGCTGGAGAAACTGAGACAAAATAGAGGTTAGAGAGTTTTTAATATTTCATTAATTGGAGAGTATAATTGACTGGACAGGACTCTCGTTTCAAAGTATCCAGTGATGAATGGGAGAATCCCAAATCTTTATATACCCCTTTCAGACAAAGAAGGGGAAAGAAGCAGGAAATTTCTTTACAGATCCATTTGGTTCTATCAGGATGGGGGGAGACTATAAATTCTTACTAAAAGCCAGAGTCAGGATGTCTGAATAAACAGAAGTAAAAATGTCAATGAGGTATCTGGGATAGTCTTATCTTTTGGAATATTTTAGAGGGGTAGTGCCATAAATTCTTGAGGTCAGAAGGAGTTAGGAGTCAGGAAGTCTGATCTCTCCCTCCTCTTGAATCTCACATTGACAATTTATAACCTTAGAGCAAATGGTCTTCAGTCTTAATGGACCAGAGGGGGGGTTTACAACTAAGGGGATTGAGGCAAAACAGTTAAGGAAACTGAAATAGAACAATTCAGGGAAACTCAGGACAATAAGGGAAACCAGTGCAGGGAAACTGAGGTAGAACAGTTCAAAGAAACTGTGGCATAACACACTAGGTCAAGTTAACATGAATTTTTAATTACCTACTACAAAAAAAAAAAAAAGCAAAAAAATAATCCATGTCCTCAAGGAACTCGAGTGGAAGAGACAACATTCAAAGAATTATTAATAGAGGAAAGGAAATAAGAATTAAAGGGGGAATCAAAGAAGGTTTCTTATGTAAAGTAGAATTTTAGCTGGAATATAAAGGAAAAATCAAGGAAGCTAGAAAAAGAATATATCAGGCATGGAGAACATATTCAGCCATTAAAAATATGAGAAACATCAACAAGGCCAGTATCAATCACTGAATGGG
Organism: Antechinus flavipes; assembly: GCF_016432865.1. Taxonomy (NCBI): domain Eukaryota; kingdom Metazoa; phylum Chordata; class Mammalia; order Dasyuromorphia; family Dasyuridae; genus Antechinus; species Antechinus flavipes. The sequence continues at coordinate 408,562,608 of NC_067401.1, read as the reverse complement.
AGGGAAAAAGTGAAAGGAATAAATAGGAGGAATAAAATATAAGAAATTTGAAAAAGTAGGAGGACAGACTTTGAAGGTTAAACAGATTTTATATCTGATTCCAGAGCATTTAAGAAGTAAGAGGAAGTCTGTAGAGTTGATTCAGTGAAGATTTTTTTTTGGGGGGAGCATTATGTGATGTAATCAGATCTATACTATTTAATCAGAAGATCAATATTATAGCTGAGTATGAGAAATGAAGGAATAGAATAGAGAGAGGTTAAAGCAAGTAGATGAACCAGGAATATTTTACAGTATTTAGTATATAGTATACAGTATTATACAGTACTATAGTATTTTCAGGCATAAGATGATAAGGTCAAGGATCAGTATATTAGCATTATCAGAGAAGAGAAGGGGGCAAATACAAGAGATATTGCAAAGAAATCTCATTTAAAATAATTACAGATAATATAAAATATTTGAGAGTCTACATGCCAAGAGAAAGCCAGGAACTATATGTACACAATTACAAAACACTTTTCACACCAATAAAGGTAAATCTAAACAACTGGAAGAATATCAAGTGCTCATGGGTAGAACAAACTCAAATAATAAAATGACATTTTCTATCTAAATTAATCTACTTATTAAGTGCCATACCAATCAAACTGCCAAGAAATTTCTTTATCAGGTTGGAAAAAATAATAATAAAATTAATCTGGAAGAACAAAAGGTCAAGAATTTCAAAGGAATTAGTGAGTGAAAATGCAAGGGAAGATGACTTATAAAGCAGTAGTCTTCAAAACTATGTGATAACTGGCTAAGAAACAGAATAGCAGATCAATGGAATAGGTTAGGTTCATAAGACACATTAGTCAATGACTATGATATTCTTGTGTTGGATAAACACAAAGACTCCAACTTCTAGGACAAGAACTCACAATTCGACAAAAATTGCTGGGGAAATTGGAAAATAGTATGACAGAAACTGAGTACTGACCAACATCTAACATCTTATACCAAGATAAGGATGAAATGTGTTCATTATTTAGACTTAATGGATGATAGAATAAGCAAATTAAAAGAACAACGGATAATCTACCTCTCAGATTGGTGGAGAAGGAAGGAATTTATAGCCAAAGAAGAACTAGAGAACATTATGAAATGCAAAATGGATCATTTTGATTATATTAAAATTTAAAGTTTTTGCACAAACAAAACCAATGCAGCCAAAATTAGAAGCGAAGCAGAAAGCTAGGGGAAAAAAAATATTACTGACAGAATTTCTGATAAAGGCCTCATTTTTATATACATAAAGTACTGATTCAAATTTACAAGAATATAAACCAATTGATAAATGGTCAAAGGATACGAACAGACAATATTCAAATGAAGAAATTAAAGGAATTAGTGTCATATGAAAAAATGTTCTAACTCATTATTAATTAGAGAAACAAAAGACAGCTTTGTGTACCACTTTACACTTCTCTAGGTTTGCTAAAATTACAGGAAAACATAAAAAATGAATGTTAGAGGGGATGTGGGAAAACTGGGAAACTGATGGAAAACTGTTTGATGGGAAACTCTTGATGGAGAGTAATAGGGAACTATGTAAAAATGAATGTTAGAGGGGATGTGGGAAAATTGGGAAACTGATGGAAAACTGTTTGATGGGAAACTCTTGATGGAGAGTAATAGGGAACTATGTCCAAAGGGCTACCAAACTGTGCATACCCTTTGATCAGCAGTATCTCTACTGATTCTGTAACATAAAGAGCTCAAAAAAAGGAAAAGGACCCATATGTGCAAAAATGTTTGTAGCAATTTTTGTAGGGGCAAAGAACTGGAAATTGAATGAATGCCTATCAATTGGGTAATGGTTGTAAGTTATGATATATGAATGTAATGGAATTGTTGTTTTATAAGAAATGATGAACAGATTAATTTCAGAAAAATCTGATGATTTACATCAACTGATGCCATGTGAAGTGAGCAGAACCAAGAAAACATTATACACAGTAACTACAAGTTTATATGATGATCAATTGTGATAGTCTTGGCTCTTTTCAACAACAAGGTGATTCAAACAATTCCACTAAACTTGTGATACCAAGTGTCATCCACATCCAGAGAGAAAACCATGAAGACTGAATGTGCATCAAAGTATAGTATTTTCATCTTTTGTTGTTGTTATTGTTGTCTTCCTTTATCATGTTTTTTCCCTTTCGATCCTATATTTTTGCACAACTTGATGAATATGGAAATATGTTTAGAAGAATTGCACATATTTAATCTGTATTGGATTGCTTGCTGCCTTGAAGAAGTGAGAGGGGAGAGGAGAGAGAGAAATTTGGAACACAAGGCTTTGCAAAGGTGAATGTCAAAAACTATTTTTGTGTGATTTGGGAAAAATATAGTACTACTAAAATAAAAATTTTAAAAAGAAATAAAGGCTTGAGATGAGGTTCAGTTTTAGACATGTTGACTTTAAGATATCTAAAGAACATGCAATGACCTGTCCAAGGGGAAAGTGGTGATGCAAAAACTGAAGTTGGGGAGAAGTTAGGCTAAGATAAGTAGATATGAGAATCATCATCATAGAAAAGACAATTGAATCCATGGGAACAGATGACAATCACCATACAAAATAGTATATAAGGGAAAGAAAAAAGAGTCCAAGATAAGAGGACAGAACACTGGAGAAAACTGATAATGAATGTGACCTGGATGAAGATGAAGCTGAGCTGTAGAAGAACTGCATTTCTAAGCATAGGCTGGTGCAAAGGAACAGAGATAGAAAGTGAATTTCATTTTTGAGGAAGACATCAGGCCAGCTTGGCTGAGCCAGGTTGTTGGGCTTTAAAAGCTAAACAAAGGAGTTTAATTTTTTTTTCCATCCTAAAGGCAATGGGCAACTGTAGTTGACTGAGTAGAGAGTGACAGAATCACTTTGGTTACATTAACTTTCAGAACTAGCAGGAATCTGGACTAACCAGAAGAAAAACAGAGACTAGTGGGGTATGAGAAGTCCTGGCAACTATCATCATACTCATTATTGTGTGCAGAAGATAAATTGCAATGGGTTGGAATCTGAGGCAGGGAGATCAAATAGCGAAATACTAAAATAATATAAGGGAGAAATATTTAAGGATATGTAAGTAAAGAGAAATGGTCAAATGTGAGAAACTTTGTAGAGGAAAAAAAAGTGAGATTTGGCAATCAATTTATATAGTATAAGGGAAAGTGTGGGATCAAGAATAATATTAAATACAAGTCTCAAAGACCAGCAGAATGGTGATACTTTGGATAGAAAGAGAAAAGTTTTGAAGAGGTATTGATTTGGGGGAGGTTGAGGGATGAATAACAAGTTTTACTTTAGACGATCTGAATCTGACATTTCTCTGCAATATTCAGTTTAAAATGCACAATAGGCAGTTGATAATGTGTGACTGAAATTCAGGGCAAAAGATAAAATCAAATCTTTCTTCACTCCTTACTCCGCTGTTTAATAGATTTTTAAGGTACAAGTCAAATCATGTCACTCTATTACTTCCAGGATTAAATATAAAATCATCTAGCTTGGAAAGTACTTCATAATCTAATCCTTCCTACCTTTCTAGTATTTCTACATCTTACTTTCCCTGCCATCCACTATGATGCAGTGAAACTGGCCTCCTTGCTATTTCTCACACAGCATTCCATCTTTCTATTCCAAGGATTTTCACTGTCTTCTATCTCTGTAATTCTCTCCTTCCTCATCTTGTTCTCCTGGCTTCTTGGCTTCCTCCAATTCTCAGCTAATATCCAGCCTTCTTCAAGAAGCCTTTTGCTACTCCCTAGTCATAATGCCTTCCCTCTGACAGTATTTCCAATTTATCCAGTACATAATTTATTTGTATATTGTGTCCTCCATTCAGGATGTGAGCCTTATAGAGAGTGGAGACTGTTTTGGGGTTTCTTTATATCCCCAGTACTTATCACAGCTCCCCAGTACTTATCACAAGCCTGACACACAGTAGACACTTAATAAATATTTGACTTGACTGAATGTAGCATATAAATTTATGAACATTATATACAGAGATAATTAAACTCATGGAAACTTATAAAGTCACCAAAAGAAAGAAAATAGAGGTCAGGACACAGACCTAAGCAACATTTACATTTAAAGGAGCAAGATATAAATGATGAGCTCGCTAAAGAATCTGAGAAGCAACAGTTTGGCAGATAAAAAATGAAGGAGAGAATAGTGTCAAAAAGTTCAAGAGGAGAAAGTATGTAGGAGAAGCAGGTTATCAACAGTATCAACTAAGCAACTAAGTCAAGCAGGATGATGATTAAGAAAGACCATATATCTGGCAATCTATAACTTTGGAGAAAACTGTTTCAGTTGAATGATAAGGTCAAAAGCTAGATGGCAAAGGACTGAGCAAGAGTAAGAGGAGAAGAATCAGAAGCCCTAAGTGTAAACAATCATTTTTAATCTAGATAAGAAAGAGAGGAGAGGGAAAGAGAGAGAGTATGATATCTTGATTGAATGGTAGAACCTAAGAAAGTTTTTAAGGATGGGAGGAAAAGACATGAGACTATTGGAAAGTGGTAAGAAACTAATGGATAAAGAAAGAACATTAGAATGCTTAGAAAGAGGGGAATATTGATATTACAATCAGCTGGAGAAAATGAAAGAGGATGGGACTAAGTGCAGAAGTAGAGAAAATGGCTTTGGCTAGGGAAAAAAGAAGGTGAGAAGAATGATGTCAAGGGTTTGGAAGATGAAGAGAGGGGAAGAAGAGGAACCTTACATCTAAAACTCAGTTTTCTTAGTAAAGTAAATGGCAAGATCTTCATTTGGAATGGAGGGATATTTATAGGAAGAGTCTTAAGGAGAGAAGAGAAGGCTTGGAGTTGTTTCTATATAAAGGGGGATAGAGAATCAATTAGGAATTAATCAAAGGACTGCACTAAAATTAGGAAAAAATCTAATTTTGACAAATTTTGACAAATTTTGACAAAAAATCCTATATTTGAACTTGAACTGTCTCGAAATGTTTAAATATGATGCCCCCTGTTGACTATAGAGATACAAAGAATGATAAAGAATTTTGCTATTATGTAAAAACTCTGAAAACAGAATATCCTTAATGTTCTGGTTCTTATTAAGTTTCTATAAAAATAGGGGGCAAGTTGGAAACTGTTTTAAGAACATAAAACCCACAAAACTTTCTTTTTTGTACTGAAATATAAGATTCCACCAAGTTCTACATAGAACTTAGTTCAGTTAGTCAGAAGTATCACAGTAATCATTTTTAATGGATTGTCTGCTTTCATGACTTCCCCAAACAACAAATCCAAATTACATTTTGTAATTATGACTAATGGGCATTCTCCAAATTCCAGTGGTTCACAAACCCTATTCACTAGAGATAAAATACAATTTTACAAAGCTTTTCTTCCAATTCTTTTTCTACCTCTTGGTAAGTTTCAATTTCAAGTTTACACATGATTCAATGAAGTCAGGCAAGAATTAACAGTATAACATCTCAATTGTACTAGTAGTTTCCATTCTATTGCCAAACATCAATGAGGATGTCTTTAGTCTGAAAACATATTTTTTGCTCAAAGAGTGACATCCAATGGTTCAAAATAATAAGCAACTATTCCTTATCTTTCCCCACTCCAAAATCTTCCAAAGAGAAGATATTTAAGGTTAACCTAAAGCAGTGACTTTCAAATACTTTCAACCAGGGCCACCTTTTATTGCTCTGATTAAATTTTTCTTGGACCCATTATATTTGAAAAACAAAATTGAGTAAAGCCAGATTTGGATGCTTTTTAACCATAAAGAGAAAAGGATATAAGAATGGGTCGTGAAGAAGAGATAAGAATGGCTTATGATGGGTAGCTCTGAACATTTATTCATTCAATTCTGTTGTAGATGAAGTACTGTGTCATAAACTGAGGAAAGAAGCCACAATGTGAAAATATAATAGTTTTATCTCAAGGGCTTACAGTGAGGCAGAAGAAGAGAAAATATATAATGACAATAGCATATAGAGTGTGATACATGGGAGAAGTCTGAAGTACCAGAGGACTCAAAAGCAATGATCACCTCCATTTGGGCAATCAAGAAAGACTCTATAGAGATTGTGGTACTGGAACTTGGCCATGAAAAATAAATTGCATTAATGTGTTTTTTTTATTTTAAAACAAATGCAAAACAAGAAAAAACAAAATAGGAAAAGAAAGGACAGAAAAAGAAAAAGTAAAACAAAAGAAAAGCATTGTCATGTGCCCATAGAATACTGGGGAGGATTCAAAATACATAAGAAATAAATTTCCATTTCAAGAAAGCATATATTATAATAATAGAAGACATTGTATTCATAATTATCCATCTTTTCTTTGCTTCCTTATAGGTTTGCTTTTGCTCTCTGCTGTATGCTTTTTACTTTTTTCCTCTTTCCTCCCCTTAATTCCCATAAGCAGGTTGCACTTAAGCATGGAGATATTTATGTGTATTTGTGTGTGTGTATATATGCATATGCACACATATAAATGTATGGGTAGTTTTTCCTCCGTCCTCATTTGATTTTAAAGTCTTCTTTTTTTTTTTAAGTTCTTGCCTTCCTCTTCATCCCATTCCTATTAATCTATATAATGTATCCCACCCCCCTTAATCTAAATACTCTTCCATGCCCACCTCTACCTTATTCTAATCCCTCCCCTCTTCTTTCTTTTTTTTTCTTTTTTTGTTGAGGCAATTGGGGTTAAGTGACTTGCCCAGGGTCACACAGCTATTAAGTGTTAAGTGTCAGAGGCCAGATTTGAACTCAGATCATCCTGACTTCAGGGCTGGTGCTCTATCCACTGTGCCACCTAGCTGATTCCCCCCACTCTCCCCCTTTATTTCTTTATAGATTTTGGAGGATGCTATACTCTTCTTGGTATGGGTATAGGTGTAGGTATTCCCATTCCCCGATCCAAATATCTTTTCAGAACTACCAGTCCCCTACCCCCATCTAATTCTTTTGTTTTGGTTCTTGTTTTCATGCCTCATTCACATAACATAATTACTGCTTTTGCCTTTTCTAGACAGTTTTACTTTTTAAAATCATATCATAGCTCTACCCCAATCTTTCTTTTTGGACTACTCAATTACTAATGTCAGTTTTAGACACATAGTTTACATTTGCATGTATAAAATATAAACAATTTGTCAATTATTGAATATGTTGAAATTAGTCTTTGTTGAGTCATGTGTTAAATTTTTTATTGAGTTCAGGTTTTGGACACTGTATGTGTCCAAAGATGAAATCCTGAAAATCTGACTTCATTAAATGTCCATTTTTCCCCATTCAATATTATACATAATCTTGTTGGATATATTTTCAAACACAAGCCTACTTCTTTTGATTGTCTTATGTAGTTTTCCAGGACCTGCAATCTTTTATTGTAGCTGCTGATAAACCCTGTGCAATTCTAATTGTAGCTCTAGCATATTTGGAATTTTTTTGTTTCTTTATAAAATTTTCTCATACCTGGAAGTTCAGAATACAGCAATGATATTTCTATATGTTTTCCTTGTAGGATCTCTTTGAGGTGGTGATCGGTGGATTTTTTCTATTTCTAATTTCCCTTCTTGTGCTCTCTTCAGAACAATTCTCTTTGATTATTTCAGGACAGTTATTTGATTACTATTGTGTCAAGGTTCTTTTTTTTTTGGCCATATCTTAAACAAGTTATCCAATTATTTTGTTTTCTCTTTTTGATCTGTTGTTTTTCTTATAAGATGCTTCACATTCTCTTCTATTTTTTCATCCTTCATATTTTATTTTATTACTTCTTGGTTTCTTGACTAGTTCATTGACTTCTTTTTTATAATCTTCTTGTTTTTCTTGAATTGATTTTTAAAAAGATTTTTTCTCCATCTCTCTCGTTTGATTTTTAGTCTTTTGGGGGGGCCGGCAGCCATTTAATATTACTCTTTGGGGGAGGGAGTTTTTTTTTAACTTCAATATCCACCACTGAAGATGAATCCTGATCATCCCTATTTCCATAGTAAGTTTATATGGTTGGGTTCTTTTTCCTTTGCCTGCTCATTTTTTAAAATAAGAATTTAATAGTGTTACCATCTCTAGTTCTGGGATGGGGGAAGGTGCCTTTGGCTTCTTTTAATTTCTCCACTTTGACCTGGGACCCCAAACTAAGAATTTCATCTTCCTACAAATGTCCACACTCAGCGGCATCCTGGCCCCATTGCTTCTGCATTCATGGGGTATGCTGATCCCTTCTCACCTAGAATAATAGTCTCAACAGCACAGGTGGACTTGGAATTCCTTATCAGCAGAGGTTCCCTCAGTCTTTCCCAGCTCAGACATTCAACTCTCCAAGCTGTCTGAGAGATAAAAGTTCCTGTGATTCACACCCATTAATTCTCCATTCTGGGATCTTTCTTTGAGGCTTTTCTTGTTGACTTAGAAAGACTCTGGATCTTCCCCAAATCTTATTTGTTTTTAATTAGTCTAGTTATCCTGAAATGCAATTTTGTTTTGGTTGTGGGGGAAATCTGAAGAGATTGGAATTTTCTGACTTACTCAGCCATCTTCCTACAGTCCTCCCCCACAGTCAAATAGTATTTCAAAGGCCACAAATTATAGTGAGATCATTCAGGAGAAAGGAATGATCTGAACAGACATTTAGAGGGAGAAAATGTGAGCCAGGTTCAGGAAGGCCCATAATCCAGTTTAGTGAGGATAATGGAGAAGCTTCTGAGCATAGAACTATCAATGAGATATAAAGGAAATATGAAGTACAAATTTTTTTTTTGACTATCTCTTCTCCCACTATATTATTTCACTTGATGATCTTATCAGGTCTCATAAATTCAATTATCTTTATGCTGATCAATCCTAGATCTACTTATACAATCCTAAACTCTCTTCTAATCCCCAACCTCAAATCTCCAACTGTTTTCTGGACTATATGTCTCAGGCACTTTAACTGTATGTGTCCAAAAGTGAATTCGTTATTTTTTTCCCACAAAACCTTATTTCTTCTTAATTTTCATAATACTTTCAAGGGCATCACCCTCCTTCTAGTCACTCAGGCTGATGTCATCCTCAACTCTTTACACTCTCATTCCCCAGGTTAAATCTGTCAAGTCTTGCTGAATGTACTTTCATGATCTCTCTCATACATGCCCCCTTATTTCTCTAATGTTTCTGCTGTACAGTAAATGCTTGTTGACTTTTGTTATTTGAAGTATGAAGTCTGTTAATCAAACTTGATGAAATTATAGTGTCAAGAAGTCATTTTTTGAGTGAGAGATCTCTCACTCTCCTGATTGTCTTTGAGAAGAAAATTTATCAGTCATTTTCATTTTGACAGAGTAACAGGGCAGTCCAAGAAGAAAGCCAATTATGAGGAAGAATCCAGTTCTTAAAACTGTTCTTTACCTTTTACCTTTTCACTTAGCCCTCCCCCAAACTACAGTGGAATTAAGGAGGAGATTTTTCCCAGAGCAGAATCAGAGAGCCCAGTTCAGGAAGCACACTTTGCTGAGGAGTAGAGTTGAGATTTGATGAGCCAAGAAGAGATGCTGACCCCAGAGGGAGAACTGACAATCCACTATGAGAAAAGAGATCTGGTGTGGAGATATTGTGGAAGATATCCATTAATTGAGAATGGCTATACAAGTTGTGGAATATAATTGGAATGTGATGAACTCATTGATTTTAGAAAAAATGGATAAACTTACACAAAAAATTAAAAGGAACCAAAAGAACACTGTATGCAATAAGCAGTAATATTGTTTTAAGAACAACTTTGAGCAACTAAGTCATTTTGACTATCATAAATACCCAAATTAGCTACAGAAGACATATGAAAGAAGATGTTTTCTCATCCAGAGAAAGAATTGATAAAGATATATGGAATGATTTTACATACACACAAATACACACACACACTCACACACATACACACTTATGTGCAATGGTAGCTATCTCTAAGACAGAGGTGAGAGAGAAGAAAAAAAGAGAAAGAAATTTATAACTTTATTATACATTTAGATGGAATAGCAAGTTAAACATTTTGCAGTTTCCAGTACAATCATCCTTTTAAAATTCTATTATACTATTAAAATGCTTGTTTTATTTCATAAATTAAAATAAATTAAATTATAAAGAAGACATTTGAGGCCCTAAAATGCTTTAAATAGGAATTGCCTTAGCCTCGAATTTCCTTTGTGTATTGCTTTCTACTAATGTAGATTTGTCAACACTCTTCCTTTTATAATGGGTGTAAATATGGGAGAGTATACCACAGGTTTATGGTGGTAAAGTTTTGTTATAACTCTTCTGTAATGCCATTTCAGCAAATGTTTTTCATTTGCATTAATTTTGTTAACTGCCTGACAAGTGAAAGTAAACAAGATGGTGGAGGATCATAAACTATAAGAGTCAGTGTGAACCCACAGAATAGCTCAACTCTTTGTATCAACTCTTTGGGGATCCAGCCTGTAAATACAAGTAGGGGAAGGTAGTCCCCATGAAGACACCACAGAATCATAAAATCTTAGACCTGAAAAATCAGGTACCCTAAGTGCTTCAAAACAAAGTAAATTTTGGGAGTTTTGAGGTCCAGGAATCCAAATGAGATTTCCTTAATGTCAGACAAGAATAGTACCATTCATGTTGCCAAATCCACACTTACAAAAGAAAAATTGAAAGAAGAAATTCTTGGGACAAAGAGAGTGATTTAAAAAAATAAAACCGAAATCAAGAGATATTAGGCAACAAGATCAAGATTTTACATACTGTAAATAGTAGTAGAACTGGGACTTGAATACAGATCCTTCATCTATAACTTCAATTCTCTGTGAAGGATCTAGCTATGGATTTTGACTAATAACTGACTCAGACACAGTATCTATGACACAGTGGCAGGGCCCATTCATTTATATTTTGATGTTTTTCAAAAATCATTGAGTTTATTTCTTATAGTGCAGTAGTATTCCATCACAATTGCATCCTAAAACTTGTTTAAGCAATTTCCCAATTGATAAGTATCCCTGCAATATTATTCTGCCACCACAAAGAGAAATGACATAATATTTTAGAATATATAGATTCTTTTCCCCTAATTATCTTTGAAAATAAACTAAGTAGTGGTATTTCTGGGTCAAAGGGATATAAGTAGTATAATAACTCTTTGGGTATAATTCCTAATCGCTCTCCAGAATTAGTGTTTTTCCACATCTCTCCAACATTTGCCACTTGTGCTTCTATCATTTTAGCCAAGCTGTTAGATATAAATAAATAAAATAATACTAATATTAAAATAATAAAATAAATTGATATGAAATTATTAATTTGCATTTCTCTAATCAATAATTATTTAAAGCATTTTTTCATGTGACTATAAATAATTTTTATTTCTTCATCAGAAAACATCATATCTTTAACCATTTATCAATTGGAGAATAGCTTGTATCCTTATAGATTTAACAAATTCATTATGTTTTTAGATATAAGACCTTTATCTGGTAAATTATCTATAGAAAAATTTCCCAATTTTCTGCCTTTCTTCTGATCTTAGCTATATTTGTTTTACTTACACAAAACCTTTTTAATTTAATGTAATTGAAATTATCCATTTTACATGGCTATTCAAAAGTCTGATAAGTAACATGTTCCATATTCTTCGAATTTTCTTGTAAAAATTTCTCTTTAAACCCAGGTTATATATTGATTTTGACCTTAGGTTCATAAATGAAGTAAGTTATTGGTCTACACTCAGTTTGTGCCATACTGCTTTCTAGTTTCCCAACAATTTTTACCAATAAATGAATTCTTATTCCAATATCTTAAGTCTTTACAATTGTCAAACACCAAATCCTGCTTCTGACCTTAATTCCCTTTCCAATTCTAATAATAGCAATGGTGGCAGCAGCCTCCTGCTGCCAGAAGACTATCTCCTCATTCCACTCTTTCCTATTTGCATTTGTTCCCTACTGATCTAGGATGAAGGGATTTTAGGGGGGGGGGGAAGGGGGAAAGAAAGAAGAACCAATCAAGAAAAGCTAGAGAAAGAACAAAGATAATGTAGTATCACACCACAAACCAAAGGCAAGTATTAAGAAGATATTTAGTCATGTTAAATGCTACAGGAAGATAAAAGCTAAGAGATGACTTTGGTATTTGTCATTTAGATCACTGATGACTTCGAAAAAGTACTCTCTGTTGAACGGTTGGGGAATAAACTAGAATATAGCAGTTAAAGCACCAATGGGTGAGGAAGAAGTAGGAGCAGTGACCATGCACAGGTTACTCAAAAACTTAGGATATAATGGCTATTAATGTGGGAGAAGAGGAAAATTAAAGGGTATTTGAGCATGTTTATAGAAAATTTTGAAAAAGATAGAAGGAGAGACTGATAATACAACAAAGTAGATAATTGATCAAATAGAAATTCAGAATAAAATCTGTACTAGAAACATTAGGCTTGAAAAGAAGGGATATTTCTTCCTTCAAAATAAGAAGGAAAAAGAAAGAAAAGATTAAATTTGAAATCTAGAGGAGCGAATTTAAAAATGGGAAACTAGTGTGCAGATGAAAAAAATTTCAGGCTCCTGCCATCACTTGTTGCTCACCTAAGTACAAAAAGGAGTTATTGCTGTGTTCTGGTGCTTGATTTGTATATCATAAAGAGCAACTTAAGCAGGGAAGCTTTATTCAGCTGAATCTACCCAGATGTCCTTAATGCATTATCACTGTTAAATATATTTCTCCCAATACAACTATGAAAATCAGCTTTTGTTGTCTATCGGATGATCTAAAAGTGTGTCATTTAATTCCAAATTCAACTACAAACATTTCCAGTTCCATAAGTCCACCCACTTTGGAGGACAAGAAACCTAATATGAGTGGCAATGAGGAGTTCTATTTCATTGAAGCTAATTTTCACCAGACCTACCATATTAGATTTTGAATAAAGGAAATAAATCCTGAGATGCAGCATAATTTATAGATAGCTATATGCATATTCTTGTGAAATTTACTGCTAGAGAATTTGACATATGTTAACAGCCATCCTATTCTTGCGTGTCTGAGAGTACTGCCGCATTTGCTATCTTTCCTTGGGAAAGGAAATCACACTATAACTAGCCTGTTGGGAATCAACACTAGTTGTAAAAATGACCTGAAGTGTTTTTGAAGTTTTTAGCTTTTCATTTGATTCTAAATTGATGTTAGAAAATATTGTAATTGACAACTCTGAGGGGAATGTGTAGAATGGTCAAAGATTCACATCATCCATCTTATGGATCAGAGAATTCTGCTCATTCTGATATTATTTGTCTTTGAGTTTTATAAGTGCTAGTTCTGGAATGATCCGAGTTGATAAATACATTAAAAGGCAGCTAGTTGATAAGCATGTAAAGTTTTGTCTGTGAACATCTAGGGACTCCTGTCTTTCCAGGATGGAAAAAGGAGTAGTCCTGGCTATTTGAATACATCAGCCCACTCCTACCTGCCCTGTTCCAGAGGAGACATGGTTGGCTGAAATAATCCTAGAGCAAGAAGCCACATAAAATGAACAGTGATCAGGAAGACATCATTCAAGAGTCCCTGGGAGTACTTAGCATTATTGCCTCTTACTGCCTAAATGCTAATAAATATAGTAATCATGCTCGCATTTCACAATATATTATGGGAATACCAATCTTTGTGAAGCCCCCTAAGAAGATGGCGGTGTAAGTCTACACATAATAAATGTAATTATCCAGACAACTCATCCAAATAATCAGATGTTAAATAAATTATTATTTATATATCAATTTTTTATTTATTTATGATATTTATATATCATATATATCATGATATTTATATATCAAAATAGTCACACCAATTGTATGCACAATTAATGCACTCATTAGGAAGAATGATTTCTCAAGTAAACAGTGCTATAGGCTTAAAGAACGTAATCATAAACAAAAGTTATCTCATAAGGATCAATTGAATTGATTAATTCAGGAGATTCTGGGCCAATAATTCACATACTAATGGAATCCAGTTTATAGAATGGATCACCCATAATCCCATTTATACCCACCATGTCCTGCAATCCCAATACAAATAACCTATTCCTTGCCCAGCTAAAGAAAAACACTATTTTAAATCTTACCATAAAAAAAATTAGTCTCAGTCAGTCTTATGATCTTATGAGCCTGGAATCTGAGACTCCACCCTCCAATTATACATAGCATGATTACATATACATGGTGGTCACAAACAGGATTTTTTTTTCTTCTTTTGGCAATGCTACAGCAATTAGAGACAACCAAACTCTCTGGGAGGTAGCAGCAAGCAGTTCTCTATTCTGATACTCTCCAACAGGGATTCCTTTAGAGTCAGGGCAAACAAACAGCAGGGGGGTGACCTTTCACTCATTATAAATGGTTGGTTTAATATCCAGCCAGTTAAAAAATTCATCAGTACTGTAGTAACCAAGATGATGAACAATTGTGAAATAGAAAACTGTTCTTTCAAACAAAAATGTCATCCAGTCATGCTCAGCACAGACTGAAATACTTTTCTAGCTACAGAACCCCACCCTTCTTTCTTGTGTACACTATCTTCCACTAAACCTAATTAAGCAAAAACATTTACCTGCTCGGTATATAAAACTTTCAATATTATTGACTTCACTAAACAAAAAGAAGAAACTAATTATTTTGGAAAAGGTCTTTTGAAGTTAATCAGCTGTCATAGTTTGGACAGGAGAGTCCTCATTTTGGATGATCTCTGATTAATGCATAAATATCCTTGGAAAAACCATGCACAATTTCTGCTAAAGCTGGAAACCAACTATGGAGACTGCAGGTTACTTTGTGAATCATCATATCTAAAATAATTTAATAATGAACCCAACTTATCTAATGTTCTGGTTCAAATGAGATAAAAGACCCCCAAAATTTTGCAAACGGTTTCAAGCATTGTAAAGATGCTAACTGCTATAATAAAGTAACTGCATATCCAGGGTGACTGAAGGATTCTGGGAAGCTTCTCCCAATATACTGATCTATAGTACATAAACATGAGCTATAATAACAATAATTAACCATTAATAATAATAATGAAGTGTAAAATAATAATAATTCAACAAAATCAATATGTGTTTATTAAGCACCCACATGTGAAAAGTACTTTTATATGTATTGGGGATATAAAGACAAAAATGAAGCAAGATCCCTTTTAATAAATGCAAAATACTCAGAAGTTGGGATGCACAAAGCAGTCATAATGTGGTCTGTTACTTGAACAACACAAAGAAATAGATGAGAGTACTTTAAAAAAAGGTCAGAGAAGAAAAGCTTAGTGATAGGTATATTTACAGACAGAGTAGCATAAAAATAAAAACAGGCAAAAGCTGACAGAAAAGACAAAATGAACAAACATTCCAAGAAACATATAATGATCAAATACTTCAAAAGGAAGGAAATGGAATCAAATCCTTTGAAAGAGATAAAACTATGTCACAGGTCCACTGAAACAATAGAATAGCTCCAAAAGTCATTAGGATATTTTTAGAAAATTAATGCTCTTCATTATAGTATATTCTGTGGAAGAAAATGACAGAAATAGAATGTAAAAATGCAGAGATAGAAGGAAAAACAATAAAATTAAATTTTAAAAAAACAAAACTAGAAGAACATATCATAACTCTACAAGAACATGAACCTAAAGACTGGATGTATGGAGATAATATAATGAACATAAGCTTTGTGGGAAAACATCATGAAAAAAAAACCCTGAATATCAAACTATAAGAGATACACACACACACACACACACACACACACACACACACACACACACAAAAAAAACACACACACACACAAACCCTATTCAATAATATTGACTTCTAACACCAGAATACAGATTTATAGGATGCCATTATGAATCCCATCTATGCCTATGTTTAATTCACTAAAAATATATCCTTAACAAAATGCAGAACTATAATATCAAAGAATAAACTTGATAGGAAACAAGAAAAATCATTCTATAGGCTAAAGCAAAAGGGAAAATGTGTTGCTTAATTTTATTTTTTTTTAATTGCACAATATATAAAAGATTGAAATGTCAAGGAGAGCATCAGTAGGATAAAAAAAAATCAAAAGAGAAAAATGTATACCAGGAAAAAAAAACAGGAAAGTAAGTCAAGAAAGTGAAGGAATATTCATTTCAGGAGGAAATACTATTCCCTCTTTCAAAATTATAGGAGGTAAGGAGCATCTAAATGGTGCGATGGATAGAATACTGGCCCTGAAGTCAGAAGGACCTAAATTCAAATCCAGATAGCTAATACTTACTATTTGCATGACCCTAGGCAAGTCACTTAACCCAATTGCCTCATCAAAAAAATAAAAAACTTATAGGAGGTAAAAAAAAAATCTAAGCTAACTTCACTTGGTGAAGAAAGCAGAGGATAGGATGGGGAGAAGAAAGGCAGATAATAGCTGGCCAGGATTCAAGAGAAAAATGGAAGAGAGACTCAAAAATTCTTCCTTTATCATTCTAGATAGTGAGAGAATAAAAACAGAACATTAAGGGACTGACATATTATAGAAGTGGGAGCTGGATACAGCAAGCAGAAATAAAATGATATTATAGAGGTTCCATGGAAGAGATAAGGGTCTTAGAATCATTTATATTGGAGTTTTGTTTTGTTTTGTTTTGATAATTCAGGAAATCACTTAAGGCAGGTTAATTAAACTCTTCTAACTTGCACTAACGATAAGGAACTGTTTGGGACCTGAAGAACAACCCAAATAAGTTAAAAGGGTAGGGGTGGGATGGCGGCCTGATATCAAAATGGAAAAGAAAAAAGGTAAAAGATCAGGTTCCACTGGACAAGGGTTATAGAACATTTTCTACTGAACTCTGACAGCTCCATCAAGAATTAAAAGTTAAAAGAAAAAAAATCAAGAACTGAAAAGAGATCCTGGAACATATTAAAAGGAGAAAGGAGTAGGGAAAAGGGGAGAAAAGAAAACAGCATTTCTTGAAAATAGGCAAGTAATACCAAGACAATCACAAAAAAATTCTCAAAAACAGAAAGTACAGTATACTACCAAACACCTTTTATTAAACAAATATGGTCTTGATATTTAAGTCTAGGAACAATATAGAAAAAGAGAACTGTAAACCAATCTCACTAATATTGATTAACAGATATTGAAATACAATAAAAATCTTTAAATGATTTTATATAGAACAAATTCACTATGTCCAAGTTTAATTATTGTTCAGCCATTTTCTTGAGAAATTGTCCCTATGGAGATACATCATGGCAGCTGCTCTCTTTAGCTTCTACAATCAGGCAGCTGAATGGTATAATGGACAGCTGGGTATTTCAGGAGTCAAAAAGACCAGAGCCCAAATCTGCTTCAGACAAATCTTCTCTAGAAAAGTCAGTTAATCTATACCTACCTCAAATTTATCATCTCTACAATGGGGATAGCAGTAGGTCACATCTACCTCACAGATATGTTGTGAAGATCAAATGAAAATCAAATGACATTACATATATAAAGCACACCAGCTAGAAATCCACTATCATTATGTGACGAAGATTCCAATAAGTGATCACATATTCAGTTTCTCACTCACTTCAGAGAATGGAACATTTTGGTTTGGGTGTGGACAGAAATATATTTGCTTCAAGGTCCAGTGCAGAAACAAAATATTACAGAGTTCAAAAATGTCTCAGATTGTGCCCTCAGATGATATCTGAAAATGGGATGACAATTGTCAATAGTGGTTTTTTTACTTTCCAAATCCTGGGTACCATAAGACCTTGAAGTCATGGTATGTAAACAGACTGCCCAGGAGCTTCTCTATATAAAAAAACAAACAAAACAGCAAAGACCAGAATTTACCAGTCCCTTAGAAAACAGCCAAATTTCTTTGTCAGACACTTTGTCTGGCCAAAATATGTCTCATCACTCTGTATTTCTTTTCAATAATATCATCTACTTATCCATTAGATGTCATGCCAGGCACTATGGGGGATAAAAAGGAAGTGTAAGACATGGTCTTTGTCCTTGGGGAGTTTCTATTATTGTCCTAAAATGCCTTTCAAACTAATAGATTGTATAATTTTAAGATCACAGAAAGTCCAAGGCTAAATGGTGTTTGGACATGGTAGAAAAGTCTAAAACATAAACCATAGACTTTTCTACTCTAGGAAAGAAAAGTTTAAAAATCTGTCCAGGATCTGGCAGTGATGATCTTTCCCATGGACTAAATGGCTCCATATTCAGACAACAAAATCAGTTTTAAAAAGTAGAACTTAAAGTCAAACAATCACTTGGTGGTAGAAACCAAGTGGCAAAACTGATTCTATACCATTTAACTAGTTTTATTTTTTTTTAAGTGCATTGATTATCTAATTAGCAAAATGACTAACAAGTTTAGTTGTTTTTGGAATAAGGAAAACAACTGAACTTGAGCACTTTATGAAAATCAAAATGGACCACTTTGATTACATTAAATTAAAAAGGTTTTGCACAAACAAAACCAACAGAAACAAGATTAAAAAGGAAATACAAAGCTGGGGGAAAAGTCTTTACAGCCAGTGTTTCTAATAAAGATCTCATTTCTAAAATATATAAAGAAATATGTCAAATTTCTAAGAATCCACATCATTAGTTGATAAATGGTCAAAGGATGTGAACAATTTTCAGATGATAAAATTAAAGCCATCTATAGTCATGTGAAAAAAATGTTGTAAATCACTATTGATTAGAGAAATGCAAATTAAAACAATTCTGAGGTATACCTCATATTTCTCAGATTGATTAAGATGACAGAAAAAGATAATGATAAACATTGTCGGGGATGTGGGAAAACTGGGATGTTAATGCATTGTTTGTTGAGTTGTGAAATGATCCAACCGTTCTGGAGTTCAGTTTGAAACTATGCTCAAAGGGCTACAAAACTGTGCCTACCCTTTGATCTAGCAGTACCATTACTTGGTTTGTACTACAAGGAAATCATAAAGGAGAGAAAAGGATCCACACATTCATGTTGATAGTAGTTCTTTTGGTAGTAGCTAAGAATTGAAAAATGTGTAGATGCCCATTAATTGGGGAATGGGTCAACAAATTATGGTATATGACAGTAATAGAATATTATTGTTCTATTAAAAAAAAGATGAACAAACTGATTTCAGAAAGGCCTGGAAAAATTTACATGAACTGATGCTGAGCGAAACAAGCAGAACCAGGAACACATTGTGCACAATAACAGCAAGAATGTGTGATGATCAACTATCTATGAAAGACCTGGTTCTTCTCAGTCATTCAGTGATTCAAAGCAATCCCAATGGACTTTGACAGAAAATGCCTTTTACATACAGAAAAAGTACTAAGAAAATGGAATGTAAATCAACACATGCTATATTCACTTCTTTTTTCTGTTTTTTTTTTTTTTGTTTTTATCTTTCCTATGATTTTTCTTTTTTGCTATGATTTTTCTCTCCGAACATGATTCATAAAGTACTGTATATTAAAAATAAATTTACTAGGAAAAAAGTATATGATTAAAAATCTATATAACTTAATATTGCTTTCAATTTTGGTTGTACTAAGACATAGATCCACAAAAATATTTGACTTTCCATAAATTCTTCAACATTGACTTCCCATCTTTTGGAATTATTTTCTAGTTTGCTAATGGAGATAACAAGCCCCATACCCCAGCTATGTTTATATTTATATCTCTTATTATTAGTAATATAGAACCTTCATGCATTTGACTTTGTTACTATTATTATTTTAGAAAATCTTTATTCATTTCCTTTTAGCATCTAGTCATTATATAATGGTTGTATTATTTCTATTAGATATCTTTTTATTTTGGATATAAAGCCTTTATTTAAAAAAAAATCTTTTCCCCAGTGTACTGCTTTCCTTCTTACCCAAAATTTGTTCATTTGATTTTTTGTTATGGGCCAGAACTCTGAACTTGAAAGAAAGATTCTTGCAAGGTACTACCTAAGTGGAATTGATGAGACAATGATTATCTAGTATGCTTAATAGTCCTCTAAGTTCAGTATGATTGATTTAATCTTACACAAATAATGGTTTCCTAATGATATAATGATTGGTTTATACTCAATATAGAACATATAAGCTGGGAGCCTCAGCTAGGTTCATTCAGATATAGAGAGCTAGAGAAGACAAGTGAACTGGAGGGCTGAAGCACAAGCCCTTGGATTCAGATTTATTCATCCCATCTCAGACCACCTTGTTGGCAGGCTCTCCTCCTTCATTTTCTCCACTGAAACCAAGACTCCAGAAGGCCTTTAAGAAAGCTAACTGGGCCCCAGGAAAGACTTTGAAAGATATAATAAGGATTTTGGACTTTAACACTTGGCTACTCTTGTGGTGATTGTGCTGTTAAAAGAAAGGCTGCCCCAAGAGACCCCCAGAAAACCAAACCAAGAACATTACATTTTGATGTCCGAATGTGGGACTAAGAACTTTCATCTGTGATCTAGAAATTAGGGTGAGAACAAGAAGGAAACTTTGTAAAGGACTAAACTAGTTCTTCAGCTGAAATGGGATAGATGTTTAGAAAGGAGATTTCTTTTCCACTTCAAGGAAAATGTGTCGAAAGCTTGGTTAAACTTATAAAAAAAACCAAGGTTTGATTGTAACTTGGGAGCAGATAATTGAACTTTTAGAAACAGTACAATACATATCTCCTTGGTTCTCTAAGGAAAAAGAATTACATCCAGACAAGTGGAAATTAGTAGGAGAGCAACTATGTGAATACTACAATGATAATGGACCTGACTCAACTAAAGAAACACTTTATAGATATATAACTTAATACAACTGGCTTTAAGAAATTATATAAGTATTAGAATAAGGAAAAAGAAGAAAGGGTGAGGAAACTGACAAATTAGGTGAAAAGGATGAAGAATTAGACAAGAATGACATTAAGTACAATTCTGATGAAATTAAGGAGTGTGATGCTTCACAGAAGGAGCCATTAGGGCATTCCCCAACTCCTGACCTATCCCCCTCAATAAGCTCTCTCCACTCCCCTTCATGTGTGGAGAGAGAAGGAGGAGGGGGAGGGGCAGTCACACTATCAGCACCATCTATGAAGCAGCCTATGACAAGATTACAAAAGGCATTAGTTAAAGCTAAAAAAGTATAGGATATATCTGATTTAAAAATAAATGCATACCCTGTGATTGAAGAATTTGATTTTTCAGGTCAAGCCAGGAGAAGATACATTCCTTCTGATCTAGAAAAAATTAAAGATTTGAAAAAGGGTTGCACTCTTTATGGGTCTACATCATTTTATGTTAAGATGTTACTAGAGAATTTGGCTTATGAAATCTTAACCCCTAGTGATTGGAAATCCATAGCAAGGACATGTTTAGAACCTGGACAAAACTTGTTGTGGCTTTCGGAGTATAGTGAACTATGCAGGATATAACCCTAACACAATAAGCAAATTGGAGTTAATACTCCAATTACCTTTGACCAACATGAAGATAAAGGTCAGTATGCAGATGCTTTAGCACAGATTAATTACCCCATAGAAGCATATGAACAAATTGCTGCTGTTGCTGCTGCAATCAAAGCATGGGGCTCCCTCCCAGGAAAAGATGGAGGGGAAGCCTTCACAAAAATAGAGCAAGGTCCCAATGAACCCTTTGTTGATTTTGTGGGACATCTGCACACAGATGTCACAAAAACAATTGGAGAAAATGCAGCTACAAGAATTATGATAAGACAACTGGCTAAGGAAAATGCTAATGAGGTTTGCAGAAGAATTATATGGGGACTACACAAAGATGCTCCTTTAGAGGAAATCATAAGACGCTATGCCACAGTGAGCACAAATGCTTATTATACCCAGACTATTCCACAGAATATGAGAAGACAGAATCCCTCTTGGCAAGGGACTTCCACAGAGACTTGTCAATGCTTTCAATGTGGAAAAATAGGGCACCTGAAAGCCCAATGTAGGTATAGAGATAGAGTGAAAAGACAGGTTAAGAGAAGACCTAAAACCCTATGTCCAAAATGCAACCAAGGCATCCACTGGGCCTCAGAATGTTAGACTGAGCCAGGTAAATGAGAGGCAAGGTCCAGCTCCAACAGCTCAAACAAAAAAAAAGCAATCTGATAAAAGAAAGGGATTACATGATCAATCAGCCAAAAAGCAATCAGATAGGAGAAAGGGATTATAATTGGGGAGAATATAAGCTTTTTAACCCAACAGAATGAACAGAAGGGCAGTGTCCAATGCAAGCAGCTCCAGTGTAATTGCCACATGATGAGAAGAGAGCTAGAAAGTGGTAAAATAAAAGGGACTAGATAGGTTAACTGCTTGGGAGAAAGGGTTTGCTTGTATTTCTACAGATGGAGAAGGAATCAGATGGGCGTCAACGAGCTGTATTCACCTTATCCATTGGAGAGAGACAGAAACAGAGAAAAACCTATAACCAAAGGAGAAGACCTAAAAAACATCTGACACTGAAAGAGCATGGCTGATAATGAGACTGTTACAGAACTTTAAAACCAGCAGGAATAATTGGATTTCCTGAGATGAAAAATTGTTGATAAGAGTGTTGCAGAATTTCAAAACTTGCAGGAATTATTGGATTCTCTAAAATATGATGAGACTGATACAGGACTTCAAAATCTGCAGGAATCATTGGATTCCCTTATACATGATGAGACTATTGCAGGACTTCAAAACTTGCAGGAATCATTGGATTCCTACACCCATGAAGTAATGGACAATAGATTGCTTTTGGACTATTTCTAAGACTTATGGACATGTATAATTCCTCATGTTGATTCATGTTATTTGTCACATCACTACTAGACTGTGTTACTATGTGCTTATGTGATTTCTGTAATTATGTGTAATACATCCCATGTTGATATTATGTATACCTGTTTCAAGTGAGACCCTTCAAACCGCTCATCTGATTTGATTTCCCATTTCCCTTTGTTGTTTTCATCTTCCTTTCTAAGATGTCAGGGAGGGCATGATCACCTTTTATGGTGTTTTCACCCCTTTTTTGAGAAGTCAGGGAAGGTGTGATCACCTCCTTTTTTGGGGGTTCTCATCTCCTTGAGAAACCAGGTAGAGTGACCACCTTATGTTCTAAAACAAAAGAAAGCAAATGATGTTATGGGCCAGAACTCTGAACTTGAAACAAGGATTCTTACAAGATACTAACTAAGTGTGTTGGAATCCTTACAAAGTGTAAAGTCATTATAGTTCATAGAGACAATAATTACCTAATTTAGCATGGCTCAGTATGATTGATCTGATCTTACAAGGAGATGTTATGGGCCAGAACTTGAAACAAGGTACTAAGTGGAACTAATAGAAACAATGCTTGTGTTCACTCCTTTAGAGAGCTCTTAGGGCCAGAGAGTACTCTGGGACAGACACAGGAGCACTCTGGGAGGAAGTCCACAAGCCCATTCTTGGAAGTGGAGTCAGATTCATTCCAACTTTCACCTTGGTGCTAGCTGGAGACATTTGGAAGAAGAGAAGCCGAAGCTGGCAGAGGCAAAAGATTAGCGGCAAGAGCTCTTGGAACCAAGGACAGATAGGCCTCTAAGAAAGCTAACTGGGCCCCAGAAAGAAGATTCAGAAACTGGAGATAATAAAGGTTTTGAACTTTTAACACCTGGCTGTATTTGGAATGATTATTACTTTTAACTGAAATTAAGGCTGCCTCCAGAAAACCTCCCTGAGAAACCTGTTCTCCCCCAGAGAACCATTATATTTTAAAGAAGAGAACACCACAAAGTGGAATTGATGAGACAATGGGTATCTAATTTGGCATGGTGCTTAATAGTTCTCTAAATTCAGTATGATTGATTTAATCTTACAATAGATAATGGTTTCCTAATGATATAATGATTGGTTTATACTCAGTATAGACCATATAAGCAGGAGCCTCAGCTAGGTTCATTCAGCTATAGAGAGCTAGAGAAGACAAGTGGACTAGAGGGTGAAGAACAAGCCCTTGGATTCAGATTCATTTATCCTATCTCATACCATCTTGATAGCAGGCTCTCCTTCATTTTCTTCATTTACACCTAGACTCCAGAAGGCCTTTAAGAAAACTAACCAGGCCCCAGGAAAGGAGACAAGACTTTGAAAGAGATATTAATGGAGTTGTACTTTAATACCTGGCTACTCTTGTGGTGATTGCTCTGCTGAAAGGAAGGCTGCCCAGAGACCCCTAGAAAACTGAATCAAGAACATTACATTTTTGCAAAAACTTAAAATTTTATGTAATCAAAATAACATTTTATTGTTTGCTTTTGCATCCATTCCTTGTTTGATTAATAATTTGGCTCCTGCTCACAACTATAAAAGGATTATGATCTGCTTCTCTTCATTTTAAAAAAAAATGCTGTTTTTAAAAATATTCAGATCATATCTTCATTTTATAATATTTGTCATATATAGTATAATATGTTAATTTAAGTCTAATTCCTGTCAGACTGCTTTCCAGCATTCTCAGTAGTTCTCATCAAATATGAATTATTTCCTAGTCACTTTGTCTTTTCACAAATGTTGAATACTGTCCCATTTAATTCAATTGTAATCAATTCTTCTTTGTCTAGCTGTTTTATTTATCTGATTTTATATATCTTTAAATGCTATTAGGTAATTTTGATTGTTTATGCTTTATAATATAGTTTGAGGTTTCCCTTAGTTCCTATTTTACTGTGATATTCTCCATTATTTATATTCAATATATTTTGTTTCTTCTAAAAACTATTTTATTATTTTGTCTTTGTAGAATATCATATTATCAGTTTGACATGTATTGCTGTGTTTCTATAAACTACTGATTAGTATTTTTATTTTTTTGTTAAATTGGAATGGTTCAACAATAAAAAAATAAAAAAGGAAAACAACTTGATGAAATGGAAAGAAAACTGACCTGAGAAACAGAAGACCTCACTTTGAGTCAAAGGTCTATCATTTAAAAATTGTGTAAACTTCTGTAAATCTCTGTGCCTCTTAATTTCCTCACTTATAAAATAAAGGTATTATCTCTAATTAAAAATAAGTTCAAAATCTCTTCTAAGATTCTTTCTTTCTGATGCTTTTAATTCAAATTCTTTCTTGATATATCTTTTCAAAAAGTGACCTTATTTCAAGTTGTTAGAATAATCTAACTGCTGATTTCAAAATTATCCCTTAATGAAATGATATCAAAGCAATGAACAAATCATCTAGCCTTGGACTAAGACAAGATGGCATAACCTACAGTCCTACAAGAGTAATAAACTTAAGAGGAAAGCAAAATTCAACCATCTTGGTTGTAGGAAATAATAGACAATTGGAGATTAGGTTATAGATAATCATATATGTAAATCTCATGAGTACTTCTTTAAACCCATAGAGACCCATGCAAACATTCAACCTTATAACACTTCAAGGGTTTGGACACATTAAAAAGAGAAAGACATTTAAGGTGGATAGACAAGCAAAACTGACATTTCAATGACTCCCTCTTTTGCCTAAAGAGGATATACAGATAAAAGAAATCCCTCCCCCTCTCACTGGACCTACAACATCAATATAACTAATAGTCATAGGAGAGAGAAAGATCTAGGTCTCTTGCTTTTCCATGTCCTAAACCTTAATGACTGTCCTCCCAAAAGTGGATACAGAAAATATTCATCTTCTCTTTCCAAGAAGTATACTTCTCAAGAAATTCTCATCCTATCAATAATATGTTAGTTGCTCAAATTTTCAAACTTGGATGTAACTGTTGGAGGATATTTTCCTTCTTTAATTAGAATGCTGGAAGTCAGAACAAAATAGTTCAATGATTTCCTTCTCAGGCCATATAGGGAACAACATTTCTGCCTCTATCATAAATTCTGTCCTCAGATAATGAATGTGTTAGCACACTTTCTTAAGTTTAGACAAACAACAAAACAATAAATTAAGCTCCTATTTGTAATATTTGCTGATTTTCAGGGTGTAAATGTTCACACTGAAAACTTAATAATCTATTTTTAGTAACCTATTGGAGCTGGCTGGCTCCAGCGTACCCTTGCCTCAGATATTGCCATCTCCTGAGACAGCCAAGTTAACTCTCTTGGATCTTTGATATCCACTCTAAAAAGAGAAATAGAAAGTGAATAGTGGCTAGGAACAGGTAATGTAAGTTTGAGAACATGAAGAAATGTGCCTCTGACCCAAACCACCACTGAACAGTGGGGAGAACTCTGTGTTACTCTCTTATTCTTATTATCTTCTCTTTAGGTTTTTAGGCCACTATTCTCACCTAGTTTTACTTCTTCCTACCTGACCTTTCTTTTTCTTCATCCAGGTCCTATTTCCTAATCATAGTTGTTCTTCCCCATGGCTATGTCCTGGACTCCCTTCTCCTTCCATATTATTTTCTTTGGTACTCTCATCAGTTCCCATTCAATTATCATCTCTGTACTGATGATTCTCAAATCTATACTATCCTCCAGTATATTTCCAACTTCTTGCTTACATCTCTCAATGATGAAAACTAAATTAATTTTTTTACCACCCTCTCAAAAAAGAAGTCTTCCCCCCCCATCCTACTTACCCAATTACTGTTGAGGACATCATTCTACCAATCACTCAAGTTCCCAACCTAGATGTCATCTTCAATTCTTCACTCTCTCACCTCCCATATCCAATTTGTTGCTAAGATTTGTTGACTTTCCCCTTGAAACATCTCTCATACCCCCAACAACAACTTTGATTTATCAAACATAACAGAATGATTAAATTATCTAATGGGGCCAAAGAACTTTCCCTTCCCTCTAAATTAGCTCTTCTCCTAAGTCCAAATTGTTCATTGAGACTCCAGGGAAATATATTTTCTCCTGCTCACAAATGTTTCACTATGTTTTTAATGTTACATTGGGTTAAGTACATAGTGACTTATTTAATTTGGGCAGGAAATTAGATCTCCTGAAAGATGGTCAGCCTCATATTTTCTAGATCTGGTCATCTGTGAATGTCCTAACACAGATATGCCATGAGTTATGATGGCAGTATTGTTGTTGTACTTAGGCTATTTTCCATTTAAGTAGAAAAACACCTATTTCTCATGCTTACAAACTGGCATTTCAAATCTACAAGACAAAGATTCTATACTTAAAGAAAAAAATTTAAATAATTCCTAAATAAAATGTACTTCTGTGTGCTTCTGCCTATCAAAATTATACTATTAATATATTTAGCTGAGTTCTTTTAAACTAAGATATTTGATTTAAAACATCAAATTAAATTACTCACCACAATTTAGGACTTAATGTGAATTCCCTAGTGACAAATATGCACAATTTTTCATCTGTTTGTCCTTCATTTCTAAATGTGACTTTTCATTACTTTCCTTGTTCCCTTCAATTTGTGCTTTAATAGAATTGAAGAATATTTTGAATGGATGCTCTATCTTCTGATCTTTGAATTTTATGTTACATAGAAGAAACAAACAAACCTATTGGAGTGGCCTTCAGCTCCACATTGGCATTCACTCAAAATTGGTTCTAACTAGCAGTCATAGTAGAAACACTGGAAACTGAAGATACTTTCATGCTACATAAAAATTTATAACTATTTATGCTGGCATCCATAAAAATGTGGTTCATTTTGGACCCGAGGACATAAACAACCATAGAAGAAGGAATAGACCAAAATGAAAAAGAGTATGAGAGAAGAAGCAATTAATTGGTACCATTTGACCTTAAGTCAGAAGACCTAAGTTTAAGTCTCTCTTTCTAAGACTTCTTATTGTAATTGATCCTTCATTTTCATAGCAAATGGTGATGTCTTGATTTGTGCATGAATTGGACTTAAGTGAGGAATAGTTGCACAAAATTATCAGCCTCACCATCTCTTTCAGACCATCAAAGGCCAGTGGCCAGGCAAAAGTCAAGATGCAGTGGATGACCTTACCATCTTCCATAACTGACTGAGCTCTAAGCATTCAAAAGTACCTACTTCATTCCACTGAAGGAAGTCTTCACATAGTTGGAATAAACATCTCCCTAACCCAGCAATGGGTTTGAGGACTACTGATTATCCTCAATCTGTCAAGACATTTTTACTGAGGTATGGCCACTACACTTAACACAGACTCCTGGTACCACAGGTGAGAATTGGATGAAAGGTGGATAAGCATCCCTGAAAAAATTGATGAAAATTCATCAATCCCTCACTCCAGAGGGCTAGCCTTTCCTGAACACCTCATACACACCTACTATCTATATAGCCATGAGAAATTTACCTTAAACCCAAGTTTAAGTTTCCTTGCCTATTAAGTGGTGATAATAATACCTATACTATCTACTGGGTCATAGAGTCAAGATTTAGGGCTAAAAAAACCCTTAGGGATAATTAAATATTTGGATACCCTCACCTAGAAAAACACCCAGGTGGTAAAGAACCATATTTAGACCAACCAAAGGAATTAGGGATGGAGAAGAAAAAATTTTAAAAATTGTCTTAAACAAGACAATGTTTGGGAGCATATAATTCTTTAAAGGGATATGTCACATGAAAAAAGGATTAGACTTATTTTGCTTGGCCCCAGAGGGAAGAATTAAGACCAATGAATGAAAATTGCAAAAAGACACATAAAGACTTGGCAGAAAATTGGAACTATGCTCAAAAAGTTATCAAACTGTGAATACCCTTTGATCCAGCAGTGTTACTACTGGGCTTATATCCTAAAGAGATCATAAAGAAGGGAAAGGGATCTGTATGTGCATGAATGTTTGTGGCAGCCCTCTTTGTAGTGGCCAGAAACTGGAAACTGAGCGGATGCCCATCAATTGGAGAATGGTTGGGTAAATGGTGGTATATGAATGTTATGGAATATTATTGTTTGGTAAGAAATGACCAACAGGATGATTTCAGAAAGGAGAGACTTACACGAACTGATGCTGAGTGAAATAAGCAGAACCAGGAGATCATTATACATGACAACAGTAAGATTACATAATGATCAATTCTGATGGACAGGACCCTCTTCAACAATGAGATGATTCAGGGCAGTTCCAATGATCTTGTGATGAAGAGAGCCATCTACACCCAGAGAGAGGACTGTGGGAACTGAGTGTGGAACAGAACATAGCATTTTCGCTCTTTTTGTTCTTGTTTGCTTGCATTTTGTTTTCTCTCATTTTTTCCCTTTTTGATCTAATTTTTCTTGTGTAAGATGATATTTGTGGAAATATGTATAGAAGAATTGTACATGTTTAACAAATATTGGATTACTTGCTGTCTAGGGGAGGGGATGGGGAGAAAGAAGAGAAAAAAAATTTGGAACACAAAGTTTTGCAAAGGTGAATGTTGAAAATTATGCATGCATATGTTTTAAAAATAAAAAGTTTTAATTAAAAAAAAATAAGTTCACAGATCTCAAGTTAAGAATCCCTGATAATGCCTATGTCCAAGGGGAACCAGTTCTGTACTGATAAAAGAGGCTATACTTCCAGTCGTTAGCATACTAGAAATATTTTGACAATTTGCAGAGAGGTTAGAAACTAGGCCTGAAAATTTCTTGCACAGGAAATGGAAGGTCTCAGTGTCTAGATTCTAAATGAGATAAAACTCATGAGGTTTCTGCCAGTCATAGTGCTATCTCTCTTTCTGAAAGAGCACAGCAATATCCCAGCCAAGGTTTTCAGCAGACAGAGGCTAAAGACAGAGCAATCAGAAAGTGTCTAACAACAACTATCAGAGAAGAACAAAGTTGGGCCAAGAAGCATCTGGCAGCGTCCAGTAGAGCAACTTCTAGCAGAACAGTGTACAGAAGACCATAATTCCATGGTCACCAACCAAGAACAGCAAGAAAAAATATGTAGCATGTAGAAAAAAATATTGAATACATAAGTAATATGTTTTCCCACATACCTTAATCACATCTATTCCCTATATGTATGCATCTGTACTAATAAACTCTATATACATCCAGCATTACAACATTGCTTTTACTGTGTAGATCCCTCTTATCATTTCTTATAGCACAATTGTGTTCCATCCCAGTCAAATAGCACTACATATTCAGCTATTTCCCCCCAAAGCTGCTATATTTATATATGTATCTGTATATATACATATATGTGTGTGTGTATATATATATATATATACATACATTATATATATATATACACACATATATATGTGTGTATGTATATTATATATACATTATATATACACACATATTATATATATATATATATGTGTGTGTGTGTGTGTGTATGTGTGTGTGTATATATATATTGCTCTTTCCTTTTTTCTTTGATCTCTTTGGGATACAAAACTAGTAGTGATATTGCTGGATCAAAGATTATGCACAGTTTTATAGTTCTTTGGGCACAGTTCAAATTGGTCTCCAAAAGAACTGGAACAATTCACAACTCTTACCAGCACTTGATTGATTAGTATACCTATTTCCCACATTCCCTCTAGAATTTGATAGAATATCTTGAATCCATGACATTTCATTCCCATGGAGTACACAACCAGAAACACAAAGTAGGGTAGTAGCCCAGGTGGAGGCACAGGGATTATGAATAGATTGCAAGTATATTCTTGTTGTTCTTACTAAATCCCTGAGTGCCTGGAATAATACTTTGCTCATAGGGTGTGCCCAATAAATGTCTGATGAATAAATAGTTTGTGACAAAAATTATACTACTGTTCATGAAATATAAACAAAAGAAATGCAGAACTACCAAAAGGGGACTACTAAACTTTAGTCAGATGCCAAAGGGAAGCCAGTGCATATTCAAGTCTTTTGGATAAGAGTTGGAGATTAGATTGAAACACAGAACCAGCTAAACATTACATAAGCATGAGCAACTTCATGTGCTTGCTAATCTTTCACTCTCATAATAAAATTTAAGAGATGAAAAAGAACTTTTAGTTCCATCATTTAGTTCAACCTTCTTGTTTTACAATACAAAATTCCCCAGAAAAGTTATGTAACTTTTCTGCAGACCCCGGGGAGCTAATGCAAGGTATAAGCAACATTTCTTAGGGAAAAAAAAAAGGAAACAAGCATTAAGTGCCTACAATATGCCAGATAGTACTAAACTGCCCTTTACAAATATTATCTCATTTAATCCTCACAATACTGCTGGAAAGTGGATGCTAATTTTATTCCCATTTCACAGAAAAGTAAATGGAGCAGAAGTAAAAGTTAAATGAGTTGCTCAGAATCTTCAAACTAGTAAGAAGTGTCTGAGAGCAGATTTGAATTTAGCGTTTAGTAACTCTAGGCCCAGAATTCTAGCCACTGTACTAATACTGCTAAATCTTGGGTATTCTTGGGAGAAAGTATATCAATTCTCTATTCCTCTATCTGCTATTGCTTTGTTTCCTTATGAATTTTTTCTCAAAAGTTTTAAAAGTAGCCTAGTTAGTACACAACGTTAATTAGCAAAATGACAAAACTTCCTCTAATTAGTCATGTTCTCACACTAAAATAACCCAAGCAAATGTCTTTTTCCATAAATTGGTTTTTACTCTCACAGTCTTCAATTCTGAACTCCAAAACAAAACAAAATTTTAAAAAAGAATGTTATTGGACATGTAATTTATTGATAATATTAAATAATGTAGGAATATAGATAAGTATATAAATAAAAGTAGAGGCTAGAATGGGTCTCTAGGAAAATCTTCCAAAATCTCTGTGATCCTCTTAAAGGTCTCATATTAATATACAAAGCATCTGCAATCAGGACTAAACTGGAATTAATACCAAGGTTATCAGATTGCCAGCATAGATTTTTGAAAGATGCTAACCTTGAAATGAATCTCCTGCTTTAGCAGAATATTACTAAACTTTACCTGGGGTAATAATCCTGGTATAAGTAAATACCATGAAAATCTTGAGGATTAAATTAATATATCATCTATTATTGGTCAGGACCAATGTTAGGCAGACTGTGACATAACATAGATGTTCGTTAACTTCCCTTTCTAGAACTGTCTTTACTTCTTCAATGAACACTTCTCTCCAACCAACAGCTGCCCTCTATCTTATCTAATTTGTCTTATTAGAAAATCGCAGGCCACAAAATTCCAATTTGCAACAAAATGCAACTGAGGCAGAGTTCTGAGCAACAATCAATATATTGGGGAAATAAGTGGTCTCTAAGCAATCCTAGACTTTTGTCTTACTTAAGTAGCCCATTTTTAAGGTTTCAGAGATTCTTTGGGATATCCCTTCAAATATGGGGAAAACTCCTATGATTCAGAAATGGAAGAAATTTTATGATTGACTAAGAGCTGGGCTTCGTGACTGCTGCAAAGCAGAAGATGAGATGACTAAAGAGATTGGAAATAAAGAAGCCCTGGTTGAGAGGCAATAATGAGACTCTCCTCCTAATGTTCATGATCAGGCAATCAGTGAGCCAAGTCTCCTGGGTATGCAAGTTGCTCAGCAGTTGTGAGGTGTTTGCACAATCCAAAAAACATGTCTTTAAGGTAGCTTTAAAAACATGTCTCCAAGTGATACACTGGACAAGTTAGGTGAGCTGTTAGGATGATGGTACAATCATTGTTGGTTTTGCACCTAGAAATGTTCTTTCTTTGCTGCATTTTTAAAGACGTATCCACTGCTGGCCCAGCACAGGAGTCTGTTAAAGTTAATTGTTAGTGAAACCCAAAGTAGGTCACACAGAGAAAGACAAAATGCTGGGAGGAGACTCCCATTGATGAAAGGTGAGATGGTCTACAATCAGTGACCTGTGTGGGGATGACTCTCCAGGAGTGTGGTTGGTCAGGCAAGATAAGAAGAGGAAAATAGACCAAGTCAGAAGGGATGGTGAATAAAGCAAAGACATAGTTTTTGAACTCCTTTGGGTTAGAGTCAGACAGTGGGGATGGAGGACCAAGAGCAGCCAAAGTCAAATTCTATAAAGATAAGCAAATAAAGTCCACTCTTAGACTTTCATAGATCATCAGAGTGGACATAATAAAGGGAAAGCTTGAGACACTATGTTCATTTTCACAAGGACTTCTCTTAGCTCATAAAAAGGATATTATTGCTGATCTGTGAGCAATTAAGTTTATTGGCACACTAGAATAAAAGATCATGCTCAAAGGAAAGCACTTATTCACACAGCACGCTGAGCACCACCTCTTGCTGAAGGGAATAATGAAGGAGTTGTTGCTTCACACATATTACAATCCATTTTTTTCTCAATAGATGATGGCCAAAAAAGGCAAGATAAACCTGATAGGTAAAAATCCTATAATGAAGACTGTCAGGGGCATCCTGAAACATAGACAGCTGCTTGGATTGAAGGAGGCAAACGAGTTAAGGAATCCCAATAAGGACTCTCCTCTCTCATCTCATAGGTTAGATTTTCCAGGAAATATATATCACAGCCAAAATGTATGACAAGTCACTGGGCTATAGTGACAGGTGGCTATGAAGAGAAACAGGAGGTAGGTGAAGTAGAAACAAACCATTCTCCTTGAGTGTCTTGGGATTGTAGGCTGCCTTCACAGTGTGAAGTAGTCATCAAGCTTGAATAATCAAAGATTAAAACTGATGAGAAAACATTAACTATTATTTGTGGATGTGTAAGGTAATCGAGTAACATATGAGCCAAAGCATCAGCTAAGGAAGGTATCAAACTGGATTGTTCCACAGTTTGTATAACTATTTGTGTTAGGGCATTTGTGTGTTAAGCTAAGGCATTTATGTGATCTTTATGAGCCAACAGAATGATGTATGAGCCAAGTAGAGTAATCTGTTTGGCTTATGACTGATTAGATTTCTATATCTAGCAATAGATTAGTGGTGGTCTTGACTACTGTAGAAATTTCTGATGATTGTTGCTTAATAAAAGTCCTTTAGAAAGTTGGCTGATAAAAATAACTAGGTCCACTAGCTTTCTTTTCTCTTTTGTCATACCTAGCCAATAATTTTTTTTTTGATAAATGGCATGCTGTACATTTACTTTAATTCCTCTTATTAACAAGGCAGAGGACCTAATATGCCATTCCCAGGAACCTCTCTCTCCCCAGCGTGGCAGCAACTCTCTGCCCACTGAAATGATATTTTCTTTCAGCATTACCTCTCTTTACCTTTTTCACCTATTTCCCTAACAAGACTTTATACCTTTCTGTTGGGATTTCTCTGCTAGAAACTTTAATTCTCTGCCAGGCCTCCTCCACTAGAAATTTTACTTCTCTGCTAGGACCTTGCCACCAAGGAATTCAACCTTTCTATTCATGCATAGCAAAGGCTGAAGGTAGTACATCAAAGTAGTACATATTAAAAGATGCTTCTTTTCTATAATCTGCTAAAAAAAAAAAAACTACTTTATAATTTTCACAAGTAAAAAGTTCCATAATAATACCTGAAAGGAAAATCTCCACAAATTTTATAGGAAAAAAATCAAAGAAAGAGGAGAAGTATATGGAAGAGAAATAAAAGAAGAAGCAGCAGGATAAGTCTCAGAGAATCCTGGTTGGTTGTGGGGAGTCAGATACTGAAGAAGTGGACAGAAGTCCATTAACTGGACTTTTTAAAAGGGTTATTTCTGGGCCAGTTGGAGAAAAGCTTCTGTTAGATAAATAGAACCTTTGGAAATAAGAAAAAGTAGTAACTAGTGTTCATAGTCAGACTTTGAGACCAATCTTGAAGTCAATTTTGAAAGCACATGTAATACAGCACCTAATATACATTCAGGAAACAATAATAATGACAAGATAGTTAGAGTCCATCTAAGAATAAAAAAGAAGATCCTATTACCTTAAAACAAAGAAGTAATCCAAGAAAGCCAAGATGAAGGATTCTACCAATTCTTACTACCTGGGGCCACATGAGTTCCTTTAACTATTATTCACTGAGTGTAATTCAAAATTCTTTGAAGCTCATAAACATTTGTGATGTCACCTGAATGACTAATGTAGGAACAACAGGACTGATTAATAATAGTGCAGTCTCTGCTTTGTGCAATAAAGACTATTTAGTGACATTTGATTTTCCACTTCCATATGATCCACAAAATCAATTTCCACCTATTAATCCAGAGATGATGACTGTGGTAAGTTGAATGACTCCAGATATATCCTGAGGAAGTCTTTCAAGTTCATCAGACAAATTATTGGCTAAATCTATTACTGTAGTCATTCCTAGTTTAGGAAAAAAAGTCCACAAAAAAATGACAACCTATATCAATGTGTACTATCAAATTACTTTCACGTGTCCACATTGCAGCAAGATCATTATTTCCTTCAAAAGATTAAAAGAAAGGAAGACACATTATTGGCATCTGGGATGGTAAAAGTAAAATAGTATTTTACTGAACTTCCCACATTAATTTTAGAATTTTCAGTGTTACTTTTGTTAATACAGAGAATAAAATTTGTTATAGCATGGATCACAGCAAGCAGAAGAAATCTATATTTAAAATTCACTTGAGCTACATTATGATGTGATAAAATATGATATTTGATATGGAAATTCCTGAGGGGTTTAACTTTCAGAGATTCAGGTGGTTCATTTTGAGGAGGGGATCCCCAAAACTCTCTTTCTGAAACTCCTTCAAGGTGAAAGTCTCCTCCTTGAATCCTTCATTCTGTTATCCTGAAAGACAGGCACCATCCCCATTGATAACACTCACTACTGATTAAGCTCCCTATTGAAGTGAAAATTAGCCTAGAGACCTCATTAAATTCCAAGATTTTTTTTTTTAATTCTAGCTCAAACTGCTTCCAGTCCCCATCAAGAGCTGCCAGCCTAGGCTTCTATTATAAAATGAGGCAACTTGGGGCTCAGTCCTTGCAGAGGACCTAATATGCCATGTCAAGGAAACTCTCTCTCCCCATCATAGTAGCAACCCTCTGCCCACTGAAATGATATTTTTTTTCAGCATTACCCTCTCTTTACCTTTTTCACCTATTTCCCTAACAAGACTTTATACCTTTCTGTTGGGATTTCTCTGCTAGAAACTTTAATTCTCTGCCAGGCCTCCTCCACTAGAAACTTTACTTCTCTGTCAGGACCTTGCCACCAAGGAATTCAACCTTTCTATTCATGCATAGCAAAGGCTGAAGGACCTCTGCGCTGCCAGAAGGGGATCCCCACAATTCCCTGCCCTGTGCCGAATCTTAGGGAAATCTAGGGAAGCCAAACCTCTTCATTTGGTTCCCTGAAGCCTGAATCTGCCACTAATCTCATCATTTGGCTCCCTGACCACCAAGAATCAAGAGAAACCTAACCTCATCAATTTCATTGGTTCCCATGAATTATTTACAATACATCTAACAAAAACAAAAAGTGCAAACTGCCCAATAAATAGTAAGATTATTGCCCATTCCAGAGAAAGAACACTGGGAAATAAGTATGGACCACAACATAACATTTTCACTCTTTCTGTTATTGTTTGCTTGCATTTTTGTTTTTTCTTTTCAGGTTATTTTTTTACCTTCTTTCTAAATCCAATCTTTCTTGTGCAACAAGTTAACTGTATAAATATGCATACATATATTATATTTAACATATACTTTAACATATTTAATATGTATGGGACTACCTGCCTTCTTGGGGAGGGGATGGAGGGAAGGAAGGGAAAAGTTGAAATAGAAGTTTTTGCAAGGATCAGTGTTGAAAAATTACCCATGCATATGTTTTGTATATAAAAAGCTATTAAAAAAAAAAGACTACTGCCCATTATTTGTTCCACAATCTCACTAGCATTAACAGGGAAAGCTAGTCAAGAATCAGTAGTATGTTAATGAATTTTCTGATAAATCTAACATCCCCGTGACTCTATAGCTTTAGCATGATGAAGTTCATGACGCCTTATTTAAAATTCATTCATTCTGAGATAAAGAAATAACTTCAATGGATAAAAATGAAGCATTCCCAACATAAGTATAATTGATCCAACAAAATATGTCTCCCTCAGAGTTACAGAGTTTAATCCACCCACTACTCCCATTTTTATTACCACTACTGCTTTGGGTAAGGTTGAGAGTT
Source organism: Antechinus flavipes (assembly GCF_016432865.1). Classification (NCBI taxonomy): domain Eukaryota; kingdom Metazoa; phylum Chordata; class Mammalia; order Dasyuromorphia; family Dasyuridae; genus Antechinus; species Antechinus flavipes. The sequence goes on along the minus strand of NC_067401.1, from coordinate 408,525,546 downwards.
TCCTTTTTTTTTTTTGCTTATGTCAGCATATACAAGACTCCAGCATTCTTTGGAGCACAGATATGTGTAATAGAGTTGAAAAGATACTATTCTGCAATGTCTTTTTCACTATTATGTTCATCATCTTCTCACTTTCTTCTCAGTTCCAAGCTAGTTTCTTTGTGAAAGCATATTCTGTCTTAGGTAAATATTTACCAACCCCAAGGACAAGAGATAGCTACAAAATAAACAGAATCACACAACAGTGATTATATTGCCAGAGAATTGTGACCTTCTTTTTCTGTTTTTGTATGGGGCCCTCAATTGAATAAGGTTTAGATGTCATCACATTTCTGTATTCTCTAACTATAACTGAAAATTTCACATCCAAAAGGATTTCAAAAGCCTCATATTCTGATTCTTTTATTTCAGTGTCACCTTTATTTGTCTACTGTCGAGATTCAGTATTGAACAGGAAGAGTTCAGTAGTCTAGGTATTACTTGAGATCTGCTCTCTGTTAGAGCTATGCTTTGAATTGTTAGAGCCAATGCTTTGAATTGGCTCGCCATCTCCCTAACATGAATTAAAGACATACTCAAGATAAATTTAGCATAATCTTGATGGAGAATTCAAGGAACAGTGTAAAGGACAGGATACTTAAGTCTCAGTATGATTGATTTAAACAAGGTGTTAACTAAGTTGAATTGATAAGACAATGATTATCTAGTTTAGTATGGTGATTAATACTTCTCTAGTTCAGTATGATTGATTTAATCTTATAACAAATAATGGTTCCCTAGTGATATAATGATTGGTTTATACTCAGTATACTGCATGTAAACTGAGACAAACTCAGCCAGAGACAGACTCAGAGAGGGCTTGGAGGAAGACTCAGAAGGGCTAGGATCAGACTCAGAGGGGGCTTGGAGATAGACTGGGAAAAGACAGAGAGCTGGAGGCTGGAGCACAAGCCTTCAGACTGAGACAGACTTCCAAGACAGAGACTCTTGTGGTGGTTCTCCTGTCTCTCCCACAGAAACCAAGACATTCCGGAGGAACTCAAGAAAGCTAGCCTGGGCCCCAGGCAAGGAAACTGGAATGTGGAGGAGATAATAAAGAATTTGGACTTTAACACCTGGCTATTTTCGTGGTGATTACACAACTGAAACGACGGCTGGTCCCAAGACCTCTAGACTACCAACCAGAACACTACAGGACAGGAACAAGACTTTTCAACTATACTACTTATCCCTTAAAATGAAGTAAAGACATACTTGTGGCAAATACATTGGTATGATAATTTCTGCTATTTACAACTCTGTTTCACAAGTACTTTGATATTGATAAATATTACAACTATTTACAGTTCTATGGGTATTGATGAGCATCACAACTACACTACTGACTATTTACAATTCTTTGCTGGTGAGCAAAGTTAAGGTAGATACTGAAATGTCAAAGTATGGGTTTATGTATTAACCCTGGAATGTATGTGGCATAAAGCCTAGCTCTCAGATTAATAAAAGATTGCAAAGCATATCTTCCACCTGGCCTCAGATAGTCATTTCAGATTCACACTCTCAGTTTCACTGGAGCTGGACTTGGGCAGTCTATAAGTATTTTCTGTTTTATTTTCAGAATACAGTTCCTTTGTTATGGAACAAATCCATCTATCTGTTTATATTAGTAAGAACTACATTGGATTGAGGCCATTCTTGAAACATGTGACTTCTACTTAGTTCAGAAATGTCATGACTCCATCTAGTACATCATTTATAACAATATTAAATTCCCAATGATATCAATATAATAATGACTAATGATCCTGCCATTGACACTGGAACCCATGCAAGAAATTTACAGTCTGTCTATGTATCATGAAGGGAACAAAATAAAAACTGTAAGTTGGAGAGGGAATTAGATTGAAGGTTGGCCCAGTGACTGGAACAACCTTGCACAACTTGCAACAACTTGCAATAAATAGATTGTCAGAACAAAGGATAAGTGGGGTTGCCAAAATCATGACAATGACCAAGATCTCTTACATGAACTTTTTCATTCTACAATAACATCAAGCAATCTCTAGCCATCTTTGGAGAAATGAAGGAAACACTTTAGCATAAGCTGTAAAACTAAGCTCCTCTTTTCCTGGCAGGTATAAATATAACCTGAAGGGAGAGTATGTATGTGACAAATATTAGGTAGCAACATCAAAAGTGAAAATTTTCCATAAAAAACCCTTATCTGCATTCAGATATTGGATCAATCATCATCATAAACTAAAGAAAAAGAAAACTAATCAGGACTACTGAAATAAAAGCAACCCACACCCACACAGATAATGTAGTTTGGTTTTAGCTAGAAGAATCTTATTATGATTAGAAAAACAGGAGAACTCAAAAGAGTCATAAAGCAAAAAATGACATCAGTTTTACAACTAAGCAGTAAATCCATGAGTCCTTTCCTCCAAGCATGATAGCAGCAGAGATTGTCCATAGAACTTAAAATGGATTTTCCTAAACAAACAGAGTCTCACAATTCACTAAAAGTTCTCGATGTTGTTGTCATCGGGAAGAAAATCATGTAATATAAACTCTAAAGATTCAGTTTGTACTACTACTCCTGTGTCATGAAGCTCTTTCAATCTGTTCTATTTTGTAGATAGGAGGCAACAGAAGCATTGCCACCAAAAAATGATGCATTCCTAGGGGAAAGGGTTTTTGCACTTATGCTGAGTGACCAAAAAGCATTTCATTAGGAGAAATATGTAATTTCGCATCTTGGTCTATTATACGTGTAGAATAAAACCAAATAGAGAACATCAGGATATTTCAAGTGGATTTTAAAACATAATTTGCCATCTACAGTCATAAGTTCCTTATTCATACATTCAACATGGCCAGAACTTTGAGGATGATATGGAGTGTGGAATTTCTGAGTAATACCAAAATGAGAATAAACTTGAAAACTGAATCATTGAAATGAGACAGTCTATCCTAGTCTATGTGGGCTGGTGGGCCATATCAGGGTACAATTTCCTCGATGAGAATTTTGGTAACAAAGACAGCAGTGACTTTAAAAAGTGTACATCTCAGTCCATTGAATAAGCTGGTCATCAAACACAAGAAAGTGTTTGTAGTGACCTGCTTTGAGCATATTTTTAAAAAGTCTGCGGCACTGAGAATTTTTTTTTTTTTTTTTTTTTTTTTTTTTTTTTTATAATAAATTTTATTTTATTTAATAATAACTTCGCATTGACAGAATCCATGCCAGGATAATTTCTACACGACATTATCCCTTGCAATCACTTATGTTTCGTTTTTTCCCCTCCCTCCCTCCTCCCCCCCCCCCCCAGGATGGCAAGCAGTCCTATATATGCTAAACATGTTGCAGTATATCCTAGATACAATACATATTTGCAGAACCAAACAGTTCTCTTGTTGCACAGGGAGAATTGGATTCAGAAGGTAAAAATAACTCGGGAAGAAAATCAAAATTGCAAATAGTTCACATTCATTTCCCAGTATTCCTTCTTTGGGTGTAGCTGTTTCTGTCCATCATTTCTCCAATGAAACTCAGTTAAGTCTCTTTGTCAGAGAAATCCACTTCCATCAGAATACATCCTCATACAATATCGTTGTCGAAGTGTATAATGATCTCCTGGTTCTGCTCATCTCACTTAGCATCAGTCCATGTAGGTCTCTCCAAGCCTCTCTGTATTCATCCTGCTGGTCATTCCTTACAGAGCAATAATATTCCATAACGTTCATATACCACAATTTACCCAGCCATTCTCCAATTGATGGGCATCCATTCATTTTCCAGTTTCTAGCCACTACAAACAGGGCTGCTACAAACATTTTGGCACATACAGGTCCCCTTCCCTTTTTTAGTATCTCTTTGGGGTATAAGCCCAATAGAAACACTGTTGGATCAAAGGGTATGCACAGTTTGATAACTTTTTGGGCATAATTCCAGATCGCTCTCCAGAATGGCTGGATTCGTTCACAACTCCACCAACAATGCATCAATGTCCCCGTTTTCCCGCATCCCCTCCAACATTCATCATTGTTTTTTCCTGTCATCTTAGCCAATCTGACAGGAGTGTAGTGATATCTCAGAGTTGTCTTAATTTGCATTTCTCTGATCAATAGTGATTTGGAACACTCTTTCATGTGAGTGGTAATAGTTTCAATTTCTTCATCTGAAAATTGTCTGTTCATATCCTTTGACCATTTATCAATTGGAGAATGGCTTGATTTTTTATAAATTTGAGTCAGTTCTCTATATATTTTGGAAATGAGGCCTTTATCAGAACCTTTAATTGTAAAGATGTTTTCCCAGTTAGTTACTTCCCTACTAATCTTGTTTGCATTCGTTCTGTTTGTACAAAGGCTTTTTAATTTGATATAATCAAAATTTTCTATTTTGTGATTGGTAATGGTCTCTAGTTCATCTTTGGTCACAAATTTCTTTCTCCTCCACAAGTCTGAGAGATAAACTATCCTATGTTCTTCTAATTTATTTATAATCTCGTTCTTTATGCCTAGGTCATGGACCCATTTTGATCTTATCTTGGTATGTGGTGTTAAGTGTGGGTCCTTGCCTAATTTCTGCCATACTAATTTCCAGTTATCCCAGCAGTTTTTATCAAATAATGAAATCTTATCCCAAAATTTAGAATCTTTGGGTTTGTCAAACACTAGATTGCTATAGTTGACTATTCTGTCTTGTGAACCTAACCTTTTCCACTGATCAACTAATCTATTTCTAAGCCAATACCAGATGGTTTTGGTGACTGCTGCTTTATAATATAATTTTAGATCAGGTACAGCTAGACCACCTTCATTTGATTTTTTTTTCATTAATTCCCTTGAGATTCTCGACTTTTTATTGTTCCATATGAATTTTGTTGTTATTTTTTCTAAATCATTAAAATATTTTCTTGGAAGTCTGATTGGTATAGCACTAAATAAATAGATTAGTTTAGGGAGTATTGTCATCTTTATTATATTTGCTCGGCCTATCCAAGAGCACTTAATATTTTTCCAATTATTTAAGTCTGACTTTATTTGTGTGAAAACTTTTTTGTAATTTTGCTCATATAATTCCTGACTTTCCTTTGGTAGGTAGATTCCCAAATATTTTATGCTATCAACAGTTATTTTGAATGGAATTTCTCTTTGTATCTCTTGCTCTTGGATTTTGTTGGTGGTGTATAAGAATGCTGAGGATTTATGGGGATTTATTTTGTATCCTGCTACTTTGCTAAAATTATGAATTATTTCTAATAGCTTTTTAGTAGAATCTCTGGGGTTTTCTAGGTATACCATCATATCATCTGCAAAGAGTGATAGTTTGGTTTCCTCATTGCCTACTCTAATTCCTTTAATCTCTTTCTCGACTCTTATTGCAGAGGCCAGTGTTTCTAATACAATATTGAATAATAATGGTGATAGTGGGCAACCTTGCTTCACTCCAGATTTTACCGGGAAAGGTTCCAGTTTTTCCCCATTGCATATGATGCTTACTGAAGGTTTAAAATATATGCTCCTAACTATTTTAAGGAAAAGTCCTTTTATTCCTATGCTCTCAAGTGTTTTTATTAGGAATGGCTGTTGGATTTTATCAAATGCTTTTTCTGCATCTATTGAAATGATCATATGGTTTTTGTTTGGTTGGTTGTTGATATAGTCAATTATGTTAATAGTTTTCCTAATATTGAACCAGCCCTGCATTCCTGGTATAAATCCTACTTGGTCATAGTGTATTATCCTGGGGATGATTTTCTGTAATCTTTTTGCTAATATTTTATTTAAGATTTTAGCATCAATATTCATTAGGGAGATTGGTCTATAATTTTCTTTCTCTGTTTTCAGCCTACCTGGTTTAGGTATCAGTACCATATCTGTGTCATAAAAGGAGTTTGGTAGGACTCCTTCAATCCCTACTTCTTCAAATAGTTTATTTAGCATTGGAGTTAATTGATCTTTAAATGTTTGATAGAATTCAGATGTAAATCCATCTGGTCCTGGGGTTTTTTTCTTAGGGAGTTGATTGATAGTTTGTTCTATTTCTTTTTCTGAGATAGGAGTGTTTAGGATATTTACTTCTTCCTCTGTTAGTTTAGGTAAGCTATATTTTTGGAGGTATTCTTCTATTTCATTTAAGTTGTCGAATTTATTGGCGTAAAGTTGGGCAAAGTAACTCCTAATTATTGCTCTAATTTCCTCTTCGTTAGTGGTGAGTTCTCCCTTTTCATTTTTAAGACTAACAATTTGATTTTCCTCTTTCCTTTTTTTAATCAGATTTACTAAGGGTTTGTCTATTTTGTTGGTTTTTTCATAGAACCAACTCTTAGTTTTATTAATCAATTCAATAGTTTTTTTACTTTCAATTTTATTGATCTCTCCTTTTATTTTTTGAATTTCAAGTTTAGTGTTTGATTGGGGGTTTTTAATTTGTTCCTTTTCTAGCATTTTTAGTTGCAAGCCCAATTCATTGACCTTCTCTTTCTCTATTTTATACAAATAGGCCTCTAGAGATATGAGATTTCCCCTTATTACCGCTTTGGCTGCATCCCATACATTTTGGTATGATGTCTCATTATTATCATTTTCTTGGATGAAGTTATTAATTATGTCTATAATTTGCTGTTTCACCCAATCATTCTTTAGTATGAGATTATTTAGTTTCCAATTATTTTTTGGTCTACTTTCCTGTGGCTTTTTATTGAATGTAATTTTCAATGCATCATGGTCTGAAAAGGATGCATTCACTATTTCTGCCTTACTGCATTTGAGTTTGAGGTTTTTATGTCCTAATATATGATCAATTTTTGTATAAGTTCCATGAACTGCTGAAAAGAAGGTGTACTCCTTTCTGTCCCCATTACATTTTCTCCAGAGATCTATCATATCTAATTTTTCTAGTATTCTATTTATCTCTTTGACTTCTTTCTTATTTATTTTGTGGTTTGATTTATCTAATTCTGAGAGTGCAAGGTTGAGATCTCCCACTATTATAGTTTTACTGTCTATTTCTTCTTGCAGCTCTCTTAATTTCTCTTTTAGGAATTTAGATGCTACACTACTTGGTGCATATATATTTAATATAGATACTTCTTCATTATTCATTCTACCCTTTAGCAAGATATAGTGCCCTTCCTTATCTCTTTTGATTAGATCAATTTTTGCTTTAGCTTGATCTGAGATCAGGATGGCTACCCCTGCTTTTTTGGCTTCACCTGAAGCATAGTAGATTTTGCTCCAACCTTTTACCTTTAACCTGCATGTATCACCCCGCTTCAGGTGTGTTTCCTGTATACAACATATTGTAGGATTCTGGCTTTTAATCCATTCTGCTAACTGCTTCCTCTTTATAGAGGAGTTTACCCCGTTCACATTTATGGTTAAAATGACCAATTCTGTATTACTTGCCATCTTGTTGACCCCGGTTTATGCTTTTCTCCCTTCTTACTCCCTTACCCCCTCCCTTACCCCCCTTCCCAGTATTAAGCTTGTGAGCTCCCCTTGCTTCTCACAGCCCTCCCTTTTTCAGTATCCCTCCCCTCCCCTTAGAGTTCCCCCCCCCCAATTTACCCCTTTCCCTCCCAGTTACCGTATTCCCTTCCACTTAGCTTATTCCTTCCTTTTTCACTTTTCCCTTCTCACTTTTCAATGAGGTGGGAGAAGTTTCACCATAGATTGAATATGTCTAAAATTCTTCTCTTACTGCCAATTCTGAAAGCAGTAAAATACTCACTATTTTCATTCCTCTCCATTCTTTCTCTCAGATATACTAGGTTTTCTTTGCCTCTTCATGAAATGTAGTACCCCCACTTTCCCTTTTTTTCTAGTACAATGTCCTTTCCTCAACTAGTTTCTAGAACAAGGTATACATGTATTTTTTATACATCTTTACAGCCGAAATATAGTTCCCAAGATTAATCTTTACCTTTTTAGATTTCTCTTGAGTTCTGTGCTTGTAGATCAATTTTTTGTTAAGTTCTGGCTTTTTCATCAGAAATAGATGAAATTCGCTTATTTCGTTGAATGTCCATCTTCTTCCCTGGAAAAAGATGCTCAATCTCGCTGGGTAAGTTATTTTTGGTTGCATACCAAGTTCCTTAGCCTTTCGGAATATCATATTCCAGGCCCTTCGATCCTTTAATGTGGATGCTGCCAGATCCTGGGTGATCCTTATTGTGGCTCCTTGATACTTGAATTGGGTTTTTCTAGCCGCTTGCAGTATTTTTTCCTTTGCCTGAGGGTTCTGGCATTTGGCCACTATATTCCTTGGTGTTTTGATTTTAGGATCCCTTTCAGTAGGGGATCGATGAATTCTTTCAATGTCTATTTTACCTTCTGTTTCTATGACTTCTGGGCAGTTCTCTTTGATAATTTCCTGGAAGATAGTGTTCAGGCTTTTTTTTTCATCATACTTTTCTGGAAGTCCGATGATTCTCAGGTTGTCTCTCCTGGATCTGTTTTCCAGGTCTGTTGTCTTCCCCAGAAGGTATTTCACATCCTTTTCCATTGTTTGATTTTTTTGGATTTGCTTGACTGATTCTTCTTGTCTCCTCGAGTCATTCAATTCCAATTGTTCGACCCTGATTTTCAGTGAGGTATTTTCTTCACTCACTTTTTTAAGATCTTTTTCTAATTGTCCAATTGAGTTCTTTTGTTCTGTGGAATTTTTTTCCATTTCGCCAATTTTGTTTTTTAGAGAGCTGTTTTCTGTTTCCAGTTCACTAATCCTATTTTTCAAGGATTTGGTTTCTTTATCCACTCTCTCTTTAACTGACTTCTCCAGGCTCTTTTGCCAAGCCTCCCTCTCCTTTTGCAGAGCCTCCCTCTCCTTTTCCCATTTTTCTTCTAGCTCCCTTGTGAGAGCCTTTTTAATTTCCTCCATGAGATTCATCTGTGCTGAGGGACATAAGGTCTCCTCCTTCGGGGATTCACCTGGGGACTGTTTGTTTTTAGTCTCCTCAGGGTTTGGAGTCTGCTCTTTATCTGTATAAAAGCTGTCCAGGGTTAAATTCTTTTTCAGTTTCTTGCTCATTCTGTCTATTTATCAAAGACAAACTATCAAAGAAACAGAAGGAAAAAAAACCCCTTGAATGGAGGCTGCTTTCTTTGGGGGAGGGGCAGGGTATTCGTGAGGCACAGGTCCTACTGTGCTATGGCGCCTGCGCGCTGAGATCCGAGCGCTCTGAGATCCGAGCGGGCTAAGACACTGTGGGGGAGGGGTGGCCAGGTCCCTAGAAACTCCAGCTGTTTGGGATTGTATTCTTCACCCCCGGTGTTTTTAGCTTCTCTGCTGGGCTGCTGACTTGCTCCTATAGCAAAGCTCTCACCGCAGAGACGGCTGCGGTCCTACCCCCTCTCCGCTCCACCCGGTTCTGAGCTGCTATCTGTGCTCTGGTTGCAGCTGCTGCTACCCGCAGACTGCTTCCAAATACCGTCCCCGCCCTCGCGCAAAAACAGACCTTTCTTGACGAGTCTCAAGGATGGTTTCTCTTGGTAAGTAATTGTATGGTTTTTTTTTCAGTCGAGCATTAATTCAGAGGCATGAAATGAAATGAATAGTGAGAGAAAAACACGGAGATTACACAGAAGTGTATTTCCTCTCCGCCATCTTGCGGCACTGAGAAAAAAAGTCCATTTTAAGATAACAGCTTTCCCTAACAAATGCAAAATCTTGCAATATCTCTTCCCTTACAAGCCTGGGGTCAGAAAAGGTCTGGGTGTGGGGATGAAGCAATTAAGTCTCAACTTCAGAGAAATGATCTGTATCACTAAGGGATTTCCTAGGAATAGATCATATACCTTTTCTCTAAGAGGGTAATAATTAGTTAACACAGCCCTCAGGCAAAGTAGAACATATGGAAAGGACCCTGGAAGCCACCTTTCTTTGTTCATGTACCTAGAGAGGCCAGGAACAGACATTTTTTAAAGTTGGTCAAGGCAGTAAGATGTTCAGAATCAAGTTCAGTAATATATTTAGTCAGAGCAAAAAGAAATTTAGTAATTTTACTGAATGATGGGATCCATTGCCAACAATCTCCTGCTGCTCCAAGGATGGCACGTTCCTGCTTCTCACTATTGGACAAAGGTAATTGCTAAGAACCTATATACATTTTTAGGAAACAGAATGTACCCCAGCAGACAAGATACTCTACTTCAGTTTGACTTCAGTGGTCGTTAGTGCTTAAAGATGACCAAAGTGATATCACAATGCCAGGGTCAATATAGTATGTTAGATTTTGGCTAATCAGAACAATGGAAGGCTCTGCCACAGGTCAAGCACAAATAGTCTGTATGATCATTTGGGAAGGAGATGTCCCTCAATTTGCATATCTCAAATTTCTTTTGAATTATTGCAATTCTGCTTTGCTCACAGAGTACAGTCCCTTCTTTGATGTGATCACACCACATTGTGCATCTCCTATGTTTTACAATCGATACCAAAAGTTCTTCAAAGAAACTGAGAACGTCTTTACATCATGTTTTCTGATCTCCATGTGGGTGCTTGCCTTATGTGAATTCTCCACAAAAGTGCCCTTTAGGCAAACATATGTTAGGCATTTGAACAACTTTGATGTGGAGTCCGGATGGTCCCTCTGATGTCAGTTATCTTCTTGACAAATCTGGTAGTTGGTGAAGTTAGCAGAATGTCATCAACATACTGGACTAGGACAGAGGCTGTGAAAACAATCAAAGGTAGAACTTGCTGCAAAATTTGGAAGAATAAGTTTGAACTTTTAACATACTGTGGAAGCCAGTGAGTCTGCATCTACTGTTTATTGTTCCAGGTAAAAGAAAACAGGTACTAGGGATCTGAGTGAATCAGAATACCAGAAAAAAAAAAAATGCAGAACATAAATCTTTCACAATAAAGTGGTTAGCCTGACAAGAGACGGATAAAACAATTATAGCAAGGTTAGGGATTAGAGGTTGTCTAGGTATTTCATAAGCATTAAAAGCAAATAAATTTTATATAAAACAATAAACAGATCTACCTCAGAATCTGGTTTAGGTTTCTTGACTGCTAATATGGGAGATTTACAAAGAGATCTGCTTGGGACAACAATAACTTGGTTCCTAAGAAAGTCAATAATAGACACAATATCTTCTTTAGTAAGGGTTTTGAGGTACAGATGGTAATGGGCCTCTTTTTACCAGCAACAGTAATCAGAATAGCTGACTTTTTGAAGTCCTTTTATGTAGGACTTATGTAGCCAGGAGGGATACAAAGGAACTCATAGGGATACAAGGAGCCCAGGAGGGATACAAAATAACTCATAGGGATACAGGGGACCCAGGAGGGATACAAGGAGCCCAGGACAGATACAAAAGAACTCATAGGGATACAAAGAGCTCAGGAGGGATACAAAGGAACTCATAGGGATACAGGGAGCCCAGGAGGGATACAAGAAGCCCAGGAGGGAAATCAAGGAACTCATAGGGATACAAGGAGCTCAGAAGGGATACCAGAGGTTTTCTGCATTATGGATGTGTCAGAACTAAAAAAGGGAACAATGAAGAAGTTTCTTCATCAGAGGAATCGTTGCTAAGATCTTTTGATGCCAGGAAAAAAGAAGTTGGGTAATCTGGTAAATGCAAAGTTAAAGTGTTATTGGGAAGGTATGAGATGTGGTGTCTAATTTGCACAAAAGTCCTCACCCTAAGAGATTAACTGATGTATTTGGTTTTCATAAAAAATAATATATTACTGACAAAAGACCAAGAGTAATTTCTTGTGGTGACAAGAGAGGTATCTGTTTTGGGGAAATCTCTCATTTCCAGCTGTCTATGGGCCCCACAGGAGTGCAAGTAGAACTGAATTTCTTCCTTAAGATAGAATTAGAAGCTCTGGTATCTACAAGGCAATCAAAAGAAGTACCCCCTATCTTTAAGGATAATCTTGTGTTCCTTTGTTTGGGGAGAGGCAACAGGAGTAATGGGGAGAAGAACATGAGATTCAAATGTTTTAGTCCTTGATTTTCCCCTACATATTCATGTGAGAGGATTTCCTTTTAGCTATGTAAAACCCTTCTCAATTTATTCTTGGGAGTTTGCAAATCCATTATTATTTGGTGATCTCAGAATTCTATTATTGTTTTCTCCCTGGGATCTAGTGAACCTTTGGCCTCCCTGATCTCACTTTTTTTCTTTAAGCAGTCCCAAATGAGATATCCTGAACTATGATAATAAAAGCATACTCTCATCTTGCACTGGTCTTTCAGTGTGTATAAAGAGCTTGTGACTTGAACAGTGGCTCGGAAGGAATGGGTTCTTGTCTTGAGAATTGTCTTAATCACCACATTATAAAGAAGAGTCAAATCCATCACATTTAATCATCCCATAATCTTGTTGTTACTGTGTTCTATTGGCTCTATTCACTTCATTCAGCATCGATTCATGTAAGTCTTTCTAGGCTTCTGTGAAATCAGGTTGCTCATCATTTCTTATAGAAAAATAATATTTCATTCCATATGGTATATTCATATACCATAATTTATTCAGTCACTTTCCATCTGATGGGTATCAATCAATTTCAAGTTCCTCAGCATAAGAAATTGGGGAGTTTTGTGGAAGCCACACATGAAATAAAAACATTTAAATGAATAAAATGTTTAATTTTATAAAATATGTACATACATTATCTTTTAATATCATAATGATTCAGACTCTTCTATGAAGAGAGGGACAAGAAATTTTACATGGATTTTCCAGATTGCTAGAGGAATGGGAGGCTGGGAATGGCACCACATCCCTAACTCTCATGATGAGGAAGCAATAAATGTTCAGTTCTGTATTTTAGAATCTTTAGTAGTTCTTTTTTTTTTTTTAACATTATAGTATGGTTATTGGTCTAGGGTCTTTAAAGTACTTCCTAGATGTCATTCCACTTCTTAGAAAGATTCTCTTACTTGCAGATAAAATAGTTCACCTTTATGTAAAAGAAACAATCCTGTTTGCATTAGACTCTCTTCTTTATCTAAGAGATTGTTCTTTATGAAACAAAAACTTTTCCAGTCTTTTGAGGCTCTCCAGTTCAAAAGATACTTTTTGTTGCTTTGGGAGTTGCTTTGGGATGCTTAATTTAATGGTTTCCAGGAATTCTTAGTAAAACCTCAAACCTTTCTCCTAGTCTCTTCTAGTTTTTTTAGATATTGGGAATTTAGGATCTTTGGTTCTAATTAGTTCAATCTCCTTTAGTCTCCTTTTTGGTCTAATTCTGCTGGCCTAATGGATGTGATAACCATGATTCTTTTGTGGCCAGACCAGTTTTTCATCTATAGGGGCAGAAATACCTCAAGAAGTCTTAGTTACAGACTCCAGTTCATAAATCTAAAGGAGACCCTCGGGATCTTAACTGGTGTTTCCCACAGGTCTAGGTTTATGGAGTTAGAGGAGACCTATGGCCCTAATAGGTATTTTCTCCTGACAGCTCAAGGTATTCTAGTTGGCAGTACTTGCTTTCAAGATTGCAATCACTGTTGTTCCCTTATAACAATCTCAGGAGAACTGCCTTAGTAACTAAGCACCAATTTATAGAGTTTGGGAGCCTCTGGCTGGGGTACCAACAATCAGGCTAAGTCCCAATTCTGGCACCCCAGTTTATAACAGCTATATTATATCCATAGAAAGACCCAAAAGCAAGTTCCAAAATAAAAGGCAGGTTTAGACTTGGGAAGACAAGTTTTAAAATCAATTTTACACTTTTAAAAACCTTGCTTTATTGTAAAGGGCTGAAACTCTGAATAGGTGTACTGGAATCAGACAACCGAGCACTTAAGGCTAATTACCTATTAGACAATACTCTATTAGCATATGCCTGAAAAAAAATGGCCCTTCTCATTATTCTGTGCTCATTGATCTTTTGCTGTATACAGATAATGTAGAAGGGATTAAGGGTGGAGTAAGACAAGCCAGAGTCACTTTGGAGGAGGATGAAGAGAAGGGAGGTTGATCAATAGAAAGCGTGTGGTAGTTTTGTCGATCCCCTTTACTTCTTCCCCTAAAGACCAAGGACTTTTGCTTATCCTGACTCTGGCTGATTCTGAGATCTCCAGGGAGCTAATCCAGACTTCACACTTTATACTTAAAAATTCTAAAAGAAAAATGAAACCAAAGTAAAAAATCAAGTTTCGTTGCTAGCCCAAGATGATTTTTGTCCCAGACTTTGCTGGCTGGTTTCTCTGCCTTTTGGTTGACCAGGGGACCCTCAGCTAGCAGAAAAACAGGAGTGATACTAGGATTATAAAGTTAGTCCAAAATTCAGTTTTTTAAAGCCCATTTTTCCAAAGAAAGAAAAAAAAATTCAGTTTTGTATACACTTTAAAACTGAAAGCTTTTTATGAGTTTCAATTTTTCCTCTAATTTTTAAAGTTTACCTGACTGCTCTAGAGTCCATCTAATACAGAAACACTGAATTTAATTGGTAAATTATTTTTAGTCCTTTTTTCAGCCCAACTATTTTGGGTTCAAAATGAGAGTAAAAAGATCATTAATTTAAAAATAAAGGCATATTCACCAAATGCAATTTGGAGAGGCTTATCTGTAGCTCAAAGAATTTGGGTGAGGACATGGGAAGTCCAATTTCCAGGGCTGTCTTCCTTAGGAAAGCCAATGGAGAAAAACTTGTCCAGAGAACTCTTCCTATTGGTTCCCCCTAGTGAGATGAACTAAGAGGACTGAGGGTCAGTACTTTGCTTTCCTATCTGATTTGCCAAATATGGGGACCACAAAATTCTAATCCACAATAAAATACAACTGAGGCAGAGCTCCAAGCAATAATTACTTTATTAGAAAGACCAATTGTCTCTATGTAATTGGATATTAAACTGTCCTCTCAATCAAAGACCCCAATGCTCAAAGAGATGAGTTGTATAGATCTTGGCAAGACCATCACAGGTCTTTTCAGAAGGCATGTAAACTTCTGATTGCCAAACTTCAGAAGGGGGGAGAGGAAAAGGAGCTCCTTTAACTGGCTAGGGGCAATATCCACCAATCACAATTATTTTGTCAGCATGCCTTTCTTAAGTCACTTAACAAGTTGTCTCAGCAAGAGCTTCCCCATAAGCCGACAAACACTAGTGTTTGTTGTGGGTTTCAAAACAAAGGTTACCTATGAGAGGCAATAGTGATTCCTGAGGGTGATGGGGTATTTCTACTGGAACAAATTCTTAACACAATTATATAGTTATAATAATAACAGGCCTAACTTTTATAAACTATCTAATAAATCAAATATAATTAATAATAATCATCAATAAATGGTGGGTTAATTAATCATTATTCTTATTCTCACAGCATTAACATAACTAACTTAACTTTAAATCTATTCTACTTAATTCACTAACATAATCCTAATAACCTGGTTAAATCAAAATGAACTGAATTCAGGATCATCTCAGAGTTGGAAGGAATCTGAGTTTAACCTGTACCTAGGTGCTCAGGAATTCAATATATGGCCATCTAGACTCTGCTTGAAGACTTCTAATGAAGAAAATTCCCTGAAACACCTCTTCCTTTTTGTGTACATTGTTAATTTTTTAGTATTGCATTAAGCCAAAATCTGCTTTACTCTTAGATCTGCCCTCTGAGGTCATGTACTCGTCTACTCCCTCTTTCATGAGTCAGTTTTTCAGATATTTAAAGACAACAATCATGTTCTCATTAAATTTTCTCTTCTCCAGGCTAATTCATAGTTCCTTCTATTGATGCTCATGAGGCATGTTTTATAGTTTCCTCATTATTCAATTTGCTTACCAAAGTCCTCCCTAAAATCTAATTCCCTGAAATAAACACAGTTCTTAAGATATGATATGATTAGTGAAAAGTATTAGATAAATACTACTGCCATTGTTCAGGATGCCTCTTTATACTTTGTTCTCCAACAGTATTAGCCTTTATGACTGTTGTACAACACTATTCATTAATATTGAGTTTACAAGTCACTAAAACTATGAAATGATACCATTAATTGTAGTCTAACAGTTAATCCTCTACTTGCTCTGAGAGTGTGACTTAACATTTACTCTTGAGTTTCACCTTAATAGATCTCCAATATCATTTTGAAGAATGACTTGGTTGCCTAATATCTTGGTTATATTTTCTAGCTTCATGGGAAGTTCTATAAACTTGACAAGTATGTCATTTATGCCTTAACCCAAGTAATTGATTAAAAAATTGAAAAAGATGAGATTCAGAACCATTCTCCAGGTCATTTCACTGGACACTTCTCTTCAATTTAACAGTGATTCATTAGTGATTACTCTTTGGATCCAATCATTCAATGAGTTTTGAATCCAATAAGTTACTATCAATTACCCCAAACCATCAAATTCACTACAAAAGAAGTCACTATGATAAACATTTGATGAGGTAAAAAAAAAATTAAAATAAATAGGTAAAAAAATTGGGGCTATCTGCATTAGAGGTATCAAATACACAGCTATATGCAACCCACAATGCTTTCAAATGAAGCTCAAATCAGATTAAAATATAAGTGGGAAATAACAAAATGAAACAATAAAAATATAGATAATATTATAATTTAAAACCTGATTTGTGGCCTTCATTTCTGGTTGAGTTTGATGTCACAGATTTATATCATCCTGAAGATATTAAAGACAATTAAAAAAAAAACCATTTCACAAATTTCTCATCCCACTCCAAATCTTCTCAGTTACTTCCTCCCCATCTCCTTTTTATTCTCAATTGAGAATCTTACCTCATTCTTCATGGGAAAAAAAAAAAAAAACTGAAGTCATTTGCCAAGAGCAAATTTTCTCCCCTCCTCAACTCATATTGCTTAAATGTCTTACCCCATTTTTTCCCCCTTTATCTTTCTCACATGGAAAAGTGACGCTTCTCATTGACAAAGCAAAACTCTTTACATACATATGTGATCACATCCCAACTTCTCCAGGTGATTGTTCCCCTCTGACAGCCCTTCTCTTTCACCAATCTTCAGTGTCTCTCATCTTCTGGTTACTTCCTTGTTGCTCAAATCTTCCTCATTCTTAATTTGGCAATTAAACTCATTTTTAAACTCGCTTGATTCTTACTACCATTCTACATGAATACATTCTACATTCTATACCTTTCTTCACAATCCTAGACTTATTTTAATTTCAGTATCTTTTAAACCTTCTCCAGCCTGGTTTCCAACCTCATCATGCAATTGAAACTGCTTCCAAAGTTGCCAGTGTCCTCTTAATTGCCAAATCAAATAATCTTTTCTCAATCTTGTCTAATTTTTTTTTTTACTTCTCTGCTTTCTTCTGTGTCCAGTGTTTGACATAGCTTTCTCCTGTAGATTTTCATGACACCACCCTATATTTGTTCTTATACTTATATGATCCCTCTTTCTTGGTCTTCTTTGCTGGATCTTCCTTCAGATCATACCCATTATCTATGGGTATACCCAAAAGCAGTGAGGTAGCACAGTGGAGAGAGTGCCAGATCTGAAGTGAGGAATATTCATCTTCCTAAGTTTAAATTTGGCCTCAGACTTTTACTAGGTGTCTGTTCCTGGGCAGATTTAACCAAGTTTGCTTCAGTTTCCTCATTTGAAAAAATGAGCTGGAAACATATCTTTGCCAAGAAAACCCCAAAAGGGGTTACAAAGCATCAGACATGACTGAGATGATTGAACAATAACAACTGCAATAACAACCCAAAAGTTTGTCTTGGAATCCTGTTTCCTTTCTCTCTATATTTTCTCAGGGATATCATTAACTCCCACAGGTTCAAGTATCATCTTTTTATAGATGATTCTTAAAATTCTTTCCTGTTCTTCAGTCTCTATCTCCAATTCCCTATTAGAAATATCAAACTCAGTTGTCTCCATAATTTCTCCCATCTTCTGAATCTCTATTTCTATTGAGAGAACCACCATCCTTCCATTTGCCCAAACTCATAATCCAGTTGTCATCCTTATACTCTCTAACTCCATATATCCAAACTATAGCAAGAACAGTCATTTCTACCTTCCTAATGTCTCTTGTATGTCTCTTCCCCCCTCTTCTGACACAGTAGCTAGTCCAGGACTATGATAATGTTTTGTAAATTTCCCTGTCACAGTATTCTCCGTATTTCAGTCTACTTTTTACTCAGCTATCAAATTTATCTGGCCATGTC
Organism: Antechinus flavipes; assembly: GCF_016432865.1. NCBI lineage: Eukaryota > Metazoa > Chordata > Mammalia > Dasyuromorphia > Dasyuridae > Antechinus > Antechinus flavipes. The sequence continues at coordinate 408,507,408 of NC_067401.1, read as the reverse complement.
ATACCACTAAATTAATCAATAAACTCTAGTGTCTCCCTGTTGTCTCTAGGATCAAACATAAAATCCTCTTCTTGACTTAAAACCTGTTACAACCTTGACTCTTTCTTCATTTCCAATATTCTTATACTTTATTTTTTATTCCCTTCCTGTATTGTACAAACCAGTGACATTGATTTTATTGATGTTCCTCCCACAAGACATTCTTATCTTCTGACTCTAAGCCTGCTTACTGGGTACCCCACATGGCTGAAATTCTTGCGCTTCCCACTTCCTTCTCCTAGCTTCCTTAACTTCAAGATGGCTGAATCTCATTTTCTGTAATGTCTTTCTCATTAACCCCACCACCACCAAAAGCATCACTAGTGCTTTTTCCCTCTGAGATTACTTTCATTTATACCTATTTATAACTATGTATATACAAAAAAATATATATTGTTGTTTTATTGTCTCCCCTATTAAAACAAGAGCTTCTTGTAGGGAGAGACTATGTTTTTGCTTGTTTTCATATCTGCAGTGCTTAACATAATAACTGGAATACAGTATATGCTTAATAAATGCTTATTTACTCATTTGTATAACTTAGGCAATAGTTCGATGACTTTTAGACAGTTTCAAACTGCTTTCCAGGACTGCTTGGACCAATTCAGAAGTCCACCAATAATACATATATAATATGCCTATATTCTTAGAACTTCTCGAACAACTGCTATTTTCTTCTCCTTTAATCATTGCCAATTTTTATAAGTATTAGGTAGAATCTCAAAATTACTTTAATTTACATTTACTCAATTATTAATGGAGCATTTTTTTTTTTGGACTTCTGTTGCTACTTGTAGTCATTCCTTTGAAAATTGCCTGTTCATTTATGAGTTGGGACATGACTCTATTCTTACCAATTTGACAAGTTTTCTCTGTTTTGAAACATATGGAAGTGAGAGATTCACCAAAGAAACTTTCAGTAAGTATTTTTCCCAGTTAACTGTTTTCCTTCTAATGCTAGCTATATTTGTCTTATTTGTGCAGAAACTTTAATTTTATGCAATTAAAATTCTACAATCCTCTCTTAACACTTGTTTAGTAATAAATTATTTTTTCCTAGCCAGAGATCTGAAATGCAGATTCTTCATTGCTCTAATTTGCTCATGCTGCAAATATGCACATGTAGCTTATATATCCATTTGGAACTGTTTATCTTACTATTTGTGTACGAGATGTTGCTTTTTTCTGCTAAACTGCTTTCCAAAACTCAATAATTCTCATCAAATAGTGAGTCTAATTATAGTAATTATAACTACTAGATTTATAAATTACTATAAAAATATAATTATAATAGTTATAGTAATCAAATATTAGACTACTGGACTTGTTTGCTTCTATATGTTGTATATCTAATCTGTTCTACCTATTTCCTTTTCTATTTTTTTTTCTAGCACTACCAAATCATTTTGAGGATTACTGCATGGCAATATACTTTTGTGACTTATACTGTTAGATCTCCTACTTTTTTCCCCCATTATTTCCCTTCAGATTCTTGACCACCTGTTCCTCCAGACAAGTTTCCTGCTACAAGCTTAAAAAGGGTTAAAAAACCCTTCCTCTATACTTGGGAAAAGAGGAAAGGCTTTGTTAGAATAAGGAAAAGTCAGACTATAGGAATGTGTGAAGGGAGGAGTTGGGAAAGAAGTGGCTTTGTCCACATGAGGCTGGAAGAAGCAAACAAAAAAGGAAAGATGTTTTTATCTTCTCCAGTTAAATGCCCTGTTATTTTAACCCTCAATTCCTGATAGGACATGATCACAAGGTCATTTCTTTTAAAGAGAACTCAGAGGTTACCTAGTACCACTCTATCAATTTATAGACAAGGAACTGAGGCCCAAAGAGATTAAGTGACTTGCCAAAATGTCACAGAGGTAATGGGAAACAAAACTGGACTATGACCCATGTCCTCTGACTTCATATTCTGCACTCTTTCTACTGCCAGGCTAATAGAATTTAAGCTCCTTGAAGGCAGAGAACAGTTTTGGTTTGAGGATTTTTGCTTTTTGTCTTCATGTCTTTAGCACGTAGAAAAGTATCTGGCAGGCAGGATGACATTTAGCAAACAATTGTTGATTGATTACATAGATTTTACTGAGAAATTGGGATCACTGGTGTGAGATAAAATTGACTAGATGATTAGTGACTATATTTTATTTTTCCACTATTCTAAGACATTATCCAAACTCTTCACATTGTTTTGTCTAATCAGTGTAATTGGCCAGGAAAATTTTAAAACATTGATCTGGGGCTGTTCTGCTAAGGAAGACACACAAAAAATTTATTTATGAAGATTCGAAGAAAGTCAATTCAACAAGCATTTAAGTATCTCTCATATGCAAGATACTGTGTTAGGCAGTGGGGCTCAAAGATGAAAAATGGCATCATTTTGGTCAACTAAGGGAAATGCATTAGCTGGAGTTTACCAAGATTTATCAAGGCATTTAATAAAATATCTCATGTTATTGTTGTGGAAAAGATCGAGAGCCCTTAAAAAAAAGAAAAGAAAAGAAAAGAAAAGAAAAGAAAAGAAAAGAAAAGAAAAGAAAAGAAAAGAAAAGAAAAGAAAAGAAAAGAAAAACAGAGCAAAATAACGAAAAGGTAGAGGGATGCCAACTTCAAAAAAGAAAAGTTAGGTAGATGTATTGGGTGAATGATCGAACTTAGCTATCATTATTGGTCTGATGTCATTTTGAAAGGGGGATGTCCACTAGAGGGCCTCAGGAATCTGTACTTTATTCTGTACTGTTTTAAGATTTTATCAATGCCATGGATAAAGATTTAAATGAACATCCTTATCAAATCTAAAGATGGTTCAAAGCTGGGAAGGAGAGTTTTGAACAATTTAAGAGGTTCGAGATCTGAAACAATTTTGAGAGTAGAAAACTGGTCAAATTCATTAGATTAATTCAATAAAGATCTATGTGAAATTTTACAGTTGAGTCAAAAAAAAGTTCAAAACAGTACTTCTACATAGAAGGAACTTTAAAAATGTTTATTAATTGACTGAAAGGAATGGTATATGGTTCAAAAGCATTTTTTTCAAATCTCCATCTCCAGGTTTTGAAGAACTGCCAGCTCAACACTAGTCAACAATGTAACATGGCAATCAAAAAGCTAGAATCATCTTGGGCTATTTCAAGAGAGGTTTGAGGAGGTTCCACTGTATTTTGTCTTTCCTGCTTAGATCACATCCTGTTAAGTCCTGAACACCACAGTTTAGAAAGACTAGTGACAATATGGAAAAACATCTAAAAGAAGGCAACCAGAATATAGATGGTCCTTGTGTTCATGCTACATTTGGACTGTCTGAAGGAACTGCACAATCTGCTCTTTCCAAAGTTACCAACAATCTCTAAAGGGCCAATTCTAATGGTCTTTTTTTCTGCCTTTATCCTTCTTGACCTTGCTGCTGAATTTGGCAGTTTGACCACTCTCTTTTTCTCTCTCTGAGATGTGGTCTCTCCAGGTTCTCCTCCCAAGTATTTAATTACTTCTTCTCACGCTCCTTTGCTACCTCATTACTCATGTCATACAGCTTCCTTCTCCCATCCTTGCACCCCTCCTAAGCAAAAAATATTATATAAGGCTTTGTTCTGGGCCCTCTTCTCTCTCTAGACACTTTCTCAATAGTGACCACAATTTAATTATAATTCCAATGCAGATAAGACACATGTCTACATTTTATTCCTATTCTTTATCCCAAACTAGTTTCACATGACCAACTGCCCTTTTGGACATAAAATGGAAGGTGATAGAATGGATTGGAAAACAGAATCCAATGACTTACTGTATACAAGAAGCACATTTGAAACAGAAAGACTATGTGCCACTTATTACCAATGTAAAGATTTTAAATAAAATATTAGCAAGGAGACTACAGCAACAAATCACAAAATTATACATTATTATATTGAAATTTTTTAAAATTTTATTTGAAAAAGTTTTTGACAAACACAATATCCACTTATGTTAAAAAATTCAAGAAAACAAAAGGATAAATGGATCTTTCCTCAACATGATTAATGGCATCCATCTAAAACTAAGAACAAGGTGGCAACAGTAATGGATTCAAACCTAACAAGATGTCCATTATCATCATTACTATTTAATAATGCAAAATTCTAGCTATAACAAGAAAAGAAAATTTGTGAATAAGCATTGGTAAAAAGGAAACAAAATTATTACTTTTGCAGATGATAGCTTAGAGAACCCTAGAGAGACAGCTTTAAAAAAAATATTGAAAATATAACAACTTCAACAAAATTGCAATAGACTCCCACAAATCATCAACACTTGGTATATTACCAACAAAATCTAGCAAGAAAATATAGAAAAATAATTCCATTTAAAGTAGTTGTACAAAGTTAAAAAACACCCTGGCAACCTACCTACCAGGACATACATAAAAACTATATGAACGCAGTTATAAAACATTCAGAAGAAAAAAAAACAAGGAGCAATGCATAGAATTGTGCTTGACATAAGGAAAAAAATTGTAATACTAACTATCCATTAATAGAATGGGTTATCTCAGGAGATAGGTTTCTCTTTATTAGAGGTCTTTAAGCAGAAGCTGGATGATCAATCTCTTGTAAGAAAGCATAAACCTTAATTGATAGAGGAAGTTTTCTTTATTAATTAATCAAGTTCTAGTTTCTATCTTTTTTGTACTTTACACTCTCAGAAAAATCTCAGAATGCTGCTAATAATGAAAATGTGATTACTGTCCTTTTACAGATGAGAATAGATTAAGTGACTTGCTCCCAGTCACACAACTAGAAAGTAGCATAGCTAGGTCTATATAACTTGGCCTCTAATTCCCAATCCAGTCCTTCACACACCAACTGGCTGCCTTACATTTTCCAAGGCTTCTGATTGAAATCAAATAATTATGAGGTGTTTTATTTCAGTCAAGTAAAAAAGACAAGTTTTTAAAATATGTGCTCTTTTCAAGGAAAAATGTTATATAAACCTGAGAAATAAATATATTACCAATGAGAAATGATGGAAATAAAAGTGTCAAGAGACCTGAGGAAATTTTGGCTAAGAAGCACTCAATAAAAAATGATGTATAACTTCCTCATCCTTCTCCGTGCTATGGAGAAAGTGCTATTGATGATGCCCGTCAAAAGCAGAACCACAGCTAAAAATAATTTCTTGTGTTTCATAAAATAAAACATATATGCATTAGATAGACTAGACCCAGATGTCAGAAGGATATGATGCCATAAGGAAAACCTTGGTTTTATAAAGTTTCATCTAATGATCCAAGCACAGCATACCAAGAAAAAAAAAAAATCCTGACATTTAAGGATTTCCAGAAACTATAGTTTTGTCCAGCACTGGGCCTGAATTTCTTCACTTGCTTTATGCTATGAGAAGTTATAATGTGTAATATCAGTGGGCATGGTTTTTGTAGGAACATTTAATTAAACAATTTTTTTTTTACAAAATTCCTAATTAGACATTCCAAATCTCTTCTAATATAAATGCATATTATTTGCATCAGATAAAGCTACAATAAACTGATGTTTGTATAGTCAATAATATTTATTAATATTTATTTTTTATTTATTATTATAAATAAAATCTATTAAATAAATAGAAATTTATTAAGAGTTTACTGAATGCCAGGCACCATGCTAAGCATTGGAGATGGGGGTGGGGGAGGGGGAGGGGAAAAGGCAAAAGACAGCTCCTGCCCTTGAGGAACTAACAATCTATTGAGAAGAAAAAAATATATTTTAAAAAATAGGAAATAATTAAAAGAAGTAAAGTGCTAAAAGAAAGACTGGAAAAGATTTCTTTCAGAATATGGGATTTGGGTTAGGAATTAAAGGAAATTGAAGGAAGAATTGAGAGAGAAAGTATTGGAGGTCAGCCAGAAAAAAAGTACAGCACTGACAGAGTATCTTGTTTGAGAACAACAAAAGAATTAGTGTCCCCACTAGTTCAAATACTATATGTTGGGAAGGCATAAGGAAATTGGAAGGAAAATTGGAGGAAAAGCAAACTAGATTATGAAGGCCTTTGAATGACAAATAGAAGATTTTGTGTTTGATCTTGAAGGCAAGAGGGAATCACTATTCCAGAATAAAGATGGTAACAGAGTTGGACTTGCACTTTAGGAAAAGCACTTAGCTGAATGGACAACTTGAACTTGAGAGAGGAGAAACAAGATAGATGGACCCACCAGAGGGCTATTGCAATAGTCCAACAATAAGGTGAGGAGGTCCTGTACCCAAGTGGTGGCTATATAAGAAAGGAGAAGGAGACTTTTTCAAGAGATACTGTAAATTTGAAATTACTGGATGTTGGCAACAGATTGTATTTGAGGGGTGAGAGTGAGGAGTTAAAAACATCCAGATTATGAACCTGAGGCACTGGGAGAATGGTGCTCCCCTTTATAGTAACAGAGAAGGTGGGGGAGGATCAGAATGAGGGAGAAAGCTAATTAATTTAATATTGGTTTAAATTTAAAATATTTATTGAACACCCATTTCAAGATATCGGAAAGGCAGTTGGAGATGCAAGACTGGAAGTCAGTAGAAAAGTTTGGGAAGGCTGGGTAAATATGAGATTCATTATTTTGCAAAGTATTTTCCATAAAAGTGGCAAGCTCATTTGGATAAATCCTTTCAATCCATCTAATGTGGTTATAGGGTATGGATCTTGGTCTGCTGGGAACATCTTACAAGGAATTAGTCTCCTCATTAAGGATGACAGAGGGAACGTGTTGCTCTGATTGGTGCCCGATGATTAGAGTCACCTCTTGATTGGTGACTGAGAAACAGACTAATGATTGAGGTGAAGTTTTTATGATGGAAAAAAAAAAAAAACCCACCAGCTAACCCATAGCCAATATACATATTGTACACTGAATACTTGGCAAGTCATTTATTAAACATTTATTTTGTGCTAAGTGTTGTGCTATGAGTTTTGGGTACAAACATAATTAAACAAGATAGTCCCTGCCCTCCATGGAGTTTATAATATTATTGGGAAAAAAGACCGTATAAGAAAAACTGGGGAGCTAGGAGGGTAACAAAAGATCTGTAGCAGTGTGGTTTGGAAATGGCAATGAAGTATACTTATGTAGAAAGAGACTCTACTACCCACTTTTGTTCAATAAAAGCAAAACAAACAAACAAAAAATTTCTCTTGTAGATTTTTCTGGATTAATCCAGTCAGGCTTCAAAGATGGGGACTGGTTTATGTGAGCCCAGAATCCTTGGGACACCCCAAATCATAGTTCCTGTATTTTATGTGATCCTGCCAACCCTGTAAGGAAAGTACTTATCAGTCCCATTTTATATTTGGTGAAATGAAGTTCAAAAAGCTTAAGTGATTTGCTCGTGGTTGCATTATTTTATATATAGTGAAATGAAATTCAAAAAACTTAAGTGATTTGCCCCTTGTTGCACAGAAGTGTCAAGAGACAGGATTTTAACCCAGATCTTGGGATCATAAATTCAGAGTGAGAAAAGATCCTGGAGATCATCCTGTGTAATCCCCTCATGTTATAAATCAGGAAAATGAGGCACAAAATGGTTATTTGCCCAAAGTTATACATAAATTAAATGTCCAAGATTTAAATTCAGATCCTTTGACTCCAGAGCCAATCTTTTTTTCCATTGTATCATGCTCTTCTTTTTAATTCTCCCTTCAACACTCTGTTGAAGATATCAAGATATCGGAAAAGCAGTTGAAGATGCAAGACTGGAAGTCAGTAGAACTGACTTTACAGTTGAGTCAAAAAAAAGTTCAAAACAGTACTTCTACATTCATACTTCCTAACATTCCGTTTACCTCCTTAACTTCTTTCTTATTTATTATGTGGTTCGATTTATCTAGTTCTGAGAGAGCAAGGTTGAGATCCCCCCACTAGTATAGTTTTGCTATCCATTTCTTCTTGTATCCTTCAACTTCTCCTCTAGGAATTTGGATGTTATACCACTTAGTCCATATATGTTTAGTATTGATATTGCTTCATTTTCTATGGTACTTTTTAGTAAAATATAGTTTCCTTCCTTATCTGTTTTTAATTAGCTCTATCTTTGCTTTTACTTGATCTGAGATCAGGAATGTTACCCTGATTTTTTTTTACTTCACCTGAAGCATAACAGATTCTGCTCCAGCCCTTTACCTTCACTTTGTATGTATCACACTGCTTTAAATATGTTTCTTATAAACAACATATTGTAGGATTCTGGCTTTTAATCCAATCTGCTATCTGCTTCCATTTTATGGGAGAGTTCATCCCATTCACATTCAGTTAAAATACCTAATTCTGTATCACATTCATACTTCCTACATAAGAGTATCATCCATGTGCTGATCAGCTGTGATGGACTTGCCTCTTCTCAGCAATGGGGTGATTCAAGGCAATTCCAATAGACTTGAGATAGAAAATGCCATTGGCATCCACAAAGAGAACTATGGAGAATGAATGTGGATTTACCTTGTATTTGCTTTTTATTTGTTATAGTTTTTTTTTCCCCTTTTGGTCTGATTTTTCTTGTATCAAATGACAAATATGGAAATACATTTAAAAGGATTATACATGTTTAACTTATTATCAGATTGCTTTCTGTCTTGGGGAGGAGAGAGATAGAGGATGGAGGGAGAAAATTTTGGAGTATAAACTCTTGCCAAAATGAATATTGGAAACTATCTTTATGTGTATTTGGAAAAATAAAATACTATGGAAGAGAAAAAAAAATTAGTATAATCCAATTCAAGAATCCCATAGTCATCTACCAATGCTATATTGGAACTCTGTTAGTATAATTTTGTGGCAGAAAACAAGCTTAAAGTTTAAAGCCTTGATTTTATAACTTTTAAATATAAATAGGTGTACCATTATAAGACTGAACTGTATGTTCATTACTGGGATCACATAAAATCTTCAAAGTAGCCTGCCCCTTAGAAAGAATAGAAAAATGGCTTTTGCATTAGAGGCAGAGGGACTATACTTTGTTAATTCTTTTGCCAGTAACTGGGAGTATAGAAACAGAACTCACACAAATTTTTTCTCTCTCTAAAGGTTATACTGCTTCTACATTAAGTTAGTTCTATAGTAACCTTTTCTCTTTAAGACAAATAATTGACTTATGTCACTTCAGAAAGCATTTACTTAGAATTCTGCTATTTGTCTACACTGTAAGATGTCCTTTTTTGCTAGTATTGTTCAGTGCGACTTTTGATATTTTGTCTAAAAATAAAATACCCATTATTATTGTCATTAACCAAGGATCTCCCCATTTCCCTATGATATTCTGGTATTACCTTTATGATCTTTGATTATTTTAAGAAAGTAAGCGTGATATAAGAATGTACTTTGGTTTCACAAAAAAAAAAAAAAAAAAAAAAAAAAAGAAAGAAAGAAAAATTTCCGTTATACACACTCATATCACAGAATTCAGAACATATTCATCAGTATTCAGCCAGCACTTTCCCCTGTCACATTTAGAGAAAATTACTGGAAAATCACTTATTTTCAGAGCTCTTCCTAATGTTGGTCTAAGTTCAGGCACATTAACAATCCCTATTTCATGAAAACTTGCATCAAGGGAAATGGAAATTATTTTCTTCTGGGAACTCTGGCTGTGTCACTGTTAAGTCATACTATTAAATTGTCTGCATATTGGTGGGTCTTGGAGAGTTACAAACTCCATCTCTTGAAGTCTTTCCTACTTTTCCAACTGGATATTTGCCCTTAAATTGTGCAAATCCCTCAATCCAGGTGCAACATGAACTACCCTCTGCAGGAAAGGGATTAAAGAGAAATATCAGATTTCCTCAACATTTCAACTAGAAGCTTGGAAATGACTATGTTGTTGTCTCCCTATGTGGATTATGTAATGGCAAAACCATATTGACCTCCCAAACAAGACATTTTGCCGGCTCTTTAACAGATGTGCATGATACATATGATTTAGTGAAAGGAAACCCATTATGGGCTGATCCATTTATAATGAAGTCATGTCTCTAAAATGACCACAGACAGCTTACCTTTTTATATTAAAATTCTTACAAAATTGAAGACTACATGAAGAAATGTGTTATTTTATTTTTTGGTTGCAGAGGTCTAATATTTCTCCTGAATATTTCACTTACAATGGTTCAAATCAAATGAACTAAGGACAATTTATTAAAGCTGTTATACTGACCACCCAAATTTAGAAATCTTCCATCTAACAACAAGCATACAATCGTTAGCATATCAAACTGACACAGCCTCATAATAAGCACAACAGACTCTGCCACCAAACAAGATTGAAGAATGTAGTATTCTTGTTGGTCAAATATTTTGTTTAGGAAAAAATTGCAATTTATGTGTAACTGATCAATGAGAGTCCAATCTTAGAAGCATATTCAAAAGATAAAAAGGGATGTTTAGTGAGTCTCCTTCTGGGTATTTATAATAGAAAAGCTTTGCTCCCTAACACAATAATGTGCAGATATTCAGGAAAATATATAATGAGGAAAACCTGGGAGCAACTAGACCTCTTTTCTCCTAGCTTGCCTTTGAGTGAGGAGAGCAAACTGCAGTGGGCCTCCAGTTGAGATAGGAACTGAAGGCCCCAACCCTGACTTGGGCCAAGGCCTATGAACTTCTTTTTCTGTTGTCTATTTTTTTATGCTGGCAGGTGATAAATTGAGAAGATATTTGTAAAGCATTTGCACTATATAAATACTAATTGTTATGAAGAAGTATTGATGATATCTATGACTTTGTAAGTTTCAAAAGAGTGAGGAACCAAAGGTCCAGAAACTGGAGTCCGCTAGCAATCAAATTCAATAAACCAGCACAACCTTGAGTATCTACAGGTATATCAACCTGATAGCAAAATTGTTAATATCCTGCAGCAAGGGAGAGACTCATCCAGCAACTAAGTTAAGCTACAATTTTTAGGACTGAATTTACTGGGGAGAAAACTTTTTGTAACTGCTTGAGCCTACTCTCACCACAAACCAAGATAGAATTTGGAAAGGCTTTTGGAACTTTGTATCTTCCTAATTGGTGCTATTTAAATGCTAATCACTTTGTTAATCAATGATATAAGTGAAATGCTAATGATAACTAGCAACTGATATTAAAAAGAATATAGCAGAATGGGGGCTTGAGCCAATAATTTTTGAAAGTAAAAAACGTAAACTAGAGTAAGTGATAAAAAAGAAAGAAGTAAAGTAATAATAATAAAAAAAACCCCACTATATCTCTGGAGTAACCCTAAAATCCTAAGGGGTAGACGTAGCTCCAGCACTCTGGAGATCAACATGTCAATGATAGTGGGAGGTGGGAATAAGGACCATCAAAATTATTTTACATAGGCTACATAATATAATGTGGATCGCCAATATACAAAGAATGAGAATACAGTAATATATTTTATTTGACCTGTGATTTGACTGCTGTAAAGAATTCTTGGGTTAACAGGCAGGCAATAAATGCTTGTTGAATGACATTCCCTCTACTGATGAAAAGCAGCATCCCAAGTCCACCATGTGCTGTTCCTGGAACCTGGCCAATTTGAGGCTTGTCCAGAGTTTAAAAGCAAAAGATCTGAGCCTTCTCATTGGATAGACTAAAAGGACGTAACCATTCTTGACCAATGGTCACCAATGTTGGCTGCCTCCCACAGGTCACTTCATAAAGTTCATCCTTTCAGATTTCAAATGACCTTCCCATCAGGACCCCAGCTCTAGGAATAGGGATCATGTGACTCAATACTGAGAAATACTTCATCCAATCAAATTAAATTTAGATTTATCTGAATTCCAACACTAGTCAAAGTACAGCACTGTTTCGTAAATGAATTGTATAATGATACTGAAGGTAACTTTTTTCCTTTAGAATTTGTAAAATTTAATTTCAGAATCATTCATTGCTTTACAAATATCATTGTGGATACCAGAAATTAGATTTCAAGCAGAAAAGGACCTAAGGAGCAAGGTCTGATCCTTTCATTTGCTGAGGCCCCAAAAGGTTCAATAATAAAAATGACTCACATTTATTTATTTTTTAATTTTTAAAATTTTTTTTTGCTGAGGCAATTAGAGTTAAGTGATTTGCCCTTGTGTTGGATTTGAACTCAAGTCCTCCTGACTTCAGGGCTGGTACTCTGTCCCTTGCGCCACCTAGCTGCCCCATGGCATTTATTGGATCTTTTAAGATTTGCAAAATGAATGATCAATCCAAGGTCATATTATGGACTACTATGGGACCAGGCTACAAACTTGGTGCTCTTTCCAATATGATGTGCATTTTCTTTTTTTTTTAATTTTTATTTAATGATTACTTTATATTGACAACATTATCCCTTGCACTCGTTTCTTTTCCGATTTTTTTTCCCCTTCCTCCCTCCACCCCCTCCCCTAGATGGCAAGCAGTCCTTTATATGTTGGATATGTTGCAGTATATCCTAGATACAATATATGTTTGCAGAACCGAACAGTTCTCTTGTTGCATAGGGAGAATTGGATTCAGAAGGTATAAATAACCCGGGAAGAAAAACAGAAATGCAGATAGTTCACATTCGTTTCCCAGTGTTCTTTCTTTGGGTGTAGCTGCTTTTGTCCGTCATTTATCAATTGAAACTTAGGTCTCTTTGTCAAAGAAATCCACTTCCATCAAAATATGTCCTCATACAATATCGTTGTCGAAGTGTATAATGATCTCCTGGTTCTGCTCATTTCACTTAGCATCAGTTCATGTAAGTCTCGCCAGTCCTCTCTGTATTCATCCTGCTGGTCATTTCTTACAGAACAATAATATTCCATAACATTCATATACCACAATTTACCCAGCCATTCTCCAATTGATGGGCATCCATTCAATTTCCAGTTTCTAGCCACTACAAATAGGGCTGCTACAAACATTTTGGCACATACAGGTCCCTTTCCCTTCTTTAGTATTTCTTTGGGATATAAACCCAATAGAAACACTGCTGGATCAAAGGGTATGCACAATTTGATAATTTTTTGGGCATAATTCCAGATTGCTCTCCAGAATGGTTGGATTCGTTCACAACTCCACCAACAATGCATTAGTGTCCCAGTTTTCCCGCATCCCCTCCAACATTCATCATTATTTTTTTCTGTCATATGATGTGCATTTTCTATAAAAATGGTCATTCATAAATGAATTAAGTCTGCTGTATTTATATTTTGTCTAGTTTGTTGGCCCAAAAAGCAATGCAGCATGTACAATTACTCACATCAAAAAAAAAAAAAAAATTACGTTTAAGAGATGAAAATTCCTTTAAAAGCCACATGTGTAAATCCGTAATTTTATAGAAAAGGAAACTTAGGTGCATAGATGCCAAGTGACTAGCCTAGGGGTGACAAAATTAGGTAGACTGGTACAGTGGAAAGAGTGCTGGCCTTAAAGTGTTGGGGATTTCAATCCTGGTTTTGTCATTTATAGGACCAAGAACCATCTTTCTTGGCCTCAGCTGCTTCATCTGTAAAATCTGGGGATTGTACAAAGTGACATCTAAGTCCATTCCAGCTTTAATTTTACAATTCTGTGATCTAATAATATTTATTAGGTACCAACTATATATAAAGCACTGAGGATGCAAAGTTAAAACATGAATTCTTTACTCCCAGAGATTACAATCTAATAGTTCTGTTGTGTAACTCCATTCACAAGTTCTTGAAACCAGATTTGCTCACAAAAGTTAATCTCTGTTTGAGATGTTCAAGAGACATAATTAGCATCATGAGAGTGGAAAAGAATGGACACAATAGCGGACAATAGAAAAAAACACAAGGGTAAAGAAAAGGAAAATGCTTAAGGGAATTTCCTAAATACTAGAGAGGCCAGCTGGGCATCCATCACAAAGAAGGCGAAATTGTGTAGGATTGTAAGCTGAAAATGCTGAGTAGGACACTCCCCTACAGGTGAGAAGGCTGTATAGCAGCTTGAAGACCTACAAGTGGCAGCAGAAAGCATCTCAATGGAGATGCTCCACAGAAAAGCAGAAATAATAGAGATGTGTGCCAGGATATCATCGGAGAACATCATTGGCAGATTGCTTCATGAGTTTAGGAGTCTAGCTATGCATTTTCCTCCCTTGACATAGGTGAATGTGAATCTTTCTTTTTCATTTAAGATATATGTATGTGTGTATGTGTGTGTGTGTGTGTGTATAGATATATGAAGACATATGTATATTAAAATATATATGTAGATAGATATGTAGAAATATGTATATATGTGTGGGACAATTTTATCCAAAATTAAACTCTCAAGGGCATCTCAAGGTATAGAACAAAAGCTTTATTAGGACCTCGCGAGAACTGGATGGTCATCCCAAACTCCGAGCAAAAGGGATGTGTTCGGAGCCAGGAAAGATCCACCGCCCAGTGCCCACTTGCAACTTTTATACAGAGTACCTCATGAAAAAGCCCAGACCCACCCCCCAGTACTCCTCAAATACATTCTGATTGGTTATATAGGTTGTGTTCCATGATTAGGAACTGGAATGTTGACAGGTTACAAATCTTTCTCTCCTCCTCCACCACATGATTTTTAAGAAACTGAAACTTAGACCTGCTTTAGTCAATGGTTATGAGAGATCTTCAAAAACTGAAACTTAGGCCTGCAGGCTCGATCTAGTTTAGTCAATGGTAGTGAGAGATCTTCACTTCAGCTACTTGCACTCAGTCCTCCCTTTTCTAACGTTTTGAAGATCTCTCATGTAGAAATTGTTGTAATAACACGTTACTCTGAATATCAATTTCTTCATCACTAGTATCCTCCTTATTAACCGGTGTCCATCCCTGATGTTGTCACATTAGCATACACATCTTCTCTCGTTCCCTAGAACTTGTGTTAGAGTTTTATGAATCACTGCAGTGATGAGACATATTAAGAAAGGAAGACAGATTGGTAACAGTATAATTCCACTAAATGCAACCAGTCCAAACCACAATACTTGTTTCCACCAGCTGCCACTGAACCAAGTCAACCATGAATTACCAAATGGGGAGTTCCAAATTTTTACAGGGACATGAGCCAGTTTCCTGATATTTTTAGTAATTTCCTTTATAGATCTTCTATCATCATCAATTTGCATGCAACAAGTAGAAAGATTCAATTTTACACATATCCCCCCCTCTTCTGCCAATAAGTAATCTAGAACTAACCTATGTTGTAGAATGGCTTCTCTGGTTTGGGTGGCTTGTTCAACTAATAGGTCTAAAGCCATGGTGGTCTGATTAGTGACAATTTCTAAAACTGCCTGGAACCGAATTAATCTGTTTAATATATATGTAGGAGTCCTATGTCCGCAACTACCATCCTGAGCCCATGTGGCTGGTCCATATTCTTGAACTATCTTCTCAGGAGGCCATGTGTTCCCCCATCCATTAGCATCTCCAGTTTGAGTGAGAGAAGTATCGATCCTTTGTCTCTCTTGTTCTAAATCAACATGCAATTGGACCCCTAAATGATTCCCACCTGTGCCAGGTAAAAAGAAAAACTTCGGCCTGATCAATCCAACATAACACACACCAGTCCAGTTGAGAGGTAGGTGGGTATAAGCAGTTTGACCACAGATCCAATAATGCCCCTTCAATGCAGGGTGGTCTGATTCAAAGATTCTGGTCCTATTGAATACTACAGGATAATACTGAGAGTCCTCGTCCCCCAATGGACCACCCTGGTAAAAAGTCCATATATTCTCCTTATATTGACATCTCCATAACTGCTGTTTCCCTTTAAAACTACAGCTCATAATGTTAGCTTCAGATCTATCCTTTATACTCCAGAAGGAAGTGAAATACCCGGCCCAGGTTGAATTTCGCCAGGCCCACTGATACAAAGATTGAGTTGCGATTCCTTTTTCCTCCCGCCTCATACACTCTGCTATTTGCCAGGGCCCACATGGGTAACCATGCTTGTCCCCAGTAAGTAAAATGATTTCACATCGATCTGGAGGCCAATTCAGATTTCGGCATGGTGGAAATTGGCAATAATCCAGTTCCCATCCTGAATTAGTGCAAGGATGCCATATACCATTGTTGCACTGAACATGGGTTTGATTCCACCTATGTGTATATTTCGTACAATCTAATTGGGTTGTCTTGATCTCCACAGAGTAAGTCCAATCACACTCACTACTTCCCAACCACTCCCCTTCTCCAGTCTGATTCAGACAGTATCTACCAGGGACAGACTCAGTTAGAGACCATTGATGTTTCTCTTTGTCGGACCAAAACTCTGTCCCATTGTGCACATCCAACCTTTTGTTCAAGAGCCAAGCTGGGCTCAGAGGGATAGCTACCCATGGCCACTGATCGAATTGTTGAGGTCCTCCACAAATCCAGCAGTCTTGGATGAAGAAAGTATCAGCAATTGTCTGTATCAGGTGCTGGAAGCTATTATCTTTCCCTAATAATGGGTTGTGAACTGGGGCTGGAAGGGCAACTGACAAGAAGAATAATATGTTATACATAATAATGTCACAGTAGAAGAAAAAATTAGCTTGTCTCAACAAGTTTTCATTTTGAATTATAGTCTCAAGTCTCCCTTAGGAACTACAGTCCATTCCTTAGGAGCCTCTACTGGTCCTTTAACTTGGGTGTGATGAGTCCAGCCGTGTTCACAGGTCCTCACAGCAGTGTCTGAAGTCAGCAGTGTTTGAAAAGGCCCCTCCCAATTCCGAGTCAACTTGTCTTCCCTCCAAGAGCGGATTAGGACCCAATCCCCAGGTTTGAATCGGTGAACAGCAAAACCTAGAGGGGGAGTCTGAGCAATGAGACCTTTCAATTAAATATTTCATAAATGATCTACAAGGTTTACAATATAATTTCTCAAAAAGATATCTTTAGTCTCAAACATTGGATCTGACTTCTCTGGATTCAGTGACCCTGAGTATGGATGACCAAACAATAATTCATAAGGAGACAACCCAATATCCCTTTGAGGTTTTATTCTAATCCTCAGCAAAGCTAAGGGAAGACATTTAGTCCAAGGCAGCTGGGTTTCCAAGGTTAATCTAGTAAATTGTCTCTTAATCTCCTGATTCATCCTCTCCACCTTTCCTGAGGACGGAAGGTGCCATGGAGTATGAAACTCCCAGGTTATCTCCAACACCTAAACCAAGGGTTGTAAAAGTCTAGCTGTAAAATGTGTACCCTGATCCGAATCAATGCACTCCACCAATCGGTACCTCGGATGATCTGCTCTAGGAGTATTTTGGCCACAGCTGAGGAAGTGGCGTGGCTTAAAGGGTAAGCCTCCATCCAGGAGGTCAGATGGTCCACTATGACCAGCAGGTATTTGAGACACCCCACAGGGGTAATTCGATACAATCTACTTGTATGCTCTGAAAAGGCCTAATGCCAGGGAGTCTTCTGCCTGGTAGAGCTTGTCGGAGAGCTGCCTTATTTGTCCTTGGACAACTGAGACAGCCATCTACCTCCTGACGAGCCAAAGTGTATAATCTGGGTGTCACGTACTTAGTGAGCACAGCATCGCGCAGGTTCTGAACGTCCCAATGTCTGCCCTGATGTAAGTATTGAAGTACATTATTCATACCTGCTTTGGTCAGTACCTCTGGTCCATCAGGCAAGAACCAGTATCCCTTAGCATCCTCCTGGGCTCCAAAAGTCTGGAGCTTTTGCTTCTCACCTGGGGTAGAGGATGGTGGAGACCCATGTGAGGGTAGGGTTGGTATTAACACCATCATGTCCTCAGGACCAGCAGATCCTCCCTCTCCTGCTTGCTTTGCCTTCTCATCTGCCAAATGATTTCCTTTAGCTGTGAAGGAATCTCCAGCCTGGTATCCCTTAATATAAACAACAGCTATATGCTCAGACAACATCAAATTGGTCAAAACTTTGGTTACCAAGGCCTCATGTGCCAATCCCTTACCCTTACTTTTGACCATACCTCATTCCTCCCAGATTTTCTCAAATACATGTACTACTCCCCAGGCACACTTAGAATCTCTATAGATTGTTTCACTCTTTCCGCTTAGCTTTCTCAATGCTTGATCAAGGGCATACAGCTCACAAGTTTGGGCTGACCAGCTATCAGATAGGTATCCTGACTGAACAACTGATAATCCTCCTCCGTCAATGATAGCATACCCATTCTGTCTTTTTCCTTCTACTACTCTCGAGGAACTACTTATAAATCATTGAATTTCAGTTGAGAGACGTTTCGCTTGTAAATCTTCCCTCACTTTAGTCTGTATCAGGTTCTGGAAGCTATTATCTTTCTCTCATAATGGGTTGTGAACTGGGGCTGCAAGGGCAAATAACAAGAAGAATAATATGATATACATAGTAATGTCACAGTAGAAGAAAAAGATCAGCTTGTCTCAACAAGTTTTCATTTTGAATTATAGTCTCATCAATATAATCATCTTCTAATAATGTATGTTCTCCAGAAGAGGCAGACAGAAAACTGGCTGGATTCAAATTTGAATCTTGTGTTAACACTAGATCATCATTTTCAAGCAGAATGGCCTCGTATTTTAGTATTCTAGAATCAGTTAACCATCTCCCAGTCCTCTGATTCAGGATTGATGTGACTTGGTGAAGGGCACTCACAATCAAACTTCCCCCAAAAGTTAACTTTCTACTTTCTTCCACTAGAACAGTTGTTGCTGCCACTGCCTGTATGCATGAAGGCCATCCCCTTGGTACAGGAACTAGAAGTTTTGATAGGAAGGCCACTAGGTGCCTCTGACCTCCCTTTATCTGGACTAACACTCCCAGGGCCACCCCTTGTTCAGTATTAACAAATAGATGGAAAGGTTTCTCCAAGGATGGCAACATTAACACTGGAGCTGATACTAAGGCTCTCCTCAAATTCTCAAAATCTTGTGTTTCAGGGCTCCATTCTATCCAATTTCTACAATAGCCTACCAGTCCCAAGAACTCCCTGAGTTCTTTTTTTGTACCCATTAGGGTATAGGGATCTGGGACTACTGGGTGTGAGGGGAGAACTATCTTATTGATCTCTCTCAAGTCTTGTACCATCCTATAAGTTCCATCTTTCTTACTGACAGAATAGGAGTATTATATGGTGAAATGCAGGGTTCAATTACGTTTGTATCTAATAACCTTTTTATAATGGGCTAAAAACCCTTTCTTCCTTCTAAAGGGATAGGATATTGCCTCACCCAGACAATAGGTGCCAGGGCTCTAATCCTCACTTGGATGAGGGGAATCGTAAGATGCCTTGAGTTCTCAGGATTTGCCCACACCCATGAATCAATTTGGTCCTTATCTATTTCTCTCATAGTCTGCACAGGTACCAACAGGGATCCTTTAATCATGAGGCTGAGTGATAATTTGGTGATTAAATCTCTTCCTAATAAATTTACTCCAGTCGCTGGTATCACCAAAACCTGTCCCAACACTTCTATACCATCATACTCTATGGGTACTACCTCGGACATAGGGACTGTGAAATTTTCTCCCTTAACCCCAAACACTACCACGGTACTAGTTGATAATTTTGTTCCTGTTGGTATCTGGGTAACTGAAATTCTGGCTGCTCCTAAATCTAGCATCTAGTAAAAATACTAACTCTTTAGAGGGGCCCACCCTTAAATTTATCAGGGGTTCTGGTTGGGACTTATCAATGAGCCTCTGACTTCCCTAATCCTCCAGTTCCATCAATGAAACCACTTGTTCCTCCTCTTCGTTGTTGGGTATTCTCTGGAATAATGCCCCTGTGTCCCACATGTCAAGCATTCTAAACTCAGGCTCCTCAGCTCACCTCTCCTCTGCTGATTCCCCACTGGTTTCCAGTCTTTCCTGGGTCCCCTATACCCTCTCTTAGCAGTGCTCCAGTCCTGAGCTCCCTGAATCTGCTGGATCACTATTTTATTTCTCTCTCATCCTTCTGCTTCTCCCATTTCCTCCTTTGTCTCTCTTTTTCCTTATCCCACTCTTCATCCCTCCTTACACAAATTTTGGTGGCTTCTTCCAAGAGAGTTCCCAGAGGAGATTGCATCTAACCCTCAATTTTCTGCAATTTCTTGTTTATATCTTGTTTATATACACAAACTGTACCTTCAGCATCTGCTTACCCTCAGGGTTATCTGGGTCAGTTCCTGAATACTTCCGCATGCTTTCTCTAAGCCTTTCTAAGCAATCAGCTGGTGATTCATCTTTCTCCTGAGCAATATTTTGTTTTGTTTATATTTTGTCTCTTCAGGAAAGCATCTCTTATCCCTACTACTATCAATTCTCTCAAATCATGCATATTCTGCCTGTGGGCTTGATTATCCCAATCTGGGTCAGTCACAGGATATTTCTGTCCTGCTGGGACTGCTTCCTTATTCAGGGGCACATGTCTCTCCTCTCCCACTCCTGCATAGTTCCCACCTGAATTGAGTATTCCTCTTCAGCAGTAAATAATAAGGATAATATATGCATCAATTCTGCCCAAGTATATAAGCTGAGGCCCAGAAATTGATCCAACTGCTTTGATGCCCCAACCGAGTTCTCCATAATGAGATTAATTCTTTTTTAAATGTCCTGACTTCAATGGTTTATATATCCAATGCCTCCTTGGGCTCGACCCAATAGGACCTCCCTGAAGGGCAACATATTTTCTGTTGAGCCTCATATTTTTCATGGGGCTTGCTTGCCTCCTCCCTAAAAAAGACATTCTGTATATTCCTCTTCAACTGATATAATTCTTTTGATAATTCTTTTGCAATAGCCTCATATGGCCCTTCTTTATTCTGTTCCCCTGGAGCCATGGGAGGGACAAGTTCCAACTGAAGGCGGGGCTTCTACTGGTTGCACTCCCCCCAGGGGTGGGATGTAGGGAAGGAACAGGGCATCTAAATGGTCCCAGTTCTACATCTTCTCTTTGTTTTTCTCCACCTCTTTGTTCTTTGTTTCCTTTGTCTCAGTCCCCTTTCCCTTCCCTTCTGATTCTATTTTCTGAGGCCAACTTAAGAAAAACTTTGGCTGGCCCATCAAGCCAGAGATTAGCATAAGAAGACGCCTCTGGACAATCCTTAGAGGAACCAAACTTTGGCCATATTATTCCTCTGCCTAGGTTTTGGTCTCACACAAACAAAGCAGCGGTATTTAATCATTTTCTTTTGACTTTTCCCTTTGTATTTCGGGACATCATCCCAGTTATTTAACCAATTCCCAAGGGGACTATGGGTTGGAATTCCCTGCACCTTGTCCTGACATAGAACTTTGGACTGCAATTTTCCCATATTCTCAGTACAGGTGTAGGCTACCCTAACACCAAGTTATCTGAGAGCACTCTTGGAAAGCCCTTTCTTTGGGGTCCGAGCAGTCCTCCAGTTCTTTTAGAGACCTTGTCTCTCCCTCGGCCAATAGAGCCCCCAGGCTACCAACTCCCCTTTACCTCTTGAGCTACCTTAGATCTTCTAGACTGTACCAGTGGTCAGGACTTGTCTATTGTCTTCTTTTTTTTTTTTTTATTCTATACCGAGTTCCCCTGCTTCAGGTTGTTAAGGCTTCCAGGGAAGAAACAGTGGTCTGAAACCAATGGCCATTGGACCAAATTGTCCGTGGACACACCTGCCACTGGCTCAGACCCCGAAGCCCCCAGGAGGCTTCTCACGATCCTGGACGAGCCCCCAGTCTGTGTGGGGCAATTTTATCCAAAATTAAACTTTCAGGGGCATCTCAAGGTATAGAATAAAAGCTTTATTAGGACCTCGTGAGAGCTGAGTGGTCATCCAAACTCCGAGCAAAAGGGATGTATTCAGAGCCAGGAGAGAGCCACTGCCCAGTACTCACTTGCAACTTTTATACAAAGTACCCCAAGAAAAAGCCCAGATTCACTCCCAGTACCCTTCATAAACATTCTGATTGGTTATATAGGTTATGTTCCATGATTAGGAACTGGAATGTTGACAGGTTATAAATCTTTCTCTCTTCCTCCACCATATGATTTTTAAGAAACCGAAACTTAGGCCTGTTTTAGTCAATGGTTATGAGAGATCTTCAAGAAATTAAAACTTAGACCTGCAGGCTTGATCTACTTTAGTCAATGGTTATGAGAGATCTTCACGTCAGCTACTTGCACTCATATATATACATAAACATATATATAAAATATATAGAGACATATGTATATAAAGATATACATATGTAAATATGAGAAATGCTGAAAAGTGGGTTTTCACAGTGTTGTGAGCTTTGAGGAAATGTGGGATAGTGGGTACCATTGACCAATGGGTTTTCAGAATGTGAGAAGTTAAGGAAGGTTAAGATTCACAGAACAATTAGGTGATCAGTTTTGATTAAACAAGGAATTGGGAGGCTAAGAAGGCAGAGGTGGATTTGTGCAATCAGAAAGAGTCTTGTGGTTTTGAGAAAACCTCAAATTTAAGATAATAGCCAATCCAGCCTAAACTAATTGGGGTCAATGACGGACTTGACCAAATCACTACTGTATCTGCTTAATAGGCTAATTGAATATTAAACAACACACCCTGTGGGAGGAGTTTTCCACCATTTTTAACATGGGATGTATGATAAGGGAGGGGCTGTTTTATATAGATTAAGAGGAAACATGCAGTGGCCATATCAGAAAGATTGTAACCCGGAAGAAACAGACTAATCTGTTCTCTGAAGGGAGGGGCTGCATTACACTAGCAAGTATAAAGGTTCTCCCACTTCTGTGCTTAGTGTGTTCCCTTTCCCAAAGAGGTCGTTTCTGGCCTAAAACATTAAGACAATTCCTTAAGATTCTTCTTTAATAAATTTTCCTCAATATCTGATTTTCCGTGTCAAGAGTATATTTCTAACATAAAGATATATGTATATATGAAGATATATACTTATGTACAGGTACATACCTATGTAAAGATATACGTATATGAGAATATATGTATATAAAGATACATACATATGTAAAGATATAAAGAAACATATATGAAAATATATAAATATATAAATAAATATATAATGATATGTATGTATGTGTATATATGTATATGTATATATATATATATATTATCTTAAAATTAGAAGTCACCAGTTAATCTGTCAAAAAAAAATATATCAGTGCATATTTGTCAGCATTAGATTAATTCTGGACCTGAAATAGGATTTAAAAGGTTTGATAGTTAAGGAAACATTAAATAGAAAGGATGAGAAAGATCTAGGATAATGGGGAGCTTGTCAATGACAGGCACAGAATAAGGGAACTCTTCCCCTCCCCAACAATTCCAACTAAGTGCTGATTGATTGCTGATCCATTCCTATCCCCATACATCCCTGGAGAAGCCTACTCAGAAACCTTATTCTGCTCTGTTGTTGTTTGTCTTTTGTTTTCAAAGAGGACCTTAACATCAGGGAGAGGCTGCCATGACATGCAAGTGAATTGAATTTAAGTGGGAGAGGGCTGTGCAACGTCACCTGCCTCTCTTTCCCCTCTAGAGTCATCTGGGTCCAGTGGTCAGATACAGATCAAGACGACTGGAGATGGCCCCAGAGACAATGGGATCCTTTGGCCTTTTTGAGATAAGATCTTCAACAGGTCTCAGTTTTACTGAGGCTGCACCTATTCAGTGATTAAGGGTAGGTAGCAATTGGGGCAAAAGATATCCTCTGACCCTCGCTCCTTTTGCAGCAGTTATATGACTTGGAAACATAATGTCATATCACTTTAGAAGTCACTAAAGTCTTTCAATAAGAGAGTAAACCACTTGGTCTTGCTATCTGCCTCACCACTAAACCCCCAAACACTATTATGCAACCCACAGTTACCTTTCAAAGACTTTGGTCCTTGCTATATTAGGCAACAGGACTGTTCCATCTGCCCAGTAGCATATCGGTCTCTATATTGCCTCTCCAAATTAGAATGTGAGCTCTTTAAGGCCTGGAAAGACTTCTGTGAACTGATGCTAAGTGAAAGGAGCAGAACTAGAAGATCATTGTACAAGGCAACAGCAAGATTATACAAGGATCAATTCTAATGGACGTGGCTCTTTTTCAACAAGGAGGTGATTCAGGCCAGTTCCAATGATCATGTGATGAAAAGAGTCATCTATACCCAGAGACTGTGGGAACTAAGTGTGGATCACAACACAGCCTTTTCACTCTTTATTGTTTGCTTGCATTTTGTTTTCTTTCTCATTTTTTTTTTTCCTTTTTGATCTGATTTTTCTTGTACAGCAAGATAATTATATAAATATGTATGTATATATTGGATTTAACATATATTGGATTTTTTGTCATCTAGGAGAGGGAATGGGGAAAAGTGGGGGGAAATTTGGAATACAAGGTTTTACAAGGGTCAGTATTGAAAAATTATCCATGCATATCTTTTGAAAATGTTTTGAAAGATTAAAAGAAAAAGAAAGAAAGAAAGAATGTGAGCTTTTTGAAAGCAAGAAATTGTCTTTATTTTCCATTTATAGATCCAGTGCCTAGCACATAGTAAGTGCTTAATAAAGGGTTTTTTTTTCCCCACTTATTTATAGAATGGATATTCCAGAGAATATAATAAAAATTAGGACAGAAAAAGTTAGGAATAGAGAGGAAGAGGGCAGACTAGGATGAGTATTGGAAAGCAGGGAGAAGTATCAAAGGAAGAAGTTGCCCAGCAAAACCCCAGGAGTAACCACAAAAACAAACAGTCACCTCACTGGGAAAGGGATATCCAAGAATATCTTCCACATGTTGCAAACCAATAAAACCTATGGTTTTGTTCCAACAGTTAAAGAAAGTTGCACACATTCCACTGAGAAGACTGTAAATGAAATCTGTGCTGGAAATGCCTATATTAGAGCAAAGAGGGAGAAAAAGTTTTAGAATGTAGATCCTTTGTCCCTTCATCTCTCAACCTCTGTGGTTTGGAAAATGGAATGGGGATATGGATGTTACAGAAACCCAATGGCACTATCATGGCCTCTGAAAACCCCTGTCAAGGTCTGACCCACTAGCTTCCCATGGAGTTGTTAGCATAGCATGAGTAGATGGAAGCTTTGCTAGAGTGACCTGGTATGAGTATTTTAGATAGTTTTACTATTGGGCATATGGATTCAGTGAATATACTTCCAATTTTTCTATAAAAATGTGCAACAGATGTGTAAAAATGTTTATAGCAGCTCTTTTTATGATGGCAAAGAATTGAAAATGAGTAGATGGCCATCAGTTGGGGAATGGCTCAATAAGTTATTGTATATGAATGTTATGGAACATTATTGTTCTATACAAATGATGAACAGGCTGGTTTTAGAAAGGCCTGGAAAGATTTACATGAACTGATGTTAAATGAAACAAGCAGTACCAACAAAACACTATATTGTTTGTATGATGATCAGCTATGACAGATTTGGTTCTTCTCAGTGGTTCAAATGATCCAAGGCAGTCTCAATAAACTTTGGATGGAAAATGCTATCCATATCCAGAGAAAGAACTGTAGAGACTGAATGTAAATCAACACATTCTATGTTCACTTTTTTTTTCTTTTTCCTTTTATTTCTCTCATGGTTTTTCCTTTTATGTTCTGATTTTTCTCTCCCAACATGATTCATAAAGAAATATGTTTTTTTTTTAAAAGAATGTGCATGTATAACCCCCCAAAAACATGTAACAGGGGAAAATAAAAATTAAAAATTAAATGTGACAGAATCTAAGAGCATTTATTCTATATTATTCTCCCTTCTCCTGGGGGTATTTTTCTTCCTTCAAGACTAGAAGTAAATACTATGGAGGCAGTTAGATGGTGTGATAGAGCACTGGCCCTGAAGTTAGGAGGACCTGAGTCAAATCTAGCCTTAACCCCTTAATACTTCCTAGCTGTGTGATCTGGGGAAGTCACATAACCCCAATTGCCTCAGCAAAAAACTAATTAATTAATACTACGAAGTTCCCTTTAATGTTTTTTTTTTAAAAAAGTAATATTCCAAAATCAGCATTACTTCAAGAATAGGTTTTATCAGACTAAATTAATTTCATTTTCTGAGTTATAATTTCTAACACTTACATATTGCTTTAAAGTTCACAGAGTGAATTACAAATATTGTTTCTTTTTATCTTCTCTACAATCCTGAGAGGTAGATGCTATTATTTATGCCCATTTTATAGATAAGGAAATTGAAGCAGACAATGGTGACTTACCCAGATTCTGCAGAAGACTTTTCTTTAGGTGGTTTCCCCCAACTGCTAAATAAGGGGTTTCCCCTCTTAGATTACCTTCTATACAGTCTGTATCTATCTTTAAATACCTTATTTAAAAAAAAAAAACTTTAAAGATTATAATACACATATTTGTTTACATTTATATGATGATTACATATAATAATATAAAATTAAAACTAAAAACTAAAAAAGATTAAAATAAATTAAAATTTTAAAAAAATTTAAAATTAAATTAAAAGATTAAAAGATTTACAGGATTAAAGATTTTTTAAAAAAGAAAAAATTCCACAAAACTGATCAGAAAAAAAAATCAGGAAAAAAATCTAAAAATAGGTAAAAGGGTAGGGTTATGTATTTTTTTTTAATCTCTTCTTTGGAGCCATGCTTGTTTTTGTAATTTTGCAGCATTCTTTTTTTTTTAATTTTTATTTTCACTTATTCTATTATAGTCATTAAATATATTTTCTACATCAGTTCATACTTTTATGCTTTTCTGTACCCTTACCTTCATTTCTTAGTGCCCAGTAATATTATGTATTATAATTTGTTTAGACATTTTTTCTGATAGATATTTACTTTGCTCTGAATTGTTTGCTATCACCAAAAAAACCCCAAAAAAAACAACAACAAAAAAAAACCCAAAAAACTTCTATAAACATTTTAGTGTGACAAGAGACTTACTTCTTATCAGTGGTCTCTTTGAGCATAATGTACCTAGTTATTTACATGCTGACTTCTCCATTAGAATGTGAGATTCTTGAGGTCAGAGTCCCTTTTTGTCCAGTTAGCTTTGTATCCCAATATTGAGCACAGTACCTGATAGGCAGTAAGTGCTTGGTAAATGCTTGTTGATTCATTCATTGATCAAGGACTCAATTCCAGGATTTTTAAATCCAATTCCAATGTCATTCTATCCATTGCCATCATCTCTACTATTTATATAAGATACAAATCTACTGTGAGATAAAGAATTAGGGCTGTACACTAGACTTACCACCTCTTATATGACCCAGTCAAGTTTCTTACTTTTAACTTCTCTGTTTCATCACTTTCCCCAGTCAGTTCCCCTCCAAAAACTACAGGTTTGAATATAATGTGCTTTAAAACCACAACAGCAACAACAACATTTTCAAGGCAGTAGTTCTCAAACTTGTTCAATTTATAGCTAACAAGAATCAAATGAGATATTTATGAAAGCACTTAACAATAGTGCCTGGTACATGACAGGTGGTATATAAATATAAATGATTATTTAGCTGAGCAAAAGAACTTGCAAGAAAGCCATTTGGTGAGAAGAAGAAACTCCAAACCTCACTGGAAGTAACGATAAAATTGATGATATATTTGATTGGATACCAATATATTATTATCTGAGTTTTATTCATATCAAAGTAAAACCTTTATTCACATCTGTAATAATAATGGCAATTTCATATTATAAATAGGAATGCTACAAGAGGCTAGACTAGACACTTTAATGGACCATCATCATTCTGATTTAAGGCAAATAGGAGTTGTCAGGAAAATTTGAAGACTTTCAAGTGGCATCACAATTGGGCTTTTGATCAATAAAACCATTCTGAAATGTCTAAATATCAGAATACTACCCCCCCCCAAAAAAAAAAAAAAAAAACGAAACCAAAATGGGATAATCTAGTTCAGACCCTAACTAGACCATGGGTAGTTTTACTATCTAAATTGTACCCCCATTCCAATTTATCCTGTATACCAATATTTAAATTCTGAAATCTCGCTGGGTACTTGCTGGTCTATATGCAACTTCTCGCATTGTGTGACTTGTACAGGTTCCTCTGTAAATCTTCCTGAGATGATCCACCCAAAATGGTCTTGACATTATATGTTTACCAGTGCAGCAAGAAAGCTGTTCATCTGTTATCCCTCATTCTAACTACATGATGAAGTAACCTCCTTTTTCTGATCATATATCTCTTTGATGATCTTTTATTACTTTGTGTCTATACTGCATGCTACAAAATTTATCTTCCTGAAATAAAACCTGCTCAAGAAACCTATTGTGATAGCTTGTTGCCTAGAGAATATCCAAAGTGCTTTACTTAACTTTCAAAATCTTCTACAGTATTTTCCCAACCTGCCAATCTTATTTCCAACTACTGCTCTATTATCACTCTAGCCAGATTGGTCTGCATACTGTACCCTCAATATAACTTTCATTTTGTCACCTCAACAACATCATTTACACTGTTCTCCATAAATGGAATAACATCTTCCCCATACACCATTTACATAAAAGTCAAAGGAATATGTGCATTTACAGACACAAAGTGAAAAACCTAAATCAGAACAGCATATGTGCATTCTAAATCAGGACTTCTTAAACTTTTTCCACTTCTGACCCCTTTTTGCCCAAGAAATTTTTATTTGACGCAGGTTTATAGATATATAAAATAGGTATATGAATCAAACATTAGATGAAAATACATCATAATTTCATGACTCCCACATTAAGTTATGAAACCCCATATAGGGTTACAAACCAGTTTAAGAAACTGGGTTCTAAATAACTATGTTAAGTAATAAAAGAAAAAAAAAACAGTAAAATCCAGAAAAAAAGACATATTGAAGAAAGAGCACAAAAGGAGTCATAAAGAGAAACTATTTCTTTAACCATCTTATTAAATATAGGAATAGGGGTTAAATCTGCGGCTTAATTAGTGTATGTATCTTGCAAGTAAGTACTTTCTCTGAAACCTGGGAAATTGCCCACAGAACTAAGAAATGACTCGCTTTGAGTCACACAGCAAATATATGTCAGAGGTGGGAGGCCAAACCAGGTCTTTCTGGTTTCAAGACCCCATCTCTAAATACTTGGTTATGCTGTCTCCTAAAGTTAACTTACTTTAAAAAAATTTAAACAAAAGATCAGTTTCATACAAAAATGTTTAAAAACAATTTTCAGTAGGGTAGAAACACACTGGCACAGGAATCAGAGGATTTAAAATAAAATCCCAAATCTGAAATTTACTACATGAATGACTTTAAAAACAAATTATAGAGCTTTTCTGCCTTTCTTTATATCCCCAGTACTAACACACAGTAAGCATTTAATAAATATTAATTGTCTTTGCTTCTTTGGGCATCAGTTTCCACATCTGTAAAACACTGATTGATTAAACACCCTCTGAGAATCACTACTCCTCTCCCGCCAGTTCTGGATCTAAAAATCTAAATGACTAAGTACCATGATACTGGATTTGAAATGAGGAAAATCCAAGTTCTAATCCTGCCTCAGACACTCCCTGAAATATCATGTCACCGCTCAGCTTCAGTTTCTATATTTGTAAAATGGGAATAATAATACCATCTACCTCAAAGGACTGTTATAAAAATCAAATATGATAATATGGATAAAGTGCTTTGCCAGCCCTAAAATATTATTATTATATACTATATTGATAATATGCCAGTATCAAAGTTTTATATCAAGATGTGACAATATAAAGGTTGTTATAATAGTGTATTTATATTATTATTTTAATCATATTATTATTATTGCACCATAATATTATCAACATATATGATTACTATATCACATGCTATATTTATATTATATATTATAACATATTCTGAAAGGAAAAGTACTGATTATAGCGTCCCAAAAGTCTTAATGCAGTTTTAAGCTCTGATTGCTTAAATTAATTTAATTAAATTTGGGGGATAAATATAAATGAACTGCTATGTTCATTGCAATATAAGTCACAATGAAATAAGTAGTGTGTATCTGTCCCTGTTGTCAAATTTCTTCCCCCGAGTCACTTACCAGGCAGAAGTTCAAGGATTCAACGGACCATTGAGGCCCGAGCTCTGCAGCCTGACCTCATTTGGCTCCAGTGGCTATCAATCAGCATCAAACCCAAGGCATGCTTCAGCAATCAATGAAATTTGTCACTGACTCTTCCTAGTGCTGATTGACAGTTCACCCAGCCAATGTCATTAATTGGAAAAAAAAAGATGGGAGGAGGTAAACACTAAGATTTAGACTAATAGAATAATTCCATTTCTAATTTCTGTTTTCTGTAACTGATTCTAAAAATAAACAAAAAACTCCTGTGCTTTCTTGGTGCCCCTGGGTCCAAAACAAGTTCTCTTGGCATCTAAAGCCTTTTACAATCCCCTTCATTGTATCTTCATGAATTCTACATGTCAGCCAGAGTTGCCTACTCACTGTTTCTCAGATAAAATTTTTCATTTCTCCAGATTCTTGTCTTTGCCTACACAAATCTGGAAGGATTATTTTTCTACCTGTTATCTAGAATTTCTAGTTTTCTTCAAAACTCAGCTTAAGGTGCTGGAAGTCTTTCTTGATTTCTGCCCCCAACTCCATGTGTTAATCCTTTTCCCATCACCTACCCAAATAATCTTCTATTTCCTTTGTATACTTTGTATTTATGTATGTGTCATGGTGATTCCCTAAGATAGAACATAGCTTTCTATCAGTGATCTTACCTGCTTGCTTCTGGGAGTAACTTGGCTTCCAGCTTGTTTATAGTAATTTAGGTTCACTGTCAATGCTGACCTAGAGGCCAAGAACCTCAACAGGAAATGTCTTCAAGTTGATTGTCTCAAAGCAGAGTAGAGAATCAGAGTAACAAGAGTGGTTCACAAGATAGCTACAAGAAATAGGTATTATGAGCATATTAATAGATGTGAAGAATCACTTGCTTCTGGCTCTCTGATCCCTGAGAAATAAGGTGAGTTCCCTCAATGAACACCTGGTGCTGACTGGTTGGTGGTTGTCCTTTGTTCTCAAAGAGAACCAAAAATGACATTACTATGTTAGAGTCCTGTTACAGTGTGTTCAACTGTGGCTGATCAGACCAATAAGAGCTTGGAATGCTCTGCCACAAGTCAGATATAAATAGTCCCTATGAACATCTGGGGGGGGGGGGGGGGGGAGGGCGGGGAGCTTTTCTAACTCTGTATCTCCCATTTCTTCTGTTAATTCAATTCTGCTTTGCTCATAAAAAAAAGCACCTTCTCTGAGGAGAATACACCATGCTGGGCAGTCATACATTTTGCCAGAGGGTGAGATCCTCCAGATCTCCAAGTCCAAAACAAGCCTACTTGCTGGGTCTTACTTACTTTTAGGAAATAAGAGTGTCTCCAAAATATTTTGACAAGAATAAGCATTTATATAGTACCTACACTTATCTGGCACTGTGTTATAGCTCATCTGAAAAAGAATAGTGATGTTTCTAAAAAAAATGAATAATATTATAGTAAATCAAAAACTTTATAAGGAAAATAAATGCATTTAGAACCCAAAGGTAAACAATTTAGATGGGCAGAGAAAGTCTGTATTACTGTAAACAGTCTGGAAGATTAGCTACTCCTGGAGGCAAACAGGGTGGAGCACTGATAGGATTATCTCAGCCTTAACTGGGCCTTGTATTGACAAAAACCATCCTAATTCCACAGTTACTATATCCAATCAGAAAGTCAAGTTATCATGTCAAATCTTCAAGGTTATATTTCTTCTATAAAAGATTTACTCTACTCTGATCTCACCAGTCAATGTCATACTCCTTATGTTTTTTGCTTTCTCATTTTGCTAATTGTTATAAAAGATTCTGGCATCTCTTGTTATGGGTCTTTGATCACAGAGAGAGGCTATTTACACAATTTACTGCTTTACTGATGCCCAATTAATAAATTGATCATGCTCAAAATCTTGTCTCTTAATTTTCAAAAATAACAGAATTGGAAACAATATAGATCTCCATCAACTAGGGATTGGCTAAACAAATTGATATATTAACATATTAGAAATTAAGAAAATTTTAATATAATAGATTCAGTGAAATATGGAAAATCTTGTATAAACTGATGAAGAGTAAAACCAGTAGTCTGAGGAGAACAATTTACATAATAATCATGAAAAAGAACCAACAACAACAATGTTGAAAGACTTCAGATCTCTGGACCAAGCAGCAACAAATCATGACTTTAAAACGTTGGTGATGAAACATGCCTCCCATTTCTTGGCAGAGAAATAATGAGTCAGACTGGAGGTACAGAAGAGATGTTGCTGTTAGTTTTGCTTGATTACACATATTTTTTAAAGGGAGAACATCTATGCAGGGGAAAGGGGGATTCATGTAGAAAGAGATATAAATGCATCAATAGAGCACTTCAAAATGCACAGAAGGAAAAGAGTAGGGAGGAGTAATCAACAAACTAATTATTTTTTTTACTTATTTTGATATAGGGTATGCACTGAATCCTTTATTTTGTTGAAATACGGAACCCCCAAATAAACTCCTTCTATCTCTGTTGTAGAAAACTAAATGTATTCTAAATGCAGAGAAAACATTTAGAATCAAATACAGAACACTACACAAGGAATTCTAATTATGATTAGTTTTAATTAGTTTTTCAGGAATTTTATTAACTTATGATTAAGTATTAAGTTAGCACTCATAATTTCAATTGAAACACCTATGATATATATATTTTAAAAATCCACAATTTCACATTCATTGAAAATACCTATAATGATTTCTAATTTTTTAGATATTTATTTTTTATTTGTATAAAGTAAAAGCCATGAGGAATATAATCTATATGCAAAATTTTATAACTCTGAAAGAAACACTGAATTTGGTTTTATTAATCATCTTAAGAGAATTTCCTAGAATATTAAGAGGTCAAGCGACTTGCCTGTAAATACTGTGTCAGATACAGCATGTGATTTCAATTCCTAACTACAAATCTACATCTCTAGCTTTTTTCTCTAAGGCCTCTCAACTTTGTGCTATCTAATTCAAAATACTTTATTCCCTCCTCAAATATGTCTATATGTACAAGGTAAAGGAAATGTTCAATGGAAAGCAGGGGGTGGGAACCTGATGAAGTCTGATCCTCTACCAGAAAAACTCCACTCCAGCTGACAGATCTCATAGCTCTGAGGCTAGCCTCTGTAAGAAGTATCTCATTGGATGAATTTGCTTGCCACTTTAAAAGGTTGACCCTGGTTAAGTCCTTTTGAAAATGTTTGTTTGCCCTTTTTTGTAGATATCACAGCTATAGGCTGAGTCCAAAAGTGTTTTCTTCTAAAAAAAAAAAAAAATCAATAAAAACACTGATGTAAACATTATTTTTAATGTTAATTTCTATCGTAGCAAGTCAGCTATTAATTTCTATGTAGGGCACATCTGTCTTCCTAAAATTGGTTATGGTGAGTTACCCTGGTCCCCAGAGGAGCCCCAAGTAACTTGGCATTTTTTCCCTACTGGGAGGACCTGATTTGAGAGAGCTGTTTTCCATTCAAGAGAAGTGGGGGTGTGAAGTCAGCCAGACACAAGTTGCAGGGGCTCAGAAGCTGGTACAGCTGCAGATCATTAACAACTTTCCAAGGCCAACAGAAGTGAGAAGGAAGCCAAGGGCGGGACCCTCTCCCTCTTCCTTTCTCTTTTACCTCTCTCAGTCCCTTTGTCTCTATCTCTTGACACATGTACCTAGTCTGCCCATTTTAAAATTATATTACTATTATTTATTTTTATTCTCTCTTTCACAAGTAAAATTCTGTCTTCTGCCCCTCTGAAAGTAGGAAACTAAATTTGAGATCTAAAGTAAAACAGCTAGGTAGCCAGAAAGAATCACCTTCCTAAGTTTAAATTTGTCCTCAAATACTTATTAGCTATGTGACCTTACTTAACCCTGTTTGCCTCAGTTTCCTTTTCTGTAAAATGAGCTGGAGAGAAGGAAATAGCAAACCACTTTAATATCTTTACCAAGAAAACCCCAGTTGGGGTCTCAAAAAGTCAGATATGATGGAGCAACAACAACACAACAACAAAAAAGCCTAATATGTTATAATTTAATTTTATTTCATATTTTATTTGGCCTTCCTCACCTTAGTTGACATTGTCATCTCAGGCCCAGAGTTTAATCACAGATTTTAAATAAGGAATTTAATTGTAAGAGATGGTGTCTGTCATCCTTCTCTGATTCAGTTAAGAAGGAAGTAATTGATTGAGGAAATAAATTAGCTAACCCTCTAGGAGCTATAAATTAGCTGAGTTCTAACTAGTCGAGATTCCTAAAGCAATTGGAATTACAGTTTACCTGTGAAAAAGAGAATTTGTATCTTTGAAAGGGATCTACTAGATACTTCATTCATCAAGGAGCATGGACACTAGAAAGATGGATAGAGAGACAGTGATTTGAAGGAAGAAACAGCTTCAAGAAGCATGACATCTAACAAAGGAGAGCCACCATATGAGAAATCTATAAATAGATTTAAAAAAAAATCCCAAGCCCTATAATACCAGAAGTTTGAAGTTGTCTTTTCTATCACAAAAAGGGCCTACCAGGGTGATCTAAGGTTTAGCCAAGTCTTCCCATGGTCATGGTGTTTACTTGTTGGGAAATGTGCCCCACATTTTAAGGGGAGATATTTTATAACTTTTGTTCTTCCTATCCCTATGAATAAATGCTTTTGTTAAGAGCTAATTCAGTCTACTTGGTGATTGTTAATGGGAAGCAGATGAATGGGAGGTCATAAGTTATAAAGTTCTGAGTGAACTCCAGTGAATTATTTCTAGAACTCAAGGTGGCTAACACCAAATTCATAACAGTAACTTTGAAAAATAATCCAATGAAGTATACTTATTTATACTACCATTCAAAAGCTGAAAATAGTAGAATCTTAGCTTTGCTTCTCATCTTACAGAGACTCCCATGATATAGTAAATAAACAGTTGGCCTTGGAGACTTGGATCTAAGTAATGACTCTCTGTGTGATCCCCTAATCAGTCACTTAATTTCTCATTGGCCCCCAAAAAACAAGGCAAATACTGATCTGCCATGGAAGAAGGATTTTCCAACAGCAGTTTTATATACCAATGAAATCACAGATATGGGTCAAAAAATGTTCCATTTATTGTTTCTCTGATCACCAACGTTGGAAATCTCAAGATCATCTTTACTTTTCCCTCTCTTCTTCATCACCAAATCTTGCCAATTTTCCTTTAAAATTCTTCTTGAATTAGCAACTACTTTTTGACTGTCTAGTATAAATTACAAGTCCATAGGGAAATTTTTTTAAGTATAAAATATACTTACTGCTTTTTAGAAATTTATAGTGTAATTAGGGAAATGAGACACACACATATGAAAGGCAATGTGCAATTAAAAGAAAAAATGAGTGATGCATAAAAAATATCCTTTAACAAGACTTGTCTCTGGGAGTTCAAGGAAGGCAGTTAATTATAAAGTACTTCAATCAGCCAGTAAACATTTGTTAAGTGCCCACTAAGTTCTAGTCACTGTGTTAAGTCCTGAGGATACAAAGAAAGGCAAAAAATACTCTGTTCTTGAAGATCTCTCAGTCTAATGCAGGGAAATGGCATCCAAATGACTACGGACATTTAAGCTTGTTTGGAGACAAACAAGAGAGGGAAAGTATTAACATTTAGGGGGATTAGAAGAGGCTTTCTGTAGAAAGTGGGACTTTAGCTGGAACTTGAAAGAAACCACATAAGTCAGGATGCAGAGATGAGGAGGGAGGACATTCCAAGCAAAGGGAATAGCCAATGAAAATACCCAGAGCTGAAAAGTGGGGTGTCTTGTTTAAAGAACAGCAAAAAAGCCACTGTCACTAAGTCACAGAATAAAAGGGGTGAAAGAGAGTGGAAGTTAAGAGACTAGATGCGGATGGCATTTTCCATCCCATGTCTATTGGAATTGTCTTGAATCACTGCATTGCTAAGAGTCAAGTCCATCAGAGTTAATCATCACATAATCTGGCTGTTACTGTGTAAAATATTCTCCTTGTTTTGTTCACTTCATTCAGACTTCAGTTCATGTAAATCTTTCCAAGCTTTTCTGAAATCATCCTGCTCTTCATTTTTTTATAAAACAATAATATTTTATTACATTCATATATCATAACTTATTCAGCCATTCTCTAATAGGTGGGTACCCACTCAACTTCCAATTCCTTGGCTCTACAAAAAGAGCTGCTACAAACATTTGTTCCCTCTTTTATGATCTCTTTGGGATACAGATCTAATAGTGACGCTGCCAGATCAAAGGGCATGCGTAGTCTTTGGGCATAGTTCCAAATTTCTCTCCAGAATGATTGGATCGGTTCACAACTCTACCAACAATGAATTAGTGTCCCATTTTTCTACATCCCCTCCAACATTTGTCATTATTTTTTGCAAGGACTATTCTTACTTTTCTTTGTATGCCTAGCACTTAACCTGACACATATCAAATATTTCATAAATATTCACGGATCGACAAAATTGAATTTTCAGAGTTCTTTTGGTCTAGAGCAGTTTTCTCTCATTTCTAAATCTATTCAAACTTATATTTCTGGAGAAAACCAGAAATTCCAATCATGCTTTAAAGTCAGAACTTAATGTAAATTATTTGCCAAAGCTAGGAATCTAAGGCAAAGATGTAGAGTAAGAACAACAACAACAAAAAAAAAAAACATGTAAGAGACTCTTGGGAAAAATTCAACTGTCATGGACTAGAATTGTTGGACTTCTGAGGACTCTTATGATCTTTTAAAACTCACAAGTATCTGGTCCTCACTATTTTTGGTATTTATTTATCTGAAATCAAGAAAGAATATACACAGAATCAATTCTCTAAGATATGATTTGTAGAGCACATATAAATCAGTATTTGTAAAGGACATGCTCCTTACATCAATGAAAGGGAAAGTCTGATTTTTTTTTAACTAAAAAAGCTTATGAAACACTTCATAGGAAGAATTACTTTGGTAGTAATGGTGTACCCTAATAGTTGTGTTCAGTGACAGAGGCAAAAAACTGTCTTCTTAGTCTTTTTCCATCTTTCAAATTTTCCCTTTTATTACATTCTCCTTTTACTAGACTTTTTGAAGACAAAGAAGCTAACCAAAAGAGAATGAAACAAGAATATTTATCTGTCTATCTACAGGAGCAAGATCTAGAAGCAATGGTTAGGTAGTACATTTACTAGTAAATCTACTTGACACTTCAGTCTTATTTAGTAAGGATTTATTGAACTCATAAATTTCCTTTGTCCTCCTAACTACTATGGGAAATTCAAGATAGTATATTCTGTTCCTTGACTTCAATGAATTTAACATCTTTCGGGGGAGCAGAGTCATGACTGTGTAATGTTTTATTGAGTAGCAGGAAGGTTCTCTTCTTTTCTATTTTAATCTGTCTCTCTGTGTCTCTCTCTGTTTCTGTTTCCCTGTGTCTCTTCTCTCTGTCCATCTCTTTGTCTCTCTGTCTATCTCTGTCTCTGTCTCTGTCTTTGTGTCTATCTCTTTCTCTCTATTTCTGTCTCTCTGTTTCTCTCTCCATTTCTCTCTTTTCCCCCTCCCCTTTTTTCTTTCTCTATCTCTTCTTTTTTCTCTGTCTCTATTATCTCTCCCTCCCTTTCTGTTTCTCTATTTCTCTATTTTTCTATGTGTGTGTGTGTGTGTGTGTGTGTGTGTCTGTGTGTGTCTGTGTCTGTGTCCATCTCTCCCTTTCTCTTTCTTTTACTTTTAACTAATAAACCACCATCAAAGAAACATCCTTTTGGCTTAATGTTTTGTCTACTAAATAACATGACAATACCATCTAGAGCAAAATCCTGCCTTTTGGAGTTATATCCAATAAGATACCTCACATACACATGATAAAATTGTACAAGATTCCACAAATCAAATTTTTGCTAATTTTTTTCAATGACTCTCTTGAGCATTAGTTTAAACTGCAGCATTAAACATAGAAAATATTCTCAACTATGGTGACCAACAACATAAAGGATATCTAACATAGGTTTCAAATTGAAGAGGGATTTCCTATAAATTTGATTCTCTAGATATTCCTGTTAACAGTTGACACTCTATGGATTGATTCAAGCCTCAGAACATGGCAGAACTCTTTAAATGAAATCCACAATCTGTCAGTAGAGTTCAGCCTATCTATTCATACAAGAAAAACTCAGTGTATAAAGAATGCTTATTGTCCAGACTGTCCATATGAATGTATATTGAGTTTGCTGTATAAATCCATAAGATTCATTCATATAGATAAACGCAGGTCTCATGGGACAGATACTGGACTAGGGATCAAAAGACCTGAGTTCAAATCTAGCCTGAAATATTAGCTATGTGAGCCTGAGCAAGTCACTTCACCCTATTTGCCTCAGTTTTCTCATCTGTAAAATGAGGCAGAGAGAAGGAAATGGCAAACCACTTTAGTATCTCTGCCAAGAAAACCCCAAATAGAGTCAGAAGAGTCAGTCAGGACTGAAGAACTAAACAACAACTTCTCTACACTGATAGCAATATCTTTATCTATCTGACTGGGGAGAGAGAGGCAGAGATGGAAAGGGAAAGGAGGAAGATGTGATATGTGTCTTTTGGTAAAGCATTGTAAATGAACAATAAAGTAGGCTTGAAATTGAACAGAAGAGTACAATGAATTGCTTTTGGGAAATTTTGCTTCTTTTATTGACTGGAAACTTCTCCCTGAGTTAAAGTTTCATGTATTAAACATCAATATTCTTCTGCTAATGTGTGTCTGTGAGTCATGGAATAGCACCATCTTTGAAGAATTGAAGTTGGTATTTTATGGAAAGAATTTGGAACTGTATTCCCAAAGTCACAAAACAACATGTGCTTTGATCCATGAATATAACTATTTGACTTAATGCTCCAAACAGATAAAAAACAGAGAAAAGACACACACACACACAGCGTATAACTTTTGTTATAATGAATAATTGTCACTGAAATGAATGTCCACCAATAGTGATGTTAGATGAATGCAATGGCAGTTAGATGATTCACTTGAAAGAAAACCTGGAATCAAGAGAATTTAGTTCAAACTCTGCTTCAGACATTTATTAGTTGGGTGACTAATAACTCCTCAGTCTCAGTAAAATAGAGTTAATAATTGTACCTGGCTTATATAGTTGTGAGGCTCAAATGAGGTAATATACATAAAGTCTTTGCAAACTTTAAAGCATAAAAGTGTAAAAATAAGAAAAATTTATAGAAACTTTAGATTTATACTCATTCATAGTGAAATAAGTAGAACCAGAGGAACAATTTACATGATGACCACAATAAAGTAAAAGAAATGGTTTCAAAAGACTTCAGAACTCTGATCTACATAGTAGTCAAGCATAACTTTAGAAAATTGATGATTCTGCTTCTTGATAGAGGAGTGATGAAGTAGAGATATAGGATGTGACATTCATTTTCAGATATGCCAATATGTCTATTTATTTTGCTTTAGTGTGTTTATCTGTTAAAAAATGAGGGCTTCTATTTCTGAGAGTACAAGCAAAAGTGAATTTTATTTTGTAGTGATAGAGAAATGAAAAGAAAGAAAAGCATATCAATAAAATGTTTTTAAAATATACAATGACATAAAACAAGTCAGAAAGGGGTACATATTGGACAATTTTGTTGCCATCTTTTAAAATGTAGTGAATGCTCTTAAAATAAAAAACATTAGCAGAAGTTCAGTTTTATATCTAGACTTCCATTTTTATTTTTCTTTGTGTATAATTTTTTTTTGATTATTGTTCTCTCTGTAAAAAAAAAAATAATAGTAATTGATGAAACTGGGAACTACCTCAAGGGCAATGGAATGGGTTCTTGGTGGGATTGAGAAGGTTATAACTTTATAAGTTTACACTTTACAAACGAGAAACTGCATTGGGGAAAAGAAATAAAAGGTGTTGTCAGAAATGTACAATGGGAAAAATTGGTGAAGTGATCACAAATGAGGGAAGTTCAAGAGAGTCTACATCCTTCAATGGCACCCCTGCAATACTGAAAGATTTAGGTGACTTCTACTTCATTGAATAGACTACTTGGTAGATTTATGAAAAGATAGCAACAAGAGTCACATAGCACAGACAGTCATGAGTGGACTGAAATAAGAATTATTGGCTGAGGGATCCATAAACGAGATTACAGATAACATAGGATCCTAAGATCATGAATATAGAGATAGAAAGGACCTAAGAGGCCTCTAGTTCAACCCTCTCATTTTATAGTTGAGGAAAATAAATTTCATAGAAGTGGCTTGCCGCTGGATCACATATCTATATATCTATATCTATATCTATATCTATCTATCTATCTATCTATCTATATATATATATATATATTTTTTTTTTTGGCTGAGGCACTGGGATTAAATGACTTGCTCAGGTCATACAGCTAAGGAGTGTTAAGTGTCTGAGATCAGAATTGAACTCAGGTTCTCCTGACTTCAGGGCTGGTGCTCTATCCACTGTCCCACCTAGTTGCCCCCTGGATCACATATCTAATAAATATGTGAGGTAGGTATTCTAACTCTGAACTCACTGTTCTTCCTAATGTGCCATAGTTTTATCCAAGTACATAGAGTACTTGTCTGGGCTAGACAATGGGAAGAAGTAATTCCATTAAAGCTTATCAGTCACATATCTTAATGCTAACTGGTTTATCAATACTTGAGCAAAAAGTTCAGTAATGGGAAGGTAGGAGGAGCGCCAGGGTCCTTGGCACCCGCTCAGAGGAGTAACAGGTTAGAAGGTCACAAAATGGGGTATAGAGAGCTGCCCTGAAGACTACCTTTACAAGTTTGTGTGGGAGACTAGTCAGTCCCTTCATTAAAATGAGATTGAAGTGATGGTCAGGTGGGGAAAATAGAGAAATCATGCGAACACTAATTCTAGATTTAAGAGAACCTGAGTTCAAATGTGGTCTCAGACATTTATTAGTCGTTTAAGGATTGAATCACATGAAGCCACCAGAAAACAGCACAGAATACTGTGAGATAAAATGGGAGAGGGTGAATAAAATGGGATGAAATAGGTAAAGAAAAGCTCAAATATTCTTTCTACTTAATGCCAGGTTACCTGTATGAGTCAGCTTTGAAAAACGTAACCCTTTTTTATTTCTTTGTGGACGTTATTTCCTAATGCTCTGTAAATGATGTAAGATTTGACTGAAATGCATGATTTAATTGTAACATCTGGTCTTTGAGTGCTCATCTATGAAGCAACTGCCAAGTCTATCCTGAGTTGTTCTATAAGGGTGAGGTTGATGCTTTCATAATACTGATGAGGCCAAATTCCCTAATGCTTGCTCCTCCCTTCACTATTCACCTCACCTCCTTCTTCATTTTCTTTTCTGCTCTCCAGAGTATCATTAACATTCAACCTCCCAACATTTCCCAGTCGTAGTAGTGTAATTTCCTAGTCTCCAATGTCTCAGCACTCCTCAATTGTCCAGAATTTAATGCAGACCTAGAATCTTAGAATCATAAACTGTTAGAGCTAGAAGAGGCCTTAGAGATTATATAGTGCAATCTCCTCATCTAGAGTCAGCTAGGTGACTCAGTGAATAGAGTCAAAAAGTTCAGTTGTTTTTAGTTGTGTTCAGTTGTGACCCCATTAGGGATTTTCTTGGTAAATATAATGGAGTGGTTTGCCAATCCCTTTCCAGCTCATTTTATAGATGAGGAAACGGAGGCAAACAAGGATAAGTTACTTGTTTACACAACTAATAAATGTCGGACACTTGGTTTAAACTCAGGTCTTTCTGACTCCAAGCCAGGGTTCTGTCTTCTGACCCACCTAGATAGTCCAAAGTGGATAAAACATGAATGCGAATTCAGCCTCAGATGCTCACTAACTGCATGACCTTGGGACACAGTTATTTAGCCTCTTTTAGTGTTAAGGTTGGGAAAGGAACCCCAAAAGTTTGGGTCATAGACTAATGTCAGGAGGTGTCTCAAAAGAATTTGGAGACCCCTTTATGCAGCTTTCTATCACTGATGTTCTAATTCTATGGCCCAGAGGAGTATACTCTGGAATTTAGTAATTGCTGATTATCTATCTGACAGTCAGTAATGAACTGAGGAGTGGCTCCAGAACTTGGTTCCCACTGACACGATTATCAGTCAGCAATGAATTGAGGAGTGGTTTATTTAAAATCAGGCAGATTGAGTGTCAGTTTACTGAGGCAGACTCCAAAACTAGAAGATTTAGGATTTATTAATTTATTATTACAGATGCCTCCCCACCCCCCAAATAAGGGAACCTTAAATGCTATATTACATCATTAGTAGGGATAAATAATCTAAAATAGGGATTATAATAGCTCCTTACCTCTCAGGGTTGATGTGAAGATCAAATGAGATAATATTTGTAAAATGCTTAGCACAGTAGCTTATACATAGTAGGTGCTTAATAAATGCTTATTTTCTTCCTTTTCCCTCTTTTTAAGATTTGAATAAATGGAGGCTCATCCAGATGAAGTGAATCACTTAAGGTATGCAGCTCGTTGGTGATAGATCAAGGATTAGCAGCCAGACTTTTTCAATTTTCAATTGCTTTTTTTGCTGCACTTGGTGGATGGCTCATAATCATGACTATTATTAATCTGGATCAAATTTCACTAAAGAGTTCCTCAAAAGCACTTCACAAATAAATGGTATTAATTATATATTTGTTAAATTGAATTAAAAACAATTTCCAAAGATTTATACAATTGTTGATATAACAGATGTTATTATTATTTGTCCTTCCTTTCCAAAGAAGACCAAATGACATCACGAGGGTGATGTCTTCTTGACTTGTGAATGAATTGAATTTAAGCGAGGATGAGTTGCACAAAGTTGTCAGCCTCACTCTGTTCATCTGTGTCCAAACAAAAGTCAAGATGACTGGAGATGGCCTGGGATGCAATGAAAGACCTTGGTATCTTTGATGTCTGAACAAGCTCTAAGTGCTCCACAACTTCTGCTTCAGCTATCTTCATGGAATAAATTGTTCTCATCTGACCATTCCAGCAGTGAAATTCTTCATATGTTATAGCAGACATTTCCCCTAACTCCCATAGAAGTTTGAGACCAACTGTTAACCTCAACCTGATTTAGACCATTTGCTGAGACAGTTTCCCAGAGTGTGTCTCCTCACATACTTCTTGGAGCCACAGGTGAGAGTTGAATACTAGATGAATACCAAAGGTGGATCAGCAGCCCTGAAAAAAGCTTAGCAAGCCCTCACACCAGAGGTGCTAGTCCTCCTTGAGCACTCATATAACAGATGTAAACATCAGGAAAAAAAAATGCATTTTTTTTATTGAGTTGTGGATCCTAAACCAGATATGTTGGATTTGGGTTTAACCATACCCTCTTCCCAGCAATTAGCATGCAACTAATCCCTATGCACATTCTTCACTGTCAGTGGCAGATTTATTTCCAAGATTATTTAGAATTTATAGATAGACAGATACATAGATAGATAGATAGTGTAGTTCTCCTGCACATGAATCATTTTTTTTTCTTAAAGTCTTGTCTTCTGTGGCACTCCTTGAGCAGGTTCATTTAGGTATTGTAATTCCTTCCTATGCAAGTATGGGATAAACTAAGTCTAATTTAGCTGAATGAATTCAGTGTAAAAATACTACTTTACATGTGTACATTCCTTAATGTTCTTCACAACAGTTAGTTAGATAGAAAGCTTTTGTTATTCCTTCCATTGTATAGGGAAGAAAAACCTAAACAGGCCAGGCATCATAGTAGAATGAGAATGCACTGGATATTGACACAAACAACTTGGCTTCAAACTCTGGCTCATGGACTCATTTCTTCAGGCCTCAGCTTTTATATTATAAAATATAATAAAATATATTAAATATGATTTAAATTATTAAATTTATTCAATTTAAAATAATTAATATAACATGTATTACATGTTATATAATACATATTATACAATATATTAATATACAATAATTTATGTACTATATTAAATATTTAAATTTATTATAATTATTATAACTAAAATTATTAAATATATTAAATAATAAATAAAATATAAAATAAGGGAATTAGAGTAAATTATCCCTAATGTTTAGTCTAAAAAAACAGCATCCAAATGAATAGCAAAAC
Source organism: Antechinus flavipes (assembly GCF_016432865.1). Lineage (NCBI taxonomy): Eukaryota > Metazoa > Chordata > Mammalia > Dasyuromorphia > Dasyuridae > Antechinus > Antechinus flavipes. The sequence goes on along the minus strand of NC_067401.1, from coordinate 408,463,306 downwards.
CTAAACTCAGGGTCCTGATTCCTAGTCTTTCTTTACCATAGCATGTTGCTTTTCAGTAAATAAGTCACAGAAACCTTTCCCTCAGTCATGGGTACAATTGAGTCCATTTTCCCCTTTATAATCAATTATTATTATTATTATTATTATTATTTTAGTGAGGCAATGAAGGTTAAGTGACTTGCTCAGGTTCACATAGCTAGGAAATGTTAAGTGTCTGAGGCTTGATTTGACCTCACTCAAGTCCTCCTGACTTCAGGAGTGGTGCTCTATCCACTGTGTCATCTAGCTACCTCCTTACCCCCATAATCAAGAAAATTCTAATCATTTAAGTTGGCCATCCAAATTTAACCCATGGGATTTTCTAAAAGCATAGGAAAGCCCTTCAATATCTATGTTAATTATGTATTTGAGAAAATTCTTTCCAGAAAAAGAAGTATACTTCTTTGGACTCATACAAACCCAAAGTCAGTCCTAGGGGACCCTAACTCCCAAAGAAAATAATCAGGTTTTTTTTTTTTTTTTAATACTCTCTTTTGCTTTTACAGTCCAACCATGGAGAAAATATCTGCAACAAAACTAATCTATAATTCTCAATTATGGTTTACCCCCAAAGTGATGAATAAACTTTTTTCTAGAAAAGTTACTCATTATACACAGTAGATTTCATGCACAGATGAGCTACTTATTTCCTTTTTTTTCCCCCTGAGGCAATTGGGGTTAAGTGACTTGTCCAGGGTCACACAGCTAAGAAATGTTAAATGTCTGAGGCCAGATTTGAACTCAGGTCCTCCTGACTTCAGGGCTGGTGCTCTATCCATGGCAATTATTTATTTCTTCCACCTTAAAATTAATATTCAAAACACAAAAGACTCATAAAAATTGATTAGCACGTACTTAAAACATAATCCATAATCATCATATGTTTATACCTCTACATCCCTATGCTTTTCAAGAAGATAGGAACAATTCCCAGGAGACTTAAGGGATTGCTAAATACATTTAATTATTCTCTCTCAGTCTTCACTGACCAAATAGCAACTCAAAGACTCTTGTCTTCTGGCTAGCCAGGTATTCATGGCTCATCTTCCCGACAGTAGTTATTATCTTCTCCAAAAAGAGTACAGGTGCAGATAGAGGTAACACTTCATGCTGGGCTTCCAGCATGTGAATCAGTGATTCTGAAACTCAAGAGGCAGCCACTAAAATTGGAAATGTACAGCTCTCAGGATTGCTGTTAGGTGATATGTGATCAGGAAAGAAATACCAAGCTGAAGGCAGTCAGGAACTAAAGAGTCAATCTCATGCTTAACTAGGTAAGCATATGTTCTCACTGTCATATCCATGTAGCCAACATAGTTACTGCTGGGAAAAGGAAGGGAAGGAAATGTCCTGCTTCCCAATGAAAGTCTAAGTGAAGGCTGGCAGAATCCCAAACAACATGCTCCAAAGAAGGAAGAAATCATTTCTGTTCTCATAATCCATTGCCAGACAGATCTTCTGGGTTCAGTCACCAACCAATCAATTTGAAAACCTCATCCCATTCCTGTCACAAAGACCTTGTACCAATTAAGAGCCAATGGATATGCATTTTCTTTTGCAAAGAATTAGAGTATATGTAGTCCATCCAAAGAGTCCAGAGCTCAAACCAGTTCTCACATACACTCCATGACATGGTCCCTGCTATATCAACAATAAAAAATTGCTAAATGACTTTATTGTTACACTATTAGGCTCTAGACAGAGCCCCTTAGATAGACATAGACTTCTCAGATTCTATAATTTAAAGTAGCTGCAGATGCTAGATGGCACAGTGGATAGAATACTAGACCTGAAGTCTGGAAGACTCCTCTTCCTGAGTTCAAATCTGATCTCAGACTGTTACTAGCTGTGTCATCTTGGGCAAATCACTTAGTTCTGTTTGCCCCAGTTTCTCATCTGTAAAATGAACTGGAGAAGGAAATGACAAACCACTCCACTATCTTGGCCAGGAAATCTCCAAATGAGGTCACAAAGAGTTGGATAGGATTGAAACAATTTAACAACAATAACTGTCTTAATGTCCAGAGGCAGAAAAGAGAGTTGAGTTCAAGGAACATCTAGCAAAATTTTACATGAAGAGGAGGAATTGAGGCTGAAACTGAAAAGATAGTTTGAAGCTACCCAATGGGAGTGAGGGGACAAGACTTTAAATGTCACCTTCAGGAATCTGGATTTTATTTGTTAGAACAAGAGGAGCCAGTAAAGATTTTTGCACAGAGAAATAATACAACCAGACATGTGCCATTAAGAAGATTACTTTGGCAGAGAGATATAAAATGGATTGGATGGCAAAGAGCCTGGAATCAAGAAGACCAGTTAGAAGGCTACTGTAAATAGACCAGATGTAATGTATTCCATCTTATTCTATTCCTACAGTTACACCCAGAGCTAATTTTTCCATTCATTACTATTATTCCTTTGGGCTATCAAAAGTCACTGAATATATGTCATTTTGGGGAGCAGTTTTACCTTTCCAGAACCTACTCTTAAAAAAAGATGAATCACTCTTTATATCTTTTGTTCCTCCCTCCATTCAACTCTCCCTCTTCAATACCGATTGATCATTCCTTTAATTCTACTTTAAAATTTCGCTGTTAGCACTATATGGCTTTAGAAGTAAAGATTTGGCTATTTATTTGCTGTTCTTAGTCAAACAAGATGTTTTTCTGTAAAACCTCCCTAGATAGCTGTCTTTGAAATTATGGCATACATTCTTGGCTATCTATATGTTTTGGTTCCCTAGTCTAGGTACCTTTGAATTGTTTTGATTTTTTTTTTTTTTTGCCAAGTCCAGTAAGCACCATTGCACATGCCTGCCAATCTGCCAAGACTCCATAGCCTAGATGGGGAGGAGGGAGGGAATGGACAATCAAGTTTCACAGCAAGCAGTCTGACTAACCAACAGCTGCAAGTAATTAGCTATTGCAATGTTTTCTAAAATATTATAATACACACACACACACACATATATGTGTATGCACACATATATGTGTATACACACATATACATGTATATATATATAACCTTGAAGGAGTGAATGGCTTTGTGGAATGTTCATGGAAGGGAGCCTGAGCTAGTGATTAAATCTCAGCCCTGAGAGTCCTGAGTCATAGATTTGATTCCTGGAAGTGGTTTAAAACACTTCCACTTCATCCAACTTTCCTTGATGCAATAAAACAAGGGAAAAAGGAGGAGATATTCAGGTAAAAATCCCAAAAGAAATGGGAGAGGGAATTATAGCCATAGCCAGAATATATAAAATTACCCATTAACCAAGAATTTTTTGATGATTAACTGATTTCCCATCAGTACTTCAGTGAGTGATTCTGAAGCATTAGATTCTATTTTACTAAAGAGCATCACTAATAAAAGAAGCACTACAAAAAGAATAAATTATATTTAATTCATTCACAAAACCCTCTTTCATCTCCCTCCATAAATAGGTTCCTACTCATCAAAATGGTTAGTTTCCTGTATGTTGTTAATTTTGATAGGATTATTTAACTTTTGCATTTTTCATTCTAAAAGTGTAAAATGCTATATAAATAGCTGTTATTATTGTTGTTAGTAGTAATAGTAGAATACCCTAATTCTTTACTAAACTGCATATGTGAAAGTAAGAAAACAAGAATTGCTGTAACAGATCAGTCTCACATTTCTTTTGGCTAGGGTTTTGTCTTTGATGGAAGCATTCAAACATAAGTTATAGAAAGAGTATAGATGTCCTCCTTGGCATCAATTTCACAGGTTAAAGGTTGCATTCCTACATCCTTGTTTCCTTTGATAGATCACTATGGATCTATCACTCATGAACTTGATCACCTCCATCTCCTAAACTCTTTAACTTCCTTCTAGGATCAGTTTAGATTCTTGAAGCCTTTTTTGATTTTTCCTAGTTGTTAACTGTACTTTCCCTCCTCAAATTATTATGTATCTACATGTAATGGAAAATAATTATGAAACTTGTATCATCCCTACGTGCTCTGGCTAGAGTGGGCCCCGCAGAGCATATGTGAAATTAAACTGACCTCCCCTAACTGCTTTTAGTAGGGAGTTGTGGTTCAGAGTTAAAGAAATCATCACTTTGGGATTATAAAATAAACTTTTGGCCAATGAGCCAGGAAGAGTGTTTTACTAAGAAGATGTAAAAAGGAAAGACAATTTGTGCTTTAGCTCTGTCTCTTCCCCTCCTCTACCTATAACATGTGTTCTAGAATTTCTTATGACTTCCCATGGTGGGAGGGATAGGAAGGGATAGGAATCCCTCTCCCCTTGCACCTACGGCAGCTATTCATCATGGTGCACAGACAAGTAGGCAATCGAGTCCTACTTGCCTTTTCTACTTCTATTTCTTTCTCTAAACATAGATGATTGAATACTGACCCTGAGGTAGACATTTTCAGGCTTGTGAGCTCAAGAAGCTGGGAATTTTTGATTTCCTCAATTGATTTAAGCAGAACTTTAGGAGATACTCCCCATAGCAGTGCTTCCTTGGAAAAGATGAACCCAATCCCTGATCATCCTTGCCAGAAATATATGAACTTTGATATTGTTCATATGGTGATGATGAAATGACTATTGAACAGTTCCCCAATGTCCCATGTTTTTATATTCTAAGTATTGTTCTTTTAGGAGAATGTAACACAAATTGTAGTTATTACTCATGAATTTAAGTCCTTGTCAAGGCATGTTTTTGAGTATTTTGTATCCCAAGTCTCTATTTTCCTATGAGGGGATTAAATCACTCTTCTATACCAGTAAACTATTTACTTTGTATTCTAATTTTCTGTTCCCTTTTGGAAAGACCAAATATACTAAGCTTTAAATGATTTTTGCTGGGATTCCAGGATGCGTGTAAAAGAGCCAGAGATTTCAAGAAGAGAATTGTGATTCATTCCTTTAGAGTTTAGGTTAATCTAGGACTGAACCTAGTTTATTTTCCCAAGAATCCAGTACTAGGGTCTCTTAATAGGAAATAGTGAGCTGTTAGATGTATCTATTCTATGTCAAATCTCTCTTCCTTTCAGTAGGTCCTTCTCAGACTTCCTCATGTCAGGTCCTCGAGGATAGGGAATATTGTTCATTTTATCTCTGTACTTCTAGGGTTTAGTGTAATAATCTGTGTATACTAAATGTTTCATAAATGATTGTTAAATTGGATTGGAATTTGCTAAATCATAGTTAAAGTAATTTCTGTCTTCAGCTTGCCATTCCCTACTTGGTAATTAATAAATTTCATCATCTACTGAACCCAATTCTGTAATAATTTTCATATCTCTGATGAAGATTTTGGTTTTATATACCTCCATATGAACCACTGGAGTTCCCTAAAAAACAGAAAAGCTATGTTTGTGTTAATTTCACATTTCCAAAAATGCTGGTAAAAGCAAAATAACAATAGATTTCTTGAGGTCACATAATAGGTGATAATTTTACTCTCTCACACATAGGTAGCTCTATTGCTACTTCATCCTGTTTTAAACCAACATAAGATTGCTCAAGTGATTTTGTACAAGGTACTGCCATCTATTTTCATCAGAACTTATTTTTCTTGGACCTTATTTTCTTCCTTCTCCTTACCCCCACATTTCTTTCATATCTGAAATGCCTTTTTAAGTTCCCAGAAGAATGGGATAGATAAAGAGAGGAATGAAAGGAGCTATCTACCTACTGTCTTTCCTCTTTGGACTATTTTGTACATTTACTAACTTTCATCTTTGTGCAGTTCACACAAAGCTAAGGGGAAAAAATAACAAAAGCAAAAAGAAGCAAAAGGTCTTCCTGGATCATTGGCCAAAAGGAGATTATTTTATGATCCCAAAGTGTTTCTAGTTTAATAAAGAATTGACTGAGAATCCCAGTAAAATTGGAAGGGTCCTTTAGAAGCTATTTGGTCTATCTCTTATTTATAATGACTCCTCTGTGTTTTCTCACAAAAGATGACTTTTCTATTCTGAAAGATCGCTAAAGATATGCTATTAAGGCAGAATTATTTCTGAAAGGAATTAAACCATTTACTTCATCATTTAACACTTGGCTCTCAAGTAGCCAAGGTTCTGGATTCCATCATCATATATGCTGATTGTTATTGTGGTAATAGTGTTGAGGAAGAGTAGAATTCATTGAAAATATTTTTTATTCTTTTGTTTTAATACTTTATACCATTAGCAGGAAAACTTATCATAACTGAAACAAAGATTTGAAAAGGCATTTTCAGATCATGCTTTCCATTGATCACCCAGAGCCTCCATGATAGTTCAGTATTTTTTTCAAGGGTGTGGCCATGTATATTTTAAAATGACTCAGTCAATAGGATGCATCCTCCACAACATTTCTCAGACTTTTTTCCTGTAAGTCTTAGCTGTGTTCTTTTTGGACTACTTCCAAAAGCTTCCAACCTACTTTTACTTTCCCAATCCTCAAATATTTTTAAAAGGTTATCATGGCACCCCCTTCACTGTCATTCACTTAATACACATAAATGAACTTACTCATCAAATTGGCTATTTGTAAAACTGAATAGTAATGTTTTTCTTTGTGCTGTCATATATTGTGCTTCCCTAAAATCTTGTTAGCCATTATTGCAGAAGCATAGGAACACAGCTGGTCTGTGAACTAGGCATGAACTCCAATAGCTCTGCCTGCACCTGGATTAGAAAGAAATTGGTATTTTGGTAGTTTGGTGATATAAACTTGTACCGAAACACTCTGAATTACTCTGGTTAATCTTTGATCATATTTGTGCTAGCAAATAATAGAATAGAGTCAGGAACCAGGGTGATAGGAGTAATTCTCTGTTATGGAAAGAAATAAAGAGCAAGAATTGGAATCCAAAAGAGCATCAACAAAATTGGGCTCTGTTTCTTGAGTTTCTGTGGATTTCTTGAAATCTGTGGAGTTCAGGTGATATAGAGTCAAATGTGAAGACAGGAATTCAAAAGAATTCAAAACAGAATTCAAACAAAGTCTTCCTAGAAAAAAAGGCACCAGACTAGAATTACATTTATTTATCCTCTAAATATTGTAGATGTAGGGGAAATATTATTTAAGTTGAACCTTGATTAATACCCCTTAATGGAAGAGTGCCCTAAATTATGTCTCCAAGGCTTGATTCTTCCTGCCAAATCTTTTACATAAAGACCACACATAGTGAATAGCAGATAAATCCATTTATCCAAGTTGAGAACAAATAGAAATCTGAGAAGTTATACAGATAAGAATATGCCCGCAGAGAATGAGGCTTTCCTCCACCCCCACCCCTGCCCTGGGAGCAAGCTATCTCACTTCCCAAGAGAGTCCCATTCCAGACATGTAAGACATCCAAAATAAAGGCAAGGAAGTTGCAGACTGAGTGAATATGTATAAGAAACAAGAGGTGAAGATGACTGAAACAAAGAATTTAGGAGAGGACATAGTGTCCAATGAGGCTGGAAAGGTTGGATCCAATTTGCCTTTGCGAACTTAAAAACAGAGCAGTTTATACTTTATCCCAGAAGCAACAGAAACTACTGAAATTCATTAAGCAGGGAATCACATGGTCAAATCTGTGGTTAAGTAAAATTACTTTGGTATCAATGTATAGGTGAATTTGGAGTGGTTAAAAAACAAAAAAATTATTGTAATAATCTAAGTAAGACTTGATAAGGACCTGGGCTAAGGTGGGAGATAGTTGTGTGAATAAAAAGAAAGGGTTAGATGTGAAAGATGTTGGGAACAACAAGATTTAGCAATTATCTAGATATGTGGGGAAAAGAAAATGAGTAATTTAAGTTAATGCTGTGAAAAATCCATAGGTTGGTCACTCACTGGGAGAAATATTAGAACAGAAAGCCAAACTCTACAGGCTGTCAAAGCTACTGATTCATGGGAAGTCACTCTGACTGCCTAGTTCTATCCTAAATTTACCTGACTTGTATTATTATTATTATTTTTTGCTGAGGCAATTGGGGTTAAGTGATTTGCCCAGAGTTGCACAGCTAGGAAGTATTATGTCTCAGGTCAAATTTGAACTCAGGTCCTCCTGATTTTAGGGCTGTGCTCTTATCCACTGCACCACCTAGGTACCCCTGATTTGTATTTCAAAGAGTGAGGCACATAGAATTTTTGAGACCCAGGGAAAAAAATCTATGTTCACTTTACCCATACCATTCATAATTTTATAGATAAAATAAAATCTAGGGCATTATGATATTTGGGATTCAAATTGTTTCCTACTTACATCTGAGAACAGGGCAAGTAAATTAGATCTGTTTTAATTAGGGAATAATGAAATTGGTTGGTTGTTTCCTTTGTTCTGTAAAAGAACCAAAATGACATCACTATGTTGGAGTCTGATTATGGCTGATCAAACCGGTACAATCTTAGAAATCTATACCACAGATCAGGCACAAAGAGTCCATATGAACATTTGGAGAGGTATTTCTAAATTTGGGTATCTTGCATTTACTTTGAGCTACTATGATTGTTTCACTCATTCTTTCTTCAATTTAGGCACACCATGCTGGGTGGTTCTTTGTCAGTGCCTCCCCATGTCTCATAATGGATTCCAAGGTTCCTCAGAAAGAATTTGAGAGTGTCCTTGTATCTTTTCTTCTGACCCTCATATGAGGGCCTTCTCTACATGAGTTCTCTGTAAAATTGTTTTGGGGACAAACATATATTTGGCATTTGAACAATGAATTTTTTAAAATAACTTTTTATTGACAGAACCCATGCCAGGGTAATTTTTTACAGCATTATCCCTTGCACTCACTTCTGTTCCAATTTTTCCCCTCCCTCCCTCCACCCCCTCCCCCAGATGGCAAGCAGTCCTATACATGTTAAAGAGGTTACAGTATATCCTAGATACAATATATGTGTGCAGAACTGAACAGTTTTCTTGTTGCACAGGGAGAATTGAATTCAGAAGGTAGAAATAACCCGGGAAGAAAAACAAAAATGCAAGCAGTTTATATTCATTTCTCAGTGTTCTTTCTTTGGGTGTAGCTGCTTCTGTCCATCTTTGATCCGAATTAACTCTCTTTATCGAAAAGATCCCCTTCCATCAGAATATATCCTCAAACAGTATCGTTGTTGAGGTATATAATGATCTCCTGGTTCTGCTCGTTTCACTTAGCATCAGTTCATGTAAGTCTTGCCAGTCCTCTCTATATTCATCCTGCTGGTCATTCCTTACAGAACAATAATATTCCATAACCTTCATATACCACAATTTACTCAACCATTCTCCAACTGATGGGCATCCTTTCATTTTCCAGCTTCTAGCCACTACAAACAGGGCTGCCACAAACATTTTGGCACATACAGGTCCCTTTCCTTTTTTTAGTATCTCTTTGGGGTATAAGCCCAATAGAAACACTGTTGAATCAAAGGGTATGCACAGTTTGACAACTTTTTGAGCATAGTTCCAAATTGCTCTCCAGAATGGCTGGATGTGTTCACAATTCCACCAACAATGTATTAGTGTCCCTGCCAAACAGTTCTCTTGTTGCACAGAGAGAATTGGATTCAGAAGGTATAAATAACCCGGGAAGAAAAACAAAAATGCAAGCAGTTTATATTCATTTCCCAGTGTTCTTTCTTTGGGTGTAGCTGCTTCTGTCCATCCCTGATCATTTAAAACTGAGTTTGCTCTCTTTATCGAAGAGATTCACTTCCATCAGAATACATCTTCAAACAATATTGTTGTTGAGGTATATAATGATCTCCTGGTTCTGCTCATTTCACTTAGCAACAGTTCATGTAAGTCTCATAAGTCCTTTCTGTATTCATCCTGCTGGTCATTTCTTACAGAACAATAATATTCTATAACATTCATATACCACAATTTACCCAACCATTCTCCAATTGATGGGCATCCATTCATTTTCCAGTTTCTAGCCACTACAAACAGGTTGAACAATGAATTTGAACTGAGCCCACATGAATTTTCTCTGTGTAGTAGAGTTTGAATGTTTGGCAGTTTAGCTAGAGAAAGGACTTCTGGGTCTTGGTACCTTATCTTACCAGGTGATCTTCAGAATCTTCCTAATTCACATGACAATGATTCAGTTTCCTGGCATGATTTGGTAGACTGTCCAGGAGTTATAAATATAGTTTAGTGGAAACAAACATAATCTAAAAGATCTCAATTCTCATTTGTACCACTAATTGACATGAAACAGGTAAATAAACTTTGCTGTGCTTTTTATTTCCCCCTGTCAAGTGAAGCTAATAAAAGAATTATCTTAAATATATAATAAAACAATTGAGGTGAGGAAGAATTTTACCTTCATAAAGGATAAATTAAGAAGACTTGGGGGGGGGGGGGAGGGAAAAGAGAAGGGAAGCCAAGAAGGACTCCAAAGGTTTGAACTTCAGAAAGAGAGTAGGCTTAATAGATAGAATAGAGGAATAGAGACCAAAAATGGGAAGGTTAAAAGGATAAAGAGGTTTTTTTGTTTAAAAAAAAAGGAGGGGAACGAGAGACTTTTTTTTTTTTTTTTTTTTTTTTTACAAAAACAAAGATGAAATCATGATATTTTATCTAAGTGGAAGATAGTTGGAAATAAAGGGCTAAAGCTTTGGATAGAGGTCTCTGTGGAAGATATAGAGTTGAGAGTGATAGTTTAGAAGTGATCACTGAGGGCAAAGGAGGAGATAGAGTTACCAAGAAACAGAATTCAAAGAAGAAGTGGGTCAAAAAATAAACTGCGGGAGAACACCAACGTTTAGCGAATGAAAGAAGAGAGAAGATTTCATGATGGAAATAGAAATAGTCATCAGTAGAAGAACCAAGATAATGTAGCACAATGGAAACCATGATTCTAGAGTTTTCAGTGTGATATTTCTACTTCCTTGAAATTCATTCTCCTCTTATTCTCACCTAACTTGGTTGCCAATCCTATCACCATAATGACCAGAAAGAATATTAATGATCTTTTAAACACCAAATCTTCATTCTCCTTGATCTACTATTAACCCACTCTTCCACATGGTATTCTCATCTTCAGAGAAACTATATTCTCATGAGTCCCCTACCTCTTTGACAGATCCTTCTTTATTTTCTTCATGGGTTCCTCACTCTTCTGACCTCTTCATAAGTGTTCCCTAAGCATTTATCTTCAGTCTTGTTTTCTCTTCTCTCTCTGTTGTTTCTAAACAATATTGTTTACTTCCAAGGTATCAAATACAACCACTTTGTGAATGACTTATAAATTTGAACCTCATTTCTTGGCCTAATTTCTAAGCCCCTTCATCTGTAACTGCCAATAAAGATTTCTATTTGGATGTACTATTGGGACCTCAAATTAAACAGGTCCCAACCAGAACTCATTACTTCCCCCTAAGTCTTCTCTTTCTCCTTTTACTATTTTGGTCTGGGTATTGCCATTCAATTGGTGTCTAATACTTGTAATTTTGGGGTTATCTTTGATTTTCCCTTTTCCTTAACTCTCATGTCTAAATGTCCATTCTGAATCCTTATTCATCCCTTCTTCTATTCCCGTAAGTCACTGCCCTAATATCAGCTCTCATTGTCAAATAAAACCCCAAGAACTTAAGTGCCTACTAGGTGATACAAATTATATGTTCAATTGGACTATTATGATAGAGTACTTTTAGGCTTTTCCTTTTTTCCATTCTTTCTTTCTATAATCCATCCTTCTTAACACTTCCAGAATATATTTTCTTATATTTTGCTCTAGTCCTGACATAATTCGGTTCAAAAATATGTGGCTTACTATTGCTCTCATTGGAAAAGTTCAAACTCCTTTTCCTGAAATTCAATGCCCTGCATGTTCTTGGTACCACTCAATCCTTTTAGCCTTATCACATTTTATTCCCTTTCATAGGAAGACAGCTTGGTGGTACAATGGATAAATTTTGGAATCAGGAAACCCTAAGCTCAAACACAGCTGTATAACTAGAAACTTTCTGGTTATACGACCCTTGTAAGTCTGTCAAACTCTCATAGCATAATAATGGAAATAATAACAAAGCACCTATAGTAGTTTTAAGGATCAAATGAGATAATATTTGTAAATTTCTTAGCACAGAATCTGGCAGATAGTAGGCACTTAACAAAAGCTTGTTTGCCTTCCTTTTTTCTCTGCTATGTACTCTATGTTCTAATCAAACAGAAAAAAATTCTTTTCCCTGAATATAAACTGTGCCACACCTTTGCTTAGGTCATTACCTATTCCTGGATTACCCTTCCTTTTCTCTTAGCCTGTTAAATTTCTACCCACTCTTTAAAGCCCAATGCACGTGTCATTTCCTTCAACCCTTTTAGAAAGTTTTATTTGAACCTTCCAGTTGGTAAAGAACTATATTCTAGGATTTCACATGGGCTTTTGTTGTGTTGCTCTTTCATACTTTTATCATGGAATATCATATTTTTAAACTCTTTGTCTTGGTATCTTATTCCTCTATTAGGCTCCTAAAGGCAGGGACTTTATTTTATTTGAACCTTATATCTATCTCATTATGGATCACTGTGCTTGGTATAGAGTAGGTGCTTAGTAAATGTTTGTCATTGGTTTATATGTACCTAGCCTTTTAAAGTTCTAATTATTAGAGGTTAATTATTTTCCATCACTGTGTACCTTCCTGGGCCCTCAAAATATAGGGCACAGGGAGTCCATATGAATTGGAATCTGGTGTTAATTATTAATAAAGGCTTCATTCATTCATTAATTCATTCATACATTTGTTCACCAGTTATATGACCTTGAACAAGTCACTTGGGTCTAATTTTTTTCATCTATAAAATGAGAATCGGAATAGATGATCTCTAAAGCTCTTTTTTACTTTACAACTACATACCTACACATGGTTTTATGAATTTGCCATACATTAAAGATTTCTCATTTTTGAGTCAACAAAATCAAAACACTCTTTACTAAGGCAGAGAACTATGAATACACAGATATATATATATATCTAAGATAACATACATATGTATATCAATAACATGGATGTGTATGCATATATATGTATACACACATTCATATGTGTGTTTGTTAATCAATAAAATTTTCCTTAGTCTTTTTTTACATACATATAGGAATTTCCCCCTTGGAAGCAAGTAGGTAAATAGGTACATTGGTAAGTATATAAGTTTCTCTGAAACCTTCCTTTTATAATTTCTTATGGCACAATAATCCAATACATTTATTTGTCATAATTTGTTTAGACATTCCTTAAATTGATTATCAACCCCCCCCCTTACATTCCAGTTCTTTGCTACGATTAAAAAGAGCTACAATAAATATTTTTGTTCATATAGGGTTTTTCTTCTCCATGGATCTCTTTGAGGTATACCTATAGAGGTATAATGGCACTATAGTGAGGTATATATAGTACTGAATCAAAGGTTATTTACAGTTTAGTAACTTTTGGGAAATAATTCAAAATTGCTTTCCAGAAGGGCTGGATCATTTTATAGGTCTAAAGGAGTTTATATTCTAATGGACAAAGACAACACAGAAAGGTGATTTGGAAATGGGGTAGGTAAGTGGGGAATGTATGGCATGGTAAGAGCCTGGAAGTACAGTAGTATAGTGGAGAACTGGAGAGAGCCCCTATCAGAATCCAGGATAGTTCAAAAGTAAAAGAACAAGGTGGATATCATAGGGGCAGCACAGGAAAACATTCCAGAACTGCAGTAGAGACTTGGATCCAAGCAAGACAAGGTAAAATATCCTTTTTATCTATAAATGTATGAACTTATGAACTAGTTAGGGCAGCAAGGTGGTGTAGTGGATAGCACATTGGGCCTAGCGCCAAGAAGACCTGAGAAATAAGACCTCAAACACTCAAATATGACCTCAGACACTAGCTATGTGACTCTGAGCAAGTACCTTAATTCTGTTTACCTCAGTTTCCTCATTTGTAGAATGAGTAAGAGAAAGAAATGCAAACCATTCCAGCATCTTTATGAAGAAAGCCCCAAATGAGGTCATGAAGAGTTGGACATGACTAAGATATCTGAACAATAAATGAACTCTTTGAGTTGACTGGTGCTGTGGCAGTTATAGGACTTGTCCGTGATCTCATAATTCATAAATGTCAAGAGAAAGGATTTAAATCCAGATCTTCCTCACTCTAGATATATAACTCTACTCATCATAGTATGCTGTCTGCCTGCAGCCCAAGCAAGTATATATAGAATTTAGATTGTTGGTAATATATTTTAATTAAAATTCATTTAGACCCATAGCTTGATTTTTCCCCCTTAACTTAGTTACTTTTAAAACCTAGCTCTGAGTAAGTGCTCATTTACATTATGTCTTCTAATTCATTTATTGATATTTAGATGGATTATAACATTAACATATGGATAGTATATAATATTCAAGCTCCACAGGAAGACTCCTCTACCTGCTGGGTAGATCTTTTAGGGAGGATGTGAACAATAAGAACTTAGGACATGGAAGTGTAGATAAGTTGGAATCTTAAATGAGTACCCATATATTTGAGATCACTGATCCATTGAATTGCTGGAATATTAAAATATTAATATTTATTAAAAATAATATGATGAACTCATAACTGTGAGATCACTGATCTGTTTAATTTCTGAAATATTATTATTTGTTGAAAAATAATATAATGAACCTAAAAGGCAGACAATCTCTAAATCACTTATACTAGTCTTAGAATGAGTTTTTAATTATCATTTTAATATTGTCATGTCTGGTAGTTTGAGAATTGGAAAACCTTAAATAGTAATAATAGATAGCTTTTACAGGGCATTTTTAGGTTTACAAAATGCTTTACATGTTAACTCACTGATTTTCTCATACAACCCTATAAAAGAGTGTTATTTTTATCCTCAATTGACAGATAAGGAAACTTAGATAGAGGTTAAATTAATTGCCCAAGGTCACACAACTACTCTATTTGAGGCAAAATTCAATTGTAGGGCCATCTCAGTCCAAGTCCCAACACTTAACCTACCTACATTATGATCTCTTTTTGAAGGAGAAGTGATATAACTTCTCCAATTCAGCCCATTGTACCTTCAGTGACCAGAATTTCATCCAATTTAATTTACCATATCCTTTTTTTTAACTATATATTTCACTGAGATTGCTCTATTTCAACCTATTTACAGGGTCATAGCTGCAGATTTTGGAAATGGATCGCACCATAAAATCATAGATTTAGAGCTGGTCATTAAATCCAATCTATTCAGAGAGTTTACAGAGAGGTAAACTGAGGCCCAAAGAAATTAAGTAAGTTTAAAATACTTGTTTCCTTCACGTTTCAGTTCAAACACCACTTATTCCATGAAGTCTTCCCTAATTTTTCCATTGGAAATACTTCTTTTCTTTTTCAGTTTGTTTAAATATTATACCTATGTGTAGAGATTGATAGATATCAGAGCTATTTAAGTATATGTCATATATTTCCCTTGTCAGATAGCAGAGACCATGTTTCATTTCTTTTTATATCTCTCCCAAAACCTAGCACCATATTTCATACATAATAGAGTTTAAAAGAGTTTTAACTATGTATTTGTGATAATATTTAAAAGAAACATCTTTGAAATACAGTTCCTTGGAATTAAGGATTATTTCATTTTTATTCATATGTATTTATTTCAAAATTTTTATAATACATTTATTCAAATATACATATATATTAATTCATATGTATTCCCAGTGTTTGGTATATGATAGATTCTTTTTTTTTATTATTATTATTTGATCCTCACAACAATGCTGTGATAGTTTTTTTTTTTTTTTAATTTTATTTAATAATAACTTTGTATTGACAGAATCCATGCCAGGATAATTTTTATACAACATTATCCCTTGCAATCACTTATGTTTCGTTTTTTTCTCCTCCCTCTCTCCACCCCCCCCTCCCAAGATGGCAAGCAGTCCTATATATGTTAAATATGTTGCAGTATATCCTAGATATAATACATATTTGCAGAACCGAACAGTTCTCCCGCTGCACAGGGAGAATTGGATTCAGAAGGTAAAAATAACTCGGGAAGAAAATCAAAAATGCAAATAGTTCACATTCATTTCCCAGTGTTCCTTCTTTGGGTGTAGCTGTTTCTGTCCATCATTTATCCATTGAAACTCAGTTAAGTCTCTTTGTCATAGAAATCCACTTCCATCAGAATACATCCTCATACAATATCGTTGTCGAAGTGTATAATGATCTCCTGGTTCTGCTCATCTCACTTAGCATTAGTCCATGTAGGTCTCTCCAAGCCTCTCTGTATTCATCCTGCTGGTCATTCCTTACAGAGCAATAATATTCCATAACATTCGTTGGTATATGATAGATTCTTAATAAATGTTTACTGTTGATGGATTAATTGATTGATAAGCCAGGAAGATCTATCTATACTGCAATTCTGTAGGCTCACAAATTTCAAAGCTACTGTTTGTTAGGTTCAGTTGGAAGGAGGAAAAAAATGATGCTCTGCTCCTTGCCCATTTGGATGTTGCTTCTTTGACACACTCCCCTAGGCTGCCAGAGCCATTTACCATCTCAGAACAATTTGTTCACTTCACTCAGAAATTACAAATGTGTTTTGTCCAATAAATCTAAATATATTTTGTAGTAGTCATTTTTCTTAATGGAAGTGTTTTCCAGATGTTGCCCAAGTCTAGTCATCTGGGCTCTCTTCCAATAAATGTGGAAAGTTTGTTTTTATAGGTTGTCACTGTTGCTTTGGTCTAACCTTTGGACTAATTGGTTCATCCTAATATGTTTGCACCAATATATAAAGCATCCAGGATATCAGAGATACACACATGACACTTGCCCGGTAAGTAAAGAAGTCATTTTGCTTTACTGTTGAGTTTTAATTTTTCAATCAAGAAAAGAGATGCTTTAATGAAGGTTTTTGGATAATTTTTGCAGAAGTAATAGTTCAGAACTTTAGAAACGTTCTAAGGAACATTTTTGTGGTATCCAACTTTCTGAAGGTTTTTAAAAAATTAAATAGCATGTTTAAAAAATTTTAAACAAAATTTGGGATGATAGAATCGTCTGTGTTTATTATATTACTTATTCATTTTTTAATCCAGTGACAATATGTAATAATTTTAAAGAACATTTCAAAATTTAAGTCTAGAGTTACTCTAGTAACAAGATGAAATATTTTTAATCATTAAGTTATTTGGAAATGATTAAGTACAGGTTAAATTGAGATTATAATTTAAAGTTTTTATATTTGTGATTTGGGGAGAATATTAGCAAATTTGAGCTTATTTTGATATGATGATAGCTTCATAGTAATAATAGTTTGACAATAACATTATTTTTATCCTATGTAACATAATAACACGATTATTTATAGTGTGGTACTGTAAATTAGACATGATCATCTCCTCCAAAAAATTTAATTGCTTATAGTGATTCAAGGCAATTCCAATAGACTTGGGATAGAAAATGTCAATCACATCCAGAGAGAGAATCATAATGAGTGAATGTGGATCAAAGAATAGTATTTTCATCTTTTTGTTTGTTTGATATTTCTTTCTCGGGATTTTTCCCCTTTTGGTTTGATTTTTCTTGCATAGCATGACAAATATGAAAATATGTTAAAAGGATTGCACATATTTAATCTATATCAGATTGCTTTCTTGGTATGGAAGGAGGAAAGGGAGGAAGGGAGAAAAATTTAGAATACACAAAGTTTTACAAAAATGAATATTGAAAATTATCTTTATATGTATTTGGGAAAATAAGATTTTATTGAAAAACTTTTAATTATTTTTAGACGTCCATGCTGACATTTAAAGTATTATAGTTTTACAGTGAAATGGCTTTTTAAAATGACTGAAGTCTTCACCTTGGAAGTAGAATAATGTAGTTCTTCAAGCTAGTCATTTAATAATTTGGTTTTGCTTTTCAGAGAAGATTCAAAACCTGAAAAGAGTCATGGAATGGAAAATGCTTCCGATTCACCTGCTGGTGTTTTGTCTTTTCTTGATACAAGTTTCTTCTCAAGGTACCTTAATCAACAAAATTTTGAAATGGTGTTTCATTCTTAGCCTAACTCACTTAAATGGGGGTTTTCACTTAAGAATTATTGCACAGTATTCTGTTAATAATATTGTGAAAACACAATTTACCATTTAAACAAAATTGTTGATTTTTTTTTTAGTTTTAGCACACTATAAATCTTAAGAACCATGTAAAAAGGATATATAAGCTTATGTTTATGAGGTGAGGAAAGAAGAAAGTAGAAGATGCTTTATATTTTACCATGGTTTCCACCTCTCCACATTTCAAGATATTTTTTTCAGGCACGGGTCCTCAAAATTTTTAAATAGGCCAGTTCACTATCCCTCAGACTGTTGGAGGGCTGGACTATAGTAAAAACAAAAACTTTGTTTTGTGGGCCTTTAAATAAAGAAATTTCATAGCCCTGGGTGAGGGGGATAAACATCCTTAGATGTTGCATCTGGCCCGCAGGCCGTAGTTTGAGGACTCCTGAAAGAGGCAATGTGGTATATTGCACAGGTGATAGGTATTAGAATCAAGAAAACTAGATTCAAGACCTATCTGCCATGCAATAGCTATAACATGGGCAAGTCACTTTTGCATGCTCCAGACAATTCTCTAAGACTATAGGTGAGATAACAATTTGTGTAAATGAAGTGGGCTTCCATGGCAGAACTTTATCACACTATGAAATCACAGGTCTGTAACACCCCCACAAAAAAAAAAAAAAAATGAGATAGTTATTTAAGGATTAAATTAAACTAACCCTTCTTCCTTATTGGTGGGTTAAAAAAACATAGCCTGACCAACTACTTGGAAGAAGTAGTTTGTGACCACAAGAAATGTAACTGAAGCAATTGATTAAATAAGTGAAAAATTAAGTTAACTACTTTTGGTGAAAATAATGGTAAGAGTTTGACTAATCTTCCTTTTGCATTAAATAAATGGACTCATTGTTTTGGCATCAAGTATATCTAAGTGTGAAAAAGTGTTATGAATAATCATTATTGTTTTAATAAGATAGCATTGAACATACACACACACACACACAGATACATACACATGACTAGAGCTTGAAGGAATCTCAAAGGTCATCAAGCCCAAGACCAACCACTTCATGGTATAGATGAGGAGACTGAGGCTTAATGAGGTTAAATGATTTACCCAGAAAAGTAAGTAGAGAAATAGGTTTTGAAAACCAGGTTATCAATCCAATGTCCTAAGTGTCACTGGACTAATTCTGTGTTGATGGAGGGTTCTAGACCTGGGCTTCCACATTTTTCTTCGCCCATTTGTAATTTATAGTCCTAGAAAGTTGTCTGGGGCATTGAAAGATTAAGTGACTTGCTTTGAAACCATCAGTCCTCAGTTCTTTGATTCCAAGCATAACACTTTGTCTACTCTGCCGTATTTGCTCTGATCTAGATAAATATTATGTACTCTTCAGTGAATAGAACACATATTTCAATGCATACATAGATTTGGTCTACATTAATAAAAGGTTTAAATATATGATTTATTTTTATTAGATGCCTCTTAAAATCACCAGACTTTTAAGAGCTGATTTCCCTCCCAAGGTGAACAATCTCAGAAAAAAAAAAAAAAAAAGAGAGAGAGAGAGAGATTGGAAATGTGAAATTAAATTCTTAATGTTGAATTGTTATAGTAAAATACTAAAATAAATGGCTAAATCCTGATTGTCAAAATAGGAATGCAGATTAGCTGTACTAGATATCTCCATGATGTTTTTAGATTGATGAAAACATATGAAATATCAAAAATGAAAAGCTGTCGGTGTTGGTGAACCTTTCTGATTATCATGAAAATAAAATGAGAAATCTTTCCAGTTTATGTATTGTGACAACTTAATACTAATTTTCACATAGTAAAAGCTTTCTTCCTTCACTGTACTTTGCAATGATTAAACTAAAAAACAAAAACTAATGTGATTAATAATGATAACATAAAAAGGTAGGATACATTCTTTCTGAGAATTGTTAACTTATCTACTAAGCTAATTTTTTCAGCTGTTTCAAAGATCTATTACTCACAAGTTTGAATGAATCATAGAGATGTACATATGCGTATGCATATGCATATGTATACACATGTTTGCCTGTGAGGCTGAGAATTATTCTAATCTATGTGATGTTTGTGGGTTTTGTTATTGGTGCTCTGGGTTCACTTTCTTGGGTCTTTGTCAGCATGTTTCAGTCTCCCTTTTTAGCTCAAAAATAATTTTTCACTCTAGCAGATCAAAGCAACTGCTGCATAACCATGGCTATTTGTCTCAAGGAGATTATTAAGAGGCTTTTCTCTTGTTTGCTGCTTGATCACTGGAAGACAATTGTGCTTATGTCTTGTGGTTTTGTTGCCTCGTGTAGTTCTATTTGTTACCTTTACTCTCATGTGTAGCTGTACTTGTCGGAATTTGGCTATTTCTCATTCATTTGACCTCCCAGGTGTGAGCATCTGAGAACCTTAAAGAGTACAGTTCCCCACCTCAAACCCATCTTGTAATAGGAGTTTCTGGGGGATGATCTGTTGCCACTACCAGCAAATATTTAAATGGGAACTAAAAAAAATTGCTTTTTTTCTGATCCTGATACAGGCTGATGTTGGTCACAATGGCTGTGTCCTAGGAACCCATGAATTCCTCTCTCATTCCTAAAAATATGAATACCTTCCTCCATATATTGGGATCCTTAGAATGAGAAAATGATATTGTCAGACAAGAGAATAGCAACCATAAATCTTTTCTACAGTATATTTTCCTTTTTCAATCCAATGGGCACATAGTAAAACCTGCCCATTTCCCTATGTCCTATGCTTCTTCTCCCTGACCCTTTTTTTTTTTCCATTCACTGTTTCCCTTGGTATCAAATCAGCTGGTTTGGTCATGTTTACACTAGTATTGTGTAATTTTAGATTTACCAAGCTGTGCAGGGAGATGTGGGGAAGGGTATACTAGAGATGCCGCCTGCAACTGTGATTATAACTGTCAATACTACATGGAGTGCTGTCCTGATTACAAGAAAGTCTGCACTGTGGGTAAGTTCTTAAACCCAATAGGCCCTCTGGAAAGGAGCACTGTTTCCTGAGATCTCTCCCTGTGATCCTAATCCCCTTGTTATTTTTGAATGGCTTCTATGTTTCATTTCATTGTTGTATGTCTTTCCCTCCCCTTGCATAAATGTTGCATTGTTGTATCTGAAAATAGCACCAAAACCTTTAGACACAAAAACTGACTCTTATATAGAGTCTTAGGAAATCAACATCCCATCCTCTCTTCTAGATGTGAGTAACATAGTAACATAGACTTTTTTTTTGTTACATGTAGAAATGTTCTAATTAATAATTATTTTTGAGAATTTAGAATGTTTCATTGCTTCAAGGTAAGGCTTAATCTTTTGTACTCTAGGACATTCATGTAAAATATGCATTATTCAAATGTTTAATATTAGCCATCAGATCTCTAAAGAACATCAAACTATAAACAAGATGGTATCCAAGGTGGAACATCAGTTAAAGTTGAAATCTAGAAGTAATTAAGTTGGGAAGTCAACAGTGGATAATATTGCTCCAAATCAAAATTAATTTTAAACCACTTTGTCTTGAGTATAAAATCAATTTAATATTCAATATATAGAAAATCACTATTGTAACTTGTTAAAGTAACATTTGCTTTTGAACTTAGATGTAAAGACTAACTTGAAAAGTAATTTGACAAGGATGTTCTTTAAATGGACCCTAATTAGTCCAATTTTTTTAAAGAAATGATTTAAAATGATAAAAATCATTTAAAAACATATAAATATCCCGTGGTATATAATTAAATCAGAATTGTTCAAATTTATTTCTTATTCCTTATGATACATATTAAATCCTATTATGAAGAATAGCATTACCATAGAAGTCTTTCCTATATAACATAAAATCTGCAAGTCTAAACCCATTTATACAAAGTAATATTTGATGTTATATAATTCCACTACAATAATTGAGACAAATACTTAAAATTTATTGTAATGGAATATGACTTCTGATAGACATAAAACTCATAGATCTGGTACAACTACGTTGAGGAGGAGATAGTGAAAAAGAAAAATTTCACTTGGATAGCATCCTACACAAGTGATATCAAATTCAAATAGAAATGGTCCTATAATCTGTATATGATAATCTCTGCTTGGGGCCATAAAATGCTTTAAGTTTTAAAATGTAATATTATTTATGTTTTGTTATATTTTTATTTGTTTTGCTAAATATTTTACAATTACATTTTAATTTGATACAGGCTGCACTTAGGAGTTTGGGGAGTCACATATGGCCCTGCAGCCACATATCTGAAGCCTCTGCCCTATAATGAAGGCATCCTGAGTTACAAAATACCTCAAAACATCTTTTACATACAAACAGGTGGTCTAAGTCACACTAGAAACAAAATGACACTCCTCTAGAGTTTCCAGATAATTACTTCATGTAGTTATCACTCTGGCCATCAAAGCAATGGAGAGAAGAGACAGAGGAGGCAAGTTCCTTTGCTTCCGGAATCATAAGCAGAACTTTCCATAAAAATAATAGTATTAAGAGTAGTTATGTTCCCAGGACAATCTTTAATTATCTATTTGAACTATAATGTCTCTGAACTATGGAATTACTTAAGGATTCAGGGGATAATGTTAAATATTACAGTATTTCATAAAATCATAGGATTTTAGATTTAAAGCTGAAAGGGAAGCCTTTTGCTTCAATCCTTTCATTTTATAGATGAGGAAATTGAGTCTTAGAGAAGTAAAGTGACTTGCCTGAACTTGTTGTTTGTTATTCCTTCTGGTAGAGAATCAATGACATCAGGAAGGGGATATCTTAACTTTTAGTGAGGCAGGGTCCTGCAAAGTCATTAGCCTCTCTTCTCCCCTCCAAGATCATTTTGAGTCCAGAGGCAAGACACAGATCAAGATGACTTGAAATGACTCCATATGTAGTGGGAAACCTTGGCCTTTTTAAGCTAAGGTCTGTCCCAGATCTCAGTTTATCTGAGGCAACACTCATTTCATGATTTAAGGCTAGGTAAGAAGGCAAAAGATATCCGGGTTTGTCTTTAAAAAATCCCCAAGCCAAAACAGAACAGCATAAAAACAAACTGGGAGGAGAAGCCCCTCAGAATTTCTGCTTAAGATAGAGACAATTGCCTAAGATCACAAGGTTAGTAAATGACAAAAGTAAGACGAGCTGTTGCTCTTTCTAGTATATAAAAAGGTTCCTTCCAATATAAATTTTTGTGGGCTAGTATGGAACTTAACCACTAAAAAAGAATTGTTTTTACGGGGAAATGCTTTAAAAATTTACAAATAAGAAATATCTAAATTTACTCTAGAATATAAGTTGTGGAATACCTCAGTGTATGACATTTATCTATCTACACACACACACACATATGCGCGCACACAAACACAGATATATAATTTTTTTTTTAATGTTTTGCTCTGGTTAGAGCTTTCCTGTAAAGGTCGTTGCTTTGAGTCATTTGCCAGAGGGAGAGAATGTGACTGTGACGCTGCCTGTACAAAATATGGCAAGTGCTGTCCAGATTATGAAGACTTCTGTGAAGAAAGTAAGTGTCTACCACAGCTCCGGTCAAACACTTTCCAGCATTTGTCCACCTTTACATGTCACTGTATACTGAATTTTAAGGTCAGATATGGTCATTAATCAATGACTTCAATTAAGGCACCCAATATCTAAACCTGATCACTTCAAGACCATAATTCGACCAAAATCTGCACTATTTAGTAGGAAGTTTCTTTCACAAAGAAGAATTTGAAGATAAAACAATTTTCTAAATTATACTGATAGTATGCTAATAGTATTTACTTCATCAGTATATTATACAAATAGCATGTTAATGATAGTGTATAATAAAATAGTCTTCTATACTAATACAATAACAGGTCCAGTCCCTACACCTAACTTTACTAAAAACTATTTAGGGTTTTTTTTAGGATAGAAAAATAACAACAATAACAGAATCTTAAATACCTGATTATGTCTCTTGCCAAGGTATTACTTGCAAAATCTCTTTCGTGAAAATGAGATAGTTTCGGGAAGTAAATAAAAAAAAAAAAAACTTGCATAATCTTATCTTTTTTTCCTAAACATTCTTGAAACACCTGATAAGCGTGATTCCAATTCTTTGGAGGAGCAGGAAAAGATAGGAAAACTGCTAAGGCAGCAGAGTCCATGGGGAGATATTAGCTGGTCAGTGCTTTAATTGGAGCATATCCCAAAAATGATGGAGACAACACCCTCCTAATTAAACATTTTAGCTCAGAGCTCATGCAGCTATCAGAAGAACAGAGGGTGAGTAAGACTAACCTCACTCAGAACACTGGCATTTGTTTTGGCTGTTTGTCACAGAAGATGAGGAGAGGAAATGGGAATGGTGGTGGTGGTGATGAGGGGATGTAGAGAAATAAAACACTGCAGAGAAAAAAAATCTCATAAATGTGTGTGTGTGTGTGTGTGTGTGTGTGTGTGTGTGTGTGTATTGTTCAAATCAAATTGGGGAACTCTCTCTCTTTTTTTTTTAAATAACTTTTTATTGATAGAACTCATGCCAGGGTAATTTTTTACAACATTATCCCTTGCATTCACTTCTGTTCCGATTTTTCCCCTCCCTTCCTCCACCCCCTCCCCCAGATGGCAAGCAATCATGTTGAATAGGTTACAGTATATCCTGGATACAATATACGTGTGCAGAACCGAACAGTTCTCTTGTTGCACAGGGAGAATTGAATTCAGAAGGTATAAATAATCCGGGAAGAAAAACAAAAATGCAAGCAGTTTATATTCATCTCCCAGTGTTCTTTCTTTGGGTGTAGCTGCTTCTGCCCATCTTTGATCAATTGAAACTGAATTAGCTCTCTTTATGGAAGAGATCCACTTCCATCAGAATACATCCTCAAACAGTATCATTGTTGAGGTATATAATGATCTCCTGGTTCTGCTCATTTCACTTAGCATCAGTTCATATAAGTCTCGCCAGTCTTCTCTGTATTCATCCTGCTGGTCATTCCTTACAGAACAATAATATTCCATAACATTCATATACCACAATTTACTCAACCATTCTCCAATTGATGGGCATCCATTCATTTTCCAGTTTCTAGCCACTACAAATAGGGCTGCCACAAATATTTTGGCACATACAGGTCCCTTTCCCTTCTTTAGTATCTCTTTGGGGTATAAGCCCAATAGAAACACTGCTGGGTCAAAGGGTGGGGAACTCTCATTGTGAAAAACTACATACTGAGGAAGATGGGCTATTCATATTTAAAATCATCTTATAGACCTAGAGAGATTTAGTGATTTTTCTCATGATTGCACAGCTAATGTATGTGAGAAGCAAAACTTGAAGCCAGGCCTTCCTGTCTCCAAAGCCTAATCTTTTATCTGCTGTGCCAGGCAGTCAAATGCTTTGCCCAATCACCTTTATTCAAGGGAGAATACAATTCAGAAGGATAAATTGCTAATCTTGTCAGTTGTCTGGCTAATAAGTTTCACATACGCAATGTTCTAACTAAAGAGAATGATATATGTGTGTGTTAGAGTGGGGTTCACATCAGCTTGGGAAAGTACATTTGTTTGGTAATAGAGACTGATCCAAATTTGAAAGGATCCTTAGATTTCTGAGTAAACTGAGGCTCAGTGAAATGACTCATCCAGAGTCATGCAGGCAGCAAGAACATGACAGAGTAGAGATTCCAAGTCAGGTCCTGAAATTGCTATATTCATGGCTCTTTTCATTACATCCTATCTCAGAAATGGTTTGGAGTAACTACTTTCAAAAGTGACCCAATTACTAATGTTTGCAGACTAGATACTTAGGAATCTACATGGACTTGTTTGTAGGAACATTTGCTCACATAATTAGATATATTTTTAGCTAGAAGTGACAGATGTATTCAAAATGAAAAGGAACCCATGTATGACTAGATTTACTCTTAACAGTTAAATAGTTTTGATAATTATATGCATTGTGAAATTAGCACTAACTGATTGATCTTGTTTGTTTTTAGTACATAATCCAACAACGCCACCACCATCTCCAAAAACTCCTCGGCCATCTCCAAAAACTCCTCGGCCATCTCCAGAAGCTCCTCAAACTGTCAAATCAACAACTAAACGTTCCCCCAAAACTCCCAAGAAGAGGACCTCTGACAAAGTGGTAGAATCAGAGGAAATAACAGAAGGTAAGAAGAAGATAACTATGACAAATGGAAGTTTTTCCTAAGTAAATATATAACATGTAGATGGTGGACTAGTATTAGCACTTAATCATAGGACCGTGAAAAGTTACAAACATTCAGACACATAAAAGACTGGTTAATTTGTATGGAAAAAATAGCTACATACATAGCTTTTAAAGTTTGCAAGGCACTTAAAAATATCTCATATAATAAATAATTTTACAAAACAGAAAACTGGGAAAATAGTAATATGACTTGTCTAAGGTCCCAGAGCTCTCTAATGTCTACAGTAGGACTTAAACTCCGTTTCAGTACTCTAGCCACTGAGCCACTTACCTGTCGCCATTGAAAATGAACAACTTAAAACAAATTTTTCTCTCTCTCTCTTTTTTTTTTTTAAAGAGGAGGTAAGGCAAAATCATATTCATTAATATCTCTTTGGTTTCCCAAACCCAGGATTGAAAATAGGTATAAATCAACATGATCTAAAAAGCTCCATTTAAGTATGCCCTCAATCTGGCTTTTAAGAATGTTGTACTTTGGAAGAGTATTGGCAAGGATGGGGTGTGGGAGAGAAATTGATCCAGCCAACATTAGTCTGATGATCTTCTTTCATGACTGAAATGTGTCCTATCATGTGCAAGGGAATTTTTAATGAGCCCTTTTACTCAAATTAATACAGGAAGTAGACATTTTCTGAACAATAAGAGATCTGACTCCATTCTTGTTTCATTGGAACTGGATGGACTACTGTGGAAAAGTTACAGTTCACACAATCCACTTCTTTATTTAATTACAGAACATTCTATTTCTGAAAATCAGGAATCCTCCTCTTCCTCTTCTTCTTCCTCTTCAACTGTTCGGAAAACCAAGTCTTCTAAAAATTCAGCTGCTAATTCAGCACTCAAGAAGAAACCCAAAGGTTTGAGCATTGATACAGATCAAATACTATATCAATGCTAAATTAAGATTTGATAACTTGAAAATATTGGGTGGAGGCAGTAGAATTTGGTGATTAATTTTTCTTTTTAAAGTTGGGGAAGGGACAATAACCGTATAATACTGTTTCAGAAGATTTTTGGAAATTATGTTTGAATAAAGTTAGAAAACAGGCCAAGATGGAGATCCTAGAGGAAATTAATGGCTAACCTCTTATAGCAAATTAACAAAAACAATGAACTTTCCAACCCAATTCAACCCAATTCTTAATGTTTATTATGTACAAGATATTGGAGATACAAGAAAAGAAGAAAAACAGCTCTTATCCTTGGAATACATATATTACACATGCATATAAATACATAGCTGCATGTTTTTGGCTATTAAATTTAAAACTGCATTAAATATTTGGGGATATTATATATATATGTATATGTATATATATATATGTATATGCACACACAAACATATATAGGGATTGCCTATATATGTGAATACACACACACACACACACACACACACACACACACACAGAATAGGTCTTAATTAGTGGGAATAATGAATCCCCTGAAATGCATTCAAATTTATACTATTTGAATTTATAATTCTGTAAAATATGGTAGTGGCTCCACCCCAATGGAAATATTGAAATCTACAGTGTGAATTCAAATAATGCAACTATTTGAAGTGATTTATTATTTCCATTCTTTGGGAATGTGTCTGTGTGCGTGCATATGTATATGTGTGTGTGTGTCTATGTCTGAGGAGGTGGCATCTGTTCTGAGGCTTCAGAAAGCTGGGAGAGGGAACTCCAGCCTACACAAAAACATAGAGGCCGGAGAAAGAATGCTGCATTCCATGAAAAGCAATTAGGCCAATTTGGATGGGAAATGTTATGAAATAAATCTGAAAAGGCTAGCTGGAGCCAGTTTTGTTTTTTTTGTTTTTTGTTTTTTGTTTTTTTTTTGTCCTCAAGGTGAGAAGGAAGGTTTTTATGAGGGGGAGTGACATGGTCAGATTTTGCTTTCAGAAATTTTTGGCAGTGGTATAGAGGACAAAGTGGTAAATAGGAGTCCAGTTATAAGGCTGTTGCAACAATCTAGGAAAGAAGTGATAAGAACCTGAAGTAGGGCTGGAAGTGAAGGAAAAGGGCATGGATTCATGACATGTTGTAGAAGTAGAATTGACCATACTTAGCAACTAAATAGGTACCAGGAGTAGAAGGGATGAGGGGAGGATTATTCTTACTGGCTCTTATACTCTTTTCTTTAAGTCCCAAATCTCACCCACCATTCCTCACTCTATTCATTCCCTTTACTCTTTTTTTTCTGATGCCTATATACATATATCTTCCCACTCACATATATGTATATATCTCTTCCTACTCAGTGACTTTGCACATACAATTTATTCTCTCCTTTCTGGTGCTCCTGGACTCCTTGATCTCTCTGCTAACTGAGTTGGCTATAGTGTTTTCACATCTATTCCATATTTACCTCAGGGGTATTCCCCACATTACCTGAAGTTATAAATGTCTTGAGGAAAACTGGTGGGGAATACAACTTTTGGTTTTGTTTTGTTTTTGTTTTACTGCAGAAATCTATATTAGATTCCATATGTGTAAGAACAGTAGGGAAAGAATAGAGAAGAAAGAAAACTAGAGAAAGAATAACAGCTCATAGGCATATGTATACAGGAAGAAAGAACTAGGGCTGAGAAAAGTGTTTCTTGAGATAACAGAGAAGGGAACTGGGATTATAGGATGATAAGAGTGAGAAAACAAATTGGAGAAGAGAAATAAAGTGAAGAAACATTTGGGAAAGAAGAATAATGGTACTAGAAGGGATGGGCATACTTATTTGCCCTGAAATTCCATAAGTTGCCCCCTCTATAATAATAATATATTATGTTTTCCTAATGCTTTTTATCCTTTACATTTTTCTCTCTATTGATATAGATGATAGCATTGTGAGGCAGGGAATATAGGTAATTAGATCCATTTTTAAATATGGAAACTGAAGCCCCAAGAAGTTACAGAATTTGACCAAAATCACACAACTAGTAAGTGAGAGAGGCAGGACCTGTATGTGAAAGCAATGCAAGGACTATTCAGAGAATAACTTGAGATGTGCATTTTTCCATAGCTAAAGATTCAAAGAAGAGAAACCCTAAAGATAAACCTACTCCAGCATCTCCAGTTGCGGAGGACCCAGGAAGTGGATTAGACAAGCCCACTGCTGCTCCTGACACTGATGTTCCTACCTCCCGGCCCACTCAAGTCACCACAATCCTCAAAGTGACTACAGCAGCACCTCCAGCAGCTTCCAAGGAGAGTAATAAGGTCACATCAAAAGAGACATCGACAACTGAAAAGGAGACATCCACAGCTGCTAAAGAGACAACAATTGTAACTAGAGAGGTGACTAGTACAGATAAACAGACCTCAGCTACAGCTAAAGAGGCAACTACTTCAGCAAAAGAAACACTGACTACAGAGACAATGACAGCTGCTAACGATGCTAAGTCCACAACCAAGGACCCTGAGCCTACGCCTGAGGACCCTAAGCCCACACCTAAAGACCCCAAACCTACACCGAAAGACCCCAAACCTACACCTGAGGATCCTAAGCCTACACCTAAAGACCCCAAACCTACACCTGAGGACCCTAAGCCTACACCCAAAGACCCCAAACCTACACCCAAAGATCCCAAACCTACACCTAAGGACCCTAAGCCTACACCTAAAGACCCCAAACCTACATCTGAGGACCCTAAGCCCACACCTAAAGACCCCAAACCTACACCCAAAGATCCCAAACCTACACCTGAGGACCCTAAGCCCACACCTAAAGATCCCAAACCTACACCCAAAGATCCCGAACCTACACCTGAAGACCCTAAGCCTACACCCAAAGACCCTAAACCTACACCTGAGGACCCTAAGCCCACACCAAAGACCCCAAACCTACACCCAAAGATCCCAAACCTACACCTGAGGACCCTAAGCCTACACCTAAAGACCCCAAACCTACACCTAAGGACCCTAAGCCCACACCTAAAGACCCCAAACCTACACCCAAAGACCCCAAACCTACACCTGAGGACCCTAAGCCCACACCTAAAGATCCCAAACCTACACCCAAAGATCCCGAACCTACACCTGAAGACCCTAAGCCTACACCCAAAGACCCTAAACCTACACCTGAGGACCCTAAGCCCACACCCAAAGATCCCAAAGCTACACCTGAGGACCCTAAACCAACACCTGAGGACCCTAAACCCACACCCAAAGATCCAAAGCTACACCTGAGGACCCTAAACCTACACCTGAGGACCCTAAACCCACACCCAAAGATCCCAAAGCTACACCTGAGGACCCTAAACCTACACCTGAGGACCCTAAACCCACACCCAAAGATCCCAAAGCTACACCTGAGGACCCTAAACCTACACCTGAGGACCCTAAACCCACACCCAAAGATCCCAAAGCTACACCTGAGGACCCTAAACCTACACCTGAGGACCCTAAACCCACACCCAAAGATCCCAAAGCTACACCTGAGGACCCTAAACCTACACCTGAGGACCCTAAACCCACACCCAAAGATCCCAAAGCTACACCTGAGGACCCTAAACCTACACCTGAGGACCCTAAACCCACACCCAAAGATCCCAAAGCTACACCTAGGACCCTAAACCTACACCTGAGGACCCTAAACCCACACCCAAAGATCCCAAAGCTACACCTGAGGACCCTAAACCTACACCTGAGGACCCTAAACCCACACCCAAAGATCCCAAAGCTACACCTGAAGACCCTAAACCTACACCTGAGGATCCTAAACCCACACCCAAAGATCCCAAAGCTACACCTGAAGACCCTAAACCCACACCCGAAGATATAACTTCTGTACCTACTACACCTGAAGTGACTACAATTTCTAAGGATAAAGTAATTGAAAAAGATACACCTGCTACTCCAAAAGTTACAACTGCTTCCCCAAAAGTGACAACTACAACCACTAAAGTGACAACCAGAGCAGTCACTTCACCGAAAGTGACAACTAAAGAGACAACTACTACAGCTAAAGCAACAACTACTGCCACCAAAGTGACAACGACTACTGCTAAAGAGAAAACTACCACAGCTGAAGAGAAAACTACCACAGCTGAAGAAAAAACTACCACAGCTGAAGAAAAAACTACCACAGCTGAAGAAAAAACTACTTCATCAGATAAGAAAAGTCCTAAAGTGACAACTCCCACCCCTAAAAAGCCAGCTCCTAAAGTGACGACTACTGCTTCTAAAGTGACAACCACCACAACCAAAGAAACAACTACTGTTTCAGATGAGACGACTACTGCCCCCAAAGTGACACCGAAGTCTAAAACGACAACTACTGTCCCTAAAGTGACCACACCCAAACCCATAAAGACAACCACTAAGACAAAAGAGACGACCACGAAAGCCAAGGAAACGACCATTGTAACTAAAGAAACAGCTACTCCTTTGGCTCCAACTCCAGATCCTAAACTAACAAACAAGAAGCCCACAGTTGCACCTCAGGAACCAGAAACTACATCTAAAATCACTACAAGTGAAAAGACAACTACCCTGAAGACGTCAACAGTAACTGATCTGAATTCTACGCCGCTGGCGGAGGCTACCCCCCAGACCGCTCCTGGACCCAACAGAAGGCCAAACTCAGAAATAACAACTCTTACCATAACAGATGTCACTCCAAAGAATGAAGGTTTGAATATTTTTGAGCAGGAGAAGCCTTATCTGAATCCTAGACCTCCTGTGTTTTTTCCAATAGGTATCCCGGGTTCTAACATGTATATGGAAAGGAGACCTGGTCAAGACTTTAGTAACACCCCAATGCTTTCAGGTAATTTAAACAGTTTGATATTCTTCTAAATATATTGATGATATGTCTATGAAATTATATTATTTGAAATGATTAGTATTTCAAAAATACACATTCCATCAGACTAGCCATGATAAGAATCAAAGGAAAAATGGTAAGATAGAACATCTGGAAGTGGTTTAATCTTGTTATCTTTGATAGCTTTTGATTTGTCTAGGCTACTTCTAGAGATTATTACCTGAGACTAGGAGATGGTGATTTTTAAGTTATTCTTTATTTTTATTTATTTATTTTTTTTTTAAATAACTTTTTATTGATAGAACCCATGCCAGGGTATTTTTTTTTTTTTTACAGCATTACCCCTTGCATTCACTTCTGTTCCGACTTTTCCCCTCCCTCCCTCCACCCCCTCCCCTAGATGGCAAGCAGTCCTTTACATGTTGAATAGGTTACAGTATATCCTAGATACAATATATGTGTGCAGAACTGAACAGTTTTCTTGTTGCACAGGGAGAATTGAATTCAGAAGGTAGAAATAACCCGGGAAGAAAAACAAAAATGCAAGCAGTTTATATTCATTTCCCAGTGTTCTTTGGGTATAGCTGCTTCTGTCCATCTTTGATCTGAATTAACTCTCTTTATCGAAGAGATCCCCTTCCATCAGAATATATCCTCAAACAGTATCGTTGTTGAGGTATATAATGATCTCCTGGTTTTGCTCATTTCATTTAAGTTATTCTTTAAAATAATTAGGAAATTGTAATCATGTTTTGGTACTTTGTTTTTTATAGGAAACATTTGAGAGTAAATTATTTAACTGAGTTTAATACTTTGTCTAACTTAAAAAATTAAACAAGCAAGTAAACAAAAAAAATAAGCTCACCAAAACTCCAAAAAGATATTTCAAAAAATTTGTTACACAGGCACAAAGGCAGTTCAGTAGATAATTTCAGTGGTCTTGAATTGAAGGACCCTGATTTTCTACCAGCCATTCCTGAGATGTTTCTGGTACCTTGAA
The DNA here is from genome assembly GCF_016432865.1 of Antechinus flavipes. Classification (NCBI taxonomy): domain Eukaryota; kingdom Metazoa; phylum Chordata; class Mammalia; order Dasyuromorphia; family Dasyuridae; genus Antechinus; species Antechinus flavipes. Next base: position 408,430,229 of record NC_067401.1, on the reverse strand, counting down.
GCTGTTCACATTTGAAATGTTTCTCTAGATAGACAAGAATCATCAGTTTTTTGAAACCAAGGCACTAACTACTACAGTGACCATTCACATCAGCCAAGAAAGTTCATTGTGAATAATTTTCTTTAAGACACATACATTTTTTTCATACTGTCCAAAAAAGTTGACTGAATTTTAGTCTGTAGACTCTCCTATAAACATTTCATCTTTTTGATAAAATATTTTTGAAAACTTCAACGTTACCTGTAAAGGGCTGAAACTCTGAGTAGGTGCACTTGGATAACCAAGTACTTAAGGCTAATTACTTATTGGACAATACTATTACATATACATATTAGAATATGCTTGGAAAATGACCCTTCCCATTATTTTGGGCTGGCTCAATAGTTTGCTATTTTCTTTTATGATAATGTAAGATCCTTGAAGATAGACTATTTTGCTTACTTGTATTTTTAGCACTAGGATTTAACCATGGCGTCTGGTACACAATAGACTGATCTAATGATTTTATCGGGATAACTTCCTGTAAGAGAATTGCCTCTACCTATAAAGGTTGGCACTTTTGTTGCAACTAGAGAACGCCTTAAAGTAGAGATGGTCCATAGCCAATGAGCTGAGTTCTTCTTGTACAATTTCTATCTACTATGTCATGCTGCTTCTAAAAGGTCCTTAATCTGTTTTTGTTTCATCCATTTATTCATTCATTTGTCTTAGCTCTATTTGACTTCCTTTTGGAGTCAAAATTTAAAAAAAAATCTCTTTAATGCATTTCTTCACTGGTAATGTGTTTAGTCTATAACCTTTATTACAGTTCCTTATTGCCTTAGAATAACCTATAATTATGATTCTTTAGAGATGGTGTTATTCCATGTCTCATATTGGAAATTTGTTGGGTTTAAAAAATGTTTGGTTTTTTGTTTCAGGGAAAATCCTAGAGTCTTTCAAAACAATGCAAAATTTCCCAAATGTAATCTATTTTTATTCCTTTTCAATTCTGAACCTAATTTATTGTCCATCTGCAGAATTGAAAAACAAAAAAAATAAAGGTTTTCCACATTAGGTTAAAGTTTCCTCATAACATCACAAAGTTTTTAGACTTGGATTCAGAAATCATCTAGAAGTCCAACATGCTCATTCACTGGAGGAAATTGAAGCCTAGGAGTTATTTGTCCAAGGCCACATAACCAGAACCATGGCATCTGACTATATTTAAATTCCATGAAGAAGCTTTTTAAAAAAGCTTGTTCTGTTAAATATATGATCATCTTATCATCTTTGAATCCCAATCCCACCCCTTCTGGTTTGAACTGTTATCTTAAAGCAGAAATTAGAATACTCCTCCCTGCTGCCTCCCCCAAACCAAACCACTGTATGTAGTAAAATCTAGACGAATGAAAAAAAAAGTTATTTTTTCATATTCTCCTTTCCTTCTTCATCCCATTCTCCTACTAATGTATACTTTATACTAATTATTTCAGATGAGACTAACTTATGCAATGGGAAGCCAGTAGATGGACTGACTACTTTGCGCAATGGGACATTAGTTGCATTTAGAGGTGAGCTGAACATTAAAAAATAAATCTCTTCTTTTGACTTTGTGCCATTTATGAGAATACTGCAACTGTGAAATATTGTCTTGGTGGTGATGGTGGGATGTTGAATCTACTTGATGCTGCCAGAGTCTGGGACTTTGATACTGTCTTTGTAAAATATGTTATTTGAAAAATGTGGTTGCTTACCCAGAGCCTGAAGAGAAATAAATGCATTTCAAAATACTTGGTCAGGTAAGATGTTTCTTTTCCGCTCATAAGGTTGGGCCAGTTTCATTTATGTTGACTACTATGACTTCAAAATTTCCATTTCCTTTCTTTTGGAAAGATAACCTTGTTTTTGAGATGTCACTAAATTAAAGCTTGATGCATAGTTGTGTATATATAAAGGTAGGAAGGAAAGTAGATGAGTTGTCCAAGGTCATAGCTAGATGGTTGCAACGTAAATTTCAGTTCTGTCATAATCCTATTATATGTATTTGCATCTCAGTGCTTGCTTCACAGATCCCTTAGTTTTTCTAATCTGGATACTCTTTTCTTTTATATAGGCTGCAATTCTACTATACTTTATTAGACATTTTAAGTGAATTGAAGTGACTAAAAATGCCATCAATTTCTGTCCAACCTTCTGGATTTTGGCTTCTCTGAAAATAACTATTTGTTCCTTGGACACTGACATAGACTGTTGACAAGATGACACTCACAGCCTATGGTAGAAACCTGGTGCTTGAGCTCTGTAGGCATTGCTTTCAAGGACCCAGGGTCACCTCCATATCATGATATAGGTGGACTTTAAGGAAGAATACATATTAACCTTGTAAGCAACAGATTATTTGAAATTGAAATTTTAACTCTCAATCCTTTTCTGAAAACCCTTCAAAATTTCTTGACAAATCTTTTTTTAAAAGCTTTTTATTTTCAAAACACATGCATAGCTTTCAACATTTACCCTTGCAAAACGTTGCGTTCCAATTTTTTTTTCTCCTTTCCACCTCCTCCCCAGATGGCGAGTAATCCAATATATACTTCTGTACTATTTCTATAATTATCATGCTGCAGATTAAAAAGAAAAAAAAAAAAGAAAACAAAAAGCAAGCAAACAACAAAAAAAGAAGTGAAAATACTATGTTGTGATCCACACAGTCCCCGCAATCTTTTCTCTCAGTGCAGATGGCTCTCTCCATCACAAGACTATTAGAACTGGCCTGAATCACCTTGCTATTGAAAAGAATTGCATCTTGAAAAATCTTAATAGCTATCCTAGTGTTTTGAAAATATTAAGATTTTTCACATTGGACAACAATTCTGAATAACACTAATTGTTTATTCATATATTGATTTGTGTTTTTCCAAAATGTTTTTGTACATATAAGGATGGCTTCCTTGAAAGAATTCCAATTATAAACTGGCCTTTGTGATAAAACTAAGTGACTATTTATTCTTGTTTTACATCTTTAGGTCATTATTTCTGGTTGTTGAATCCATTCACTCCACCATCACCAGCTCGGAGGATTACTGATGTTTGGGGCATCCCTTCTCCCATTGACACTGTTTTTACTAGATGTAACTGTGAAGGAAAAACTTTCTTTTTTAAGGTGAGGAAACTAACTTAAAGGGGGAAAAAAGCAGTGGTAATTTTGTTCACTGATGTATTATTGGTCATAAGGGTTCAAAAAGATAGGTTCATGTGAAGTATCACAGAGCAGTCCTACGCATGTTCTTGTTAATGGATATTTAATGATGGAACAACAAAGTCTTAAGATTACCCGCAGTTAACTTTCTTTCTCCTCTGATTTATAAAAAGATGAATTGCATCTGTAAGACAGAATTCGATTTAATCTTTTAGTAGACACATATTTAATGATTAATCAGTTTAGGCTACTCCTAACCAATGATAAATGAAAACCCTTTAGCACTTAGTAGCAGGCTCTCATGAGTTTCAATAGTCAAAAATAAGCAAAAGAGAATATGTTAGCTGTAAAATTTTTGATAATGGGCCTCTTTAAACCTAATGAGGTTGCTCCTCAAATGGAATATATTCACTGGATTCATACTGGACTGTTTATCTAGATTGGCATGAATTTGTGCCTCCCCTTCTTCACTTCTATCCCTTTCATCCACTCTTTATTCCTGTCAAATTAATCTGCTACCTATTCCCCATACAGTCTATCTCTTCTTTTGGTCCCTTTGCACAATGCATCAGATACAGAATATATTCCCTTAACTCCATTTTACTGAATCTCTAATTACTCAGCTGCTACTTCCTAAATGAGACTTTTCCTGACACAAACCCTCCATACTATGAAATACAAGATTTCCTCTTGACATGTGTTTTAACATTATACTTATTTGCTCAGATACATTATTAACTCACAGAATGAAAACTCTCCAAGATTTTCTCTTGATACTTGTTTTATTATTACATTTATTTGTTCACAGATTCGTTATTAATTCATAGAATGCAATCTCCCTTAAAGCAGGAAACTGAAAGTTTCCCAACACCTAGCAGGCCACAAGCACTTAACACTTATTTAATGTATTGAAATTGTTGAGGCATTTATGCTTTGGAAAGGACATTAGATTTCATTACCTTGGCTCCTTATTGTTTGCCTTTGGACAGGACACTTAATTTGGTTTCTTTATCAGTAAAATGAGAGGAGGTTCTTCCAGTTTAGGTCTATGGTTCTGTGATTCTAAATGAATTTAAATTACCTTAGCAACATGTTAGGAGTAGGAGATGACTCACAAAAAATATTTTCCACTGAGTTAAAGGTTGTACCTTACACTTAACATAGGAAGTATTTATTAAACCCTCCCTTTCTCCTCCCACCCCCACCTCTCCTGCCAAGATCTACTAATCTTTTCTGTTTTACATATTAGGATTCTCAATACTGGCGGTTCACCAATGATATAAAAGATCCAGGTTATCCTAAACCAATTGCTAAAGGATTTGGAGGTCTAAATGGGAAAATAGTCGCAGCTCTATCAATAGCAAAATACAAAAACAGGCCAGAATCTGTGTATTTTTTCAAGAGAGGTATGTAGTTTTCAAATTGTCTGCAGATTTAATGATGACATTTTCAAGATTTGTACACAAGTCAACATACTTGTTAGCTAAAACTTTGCCAGGGAAACACTCATCTATTTAATGTCTGTGTTAATTATGGTTTACTGGTATCAAAGATATTTTTTGGCTACAATTGCCTTATTGATAAGGGGAGTACTGGCCTGGGAGTCACAGGATTGGGTTCTAGTGCCCTAGATTTGCTCTCTATTAGTAATTTGCTGCCATATCTTTGTAAAGTTACACAACATTTTTAGGCTTCAATTTTTCTGATTCACAAATTGAAGGGGCTAAGTTAGGTGAACTAAAAATTCCTCTTTGCTAATTAGTTTAATAATGATTTTACTGTAATGCCTCTTGAAATAATTTTTTTTGGTGCTTAAAACAAAAACAAAAAAAAAATGAATAAACCAGTCCATCTTTTGAAAGCTACTTTTAATTTTTTCTTATTTGAACAACTTTCACAATACAATCTATTTTCATATTAGGTGGCACCATTCAGCAGTACACTTACCAACAGGAACCAATTAAAAAGTGTTCTGGAAGAAGATCTGCTATAAACTATTCAGTTTATGGAGAACCCACCCAAGTCAGAAGGCGACGCTATGAACGGGCTATCATTCCCTCCCAAACACATACCATCAGAATAAGCTATTCACCTGTCAGAGTTACTTATCAAAAAGGTAAATCGCACATTTTCTTACATGTATTAGGAATTAAAGTTTAAATGATTATTTGGCTTCATATAATAAAGCTATGTGTAAACACCTAAATAGTTCAAATTGGGGGAAGTCTAGAATTTAAAATTATGTCACTACTTGAGTTATTGGGTACCAGGCCTTTATTCCAAGAAATTACCTCAAAGCTAAGTGCTATATTCTATCTTACTTTTCTGTCTGGGAAAAGGGTTTCATTTACTCAGTTTGGCTCACGGTCTGATTTGAGTTTATAGTCTATTTATTAACTTTTTTTAATATATAAAAAATGTGTCACACGCAGGTTTCCTTCATAATGAAGTTAAATTGAATACAATTTGGAGAGGTCTTCCAAACATGGTTACCTCAGCTATAGCACTGCCTAACATTAGGAAACCTGATGGTTATGATTACTATGCTTTTTCTAAAGGTAAGTGATTAAGATAAACCTTAATAGCTATCTGATTATTTAACCATGAATAATTGAAAGACAACTGTAGACTTGATGACTACAGATAAAATCTAAATATCTTTGCAATAATCACTTAAATTCAATTTAGGTATAAAAATTCATATCCTCTCATTACTGAGCTTAGAACTAGGTAAAGTTAAATAAGAGTAATAATTTAAGTAAAATTTTGTAGCTTCAACCTGACATCTGTGATGTTTACCTGACATCTGTGATGTTTCCTGCAAGTTTATAATACAGAATATATCAATTTAAGTTTACTAAATTCACTTAATTAGCTCAAGAATTTTCCTCCAATGTTTCATTATTTTATAGATTACTGTGGACACTTTTTTTGGAGGGAGGTGGGTTGAATAATTTGACAAATGACATGTAAGTGAACTTTACAAGGATTTCATTTGTTAGTTTAGAATAAGAATTCTAGCTCTTTCACTTACTCTCTGAAGGATGTTGGGAATGTCATTTAATCCATCTGGGCCTCAAGTTTCTCATCTATAAAGTGATAAGTTTGGACCAGATGGTTGTATATGACCTCTTATACTTTTGAAAAATACTCAATTAGAAATTATTAGTAATATCATATCTGAAATGTAGTAAAAAAGCTCATACTTCAAACTATTATATGTCTTATCCATTAGAAAATTTGAATGTTCAAATTGGGGGAAAGGATATAGTGGAATAATAAAAGCAAATTATTCTCATTTCATCAAAATTTTTTTTCTTTTAATCTAGATCGATATTACAATATTGATGTGCCGAGCAGAACAGCAAACTTAATCACCACCCGTTCTGGACAAACATTATCCAATGTTTGGTATAAATGTCCTTAAGCCTGATTTTAAAAGAAGATATGAAAAACTTAAAGAAAAGAATATTTTGACATGGAAATGATTTTATTAATAAAGATGGTGAAATGTGTGCATACCAATTTAAGTACAAAGCACTTTTAACCTCATTAAACATTACACTAAAACAGTAGCAGATTCAACTTATTCACAATTACAATAATAGTTTACAAAGCTTTTAATTAATATTTCCTCTGTTTAATCCTCCTCTGCCTCCCATTGCATGGGTCACACCTGTAGGAGAAAAAATGAGAAGCAAATATAAATATTCCCTTTAAAAAAATCAACCAACAAAGGCATCAGGCTTTCCATTCTAATATATGATAGGCTAGTACATAAACTATTTCCAGTTTTTATTACTATTACATATTTTAAAATGAGTTTTTCATTTTTATGACACAGACTCAGTATACAATTTCTCTGTTAAGAAAATTAGGATAAGGGAATTATTAAAAGGCTCCTCTATCTTTGTGTTAGATGGAATCACCAAAAAATGCTTTCTTTTATTATATGTAAAAAGGAAACAAAGGAAGTAATGGTTAAAAATCAAGATATTTTAATTTTTTCAAATGGTACTTTAGACATGGGGAAAGAACATGATTAAATAATGTGTCATATAGTTAAATATAGTCATATGATGCAATAAAACTCTCCTCCAAATTAGTCCCTGAAGTATACATATTTGATAGATGATCTTAATTTACTCAGGTTTAGGACACTTGTTCTGATTCATAGGAATTACTTCTGCCCTCATCCCAACCATGTTCTCAGACAAGAGAATCTTACCTCTTTGTCGGTTAAACTGACGACCCCGGACTCCTGTTCTTAAAGTCTGTGGCTGAAGCCTAACTCGTCTGAAAGGCTTAGGTTGACTACTGCTAGTATCTGAGAAGAAAAGATAGCTTAATTGTCACTGAAGCAAAAGATAACTGCACAAAGAGATAAAACTACAAACAGATGTCTTTTAGATTTTATGTTTTTAAAACCATTTAATCATGTAATATGTTGAATTTTTAAATACAGAAATAAAACCTCAAAATGAATAAAATATTTTTTTCTCTGACTTAAACAACATCTGGCCAACTGAATGACATTTTCATTTCATATTTAAAAAACCCCTCAAAGTACGAGAGTAAACTATTATCTAAACAATTGTTAAGAATTATTACTGCTATTTCTCTTAAGTCAAAATAATTTATCTAGAAAACCACTACATTTTTGTGCTTCACTTGTTTTTTGTTAAATCCCTATGTTCCTCAGCTTTGGTTGTAACAGAAAATTTCAGATAATACAAACTAGAACAGTCAGTATATAGGAAGAAATATGCTTGGATGCTGCTAAAAAATTATACTGATTTCCAGAAGGGAGGGCTATTTTTCATGACTTGTCTGTGGAGAAACATATATATTTATGTGTGTATGAGAAAGTATCATTGTTGGGAGTTAAGAGACACATGAATTGAAGCCTTATATATCTGACATTTTAGTAGTTTTGTGACAAGGGTAAAAAAAATCACTTTATTTTTAAGTGTCTCAGTTTTCTCATCTGTGAAATGGGAATAATTTTATTTCTCACACTCTTGCTGTGAAGCTAACAATGAGAAAATACATGGGATTATATTTTGTAAACCTTAAAGTACAACATAAACATCAGCAATTAGTATGATCTACTATGATACTATGATAGCAGTACCCATATTTAATCCCTTATTTTTTGTAACTGAGTGAGAAAATTCTAGAAGGCACCATTATAAAACTAGTTTTTTTTTTTCTTCTAATGTTGGACAGTTTTAACAAAGAGTGAAGTTTAGTGACCCAGAAAAACAGACGGGGGAGTGGTATAATTGCCTTTTGGACCAATACAATAATCCATAATAATCCAATGATCAGATCATTGAGGCATTAATATATTATTATATCAAAGACTGAAACAAACCTATCTTAAAACTAGGAAATAATTTTCAAGCTTTAGAATAATATAGCTTATATTTATATAAATTCTAGTAACATAAAATATTATGTATATTTTGCTAACCTTTAAAACAAAGTGCACAGATTGTCATTTTACAGATACAGACATGAGAATTCTGAAGAGCTAAGTCATAAGTTCATAAAAACAAGTAGAAGAGCTGAGATGTAATAACTAAAAATGAATTTACAAGTTCTTCTATTGTTTATACCCCTTAACAGCTTTAAAAAAAAACCTTCAAAAATGTGAAGGCAAATTTTTAAGTTGTTCAAAAGAATGAATGATGTAGTAACTTATTATTTCTTGATTCATTTATTACATCTATCTATATAGATAAGCACATACAAAAACAAGTAAATCTATGATAAACAGTGTAGATATACTAATTGTGTAATCATGGATAAATTGTATTTAATTTCACAGAACATAGTGAAGAAACTGGTCTGAAAGTCCCAAAGCACAATATAAGTAAATATGTGTTGTTATTATCATTAAGAACAAGTTGACTCCACCTCTGTTCTAGTTAAAAGTTACAGAATATTACCTGCAGAGGAACTGGACGGAGGATCTTGGCTAGTAGAAGGAAGATCAGACTCATCAGATGCCTGAACAGGTTCTTCCTCCTGCTGGCTATCAATTTCTAGGCCAGCTTCTGAACTAATTCTAATGGGGAAAAAAAGAAAAAGAAATCCATTAAGAACAAAAAAAGTGATTCTGTTAGGAAGTGCTAAACCAGTTAAATTAAAAGCTGATAAGAAATTATAACTTGTAAATATCACACAAAGGCAAAATCTCAAGTATGCAGAAAGATCTTTTCGCTAGATGATTATTAGGACCTCTTTCATTCTGAATTTTGTGATGTTTATAATAGATATTCATGTATAAAACCGATAAATCCTTAAGGAAATTTCTATGGAGTTAATTTCAATAATAACAAAAATGGAACAGTTTGACATAGTGGATGGAGTACAGTTCTGTTGTTTAGAACTATACTGATTGTATAATGGGAGGGGCGGAGGGGGGCACAGTTAATCAGCAGATAGGTCAGTTAAATCTTTCAGTGCTCCAGGCAATTCTCTATACCTTCTCCAAGTTGTAGAGTAATTGCTGATCTGCAGGGATGAAAGGAGTTCTCCATAAAGATGGTTCAGGCCAATCCCAATCTCCTTTCCAAAGCCTACTTTTCTTTTATCTAGAAAGATTTCCTAATCTTTGATTATATCCTTTATTTTTGAGCTAATTTTCCTTTTCTCTGAGACTACATGTACTTCAAAGGTAAGGATTCTGAAAATCATAAAAAGCTGGCTTACTTAACAGGATCAGTACTTTACATAGTATTTTAGTGTTCTTTCAAGTACTTATAGACATTTTTATTTGTGAAAGAGCTGACTATATATATAGTTTGTGATTATCCAGACCTCTTGCTTCTCTTTCCTTGATCTTTTCTGGCAATCTGAATGCTCTTTTGCACCCTCCACAAAGTAATGAAAGACCTTTAAATACTCTGTAGTGAATTAAATTCCTGGGAAATAGCTTTTGATGAAGATTTTCTTATTCAAGAATGGGATTTTTATATAACTCATTAATTTTTTTATTATTCATTAACACAAATGAATAAAAGCCTAGTTATAACTTTAATTTCCTATTATTTTTTGATCTCATAACTTATTTAGTTAGTACCAGTAGCAATTTTCTATGATCCAAAATAACAGGAAGCCAGGCTGTAGAACCATTTTGCAGGCAATAAAAAAGCTATTTTAAAATTTGAATTTACTGTTTTCCCCCCATCGTGTATCATACAAAGAAATGTAGGCAAAAAATATTTGGTCATGTACCAAAATGGAATTCTAATAAAACAATTCCCTCCCTACCAAACAACAACAACAACAAAGAATTGAGTATATATTTAAGGAAAATTTCATGCAGTATGTTTGGTGACTCCATTAAAATCACTACTTAACTAAAGCAACAAATAACATGATGAAAACAATTCCTTTTCAGAGAGACAATAGTCAACATTTTGGGTGGCTATGGGGTGATTTTTTTTTTTTTGGTTTAAAAATGTGTCCATGAGGATCAAATTACTAACTCAAAATTATAGTCAGAATCACATACAGAACATTCAGCATTACAAGTGACCTACTATCAGAGTGACTGATAAATTCAAGGTAATCTCATTTTCACAGCTCCATAAAAATGTGAATCTGCCAATTTTCACCAAAGTATAAGGGAAAAAAAGCTATCAAAATTTTAAAGCTCAGTTACCTTAGAAATCATCAAGTTCACGTTCATCTGATAAAAATAGATACAATTAAGATTAACTTGGTCAATTCTTCACACTGAATTACTAGGAGAACTGTGAATTTTAACAGGACTTTTTCAACTACCTTTTTGGAGCTTTCTTACTACAGTTCCCCTTAGAACTACTATGTAAAAAACCAGGATTATAAATATAATCATTCTAAATAATTTTTAAAAATCAAGGTGGCTAGCTGAATCATGAAACAAACTATATTTTATAGGCTTTTAAAAGTTTAATTTTTTAAACCAATAATGTGAATATTTCAAACAATTAATTAAAACTGACTCAATAACATACATATTTAAAATAATGGAATTTCAGAAGCTACCATTAGTTACAGAAATTACATTGCTTTTTGAGTTTAGAGAGCAATCACTTGGCTTTCAAAATTCCCCTTCTTGTAAGGGCAAATCTCAACTATCCAAGCTAATAATGTAGGGGAATCACTATTTGGTATTTTGTTGCACACACGAACAAAAAACATGAAAAGTGACTAAGAAGAATGGTTTGTTGTATATAATTCAATTCTGAAATAATAAATTCTTATTGAAAAAATTCCGTAATGAATACATTTCATCCCACTATTTTTTACTCCACTAACTAAAATATATTTCATTACTCTAAATAATTAGGATATATTCTGAATACTAAAGAAAGCATTATCCACTAAATAAACATAGTACCCTTCAGGTTCTGTCTCCACAAATACTTCGTCTCCATCATCACCTGTCCCTGTTTCTGCAGTCGTAGACAAACTGCCGGTGGATGTTGTCACCATTGGAACAGACTGAGATGCATGCTCAGAAGCATCAGCAGTAGTACTTTCAGTAAATACAGTCACTTTGAAAAGACAGGAAAAACAATGTAGTTTAAAAAACTTCAGCAACACAATATTTAGTAAGAAACTAGTGGGGTCAGACAATAGAATTTCCATTTTTGCAACATATTTGTTATACACAATTAAACAAACTACTAAACACAGGCATTTGGTATCACATTTTACAGACTGATGCTTACCTGGAGCTGCAACTTGTAGAGGAGTAGTAGGAACACTTCGGCCACCAGATTCTTCTTCATGTGCTAAGAAGAGGGGTGTTTCATACATACCTAAACCTAAAGACAATTGTATTAACGACCTCATTAAACGCCTATGAGGGGGAAAAAAATGGCTTCTGAGTACCATTTAAGATGAAAACTTAATCTATCACTGGATAAGTCTGTTAAAATATTTAGTTCGGTCATTTTTAATTGACAGATTAAATGGAAACCATGAATCTTTGGGAACATTTAAAGTTCTAAATAAAAGAAGAAACTTAATATGCTATCAAGATTAAAATATAAGAACTTAAGATATGAATATTGCTTTACTATTAATCCTAAACTTTCTTTGTTTTAGGGTTTAATTTTTCTTATATTTGTCATAAATTGTCATTTAAAAAATATATTTTCTCAGCACTAAAATAAAAACTCAATTTAGTTAAATATGTAAACATCAAACAAGAAAACACACTGTGCTTGCTACCATACAATCATAACTCTTCTTATCCATTCAATACATACCATGCATGAGGCAAATAAATAAATATTTAGTCCTTTCTCTAAAATTTACAGTTTAGTTGGTAAACAAGACACATAAAAAAGTACCAATATAGAGTAATATATGTGAAGCCAAGGAGAGCTTCGAACAAAAACTAACCTAAGGTCTTAATCACTAATAGATTAGTGATACAACCATGACAAACAAATCTTTCAACATGCTCTACTGACTAAATTCTCTCTCATTATTTCAGGTGGTTCAAAGGCTTATTTACCTCCTTGAGATGCAAGCTGACCAAGATCTGAATGGCTAGAACTTGTTTGTGGCATATCTTCAGGGGGTCCAAATCGGAATCTGGGAACACCAGCAACCTGGGGCGAACTAGAAAATAATTTTCTAGCTGAAATTTTGCAAAATCCAACCTATGGTTTCTTTTGTCAGAAAGCAGATTACTTTAAAAAATTATGTTAAAGAGAGGGAACAGGTTTAGGAAAAAAGAAAAAAGATGACTAAGTTAAGAAAAAATTACATTTAAGAATAAGACTGAAGCTAAAAAAAAGAATTTAATAAACACATTATTCCAAATAGGCACTGAAGACTAACTGAAAGTCACAAATAGACATTTTAATCATGTTAACATTAAAATTAGTCTATATGTTTTGAAATGTACCCATTGATGTTGGACAGAAACTAGTGAGAAGTGTAAGCTAGATTATAAGAACAAATCAAGCTGGAAGTATAAGATTCTTTTCCAGAATTCAGAAACAACATATCCAAAGAACTAAAAATATTTATATCTCAATTTTTGTGACTATCTAAAATTCTTATAAATGCTTCATTGGACAATTTGACAAAACAAGTAGGGAAGAAGAAAACAAAAAAATTATTCATATAATGAATGACTCACTGAATTGCTTCTGCAAATCCATCTGTACGATGTGGTACCACAAGAGTTGGTGTACTTGGCACAGTTCGGTCCTCATCATCAAAAAAGTGCTGCTGCTAAAGCAAAGACTAAAATTGAAGGCTACACAAGAATACAGTATTAGAATAAGGTGTACACATAGTAGGTGACTGAGGAACATATAAAACTGACAATTTTTATTTTCTGTGAGATCTGAACTGCTACAAATCCTTGAGGTTTTGTTTTAACTTAATGAAATTTATAAATTATTTCCATCAAAAAAGAGATCATGGAATTGACAACCATTAGTAATTCTAGTCTTTGTAGTCTAGTTGGGAGGTTCTGACATCACTATTAAACCATTACCTCTATATTTTAGAAGAACATAATATTTTTCTCAGTACTAAACATTATGCTAGGTGCTGAACATGCAAAAAAATGAATCAATTCCTATTCATAAAGTTACACTATATTACAAATAATTACCAAGTTTATACAAAGTAGCTTTACGGAGTACAAGGAGTACTAATTTAAAGAGTCAAGAAAGATCTCTCATAGAATACAACCGCTGTAGGGAGTCTAGGGGTTTCCAGTGGAAGAATAAAGGAGGTACAGCATTCTAATAAAAGTGGAGTAAAAGCGAGATGGTCCAGAGAAGAATGGAGGAAGTATTGCTCATAGGTACCTTGTACATAGGCATGGAAATAAAGTGCTGTATAAAGAGAACAATAAGGTGGCCAATTTAGTTGGATTATAAAATATGGGGGCACTTAAGTGAAGGAGAGAGGTAATGTGTCAGTCATATCATCCTAGAAGAAACAGGAAAAAAGGAATGACATGGTCAGACTTGTGCATCAGAAATAAAAATGTGGCAGCTGGGGAGAAGATAAAGGGAGAAAGAATATTAGAAGGTTATTATTTTAAATTACATATTAGAAGGTACTGGCAAGAGATAATGAGGGCCTGAATGAGGGTAAACATCATGGTGACAGCAGAAAGAAGGGCATAGATGTGAAAGTAACATGGAGATAGAATTTATGAGGATTTTAATTTAATGCTGGAAATTTTTAGGAGCAAAAGCCAATAAGCAAGAACGCTGCTCCCTAAAGAAGCAATTTTATTTTGCCATATTTTGTCTTTTTAAAAAAAATAACAACACATGATTGCTATTTTAAAGTTATCTTTACAAACCAGTGTTGGAAATGCTTTTAATCACAACAATATTTTCTTAAGCAGTTATTTCTTACCATGCCACCTATGCCAGGAGTTAGCTGAAGTCCTCGTCCAACTGACTGTCTTCGTGTCATTTGAATTCTCTGTGTGGTAAAGAATAAGAGGATGATATTTTCTAAGGGATTCAACTAAAACCAAACAAAATAGTAAATAATAAAAGCAACTGACTAGCTAATCAATGAATTACCTAAAGCATAATTTAAAAATTATTCTTTAATCACATTAGCAGCCATATAATTATCTGAATCTTGCATTAAAAAATATGCCACTAATTCGGACTAAGGGTAGAGAAAAAAGCAAATATACATGGCAAAGTATATAATATTTTTTAAAATGAAGCTTTCTTTTTAAATGCATATACTAAGTAAATAAAACGTTCCAAAAAGAAAAATAAGGCTTCTTCTTCTTCTTTTTTTTTTTTTTTAAACAAACAAGAGACAAGTAATGTATATTTTCTATAATTAAGCTAAGGCTTATACTTATTCTTTTTTCTATGTAAAAGTGTTATCAACTATGCTATGTAGTCCCAGACCTCCATATTTTATGATTCTAAATAAATTATAACTTCCAGAGAAATTGATAGGTTCTCTATAATAAATTTTCATGGTCCAATACCCTGCAGTCAAGTATTAATATATTTTGTGTCCAGGATGATGTCCCACCCACACCTGCACACATCTCTCTCTGTTTTTCTCTCTATACATAGATATGTAGAATTAATACACATCATGGGGTATAAAGTTGGCATAGAGATTCATCTTTAACCTCTTGTTGCTTTTATTGAAAATTAGTTACTAAAACTTAAGAGATACCTACATCTACTACTGATAAATCATATCTACACAATCTAGAAAACTACAAATATGAATTCATGGGTACAAAAAAATACATGGGCAAAAACAACAAAATAATCCTTGAGGGGAAAAAATGGAACTTAGACAAATATTTTTCTTTCACACAGAAAATTTAGCTAGGTGTGAGACTGAACTTCATTTGAAATTCAATATAGTTGGTGTAGCTAAGTGGCACAGTAGATAGAGCACTAGTCTTGAAGTCAGGAGGACGTAAGTTCAAATCTTAAGACTTCCTAGCTGTGTGACTCTGGACAAGTCACTTAACCCCAACTGCCTTAGCAAACAAACAAACAAAAAACCCCAAGATAGTCAAAATTTTGCTTTTAACAATGGAAACAATGACCAATTTTTTTTTTTTTTTTGGTCAATCATGACTACAATAATTCCAAATTATGTCCACTTAGTGCTTTGGCTTACCGTTTATAAAAGCCATCAAATAAAATTGCTAGCATTACCTGAAGAAGAAGAAATCCAAGAGCAAACAGTTGTTTGGGTAATTTTAAAATATATTCAATACTAGTAAATGGAAGATTATCTAAAAGAAATAAAATTTGAAATAGGAAAAGCTTGTATATTTTCTACAAGTGAGATTCTTTAAAATATATATCCATTTTTAGTACCTGGACTGGTGGTCCCAACTCCTGAGGAGGTGCATGGATAGTTAGTCGTGGGGGAAGTGGATGAGGTGGTCTTCGAGGTGACTGAGGTGCCCGAGGACCCTGTCTTTCAGATGCTGATGATGGTTGTTGTTCTCTAGAATTCTCATGGGGCAAAGATGATTCTGTAAGAGAAGTTCCTTCACCTTTAGGGGAAAAAAATAAACAAAATTGTCACCACCACTGGTTGAACTCACATTCTGAATTAAATATTCCTCTTAGCACTGTTTTTAACATCTGCATAAGTAATAAGATGCAATTCAGAAAATCTGAGAACAATTAGATTACTCTTGAAAACAACAAAGCTCATTATACGATGATCAATTCTGATGGATGTGGCTCTTTTCAACAATGATTCAGATCACTTCCAAAGTTTTTATGATGAAGAGAGCAATCTACACTCAGAGAGAGAACTGTGAGAGCTGAGTATAATTTACAACAAAGCATTCTCACTCTCTTTGTCATTGTTTGCTTGCATTTTATTTTCTTTCCCCCTTTCTTTTTGGTTTGCTTTGATTTTTTTTGTGCAGCAAGACAACTGTATAAATATGTATGCACATATTGGATTTAACATATATTTCTACCATGTTTAATATATATTGGACTACTTGCCATCTGGGAGAGGGGTTGGGGAAGGGAGGGGGAAATCGCAATACAAGATTTTGCATGGGTTAATGTTAAAGAATTATCCATACATTTGTTTAGAAAAATAAAAAATAAAAAAGAAACAATGAAACCATAGGCATAAGTAGAAGCTATAAACATTTTAAAGACTGATCTGTAATTTTATTGCTTTATCCTACACTGATATAGATTGTAATTCCTCTACAACTCAGAAGATCTTTAAGAGTTTCTTGGCCACAAAATCCTGCACCCTGTAAACAATCCAGCAATGAGCTTCCCCAAGCTTAAGTTAGATTGCTCCTTGGTACAAAGAAAAGATAGTTTGGCTGTGTCCACACATGAAGCTTTCCTGGATTGGAAAGATCTGCCCTGTCAGTGTTTATAATGTGCTACCCTGAATAGCAAAGATCACTTCCATGCCATAATGGAGCATTTCAATAAGCATTATAGGGTAGACTTTCTCTTAGGGCAAAAGTTATTATACTTCACATATTGTCGTTACTTGTTTGGTTTTTTCAGGTAATAAAGATGGAAATTCCCTATTATGAAAGTTGGAACAGGATTTTTTACACTGATGATGAGTGGATCAGTGTTTGAAAGATTCTGCCAATCAGTTCTGAAAAGTATAAATGAATCTAAAAATGAAAATAATATAAGCTCTCTAAACCTTGATTTTCTCATCTATAAAATGAAGGAATTACAACAGATGACTTCTGAGGCCCTTCCAGCTATAAATCTGTGATATTGCAATTTTTAATACAAAATCACAATTTTAGACATCTTTCAAGTATGTAGCCCTGTTATTTCTTTAGAAGCTTAGACTGACCTCTGCTGGTTGCAGAAGACAAAGGAGAAATTAATGGCAATGTCTTCCTTGTTGCTGTTTTATTAGAAGTTATAAAACAATTCTACTTAAAAACATAAGTAACAATACTCTCTTGCATTTACAGATAGATTTATACTTTTCAAAATTTCACATATTTTCAGTTGACCTTAGAGACCTAACCTATGAGGTAAAGATCTTATCACTTCCAAATTTATGAGGAAACAGAAACACTATTCCAGGTTTAACCAGCTAAATAATAAGAAATGATGTAAGAATTTTTGCCTATGGAATTTGAATTTAGTCAACAAAGATGTTAATTCTCTTTGAAGTTTTAACCTAAACTGTGATTGGAATCAATTCCAGCTTTATAAAAATGAATGATGTATTTTGAAACAAATCTACAGTAAATAAAAGAAAGCTTTTGTTTTTGCTTTAAAAAACAAGTGAAATATAATTCTCATGCAAACAAAATCCACATCTAATCTTACCACCATTTTGAGAATCTGCTGCTCTCTGGCTAATTTCACCTCCTGTACTTTCTTCTGTTTCAGTACCTGGATCAGTACCATCACCACCCTGAACATAAAACCACTCTGATGACTTGGTATAAATGAACAGCATTTAATACTACAATGTACAATACATTATGTAGAGTGAAAAAGGAACCTACTAATAAATAGAATAATAAGTAATTTTAGGCAGTAACACACTGATGATAGCTGATTTCAGATAAAGATGGCAATTTAAGACCTTTCTACAGATAGATTCTTATAATAATGCAAAAAGGAAAAAAAAATTCTAATATAATAGAAAGAACATTTTACTAGGAGTTTGATAAACACTTGCTGAACTTAACTACTATTAAGTTACCACCCATATCTGGCCCTTTTATAAAATCAGAGCTGAAGTAATGATGTACAAGGTATTTTGAGCTCTAAAATTTTGTATTTTGAAATTCCTTATTTTGTGACACATTTGCCAAATTTTCAGAAATATAAAAATAGATATTCATACAAATATCTAAAAAAATCTCAAGAAAGTTACCAATTCAGCAACAACTTTAAATCTGATTTTAAAATAGTAGATAACATTTATATTGCATTTTGTAGTTTATAGAAGAAAGTACTCACTGAATAAACTGCATAAATCTTGCCAAAAGGGTTGTTAAAGAATTAAAAATGATATCTTGTGTATATTTCTTCACCTATAAAATGGTAAGGACTATGTAGTCCCTAGATCTAGGATTTGATCATTTGATCTTCAGAATACTCTATGAAGTAGGATTTTATATAGATGTTATTTTTTTAAAGCTCAGAGAACTTAAACAATCTGACATTTGGTCTCATGATTATTTACTAATAACCCATTGATTCCATGTTCAACGTTCCTTTCATGATACCATGAAGTTTCAGCAAGTTTAACTTCAATTACAATCTCCAAGTAGGTCCCTAAAAAATATTTCATTTAGTTCACAGCTAAAGAATATAAAATTGAATGATTCACTAAAAATACTATTATTTCTATAAGACTGTGAAGAGTGTCAATATTCATGAACATTTTTAAAATAACCTGAATCATATCTGTAGTCTGGCTTAGAACAAGACCAAAAAAATGGTTATATATTTATTTGTATGGATACTCTTGCACCTTATCCAAAGGGTTACCTTTCCATACTATAAGAGAAGATCAAGAGTTACTGCATCAAAGGATATGAACAGACAATTCTCAGACGAAGAAATTAAAACTATTTATAGCCATATGAAAATATGCTCCAAATCATTATTAATCAGAGAAATGCAAATTAAGACAACTCTGAGATACCACTACACACCTGTCAGATTGGCTAGAATGACAGGGAAAGATAATACGGAATGTTGGAGGGGATGTGGGAAAACAGGAACACTGATACATTGTTGGTGGAATTATGAACACATCCAGCCATTCTAGAGAGCAATTTGGAACTATGCTCAAAAAGTTACCAAACTGTGCATCCTTTGATCCAGCAGTGTTTCTACTGGGTTTCTACCCCAAAGAGATACTAAAGAAGGGAAAGGGACCTGTATGTGCCAAAATGTTTGTGGCAGCCCTGTTCGTAGTGGCTAGAAACTGGAAAATGGATGGATGCCCATCAATTGGAGAATGGTTGAGTAAATTGTGGTATATGAAACTTATGGAATATTATTGTTCTGTAAGAAATGACCAGCAGTCCAGGATATACTGTAACCTATTCAACATGTAAAGGATTGCTTGCCATCTGGGGGAGGGGGTGGAGGGAGGAAAGGGAAAAATCGGAACAGAAGTGAATGCAAGGGATAATGTTGTAAAAAATTACCCTGGCATGAGTTCTATCAATAAAAAGTTATTTAAAAAAAAAAAAAAAAAAGAAATGACCAGCAGGATGAATACAGAGAGGCTTGGAGAGACTTACATGAACTGATGCTGAGTGAAATGAACAGAACCAGGAGATCATTATATACCTCAACAATGATACTGTCTGAGGATGTATTCTGATGGAAGTGGATCTCTTCGATAAAGAGAGCTAATTCAGTTTCAATTGATCAAGAATGGACAGAAGGAGCTACACCCAAAGAAAGAACATTGGGAAATGAATATAAACTGCTTGCATTTTTGTTTTTCTTCCCGGGTTATTTATACCTTCTGAATCCAATTCTCTCTGTGCAACAAGAGAACTGTTCGGTTCTGCACACATATATTGTATCTAGGATATAAAGTAATCTATTTAACATGTAAAGGACTGCTTGTCATCTGGGGGAGGGGGTGGAGGGAGGGAGGGGAAAAATCAGAACAGAAGTGAGTGCAAGGGATAATGTTGTAAAAAATTACCCTGGCATGGGGTTCTGTCAATAAAAAGTTATTTAAAAAAAAAAAAGAAAGAAGAAAAATAAAGTTAATAAAATGTGTGCTTTAATCTGGGAAAAAAAAAAAAGAGTTACTGCAGTCAAAAAATACTTCTGATGGCCAATTTTTAGGTGATGGGTTACTGTGAATTTTAAACTAAACTTTCAAGAATGATAAAAGTTGTTAGGCTTATAATTTATGAGTTTTTAGCTTGGTAGGAGCTGCCAGAATTTGAATTTAAGAAGTCAAGATAACTTCTAAGAACATGAGACAGAATATGACTTGACTTTACTGGAAGACACCAAAAATAGTAGATGAAATTAAATACTAACTTCAGAAATGGAATGCATTGGGGTAAATTAAATTGCCTGCTTTGAATATTCGTGACAATTTTTGCATTATCGATAATAATTTATTCAAGAGAAAACACAGGATAATAATTCTCTGAAGCAGTTGTCTTAAAAAAGAGAAAATACTGGGGGGGGGGGGGGGTTGGGGGTTGGTTAAGATTGTTTTACCTCAGCATCATCAGCTTCATAGCCATCATTGCCATCTGCGCTACCAGTGCCTTCATTACTATCTTCACCTTCATCTCCCATTCCTGTATCTTCATCATCATCATCATCGTCATCCTCATCATCCTCCTCATAGTCCTATTAGGCAAAATTCAAAGTTGCAAATAAAAAAATGTTTAAGCAAGTAACCTGAGGTGCAGAATAAGAGCTAATCAGAAGAATGGCTTATTGAAACTGTAGTATACTAGTAAGTTCAGCTATAATATTCTTAAATAGCAGAAAATGCAACAGTATTAGAGCTCAAAATGAAACCAATACCCTTTAGGCCACACTATCTGTGACAAATACCTTGGGAACAATAAATGGTTATGGTTTAGTCTATGTAACAAAACTAGACAAGAGATCCAAATCAGACCTCCCCATCACCCACAAGTCTTTAGGTGTTCCATTTTTATGCATACCTAAAATAAATAACGTCCTCTGTAATTGGTTTGCTTTTTAAAAGTCTATATTAATATCTATTAAGAACCAAAAATGACAAAATCTGTTAAAGAAGTAATACTAGATCAGTGTAATGGCAAATGTGGCAAATGCTGTATAGTCTACATATTTATTGCTAAATAAATTACTGTTTCTGTCAACTTGGATGCCTCTAGTTCAGAAACTGTACAAGATTGCCCGTTTTTCTTTTCTTTTCGTTCTTTTTTTTTTTTTGGGGGGGGGAAGAGGGGAGGAGACTGAAGCAATTGGGGTTAAGTGACTTGCTCAGGATCGCACAACTAGGAAGTGTTAAGTGTCTGATACCAAATTTGAACTCAGGTCCTCCTGACTTACAGGGCTGGTGCACTATCCACCGTGCCACCTAGCTGCCCCTAGATCACCAGTTTCATCTTCACCATAATCTGCCGCTAAGTAGCAGACTGGAGTTCCTCTGCTATTTCTAAAAGATTATTTCTAAGTAAGATTTTGAAAAAAACAAAATTCCTCATCCTAAGAAGCATCATATACTCTCTCTCTCTCCTCCTACATGAAAACCTAGGAAAGTCCTACACTGTCAGGGAAACTTTTCTTTCAGAGTAGCAAGACAAGATTTCCTTTCAGTCTTTTTCTTCAAAGGCTTTAAATGAGAGGACATCTCTACAGTAGGTCAGTCTAGTTACACACGCAATGGGTCCTTGAGAAAACTGCAGGGCTCGAATAGCTTCAAAGTTATGTAACAATTTATCAAAAATATTACGTTGGATTATGTTCAGGGCAAATATCTAAGGATCCTAAAGTCAGAAAAAAGTATTAAAATCTAACACTAAAAACAATTTTATCTTACTGAACTATTTATTATAAAATACGAAGACCAACAATTCAGTAAAGGAGAAAAAAATACTTGAGTCTGGGGACTCAGAATAGAATTTTATACTGTACCATCAAGATTAAAAAGGGCCTGTGATTATCAGCTAATTCTATACCACAGTTGTTACCTCTTGTTCACCATCATTTTCATCATCATCATCATCTTCATCATCACTGTCTATCACAATGACATCATCTCCTTTGGATTGGGCATCCTGGCAAGAGATTGAAGTCTGTTGATCTGACTGTAGGGGTCCAAGATCTATGTGAAGGGATTGAGAAGTTTCTTCACTGTCTTCCATAGGTGTATAATCTCCCTGAGTGACTCCCTTAAAAAACAAATAATTAAATACTCTGACTAAAAAGCGACTTTTAGGTTGCCTTTAGCCAAAAGAAGAATTAATAATATTTAAATTAAAAAATGTATCATTTAAATGTCTTAATTTATTGATATATATATATACAGCTCTCAAAATGAGCCATTATGTATATACTGGCTTATGTTTAATGACCTTCTTAAAACTCCATATTAGTTTTTAAAAGAATATTAAAAACTGAAAATTCTTTATAAGATTTTTCATCCATTAAATAGTAGCGAATGAAAAAAAATGCTGTAAACAAATTTTTTTATTAAAAAAAACTTTTCTAGCATGAAATATTCCATAATAGCCGCTACAATGTACCATTAACTAGCACCATCCAAAAAAAAAAAAATCATTTCTCTAATCCATAGGTTTGGCTTAAAGTCAGTACACCAGTACACCAGAAACAGAAATGTTTACTGATAGTGGACAAGATACAAAGTTGAAGGACAGGTCAAAATGCCTTTGTGAATTGTTTCAAAATCAACAGCAGATTTTGCTATGCCTAAGAAAAATTACTTTCATGTTAGGCATAAAATGTAACAACAGAAATTCCCATATTATCCATTATTTTTACTTCTTTTGGTTCTGATACTATTCGAAAACAGTGGTTAAAGAGACACAATTCGCCCCTATTTATTCATCTGAAGGTTTAACTTGCTATATCCATTAAAAGGAAAAATAGAGTTGGCAAATACATCTCCTTACTTCAAATTCAGGTAAATGAAGCAATAAAGTTATCTGGGCTACAAATTTAGTTAACGATTAACTTAGAGAACATTATCACCTAAAAATCATAGTTTCTCTAGAAACAAAAGTTTCACAAGTCTTTTTTTGAACAATGATGTTTTATGAAAGCAAAAGAAAACAAAAAAAGCAAAAGAACAGTAGTGCCATATGATTTGTTAAACTGGATGCTAAATCTAAAATGCTCGATGACAAAGCTTTTTTTCCTCCATCAGTTCCTTGCTACTAAAATTAAAGCCTTCTAATATTCAGATTAATTTTGGGGCAAGTTTTGGAAATAAATATGATTGCAAAAATTCCATCTCAAATGAAAAGGAAGATTATAAGCAATGAATTAAAAAAATTTTTCCCAGATGTTTACATCTATTAAAAAAAAATTGATTCAAAATCATTTGTTACTTTATCGTTTAAATTTATTTGTACTTCACTTACTTCTCCAATAGAATCTTGTGAATCCTGATTTACAAGGGGCTCGACCTCTCCATCAGTGCTCTCTTCTGCTGTAACTTCTTCCTGAATATATAAAATGAAAGATGTTTTACCTACATTAATCCTTAAGGTATTTGATTAAGAAAAAGGTCTTAAAGAATCTTAAAATCTAATATATATATTTAAGGAATGTACCACTACACTAAAACTATCAAATATAATCAGAAAAAAAAATTATAGTGATAAAAAGGAAGATTTTAATTCAGATTTTTAAAAGGTCAAACATTTAGATTCTGATTAGTAATGTCACTAGTAATCTAGAAAAAATATGTAGTATTGTATTATAGTGATTACAGAATTGTAAGTAAAAGACCTAAAGAGGAATCTATTATCTCTTTATATCCTTTACTATAATTTCCTAACCTTTTTTGAGCAAGGGACCTTTTGGTGTTTAGTGAAACCTGTTGGACCCTTTCATAATATTTTTAAGTGTGTAAAATAAAATATATAGATATTAAAAATCAAATATATATAATAAATATAAATAAATCATATCGTTTCCTCTTCTTCCTACCCTGTCCTTAAGCTATTCATGGACTTTTTAAGCTTGGTTATAAATTGCCCCATATTTATTAGATAAATATATAAACATAATATTCTTTTGTATACAACTGTTTTTGAAAAAAGGTACTTAAACAACATTATTATTTTTCTTTGGTGTATGCAAATCAAAGCTTATTGTCAGTACTATTAAAGGCACATAGAAAACATGCAAAATTTAGGAGTCTTGGGCATATGGGGTAAAAAGCCCACTTCATTATATTTATATGTAAAAGACAGTTCATTATCACAAGCACAATAAAAGGCCAAATCTATTTTATTTATGGCACATTGCAAATTTATTTGTTGTATCCGATCTTTTTTATAATGAATGTGGTTGGTTCATAATCACCAATCCGTTAGCTCAGATGATTTCTTATATAGATTTTTCTTATCATTTACTCTATTTCTACACCTATAACAATTAAATTAAAATAAAGTTGGGTCAATTTATTTACCCCTAATAGCTAAAAATATCAGCAACATTAGAACATATTATTTTGCTACACACCTCAGGTCCTACAGGAGGTATGCTCTTCAATTTCTTTGAGAGAGGCATATCTATTGTTTCATCAGAGACTTGTTCTGATGTCTCTGTGGTGTTATCATCTTCCTCTTCACGTGCACGTTTAGGCAAAGATGAACTTGGAGTAGCTGAAACTTTGAAATTAAATCACAGTAATCTAAGAATAAATTTTAATAGTAAACAGTGCTTAAAAAGAGAACATATACAATTTCTCTTGACCCTTAATTTACTTCTGTCCCTTGACCAAATATTTTAAAATCCATGATGCTCTCAGGAAACTTTGTCATTAGGAATCAACCCATTGGTTTGCATCAGTTTGGCAATTTCATTTCATCAGTACCCTCAGAACCCGTGGTCTCTCGTTCAGAGGAAAGAATAAAAAACTGCTCTCCAAACCTAAACTTAAAGAAGGCTGCCAAGCAGCCATTTTATTTCCTTCCAGCTTGTACTCCTTGACCCTGAACTCTTAACATGTTCCTCCCTGGCCCTATGCCCTTTCTGTACTGTTTTCCCCCATTAGATTCTAAGTGCCATGAAGACAAGATTTTTTTTTTTTTTTAAACATTTGTATCGCTAGTGCTCAGTACAGTGCCTGGCACATAAAAGGTGCTTAAAAAATATTTATTGAGTAAGACACCATAAAAATTTTCTTAGTTGTAGTTTAAATGTCTTATATACCATTAGTGAAGACATAAGATTATAAAAATTCCATTGCCAAAATTTTTGTTGGTTGTCCATACAATAGAAACTGTGTATTATGATAGTATCAAACTTTTAGCTAACAGAGCCAACCAAACATTCATCACACATAATGTGATTCACTATTCTTAATTTGGTATATTGCTGGCATTTATGATTTGTAAAATATTAAGATGAATTTTTATTATAAACAGATGAGAGCTTATTTTGGGTTCTATTTTCCCTTCCACTGATTACATCTGTAGCATAAATATTTGAAAAGAACTGGCCCTTTGGATTGGTCATGAATTTAAAAAAAAAAAAAAAAAAAAGGATTCAGGTCTTGCAATTATGGCACTTAAATAGCACAGTGAATAATGATGAATTTGGAGTCATATAGACTCTTGTTCAAACTTTTTTTTGGCCATTTAGGTGCACAAACCTGGACATATTACTTAACTTCTCTTAGCTTTAGTTTCTTTATCTGCAAAGTAACAGCAACAACAACAGTGGTATCTAGCTCCCAGGATCATTGTGAAGATGAAACAATATTTGTAAAGTACTTTACCTACTATATTCTCATGTCTGCAAACTCTAATTATCATTACTACAAAAGCAGAAATGACAAGACTTCATGACTGACTGGTATCAGAGTTCATATACAGTGATGTCCAAGATGGCAGCATCACAATGCAGAGTGGATGGAGCATAAGCTTCTATTCCATCTCCCTGCTCCAAAAATCTTTTTTTTTTCCTTCAAAATCAAGGCACAAATAACTAGAAAAGATTTTTTTTTTCTGAACTTAACAACAAAGTTCTAAAAGTGGGCTAAAAACTATGAAATACTCTATCGTCTCTGCACAAAGTAAACTTTCAATAATATATTCAAGGAATTTGAGAAAGACCTCAAAAAAATTAAAAAAGGAAATGCTTAAGTAAGATATAATAATCCAAAATAATTGCAGCTCAATGTTTCCAAACATAAAGTAAAAATTTCTCTGACAAGGGAGATTTTATTCAGCTTTGAATGAAAACCAAAAATTAACACTTTAAAATATTAGTAATCTGAGGAAATCATCTTTATTATAGTGGGGGCTTGAGGGAAAAGTGTTTACTGCTATATTAAGTATAACTTTAATTTAGAAAACTCAACTTACCTGTACCAAACACTGATGTTGAAGTGGAAGGTCTTTCAATTGGTGAACTCTGTACAACTTCTACAATGCTTGGGGAAAGTTCTTGGCTAGCAGGCTCAATTTGAGGATGACTTTGTTGAGTGGGCTGCACAAAGGCTGTAGCCTGTGTTTGTTGCTGAACAGTTAAAATAGGTTGAGAAATAGAGGGTTGGACGTTGGGACTGGTAGAACGTACAGACCCACTTGTGCTTCCAAAAACTGGAACATGATCCACAGGTCCTTCTGACTGCATAGCTGAAAGAGCAAGGACTAAAATTTAATGGGGAAGAAGGAGGGAGGAAGGAGAAAGGAAGGAACTTTTCTATCGTTTAGACATTTTCAAATACTTCAAATTTGTAAATTTTTTAGGAAGGCATGGCAAATAAGACGCTATTAATAATAATAGATAGTATAGGAACTTCATCTTTCAGATATTTTCCAAAGTGTATTAGCATCATATTGTGTGTAGTTAAATGTTTGTTTGCTAATAATAAATTCAAATTTAATCTTTAGCAAGTTGAAATTCCATGCAATAATAACACAGATCACAACTGTATAGTGCTTTACAATAAAATACTTCCTTACAATAACCTTGTATGATAGGTAGTGCAAATGCATAAATTCATTTTAAAGAGATTCTGATATGCTAAGATATCTTGTAAGATACAGGATATACTGTAGTAGAATTTGGTTTCAAATCCAGGTTTTTCTTATTCTAAATGCCTGCTTCTTTCACTTTAACATGCTACTTCTCAAATAAACAAGTATAAAAATAGAAATTAATTTAATTTGTCCGACATGCTAAAGGTATAAAAACAGCACAGCATACTGTCTTGCTAAAATGTGTTAAATATTTCTTCCATTTCCTCTTTAAAATGATTTAGTTTGCTTTATTAAAAAAGAAAACACAGCTTTTTTACTATTATAGGGAACTTAAGTGCAGTGAGAAGTTGTTTCCTCCAAGTCATTACTAAACAGGTGAACCACTTAAGATAATACAGAAACCAAAAACGAAGCAACTAAGCACCAAATCGTTTACCTATTGGTCTACTTACCTTCCTGAGATTCCACCTGTGTTGTGGGCATCACTGTAGCTGTTGGAGTAGTGGTTGGATTTGTAACTGTTGCAGGTGTAACCATAGGTCGGATACTAGCTCTTGGTGTTGACTTATTCCCAGCTATGGCAGCAGCTGTCACTTTGCTTGGAGTAGATACAACAGGAGTTGGCTTGATGTTGGCTGTTGGTGGATCTGATGTACTAGCACTAAAGATAACAGATATTTTAAAAACTAGCTTTTGTCAATTAAAAAAAAAATCTGTAGTTTTTCTATTTCATACAAACCATGGAGGAATATATAGCATTATTTTTAATGTTATTTAAAACAAATAATAGTATTACCCAAATGTTTTGAGTGGGGGAAAAAAATAGGTTCTCATTAAGTTATGTAAAACCAGGCACCCAAAAAAACCAAAACAAAACAACCTCTTCAATGCTAATTGGCTTTAATCCTCAAATGTTTTGAATATCCTTCTCTGAACAAAGATATTTTAAGGAAAAAAATTAAAAGAATCCCACTTCGCAAATTTTTCATGTGACAAGGAGAAAAAAGCATAAGAATCATAATCAATATGAAATTAATGGGAAATGGAAAACTTGAGATTTATATAAATATCAGATATACAAAAAGCAAAATGAAATTGAGCCTTCTGAAATAAGTGCTAAGAAATCTCAATCTATTTCTATTGACTCAGATTGTATCCAAGATTGTATCCAAGATTGGAAATGGGAAAAGGGAGAGAATTTTAAAATTTATTGAAGAACTAAGAAAATAAATAAATAAAGTTCAATTATGTTCTTCTAACAAAAATTTTAAGTCAAAAGGGCACAGGGCAGCTAAGTGGCTTAATATACTGGTCCTAGAATCAGAAAGACCTGAATGGCTTTTTGCTTGCTAGTGTTACACACGTTAGTTCTCTTCTATTTTACTCATTTTTGTTACTGCCACCTAATTTTTTTTTTTTTTAAGATGAATAGCATCTACCTCGCAGAGCTGTGGAAGAGGGAGGAATTTATGACCAAAGAAGAACTAGAGATCACTACTGACCACAAAATAGAAAATTTTGATTATATCAAATTGAAAAATTTTTGTACAAACAAAACAAATGCAGACAAGATTAGAAGGGAAACAATAAACTGGGAAAACATTTTTACAATCAAAGGTTCTGATAAAGGCCTCATTTCCAAAATATATAGAGAATTGACTCTAATTTATAAGAAATCAAACCACTCTCCAATTGATAAATGGTCAAAGGATATGAACAGACAATTCTCAGACGAAGAAATTGAAACTATTTATAGACATACGAAAATATGCTCCAAATCATTATTAATCAGAGAAATGCAAATTAAGACAACTCTGAGATACCACTACACACCTGTCAGATTGGCTAGAATGATAGGGAAAGACAATGTGGAATGTTGGAGGGGATGTAGGAAAACAGGGACACTGATACATTGTTGGTGGAATTGTGAACACATCCAGCCATTCTGGAGAGCAATTTGGAACTATGCTCAAAAAGTTATCAAACTGTGCATACCCTTTGATCCAGCAGTGTTTCTACTGGGCTTATATCCCAAAGAGATACTAAAGAAGGGAAAGGGACCTGTATGTGCCAAAATGTTTGTGTTTGTAGTGGCTAGAAACTGGAAAATGAATGGATGCCCATCAGTTGGAGAATGGTTGAGTAAATTGTGGTATATGAATGTTATGGAATATTATTGTTCTGTAAGGAATGACCAGCAGGATGAATACAGAGAGGACTGGCGAGACTTACATGAACTGATGCTAAGTGAAATGAGCAGAACCAGGAGATCATTATATACCTCAACAACGATACTGTTTGAGGATGTATTCTGATGGAAGTGGATCTCTTCAATAAAGAGAGCTTTAATTGATCAAAGATGGACAGAAGCAGCTACACCCAAAGAAAGAACACTGGGAAATGAATATAAACTGCTTGCAATTTTGTTTTTCTTCCCGGGTTATTTATACCTTCTGAATTCAATTCTCCCTGTGCAACAAGGAAACTGTGTGGTTCTGCACACATATATTGTATCTAGGATATACTGTAACCTATCCAACATGTAAAGGACTGCTTGCCATCTAGGGGAGGGGGTGGAGGAAGGGAGGGGAAAAAATCGCAACAGAAGTGAATGCAAGGGAGAATGCTGTAAAAAATTACCCTGGCATGGGTTCTATCAATAAAAAGTTATTTAAAAAAAAAAAATAAAGATGAATAGCAGCCCATCTTTGTTGGAAAGAAGGTAAGAAAGTACAAGCTACTAGAATATTGGTACAGAAATCTTAATGCCAGAATTTCTCTTCCTGATGCAATAGGAATAAAATGAATAATGAAAACAAAAAACAAAACAAAAAAAACTCCCAAGAATTTGGGACACAGGAGACAAGCCATTCAAAGAATATGTCAGGGAAAAAATAAAACAAAACAAAAGTATTCTTTAAAAAGAGGCACAATATAGCATTTTCTTCCTGAAACTTCCTACATTGCCTAGCAATGAAGAAATCATTTAGATTATGAAAATAATTTAGAAATAAACTCACATTCCTCTTTCACCTGAAGCTGGAGTTGTTTTGAGGGTGATCTGTCTTTGTTGTTCAGGGACCTATTAAAATACAAGTTTGTGTAGATGAATAAGTAATCCCTCTAAAATACCCAAAACAAAACCAAAAAACCCAGCCCTACTGCCTAAAGCTCTAAAAACCACTACTGGTAATCTTTAAGAAGTTATATACAAATTGCTCAAAGTCTTAACAGAGTAAATTAACAGAGCGACAGTAAATAAGATGGGGGAAAAAATCATGGAGATTTTCATTAAAATTTTTAAAATAAAATTAAAAAAACATTTATCGGAATTCATTACAAGGAACTGTAATGTGCAATCTACTATGCTAGGGGAATACACATTTAAGGAAGTAATAATCTGTAACATGGGAGGATATATAACAGACAGATAAATGTAGATGAAAAATATAACAGTTCATAGGGAAACAGCATTTTATTGTTTACATATGATCTGTATAAGAATGAAATAGGCAGTCATAAGTATTATTAACCCTGATGTAAGGATGGAGGGTTTAGAGATTTGTCTATGGTCAGATAGTAGATAATGGTGCTAGAATCAAAATCAGGGTCTTATTTATGACTAAATATAGTCTCTTTCCCACTACACCATAACACACACAAAAAAAGAAGACTAAAAGGTGTTATAAGATAAAATGCAAAGAAAATAATTGAGTTACCAATTACCTTGCTAGTGGTTTCCTGAGGTTCATCTCTTTGCTCAAGATGTCTTTCTTGCTGTTCTCTGAGTTCTCGTTCCAAGCGGCTAATTCGACCTTCATACTGTGATTTAAGAGCAGTCATACGGACATCCAGCTCATCCTTCTGTTGATCTAATGCACCATTTCTTTGTTTAAGCTCTTCGTTTTCTTTAGTTAGTTGATCTTTGACACCTGAACAAACAATACCATGTTATAATTTTTGTCTCAAAAGGGTAGAAATGAAGGACATTAAAATGATTGGCAGAATTCAATTAAGAAGTTTGGTGATATAATGGATAAAGCAGTGTGCCTGGAACCAAAAAGACTTGGGTTTGAATATGACTTCAGATAATCAATAACTCCGTGAGACTGAGCAAGTCATTTCTGCCTTAATTTCTTCATCTACACAACAGGGATAAAAATAGCATCTGCCCTACCAGGGTTGTTGGGAGGATTAAATAAGTGATGCTGTAAAGTATTTTGTAAGCCATAAAATGCTACCTATTACTACTACTAGACAAAAACGGCAATCCATTTTCATAAGCCAAAAAACTCAGTTTTCAATGAATCAATCTATCAATCTATCTATCTACCTACCTATCTCTATCTGCTATGACCTATCTCTTTGACAAACTATCTCTCACCATTCTTGTGGAAAAGATGAAGGAATGTTGGCTAGATAACATAATTAGATGGCTTCATCATAATGGAAAGAGCTGTCTAGCAGTACAAGATGGCCAGTGGCAACTGCACTTTGTAAATGGTGAGATTAAGATATAAATTTAAATTCTTGCCACTCTCTATCCAACACTACCTTCAGAAGTGAGGAATCACATAACTAGCTTATCATTGAAAAACCTAAATTTCCCTGAGCCCAAATCTTCAGATACTGATACAACATTTATTCAGAAAGTACTATGTGTGAAGCACTATCAATTCTGGATATGTGACATTCTAATTAAGTTTTTGCAAGGGGGGATAGTTAAAAAATCACATTATCTTCTATCTCCTTAGCTCTAATTGCCACTTCAAATATCTAAGCTGCGTACTGGCAAAATGTGCATAGAGCTTTGCTGTAATTATTATAAATTTCAAGCTTCAATAAATATAGGGATGTCTTTACCAGCTAAATGTGCCAGCTTTGCTTTGGCTGCAACAAGAGCCTTTCTTGTTTTGTCTTCCTTTTCAGTCATATGTTGTCGCAGCTGCTCCTCCTGTGTAGTTCTGTCTTGGAGATCTTGATGAAGACGTGACAGTTCAGACTGAAGTTGTGTTATCTGCTCCTGAAGACTTCTAGCTTCTGCCTCTTTTTCAGATACTGTCTAAGGAAAGAAAAAAAAAAGAACCTTAAATAAAAATAGCCAGCTAGAGAAAAATAAGATGAGTTATCAAACAAAATTATCAAACTTTAATAGAGAATTATAAATCTTATAATCAATACAAACTGTAATTATTTAAAATAAATGTGTCAATGCACCAAGTAAACAATAGTTTGGTGTAAAAGTCTATCTGTATATAAAATAATTTAAGTAATTATGCAAATATACATTGTTATGTAGTGGAGTACAGTGAGTGAAAGAGAACTGGGTCTGGAGCCAACCAGTTCCAGACCAACTCCACTTTTGTGACTTTGGGCAAGGGAATTATTTTCCTTCTCGAGGCCTCAGTTTCCTTATTTATAAAATGAAAAGAGTTTCATTTAAATCTAAAATTTAATAATTCTATAATACTTCACTATATTATGAAATAAGACAACAAAAATTGAGATAAATTACTATCTCCACTGTACTCATAACCACATACTCCTTATACTGCCAGGCAGAACTGGGACTATAGTTAAAATATAACTATTTTACTGTTCTCTGAAACTTACCTTCTGAAGGTTTTCGATTTGGTTTTCTAGAGATTTCGTTTTTATTTCAGCTTGATTCAGATTTTCTTTGAGCTCTTGCACTTCATGGACAGATACTTGTTGTTCCAGTAATTCTCCAGAAGACTGAGAAGTCTCCATTACCTAAGATTATGACATTATTTATTAAATGTCAGCAGAATACAGTACATGGGCTAGGGAATATGTCTATGCTTCTTGACCTTGAGGTTTAAAAATAAAGTCTCAGAAGCAATTCAGATTCAAAGAAGATTAAAAAAAAACAATGAGAGGCATAGCCAGATTATGTTCTTGTTTCATAAGGTAACAGATATTAAACTAGATTACAATTCTTAACAGTTGTTTATACATGACTATAGAGACTTATTTGGATGTGTATACAATTAAATTTGCAAAGTTCTACAAGTGGGAAAAGAACAAATGCTTTCAAAACTCCAGTTTGAAACATTATTTGTACTTTTGAATTATGATTCTTTAGATTATTCAAAAAACTTCCTAATCCATTTAAGTTTGTATTTTCAACTAAAAATCTAAAACTACTTTTTAAAGCATATCTTCCTTTTTTTACTGAATAGCATTCATTAGGCTGTCCCCATTCATAACAGGCAATTTTTATCCTAGCTTCTAGTGTAGAAGAAAAGAATGGAATCAGTAAGTTACTCTAGAGATAATTAATTCTGAGGAGTAGAGCCCTACCTAGGTCCTAGAAGCAATTCTTCCATGGAGAAAAAGAGTATGGGGACAGTCTTTGTATGTAGAAGGCAAGAGGAGATAGGGTAAAGATTCAAGGGGAAGAAATTAAGGACATTAGTTAAACACCATCAAACACTGACTGAATTGTCTGCATGGACGCTGCCATCATGCTTCAGATGGTGTGGGCTCCTGGGTGAGATCAGAGTTCAATTAGGGGTTTGGCAAATCCGATTAGTCATGGAAGTCAGTATCTCTTTTTTGTTGTGGTTTTGTAGCCTTTTGGTAGTTGGGTATAGCTAGGTCAAAATTGATGGCATAACCGTGGTGATACAAACCAGGCATATGTCATACACCAGAAAAAGCTAAATCCAGGCTAGGTAAACTGAACCCAAAAGTGAAAGCATGGAGCTCATCAAGTCTAAGAAGGCCCATGGAGCACTGTAGCAATCCCGAAGCTGTTGACTATAGACTATAAGGCCTGATATATTACTGGACTGGTTTAGGATGTTTTCAGGACCCAGGAAGGATTCCACCAGCCTAAAGCCCTTCCTCCATGGGAAGGAAAACCTGTGGGAGGAACAAACTTATGGACACACCCAAATAGCAATAGGCTCAATATTCCTAGCTCCAGGTACTCTCTGCCTTTATTTCCTATAAATTGGTGAGTCCTTCTAGGCAAAATGTTAGCACCCATCCCTGTCCAGCTGTCAAGAGACAATGGAGTAGCTCCCTGAGCCAGCCAAAGCCCAGAATTTAAAACTGATTAATCCATGTATTTCAATCAGTAATACATAAAAATTACAGAGGAGTAATTACATCAAACTGAGTAAGATTAAATTTCACATATTTTTTTTAAACTAATCAATTTTACCTTATCATGTTGTGCTTTAAGTTCTTCATATTGAGTCTTATATCTTCTTCCAATTTTCTTGACTTGAGTAATAGTTTTGACTTTTTCTTGTATATCAGCTACTTTGGCTTCTAAGTCCTTTTGGAGAGTTTCCTTTTCAGTTCTCATTTTATTTAATTCTTCCCTTAGGTTCTGAATTAAATTTTGGCTAGTGGTCAAAGATGCATTTGACCTAAAAAAAAAAAAAAAAAAAAAAAAAAAAAAAAGAAATAACAAGCCATATATATCTTGTTGGGAGAGAGATAAAAGCAGTGTTAAACAAGCTTATTTAAATTTTTCACATTTTTCTATTATACAATTTTAGTCTGTTTAATAGTTAAAACATAAATGTCCTTTTAAAAATAATGTGCTTTATTTGTAGCTCAAGGAATATTATATAGTAAGTATATAACAGCAATAATCATTAAGTATTATATATTTTAGGATACAAAAACAGGGTGCGATACTAAAAGAAAACTTGAAGGCATTAATATTACTTAGCATTATACTGAAAATGATGAGGAAAGTCTTAACACAGTGGAGGTCTTGTGCTTTTACTTTTTCTTTAGAAAGATGTATTGTTAGCAAAAAGTTCCCAGAGAATGGAGAGTTAATGGCATAATTCATAGTGAAGTTGCTTTCAAATAACAGGTTAAACTTAGAATTTCTTTCCGCTATACCTTGCAATTTCTGCTTTAAGTCTTCCAGTTTCTTCAGTCAACTGTTGAATACGTTTAGTATTTACTTCCTTCTCTGAAAGGAGCTTACGACATTCTTCCAAATCTGGCTCTTTTTGCTGGCTTGCAAGATGCTGAAAAAGAAAAATCCTCAAAATCATGGTCTATTTTTTTTTTTTTTTAACCAAGAAAAGGGTCACTTTAATAAGTGCCTACTATGTAATATTAACACTTTATTTTCCTCAACAAAAATCAAACTATCCCTGCCCTGAAGCTTTTGTTTTACTGAGAGACATGATGTACACATATGTAAAATTGAAATATATATGAGATAATTTTGACAGAGGGACTAGCAGCTGGGTGAGATCAGTAAAGATCTCATGTCTGTTTTTTGTTTTTGTTTTTGCAAGGCAACTGAGATTAAGTGACTTGTCTAAGGTCACACAGCAAGTGAATGTCAAGTGTTTGAGACCAGATGTGAACTTACATCTTCCTGAATCCACGCTCAGTGTTTTATTTACTGAGTCACTTACCATATGACATGAAAGGGAATCAGAGTAAGTGAAAGACTACATAGGAAGTACTGTGAAGAATGTATTACACATGGGAAAGACTGGAAAAAGGAAAGCCAGTTGAGTGAGAGGGATTACAATAGTTTTGATAAGAAGTAATGAAAGCCTAAACTAGGCTAGAAAGAAAGAAAGAAGAACTCAAGAAGATATTAGGAAATTGCTTTAAGTGAGAGAAAGGGAAAGTTTCACTCCCAAAGTACTGATCCTGATAATAATCCCACCTTTATTGTTTAATGTCTGTATAACCTAGGCCAAGTCAGGTAACTCTCTAAGACCTGTTTCTAAATCAGTAAAATGAGGGAATAGAATTGGGTGATCTCTAAGATTATTATGAGCTTCAGATAGACAGCATTATATGATATTGAAAAAGTATGAATATCATCCTATTCAGTACTCTCAAAAGAATTATATCATATATCAGTTCTTAATCTCTTTATATCTGCCCAGTTAATCATGTAGGAATTGTAGTTTATTTAGCCTTGTACTTCCTGTACACAGTGTCTTGAACCTAAGTCCTTGCTAAATATGTGTGAAATATTGTATTTCATGAACTAAAAACAAAAAACAATTCAGGTACTGGGAAATATCAACAACACCTGGGTTAAAAGTTGGAAGAAAAAAGTGCAGGCTAAATTTGAAGGAAAGGATTTGTTAATCTGACATATACACAAATCTGCATCATTATAGTTTTCCAATCTTACTCCATTAAATAGCTTTTTGGGGTTGGGAGAGAGTGGAGAGGAGAGGTAGACAGTCTGAGGGGATGGACCAGTGATTTCATTAATACAGCCAAGTTCTTGTTTGACCATTTACAGTGCCAATATAATTCTGCAATTTAAGCTTGGCAATATAAGAGGCTTTTTAGAATGTAAATCAAATTCAAATAAAAAAGGATGCCTGTAGGTTGTATACTGACTTAAAAAACTTCAAATTGTTATGATTTCTGTTACATCGTATTTTTTATTTATGTTGTTTAAAATCTCCCAATCACACTTTAATCTGTTTCCTTGCATTTAGGAATCATTTGAACCTACAGGCTTAAAGTTTGACACCTCTTTTCTTAGAGTTACTTGCCACAGAAAAATAATTTGACCAAATCATATAGTGTGTATCAGAAGTGAGTCGTCCTCACTCTGAGACTAGCTTTCTATTCACTAGGTCATGCTACTTCTCAAAAGTTAATTTTAATTCCCTAAATTATTTGCTGACAAATTTTATAAATGGGGAACTTGATTACCTGGTTTCGTGCTTTCCAGCGTTTGATATCTTCTTCTAGCAACTTCTTTTCTGCTTGCAACATACCACTTTTCTCACTCAGTTCAGCATTTGATTCTTGTAATGGTAAGATATCTAACTCCAGTTTCCTGACCTGGAGAACAAAACATCCTATCACTACTATTTTGGCCGACATAAACGAAAATAACATTTAAAAAACATGCTGCTTCTCCTGTTTCTTTCATGCCTGAATTAGCAAGTTACAAACCTTTGCTTGCATCTGTTGTAGTTCTTGTTCCAGCCTTTCTTTTTCTTCCCTCAGCATTTTGTTGGTTTCTATAACTACATTCATTGTTTCAGTTTTTTTCATCAGTTCTTCATGCTGAGCCATTGTTTTTGCAGTTACCTAAAGATATAAAAAAATAATAATAATAAAAATTAAAAACATTAACAAAAAACCCACAAGATTATAGGCATCTTTTGCTTGGGAGAACAAGGTAGGAGGGAAGAATTGAGCAATGGTATGTATATTATTTATTTATTCCTATTCAGATCCAAAATGTCTAAGAAAGCAATGATTAAGAGGAGAAAGCTCTATTACATTCATGAGGAATTGTATGAGATTTCCCCCCAAAAGGGAGGAAAAGACTTGTAGGGGCTGAATGACCTCCTTCATTACATCTTATGGACTAAGCTTGAACTTACTTTTCCCTGGACTAGATACACATATATTTTTATGTGCCCCTGTGTTGGGGAAGGATTGTTTTGTATCACTTTATATTGCTGAGTCATTCAGTTTTGGTTTTGTCTGACTTTTGTAATTGCATTTTAGGATTTTCTTGGCAGAGATATTGGAGTGGTTTGCCATTTCTCCAGCTCATTTTACAGATGAAGAAATTGAGGCAAACATCGTTAAGTGACTTTCCCAGGGTTACACAGCTAGTGTCTGAAAGTGGATCTGAACTCATGAAGGTGAATCTTCCTGATTGTCTGAAGCTGGATTTGAACTCATGAAGGTGAATCTTCCTGATTCTAAGCCCTAAGTTCTATCCCTTGTGCCACCTATTTGCCCTATAGCACTGGATGCAGCACATTAGTGAAGGTTTTATTAGATTTAGTACTAGAAAAATCCTGGGATTTTTAGAGTTCTCTAGAACCTTGAAGGGAGAAATAACAAACACTCTGGGGATTCAACCTGTCAGTATAAGTAGAGGTCAGAAAAGGGAACCCTGAGAATGTGCTTTATGATCCTATGAAACTAGGAAAATAACAAATCAAATTTAGGTTTGATGTAAGAAAAAAATCTTTCTAACAATTAGAGCTGTTCAAAAATGGAAATGAGTTGCCTTGGGAGGATTCATAGATGATGGGAACATAGAGGTAAATGTGACTCTATAGGGGTAGTACTGTCATTCCTAACTGAATTGGCATGATAGTGAAAAAGAATTAACCTTTTAAAAGAGTCTTTAAACAACAACAACAACATATGATTTATATTTCTAATTATGTATGCATTCACACAAGTTTGTGACTGGTACAAGAATAGGTAATAATTTCTTTTAAAATTTAAAAGGAAAGAATCCATGTGATTATATGCCAAAGAACAACGAATTTAAGAAATAAAATGACAGTTCTAGTAATGGTTTTAGGGGGTAGGTGAGGATGTGGTAGAAGTTGATAATCTTATTTACAAAGTAATATTAAAAAAACCCAACACAACCAAATCACTAAAGACATATACCTGGACTTTCTCCCTCTCAGCATTTAGACTATCCTGCAGCTCCTGAAGCTCTCTTTCTAGGAGCTCTACCCGTTGTCTGTAACGCAAACTTTCTACCTGGGCTACTTCAAATCTGGTTTCTGCAATTTCTTTTTCTCGCCGTATAAACCTGCAGCAAGAAAAACATTTAATATTATTTATAAAATGCCTGCCTTCATAGATTTCACCTAAAAACAACATAGCTTAAAATTTCCAATGCTGATAACTGTTTTTCAAATTTTTATGGACAAGATAAAAATGAATATAAAACTTAATTACCATACAGAAAGTGACCAAAAATGTTTAAAATAGTGCCAAACCATTTAACTTTTTTCCTTTTATATCAAAGACTCATGGATAAATCTAAATCCTGCCAATTCATATGTGAAGTATGACCCTCTACAGCATGTTTAACATCCAAGTGAAAAAAATAGAGAATGGAATTTTGCTCTGCCTATAATTTCATGGGTACTAAGAATTCCCTCTATCAAGGAATGCAGGTCTGTAACTCATAAGAGTTACCTTCATTACAAGATGATAATGTGATGTGCCCAAGGATACAAAGTCAGTACATGTTAGAAATAAAGTGGGGCTTTTTTTGAGTCTTTATCCACTAAGTAATGTTCTCCTTTGAATGTGAATAATTACTGAAAATAATATGTTAGGCTAAAGATCCCTACATTCTCACTTCAGGTCAGAACCTAAACAGCATTTATCTGAAGCCCCCAAATCCTGACAAAAATGGGTGGTAACCATTTTGCTTATAAATAATTTAAGAGAAATGAATCTTACCATGAGAGTATGAGACTAATTTGTTAGTTACAGTAAACTAACCTATAGATAGAAAAGCATTAGAGTATCACAAGATTCCCTCCTTTAAATTCCCATATTTTATTTAAAATACACAGAAAAGAGAAAGAACTAAGACAATTTAAACCCTGAAAAAAGTATTTCACAATACTTTTGTATTGGCACACAAGCAGATTAGCTTGAATATATTTTCATTTACCTGAGAATTTCTAAGATTTGTTCTTGAGACTTGCCTTCTTCATTCAGAGAAACATTTAATGAACCTTGCACACCTTCTTTCATAGAAGTCACAACCTTGTCACTTAATTTTTCAATCTGATCATGAAGTAATGTATTTTGTTTCTCTAAGTCTTCACAGCGAGATACACATTTGGCAGCTTCATCCTGCAAATCAAAAATGTGTTATCAACTACTTTTTTTAGTTTATCGACAATGGTAATTAAAAAAAAAAGCCTTAAAAAAAAAAATTATTCAATATTTTTACATCTACAAATGAATGTACCTTTAACATTCTCTCTCTTTCCTCCCAAGAGGCTTTGCATTCCAACAACTGTGATTCTGCTTTCTGCGCTGTTTCTTCCAACTGCTGACGCACTAGTAAATTTTTAGAGACTTGTTCTTTAGCAGCCTGCAAAGCTTCCACATCAGCAGCATGTAGCATCAGTTCCCGTTCATATTTATTCTGAGCCTCTATTGCTATTTTAGCCTGTAACAAATAAAAAAAGAGAGACAGAATTATCTATGATATTAAGTTTCTTCAGCTCCTGAGGAATTTTTTTTTTTTTTTTACAACATTATCCTTTGCACTCGTTTCTGTTCCAATTTTTTTCCCCTCCCTCCCTCCATCCCCTCCCCTAGATGGCAAGCAGTCCTTTATATGTTGGATATGTTGCAGTATATCCTAGATACAATATATGTTTGCAGAACCGAACAGTTCTCTTGTTGCATAGGGAGAATTGGATTCATAAGGTATAAATAACCCACGAAGAAAAACAAAAATGCAGATAGTTCACATTCGTTTCCCAGTGTTCTTTCTTTGGGTGTAGCTGCTTTTGTCCGTCATTTATCAATTGAAACTCAGTTAGGTCTCTTTGTCAAAGAAATCCACTTCCATCAAAATATGTCCTCATACAATATCGTTGTCGAAGTGTATAATGATCTCCTGGTTCTGCTCATTTCACTTAGCATCAGTTCATGTAAGTCTCGCCAGTCCTCTCTGTATTCATCCTGCTGGTCATTTCTTACAGAACAATAATATTCCATAACATTCATATACCACAGTTTACCCAGCCATTCTCCAATTGATAGGCATCCATTCATTTTCCAGTTTCTAGCCACTACAAATAGGGCCGCTACATTTTGGCACATACAGGTCCCTTTCCCTTCTTTAGTATTTCTTTGGGATATAAGCCCAATAGAAACACTGCTGGATCAAAGGGTATGCACAATTTGATCATTTTTTGGGCATAATTCCAGATTTAAGCCAGATAATTCTGAAGGTATCTTCTAGTTCCAGCATTCAATGGTCCTATAATTCTACACATCAACCACATCTGCTCATTCATATCTGAAGAGTTATAATGAGAAGGGGAATCTTGGGGTCTGGCCAGCTTAGCCTCCTTTTCCTTAGAAAGAAAACATGTTGATGTTATTAAATATTTTTATGGCTTCCCATTTTTAGAGTAACTATTTTTATTTAAATGGATTTACAAGTGAATTTTACTAAGCATTTAAAAACCAATTAATTCCAATACTATGTAATCTATTTGGAAAAATGGTGGAGTCCTACCAAATTCCTTTTACAAAACAAATATAGTATTGATACTTAAACCAGGAAAGAGCTAAAATATCGAAAGAAAACTATAGCTTCATTTCCCTAAATAAATAATACAAAATTTTAAAATAAAATACTAGTAAAGAGATTATAGTAATATATCAAAAAGATCATATATTATGACCAGGTGGAATTTATTACCAGGAATGCAGGACTAGTTTATTATTAGGAAAACTATCAATATGATTGATTGTATCAAAAAAAAAAACCCAAAAACAGAAATCATATGATTAACTCATGAGACCGATGAAAACCTTCAAGAGACATACATTCTGGGAAATTAGTAACAAATTTATTTTTTAAATAGTATTTTTCCCAATTACATGTCAAAACAATTTTTAGCATTAAATTTTATAGTTCCAATTTTTTCTCTCTTCCTCTCTCCCAAAGATGGTTGGCAGTTTCATATAGTTCGTGCATGTGCTATCATGTAAAACATATTTCCATATCAATCACAATTATGAGAGAAATAGATCAAAAGAGAAAAAAACATGAAACAGAATAAAGTGAAAAACGTATGCTCTGATCTATATTCATAGTCCATCAGTTCTTTATCTGGATGTGGAAAACATTTTCCTTTATGAGTCTTTTGTCCTTATCTTGGATCACTGTGTTGCTAAGAAGAGCCTAGTCATTCAGTTGATCCACACATTGTTGCCAATACTGTAGTGTACATACAGTATGTATAGTGTTTTCCTGGTTCTGCTCATTTCATTCTGCATAGGTTTGTACAAGTTTTTTCAAGTTTTTCTGCAATCTTCCTGTTCATTATTTCTTATTACAAATTCATATTCCACTGGATTAGCCATTTTCCAACTGATGGGCATCCCCTCAATTTCCCATATTTTGCTACAATGAAAAGGACTGCCATAAATATTTTTCATGTTTGGTCTTTTTCACTTTTTAAATTATCTCTTTGGGATTCATTCAGATCTATTGCTAGATTAGAATATGCACAGTTTGGTTGTCCCTAGGGCACAGTTCCAAATTGCTCTCCAGAATTGCTGGATAAAAAATGTTTGTGGCAGCCCTGTTTGTAGTAGCTAGAAACCGGAAAATGAATGGATGCCCATCAATTGGAGAATGGTTGGGTTAAGTTGTGGTATATGAATGTTATGGAATATTATTGTTCTGTAAGAAATGACCAGTAGGAGGAATACAGAGAGACTTGGTGAGACTTACATGAACTTGATGCTAAGTGAAATGAGCAGAACCAGATCATTATATACCTCAACAACGATACTGTATGAGGATGTATTCTGATGGAAGTGCATTTCTTCGACAAAGAGATTTAACTCAGTTTCAATTGATCCCAATGATGGACAGAAGCAGCTACACTCAACGAAAGAACACTGGGAAATGAATGTAAACTGTTTGCATTTTTGTTTTTCTTCCCGGGTTATTTTTACACCTTCTGAATCCAATTCTTCCTGTACAACAAGAGAACTGTTCAGTTCTGCACACATGTATTGTATCTAGGATATACTGTGATTAACATGTATAGGATTGCTTGCCACCTGGGGGAGGGGATGGAGGGGAAAAGTCAGAACAGAAGTGAGTGCAAGGGATCACGTTGTAAAAAATTACCCAGGCATGGGTTCTGTCACTAAAAAGTTATAATTAAAAAAAAAAAAAGAATTGCTGGGTAAGTTCAGAACTCAACCAATGGAGTATTTATATCCCAGTTTTCTTACATCCTCTCCAGCATTTATCATTTTCCTTTTTTGTCATACTGGTCAACATAATAGGTGCTGCATGGTACTTCAGAGGTGCCTTAATTTGCATATCTCTATTAAAAACTGATTTAAAGCACTTTTCCCTATGTCTATACATTACTTTGATTTCATCAAAACTGCCTATTCAAATCCTATGATCATTTATCAATAGAATAAAGGCTTGCATTTTTATAAATTTGACTCAGTTCTCTCTATATATCTGAGAAATGACATGTTTATCAGATACTTGCTGTAAAGATACATTTCCCAACTTCTTGTTTTCCTTCTAATCTTGGTTCTATTGATTTTGTGTAAAAGTTTTCAAATTTAATATAATGAAAAATATCTAATTTGTATTTCTTAATGCTTTGTGTCGTTTCATCATGAATTCTTTCCTTCTCTATAGATCTGACAAGTAGACTATTCCTTTCTCTTTTAATTGCTTATGTGTCATCCTTTATATCTAATCTAATTTTTAATATTCTATTCTTTAATTTCTTTAATTGTTTGATTGTATTTATCAAGTTTTGAGAGGAGACATTCTAATTTTTATAGAGTTGTTTTCCTCAGTTACCTCAAACTTCCTTTCCCATTTGGTCAATTCTACTTTTAAAAATAATTGCTTTCTCTTTCCAAACTGCTGACTCTATTTTTTTGTAATTCTCTTCTATCACTTATTACTTTTCCCTATTTTCTGTCATCTCTCAAATGTTTGGGGACAGGGTGGGAGGTGTGTGTGAAAGGGGATGTCTGCCTACAGATAGTTTGACTATGTTATCCTATTCTGAGTTTGTATCTTGGTTTTTCCTGTCATCAAAATAACTTTCTGTGATCATATTCTTCTTCATCTTCTTCTTCTTTTTATTGCTTTTTTTTTTTTTTTTTGGAGGAGGGGCTGTTTTTTGATCATCTTTCTTGGCCTTTTCCTTTCTTTTAACTTTGAATTTTTAAGTAAAAGTGACATTGTTTCAGATTTTTTGTGCCAGGCTGCAGGCCCTGGCTGTTTACCTAGTGCTGCACTGATGATGTGCTGAGGTCCATTGAGAACCTGCCTGTCTGCTGCTGCACTGAGAGGGTTAGGTGAGAGGGTGGCTGGTATTGCTGGAGGGTGTATGGGTTCCTGAAGCTTATCTGGTGTTGAGCTGAGATTCTAGTTGTGATGTTTTGCATGTGTTGAGGCCAGTGGGATATTTCTAATATTTCCCCAGGGCTACACTTTTAAGCATGTTGGTATCAGGGTGCCAAGTGTCTATCTGTTTGCCTAGGGCTAAGTTGAAACACATCAAAGTTCTCAGAGCTGGTTCTGTTTGTTTCCTGGCTATGCTAAATAAGGCATGTGGCAGATCCTTGTGTTGGCATCTGTCTATTCCACTGCAATGGGACTCAAGATATCCCATTGGATACCTGGGACACTTCCTGTTCTGGACTGTGCTCCCAAGTGAGATAGACCTTTTCTGACATTTTCCAGATTTCCTGGGTTAAGAGATGGTTTTACCCCATCTTTTTGCTGATCCAGGATTTATACTGGGGTACTATTTTATGTTTGGGTGGAAGTAAATATGAATTATGATAATTTACTACATATTCTACCGAGTTAGCTTCCAGAAGTGCAAATAATCTATTAAATTAGCCTAGCTGGCAATCATGAAACTATGATCAGATTTTCTTTTGAACACCAAAGATCTGAAGTAACCATTTTAAAAACCACAAATACTTACTTGTTCCTGACAATCACGTCTGGCTTGCTGCTCATTACTCAAAGCTGTGCTTGCTCTCTGAAGAGCTTCTTGAACTTCATTTTGAACATTAGAGAGAGT
Source organism: Antechinus flavipes (assembly GCF_016432865.1). Taxonomy (NCBI): domain Eukaryota; kingdom Metazoa; phylum Chordata; class Mammalia; order Dasyuromorphia; family Dasyuridae; genus Antechinus; species Antechinus flavipes. The sequence continues at coordinate 408,385,255 of NC_067401.1, read as the reverse complement.
CTTCTTTAATTCAGATAGCTACAACAGAAAAGAAAAAAGTCCAAATTAACTGTATACTTGGTTTAGCATTACAAAAATAAAACTTTAAAAACTTTTGCAGTATAAAGCAATGGTTTCATTAGAAAAAGAAATGGGGCCATCAAACTATATTAAAGATCCCTAAGAAGGTTGCATATTGGCTTGGAAAAACTGCATATCAACATCTTTTATGTTCTAATGTATTTATTCATTTTGTCAATTATTTCCAATTACATTTTCTGGTTTGGGCTCTCAGTATTGCTGGCAGACAATGTTCTCATATGATACCTCTGGTGTAAAACTATAGGAAGCAATTATTAAGTCTTGATTGTCATAAACAAGGGCTAAAAACAAAAAGCTGGGCAAACAGTTTCTATGTACAAGCATGAAAACTGCAGAAGTGGAATAAGCAGTTAACAAAACTTATCTTGAAAGCTTGTTAAAAAAAAAAAAAAAAAAAAAAGAAAAGAAAAAAAATCCTCAATTACTTACAAAAAAAACAGGCTGGCAGGCAAGGGATTAAACTTACCTGATGCTCCATGCTTTCAAGAGCTCTGCGCTTTTCATCTTGAAGTTCTTGTTTTTCCTTCTCTGCTTCCATTAATTTTTTTTCCAGTTGTGCCTGATACTCAGCTGAGTCTTTTAAACGGGCTTCAATATTTTTACGTACCTCTTCTGTCACCTTGCCATAAGAAAACAAATTAAGAATCCAAAAACAAATTGTAAATTAATTTTAAATTACACCAGACCTGAAACTTTGAGAAAAAAAATCAACATTACCATTGTGAAGATGAAGGGTGACAATTTACTTGTCTTATGGCTCCATAAAAAATTTTTATAATCTTTAGTCCTAAAACTGACAATATCTAAAGTCCCATTCCTAACCATTAATTTCTCCCTCAATGCGCTAAAATATCAGCTCCAGCGCTCCTTATGTCCTTATCCCGCTCAACCCTATTTCTCTCATTATGTCTACTTCCCCATCTTATAATTTTGTAGCTATTTTCTTTTAAGTTTCTACATAGTTACCTTGAAGATAAGAATTGTTAATAGTTTCTGGGATTTCCACATCACACAACAATGTCTGGCTCACAGTAGGTACTAAATAAATGTGTGAGTTAAACTGAGCATATAAGCACTTACAGAATATATTGAGGACTAACTTACAGTTTTAGGAGATGGCTAGGTCACAGATTAAGTGACTCCTATGTATCCAGGATTACACAGTTATAGAATGTTAGAGATAGGCTTGACAAGTATTCAACTTGTAAAGTATAATCTGTCTAACCCGTAACTAAAATGGGAATATACATATACACTGATATACACACACTGATATGACACTACTAAAACTATTAATAGAATGAAATACTAATTGAAAATGTTCAATACTGAAAAATAGCTCAAGGTTGAATGAAAAAATCAAAGCCTGATATTAAATACATTAAGTTTCCATGTGCTCCACATTATATTGCTTACTTGTTTTTCCTTATTTAGGGATTCTTCTAAGCTAAGAACCATAGCTCGATACTGTTCTACATTACTAGATGTTGTCTTGAGTCTTTCCTTCAGATCATTAATCTGTTCTTCGGCTTGCCTCAGTTGACTGATAAGATCATCTATGTCTTCTTTAGTATTAGGCTGACCTGAAATAATATTTAAAGAAAAATAAGCAACATGTTATTTATAGATATTTTGGGACACAATTCAATTCAAGGTGTTTTATATATTAAGTATGTGGTCACAGCTGTAAGCTAGTGACACCTATAGAGAAACAATAATTAACATGCAGAAGCTTACAATTTGGGTTTTAATTTTCTCATATGTAAAATGAGGCTGCTGAATTGGAGGACTTCTGACATTGTACTGAATACTTTCAACAGTTAAACAATTGAAGCATATTATGATTACCTGCTCATGACACTTTACAGACCAATATTCAACTTACTAAGGAAAATCTAATAGGTCAAGAGTAAACAATATATTTTGTCCTGATTTTATGCTGGGAAGAAAAGTACTCAGTGATTAAAACTAAAAATCTAATGCTCCATAAATTCTAATAAGTGCCTCTTCTTTTACCTAAAACTGATCAGTCTATAATGTAGTTTTTGCAAGACAGATTATAGTGCAGATAATAAACTTAGTTTACCTTTTCCAGGAGCTCTCTGTGCTGACTGGGAAGCAAGCTGGGCTTCAACATTATTGAGTTGTTGTTTCAATGTAGCAGCTTCCTTTTGAGCATTTTTTAGTAATTCTTTTGTATTAAGGTGACGGTTTATTTCCGTCTCTAGCTGTCTCTTTGTATCTAAAAGATGAACCTACAAAAGATGAATTTCAAGAATGTTTCCACTTTAAAACAGAAATTTAAACCAAAATTTTCTTTCCCTCGTCTTTTAAAAATGGCTGGTGGAAAACACTCAAAATAAAACTGTCCTAGGTGACAACAGTATAAAGATGAAACAAGATAAGCTTTGCTCTCAAGGAATTTACAACCTTCCATAGGGAAAATAAAACAGCTATACAGATAATGCACAAACAAATGATAACAGCTGCCAAAAAGGAGATTCACACAAAATGTTATGAAAGCTAAGTGACTAATAAAGGTTTTATAAAGATTGATAGCTCATCTGGTCCTAAAAGACAATAGGAGAGATCTTTCTAGGGCATGGAAAATAACATTTATAAAGACAATGAGGAAAGAAGGAAGGAGGAGTTTAGGCAATGACAAGCTCAGACATGAAGATGGGGAAATATTATGCACTAAGACAGACCAGGTAATTTGCAGTCAGAGATCTATAGAGGCAAATAAGTGTGTTGGCTAAATTCATACTAGGCAAGATTAAACCACAATTATCTTTTCAAATATACTCACATCCTGATTTCTTGTAAGTGTGTGTCTTTGTTCTACTTCATTTTCTAATTTCTTCTTCAGCTGAGATATTTCACGTTCAAGTTTTTCTATCTGATTATTAAGTCTCTGCTTGGTTTCTGTTTCAGATCTCTCCAGTATTCCCTTATGAAAAGGAAAAGTCATAGGATTTTAGAAAATTAAAAAAAAACAAAACAAATTTATTCAGCGCCTATAAAAAGTGTGAGGCAATGGAAAGACAAAAATAATAATGAAAACAGTTTCTGAGTTCAAGGAATTTAAATTTATTGGCAGAAAAAATATATACACATACTCAAACAGAAAAAAGTAAATTGGGGGGATAGAGTGAGAGATAGCACCTGAAGAGAAGTCAGTACATAGTACCTGAGCTGAGACCTGAAGAAAGCTAGTGGTTCTAAGAATAAGAGGGCAACAATGAAAAGAGAATGGATCAAAACTGTCCATCAGTATATGCTAAGCAACACAAGCTCTTTTTATCTACTACAAAGAGAAAGCCTGTATTTATAAAAATACAGCAAATGTCTACTTGAACACGATTAATTTCCAGACTACCCAGACACTAAGAAATTATTTTCAGACGTTTATCAAAATGAAGCACTATGAATATAACTACAGAGGAAAATGTCTACAAAAACTTCAAGATCTTGCAATTATGTCAAGAGAAAAAGATTTATATAGATCTGGTCTTATTTTTTAAATGCATAGAATATAGGATTTTAAACACATTTTATTAAAATAGTTATCAAATTTTAAAAAACAAAAAGTTCAAATTAAAAATCCCTAGAACTCACTCTTATATAGTAACAAAAAATAGAAATTGCTATTTCTTTTGTACAGACATCATACCTCCTCCCCCCTCCACTTTAATGGAATACCTGAATTGTTTGCAGGTTAGTTAGTAATAAGTTTTGTCCTCTTTGTTCAGCTAACAAAGATTCTCTCTGTTGCGAGAGGCGAACTTCTGACAATTTCAACATTTCCTTTTCCTTTTTCAAATTTTCTGCTCTTACCTTAAAAGGAAAAAAAATGATAAAGTTTTGTGGGAAAAAATAAAAATCAAATACATATTTAATTCAACAAGCATTAATAGAAGGCCTATTATATACTAGATATTTTAGAAAATGCTAAGGTATCAGGAAAAGCAGAGTTCTTCATTCATAATAAACAAAATGCTAAACTTAGACAACATTTAAGTTCTTCCAAGGGGATCAGTTAGGGATGCTATGATTACCAACTCTTTCTCTGACCCTGCTCCATCAGGCTGTATATTCAGAGAGAGAGACAAGGCCAGCAGTGCATCCTTACAGCTTTACTTAATCCCTTCCTCCAAACCACTGAGAATTCTCAGAATAGAAAGGGATTAGAGCTGGGGGAGGAGAGAGCTATTAGCAAATCACTCTTGTTATGGCTCTTCAACTGCCAACCCCATCATGATCCTTCCATCACTTGGATAAGCTATAGATCATCAATTACAACCATTCTTATGAGATAGAATACCACCAGGGCTTAGTATGGATATTGCCTTTCATCTGCTGATTCATCTATCCATCTCTCTACTGAACCCTGAGCATTTTCAAGACTCTCCATCAGTTCTGCAGCTGAATTCTTTCTAGACGCACATTTGCGCATGCGCACGCACAGACACACACACACACACACACACACACACACACACACTATCTGAAACACAAAAGTGTGACCTTCTTGAGAACTCTGGCACTTAGCATAGTGTTTAATAAAGCTTTTCCATTCACCCATGGAATTCAATAAACTTGGAATACCAAGAGACAAGGAGAAACTCAGAGGTTTTAAAATCACAACACTTAGTTACTTATATTCTTAGTATAGGGAGCACAAGCAACAAAAATATTATAAAGATAAGCCTATATTGCTCTGGGGTGGTTCTTTGTTCAATTTAAGGGGTTAATACTTCCCATTTCTAGGAATAAAGAAGGGTTTTTATGACTAGTATGTAACATGGTAATAGCTTTCCAGATCTATTTTTATCAATAGAAAGTTTGTAGTTCAGGCCCTTATCATCTTAACATATGGGCTATTGTTATAGTTGTTGATGGGTCTGCCTGCCTCAAATCTCTCCTCACTCCAATCAGCCACTAAAGTGATTTTCCTAAAGCACAGGTCTGATCTACCTCCCACCCCTAGCTTCTCAAAGCCTCCAGGATCAAATACAAGATGCTGTTTCATAACAAAGGCTCCTACTATTTTTCAAGTCTTTTTACATCTTATTACTACTCCCTAACACATAGTCTTCAATCTAGTGACACAAGTCTCCTGGCTATTCTACAAATAAGACTCAAGGTCTCAGCTCTAGAAATTTGCTGGTTGTCTCTTATCCTTAGAACCTTTCTTTGCTTTCACTATTGACCTACCTAGCTCCCTTCAAGTCCCAACCAAAATCCCATCTTCTATTAGAAGGCTTCTCTAACCCCTCTTAATTCCAGTCCTTTGCTTTTTTAAATTCTTATTTATCCTATATATATATATATATATATATATATATATATATATATATATATATATATATATATATATATATATATATATATATACACACAGGATATATATACAGTTAGTATATAGTTTGCTTTGTATTTATATGCTGTCTCCTGTACTTCCAGTGATTAGAGTACTGTGTCTGGTACATAGTAAGTGCTTAATAAAAGTTTATTTTTTTATTGATATTTGCCCTATTCCCCCCCTACCCCCTTACTGGCGCAATGTCCCCTTTCACACTATAGTCTATTTAGTTGAACCAGATAAGTTTATACATCTTAAAGGAATGATTTTTTAAAAATTATCTGAACAAAGTAAAGATGTATAAAAGTCAAAATGACATGCTACTATTTCCTTACTTCATGTCTGGATAATCAAAATTTACATAATAGTTTATACTTAATGGCTAGTTGTTAATAATTAGTTGGACTGATTCTTAAATTTTCTATCTCTTATTGGAATACTAGTAAATGCCCATTTCCAATTAACAGTACAGTACACTGGACAAGGATCTATTCATAGGGCTAGGAAGCTCTACATTTAAGCCAAACCTTTGACAAGTGCTGGCTATGTGACTGGTAATTCATTCAATTCCTTAGTGTTCCAGGGAACTCTCTTAAGTCTCTAAATTTTGAAGAGAGTTCATTGATAGAGTAAGTTTGCTTATCTGAGAGTTTGCTTAGCTGAGCGTTTCCTTATACTAGCAACTGTCCAATATTTTGGTTTCAGGCCCTCTTTAGAAATTACTGAAAACCTCTCTTCCTCGAAAAGCTTTTGTTATAAGAGCTATGGCTATCAGTGTTTATAGGATTAGAAACTAAGGTGTTCTTTTATTATTATGAAAAGTTTTAAACTTCAGGACCACACTTTGAGAACTGCTCTTTAGTTTCTATGATCAAATGATATATAAAATCTGCATGGTAAAGATTACTTGCTATCCACAAACCAGTTGTAAGATCCAAAAATATCTAAGTTATATCTATGTTAAACTTATGTTTAAAAAATTAAAAAAAAAAAAAAAAAAAAAAAAAAGCAAGAGCACTTTTAGGTAAAATCTACAAAAGGAAAATTAATCTTACTTCTGCAACTGCCAACTTCTCATTTGCTCCTCTTAGATCTTGAGTCATTGTATTGATGATCTGCTCCTGCTTTTGAGTGGTTGCAGTGAGTTTTTGATTTCTCTCATGTAAAGACGTAATTTCTCGACGGTATCCCTCGACATTGTCTTGTAGCATTTCATAGCTTGCAAAAAAAAGCAAAAATACATTATAACTGGAATACTGACAAGCTCAAAAAATAAGCAGAATGAATTCTTAAAATGTTAAATTTTATTTAAAAAGAATGCAGAAATAGGTACCATACTGTATAAAGGGTCACACTTTTCTCTCAAATTTGGTTTGAATAAAACCTAAATGTAACCTAGTTAAGTGACCAAACTTGGAATACATGGAATAATAATTTCATATGAAATGGAAAAACACTTCCTTATGCCAAAATGGTAAACTATTCACTTTTATATAACAAATCCTTAATACTGATTAGCTAAAAAACAAACAACCCTGTAAAAAGTTACAGTGAACTTAAACTAGATTCTAATTAAATAGAAAAGTACCTGACATTTCATGTTAGTGAATATAAAGAAAAGAGCAAATGATTAGATGGCTTTTCCATTTTAAACAGAAACAGATTTACCGTTTAGAAGCAAAATCTAGCTGAGTAGAAATCTTGGTATTCTGTGACCGTAAATCTGTAACTTGCTCCTGAAGTTTCTCAACTTGTTCGTTTTGAATTTTATCATTTTCTACCTTTTCTTTTTTGTAGTTTTCAAAAATTTCCTGCAACTACACATTAAAGAGAAATTATTGGATGATGCTGAAAACTTTCCTTCTTAAAACATGCCCTAGAAAAAGAAAAAGAAGAATTATACCTGCTTAAGTGCAGCCTTGGCCTCTATTGCCTCTGTTGACTCAACTGTGGAAACTGGAGCAGGAGTGGAGATGGTCTGTGACACACCTGAAGAATGCTTTGGTGTGGACATCAGGGAAATCTCCTCTAAGCTTGACGCTTCATAAAAACAAAATGAGCACAGTAGTTATCAGAGTTGTTTTTAGTTTCCTGCATGTCTTTGCATTTATTGCATCATTTTTTAAAAATAATGAAATGGGCATTAGTTATTTGAATTAGATAAGTGCAGAATTTAGTATTACATGTGTCCTTCATTGTTTTATTCAGAGAAAGATGGAAACATCATATGAGTCAAGCTAACAAGAATCACTTAGGAGCACATGACTTTTTGAAAGAAAAGAATGGCAAGTAAACACAATCAAGAAATATAATTCTTTTGTTAGAACTAGATCATTTCTTAACATAAAGACTTTAGAAATATATTAAATTTATTTTTTCCCCAAGTACCTGGAAGTTTAAATAATGTCTACCTTGCAATGGAATAACAACTCCAGTTGTCTGTGACAACAAAATACGATACATGTCACGCTGACGGACTATTGAATCAACAAGTTGCATCTGATGGTGTCGGGATTCACGAAGTTGTTCCAATTCAGTGAGGGCACTCTCAAGTTGAAGTTGAAGTTCAGTAATTCTGCAAGAAAAATATAGTTATATACTTTAAAGAAATGTCATTGACTAAATTTTGATAGTTCCACCACAAATTATTACAGGCTTCTACGTTATAATACTCTACATAATATCATACATATCCTCCTGTGCTGGGGGTGAAGAAGACATGATCTATATAAGACACAGTAAATCTATTATAGAGTTAATATGTAATAGGGGGATATGAAATATATGCATAGAAAGAAAATGGAGCATCAAGTGCAAACCAAAATGATTAGAGTTTAATGGAAGATAATTGTTTCATAGAAATGTTTGAAATTGGCTTTAAACAATATTAAGATTTTAATGGGTAGATGGGGGAGGAAATCCCAAGCATATGAGCATAAGACTATACAATACAAAATATAAATCAAATTAACAATGAAAATGATGGATAATTTTAAATTTATGAATTTTTTTCTCTGAATACCTCTAGCTAGTTCAAACCATTTGAATGCTTTGAAAAATTCATTTAATGCCACTAAGCATGCATAAAGTATCTAGTACTTATACAAAGAACTTTTAAATACATAAGATTATTGAAATGTACAATTTATCAAGAACAATGTGTTGATTCCAAGAATCTTTGTTTTGGTATCTCCAGTACTTAACAGAGTGTTCTGCACCTTTTAAGTACTTAAGAAATGCAAGCTGGTCCAATTGGGGAGGAAAAAAAACAACACCCCCAAAAACCAATTCAAAATACTATCTAGATTATTCTTTTTACTATCATTTTAATCCACTTAAAAAAATTTTTTTTCAGTCTTTCGTAATATCTATTTTTGTTTTCTCATTATTAATGAATTCAAATGATTTTACAATTTAAATTTACAAATTTAAATGACTTATTCTCTTAATTATATTTTCCTAAGGTTAACATAAAAAAATCCTAACAAGACAGAAAACCCATTACATAAATCAAAGGAAGATTATCTTATTAAAGCAAAACATAAAAATAGATTATTAATTAATAACTCTCAACTTTTTACCTTGAAGAAGTTGTTTCTTGTTCTTCTCTTTCTCTTGTCTCTCCAAGCTCCCTAAGGGCTACTAAAAGGCGCTGATTCTGTTGCTGAAGTTCTTCAATATTTCTGTAGGAGACTAGATGCTGTGATATAACTTCAGATGAACTACTGATGTCAGCAGAACTTACTTCTTCATCACGAATTACATGATTACCCCTTGCTTCTTCAAGTTCCATCAAAAGAACTCTAATCTGAAAGAGGATACAATGTTATTAAAGTATTGCTGATTTGGTCTGAAATAAACAATATATTTAAAACAAAGCAAATTTCTAAGAAATCATTCTCATGTCCTTGTTATTTTAAAGACTTCAGAGAGGAAAAAAAACAGTTAACAGTTAACACAGTAGAGTTTTAAGACTTGCAAGAAAGGAAGATCTAAATCTGAATACTGCCTCAGACTCTTATTACATCCTCAGTTTTCTCATTTGTAAAATGGGAATAACAGCACCTATTTCATAGGATTACTGTAAAAGATTAATTAAAGTGCTTTGCAAGCCTGAAAGCATTATATAAACATCTATTATAAGCAGCAGTACCACTTTAATTAATCACCTAAAAAAAGCCTTCCATCTTATCATTTAGATATTGATAGTTTCAAAGTAAAAGACAGTTTTTGGTTAAATCCAAGCAATTTTGATATAAGTAAAATTGCATTTATTATCTAAAAAGTTGTCAAATACATAAACTCCCCCCCCTCCCCAAGATATTGTTTAGCAATATCAGTAAAATAATATAACAAGATAAAGTATCTTGGTAAGAGAAACATAATAGACATTAACTTTAAAATCTAATTCCTTGTAAAGTGTCATTTGATATAAAGTGGGTCAATCCTTATTCCCTATAGGGAAGGATTTACTAAGGAAAGGAACTACTATAAAGGTAATTTAACCTCTGAAACACTGATCCCCAAAGGCAGAATCAGAGGAAGGCCTAAGTGCTAAAATTCAAATTTTCTAACCTGTTGTGATAGATCTTTCACTTGTATTTCCATTCTTTGGTTGTCCCTTTCAAGTACAGATGAATGTTTGTTGGCTTTATCAGTGTCTTCTTGCAATCGCTGTATTTCCTATAAACCAGAAATAGTTTAAAACTTGCAAAAATCAGAATTTCTATCTAAGACAAAAATTTTGCTCTAAGAAATTTGAGACTACCATTATCAAAGACTGCTTAGAAGTATAGCAGATTAGTACTAAATCACAGAAGGGAAATGTTAAAAAAGGAAATAACCCTTAAGAATTTCAATCATGTCTGTTCTGACTGACTCTAAAGAGAACATTCTTTACAATATGCCACTGAGCAGTTACTTGTTACTATCAATTTTAAATTTTTACAAAATTTAAAATAAACTAATAAATCATGTTTCATCTTTACCTATTCCCTAGGTTGGAACAAAGAAGAGTACACTCACCTTCATTGCTTGCTCAAGCTTAACAGATAAACTTGCCACAGCCTTTTGGGCACGTTCATATTCCTCACGTTGGCGTTTTAAAATTGGTGCTTTTGCTTCAACTTCTTTTACTATTTCATCTAGATATTTATTAATTCTCTTATTCTCCAGCTTCTCTAGGAGCAGTTGATCTTGTGTTTCTACATATGCATTGTATAGCTGTTAAGAGAAAACATAACCATGTTGAGTCTAAGTACAATATTAAAGGACAGGTAAGAACACAATAGTTCACAAATGAAATTTAAAAGAAATTTTTTGTGACATTAATTAGGCAGTCATTTCACGAATATGGATATTACCAAGTCAATTCTAGGCATGATTCTTCTAAGTAATAACTTGCAGTTCTGGAATTTTAAATCAAAATGTTTTATTATACTTAAATTTTAAAAATCTCACCTCAGTTAATTTCATTCCAGGTTTCACTATTTTAGCCACAGCTGCTGCAGTAGGAGACATAGCTGCGAGTTCCTCTTCAGATAATATGGCCCCTACACATATAAACACATAAATAATATTTCATAACTATACAAGCTCAAAACAAACTAAACATCTAGGTTACTGAGTTTTCCAACACATGTAAAAAGAATTTAACCTACATTTCAAGTATTTTCCAGTCTTACTTCACATTATATTCCAGCCCAACAAGGTTACCTCCTAAATGCCTTTCCTCATGATAATTTTGTGTCTGGTATACCCTCTTTCATTTGAGTACTGGATTTGAAGTTATTAGAGATTCAAGTTCAACCTGTCTTTGTCACCTAACTATTTGACTACAGGCAAGTTACTTGGTCTCTGAGCCTCAGACTAGTAGGGTAATAAAAGTACTTATATTTAAACTTAAATATTATACCACCTTTTATATATTCAAAGAACATTAATTTGTGTGCTACAAGTCACTAAAAACATTTATATGCAAATATCATCCATACCTTTCCGTTTTGTGGCTGAAAGTAGATCATTAGCATTCTCTAGTTCTCTCTCTAATTTGCCAATTTTCTCTAGCATTTCTTTTTCCATTTGGGCTTTTGATTCTTCCACTTCCATTAAATGGTCTTGCATTCCCTTGTTAGCTAAAACATTAAGACAAATTTAAAAAGAAATCATCACATTGTAGAAGAAAACCTAGAAGTTGCTAAATTTTAGTGTTAAAAATTCTTGCTTTTTCTTCTAACGTATATAAAATGAGCGCGCTTTCAAGGATGAAAGTTGATTTGAGGGGAGGAGATAATCATTCTTTATCTACTATTGTTCACTCAAAGTTCCCAATTCAATTGAATTATGTTTTAACACTCATGCCTTTGGTTCAACGTTTCTTTTGGTCTCCTGATATTCCCGTTTTCCATATAGAAAAAAAGGGATGGTAATTTAACAGTTTCACTTCATTTGTGATTTTTTCTTTGAAGGCCTATGTGTAAATGTTTTGTGTACAGTCAGAAATCAGATAGTATAATTCACACTGTGAGAAAGCTTAAGATAGGTTCTGAAAATGAACATAAACAAAGTAATAAGCCTTGACATAGATTTAGCATACTGGAGTTAGGGAAAATCTTTGTTGTTGTTCAGTCTTTTCAGCTATGTCCAAGTCTTCATCGTTCCATTTCGGATTTTCTTAGCAGAAATATGGGAAGGGGTTTACCATTTCCTTCTTTAGCTCATTTTACAGATGAGGAAACTGAGACAAAAAGGATTAAGTGATTTGCCCAGGCAAATCTAGTACACAATTAATAAATATTTGAAGCCTGATTAGAATTTAGTCTTTCTGACTCCAGGTTTGACACTGTAACCTATGTGTCAACCTTAGTTGCCCTAAGGAAAAATCTAACTTTATAAAATTGACAGAAAAGAATATGGTATGCAAGAATAGGAAAAAATAACCTAGAACAGATGATGTTATTAATGTGTATAAGATAGTGATAGACAAATAAATAGGGTATCCCAAGTCTCGGTGTAGATAAAAGCTTTAATAGCTGAAAACTGTAATAAGATTTTTGAAACATCTTGCACATATGGATATTAATGTAACACAAATGTACCTATGAAGCAACAGAACAGCTTTTTTCCCCCCTCAAAATTCTAGTACACAGTAGTATTAGAACTAAGACTAGAACCAAATTTCACTTCTAAAATACTGTTTTAAAATCTCTCAGGTAAATTTTATCACTCAGGTAAATCTACTTGATTTATGTTAATAATATCATTCGCAAGAGAAAAGGAATCTATCTTAAATATTTTCCCTCTCCTTTTAGAACTTTTCTTACCTTCTCCAGCTTCTTTTAAAAGCTTGTGAAGCTCATCCACTGCTCCAGTTAGCTCATTGCTTTTTGCTTCAGAATCATCAGCAGCACTCTTAAAATAATGTTTAATTAGAAGCTGTTAAAATCACAACAATACCAACAAGACCAGGACGCTAAAAATTTATGGTTTTGTATTTACCTTATACAAATTAGAGAGTTTTATGTGTGCATTTAGCTCATTGTGAAATTTTTCTTCCATATTGGCCTGCTGCTCCTTGGCCTAGAAAGAAAACAAAATCATAATAATCCTAATATCTCTTCACTGATAGGAGTTTTTTCAAATGGTCAAGATTAGGGAGGGTTTTCTTTTAAAAGAGAGAGAGAGGGGGAGGGAGGACAGAGAAAGAGTGCACAAGAAAATGTTATTTTTACCAAATGACAAGATGACTTAAAATTAAATTATAATCATGTTCCAAAACTGATTAAAATAACAATAAAGGCTTTAGTAAAATGATTTCATTATTTTCTGGTCCTCTAGGGAAATTATTAAGAATTTTATAATATTGAAATTAATATGTATTCCCATTTTTGACATAGCATAGCACAGTCTGTTCTTGATCTTCAGATACTAATCTATGAAGAATTAAGTCAAATATTACATATAATGATCTTACTTTTTCTTTATAATAAACTTGGAAAGCAGGTATTCTTATCTTTAGTTTATTGAGGATGAAACAAGGCACACAGAGGTGAGTAACTTGAATAGGGTCATACATACTGAGTGTCTGAAGTCAAATCTGAACTCAGGTCTTCTTTATTCCAAGTCTATTGCTTAATAAACGACACCACCTCGCTGCCTCGAATGGCTCATAAGGTCTCTTCCAGCCCCAAACTTATGAACCCAAGAATGTTTTCACATTTTCAAAGTAGTATCCGAACTTAACATACCTCTTTCAATTTGGTCAGAAGGTCTTCAACATGTTTTTGTAGATGGTCATTTGATGTTTTCAAGCCATTCACTTGTTCCTCCATCCTGGAAACCTATACGAACAAAATTTATGCAAGGAAAGGAGTGTCACAAAATTTAAATTACTTCAATTTTATGATTATACTAACAACAACAACAACAAAATCACACATTCTACTTCTCCCTCCCTCATACACATTTGCAAAAAATGTAGTAGTACAACATGGAGAATTTTTTTTTTAAAAAAATGAAATATCAAAAAATAAATCAGTTATAGAGAAATCTTAAAGAAATCTTTTTTGATTTTATAAGCAAAATATTAATATCTTCAATTTTTGGTTTATATTCCTGTTAGAATGTTGTTTTGCTTCAAAACTAAAGAAATATCTCATATAATTTGTACACACAATTCTAAAAATGAAAAGATTTGACCACAGATCCATAAAGAGAGTATTTTTATCCTACTATCTTACCTCTTCTTTTTTGTTTTCAAGATTACATTTAAGTTCCAGGATTTCATTTCCTTTTTCTCTACCAACAGCCAGAAGTTCATCCGTTTTGGTTTTTAGCTCTGTATTCAGCCATGTGTTCTGATTATATAATAATTCCTTTTCTTGTTCCAAACGTTTCTCTCGATACTACAGAAATCACAGGAAATAGTTTTACAGAGGGGGGGAAAAAGATTTAAAAGAGACAAAATAGAGTTGGTATAAAACTAAAGAATATTAGCTATATTTTTGTTTGCTTAAAGTCAGAAGTGCTTCTTGTAGTCTGTAATTTGAATAAAATCTTGCTTCATAGAAAACTGAATAAGACATGCATTGAGGATAACACTTTAAAATGTCACACACTGATTATAATTACAATTTTCTGACAAGTTTTTTTAATAAACTTTAGCTTTTAAAGCCCTATATAATGGTTTAAATCAATCTTTCCAACCTCTTATACTTTTCTTCTCTTGCTACATTTTACAATCCAGCCAAATAGGCTTCTCTATTCCTTATAAGAGGCATCCCATTTCTCATTTCCATGCCTTTGCCATCAACTTATCTTATACCTGGAATGCACCCTTCTGTCTGTATCTGTTTTACAAATTGCTCATCTTAGATAAAAAATAAACATCTAAGTTGAATTTAACAGATCATGACTAATGTCTCAGTCAGCTATGTAACCTTCCCAGTAAAAATGACAGCTCTGGATCCCTATTATTAAAGATTAGAAATACCAAAAAATTCTTATGACAACAGTAAAAAAAAATAGTTCAATTGATTGACTATATTTGAGATTTATTTTCCCAAAGTTTTAATCATGAACCACAATTTGTACATGCTGAGTACCTTAACAGAAACATCAGATGCTTGAAGTTCATCTAATTTTAACTGTAGCTCTCCTTTTGAGGTATTGCTTTCCTTGAGTTTTTCATTTAGGCGCTTAACATCCTCTAAAAGTCAGAACAGGATATTAAAATTATTAAAAGTGCTACAGTATATAAATGCCATGTCTTAGTCATTGCTGTATGTCCCTAACAATTGATACTGTAGCTTTCACATTAAGAGACACTCAACAAAGGTATTGTACATTCAGTACAATAAAATCTAAACAGCAAACAAAAAAATGCCTTTGAGCTTGCTAAATTAGTTATCTAGCTCTTCAATTCAATATTCCATGCTTTACTTGTTTTATAAATTTAACCTTCACTTGAAATGCAATCATTAGCTAATACAAGAAGTAGGAAATGAAGCAAAAATGGGAAAATGCAAATGTATTTTTGCACTTTTGCAACAGTATCCACTGTTTATATGTCTTTCATACACTCTTAAGATTCTGAAGAGATGCCACTGAGCAGCTCATCTAGGGAAACTATGCTCTGGCTCCAGATTAATAGATTAATTTTGTTTCATAACTTCTCTCTTAAAAAGAGCCATAATCTTAAAAAGATACATAAAGTAATAAGGATTAACATCTTTCAAAGCCACCCTTAAGACCAGAAATAATTATACCTTTCTTTATTGCATAGTCTAAAACGTTACGATTGAAAAGAGTGTAATTTAAGATTTCCCCTGTTAATCTTAAAAAGTAATTCAATTTAATAAGAAACAAAAGTTTTAAACATATTTTTCATACCAGTTAAATATTCAAGTTCTTGTGAACGTCTTTCACTGGTTCTGACCAAATCTCTTTTCTCAGCTTCTAATTCCTCCTTTGCTCTTGTAAGTTGACTCTATCCATTAAAATAAGAGTATAAAGTAAAAACAATGTTAACATAAGTAAGTTATTTAGCAAAGTAAAGTCACTATTAACTAGGCACATGAAATTTCAAGCTAAATTCTAGATATACAAAATACATCTTAATTTTGTCTGATTTAAATCAGCCAAAGCTTAAGTCAGGTATCTTTCTTTCAACATAATTCACATTTTCCTAATGTCAATTTTAAAAAGAATTTTGGAAGTTGAATGAATCTATGAAAATTATGCTCAGGGCTTCAGTCAGCACTAGATCTATTTTGCTTCATAATTTTTCTCATTTTAAAAGTGATTATTTTTAAAACAACTCACTGAATACATAAAGTAATAATTAAGAGTAACATTCAGAGTAAATAAATAAGCAACTCTCCCATTGTGATACATGGACAATGTATCTATGCAAATTTTCACAAGAACTCTTGGTAAGAAGAGACCATATTTCGAATAGTTTTTGTTAAAAAAAAAACAAAAACCAAGTGATTAAAAAATTAACTACTGTGGCCATAGTCTAAAATTTTATTTTTATTATTGTTGAGTCACAAGGTTTTAGCATTATGGTGGCTAAGTAATCCATTACTATAAACAGTATAAAGTTCTTTTCAATTATATTCAATGGAAATGCTTATTGGCTTCTCTAATGTTCTGAAAAGTTTTTACTGTGAAATAATCCGATGTGAATACAAACTTTATTTTGTTATTTTTTTTTTTTTGCCAAGAATCAATTGTTGTAAAGAAGAAAAAAGAATATACAACAGAAGCAATCTTACTAACTTGGAATGTGAACCACAAATAATTTGCAAATCATCTTTATGCATATGAACAATGATTATTTTACCTGAATAGCAACATGTCGATCTTGAGCAGTTTCCAATTCTTTGTTTTTCTCAGTCACTGACTTCAATTGTTGATCTGAATATAAAGAATATTAAAAAAATGACACAATACTTAAGCAGAAAAACAAAATCATACAATTTTATATCTCAAAGGGACTTCAGAGAACATGGAATCTGATTCATTCATTTTAAAGTTGAGGAAATTGAAGCCCAAATAAACTCTGACTTGACCAATGATATATATATATTGGTTCAATAGTTTCCTAATTTTACAAATATGATCATCTCCACCTATTCAAAATATATTCTTTTTTTTTTTTTAGTTTTATTTTTTTATTTTTTATTTTTATTTTTTTTTTAAATTTTTTATTTAATAATTACATTATATTGACACTCGTTTCTGTTCCGATTTTTTTCCCCCTCCCTCCCTTCACCCCCTCCCCTAGATGGCAAGCAGTCCTTTATATGTTGGATATGTTGCAGTATATCCTAGATACAATATATGTTTGCAGAACCGAACAGTTCTCTTGTTGCATAGGGAGAATTGGATTCAGAAGGTATAAATAATCCGGGAAGAAAAACAAAAATGCAGATAGTTTACATTCGTTTCCCAGTGTTCTTTCTTTGGGTGTAGCTGCTTTTGTCCGTCATTTATCAATTGAAACTCAGTTAGGTCTCTTTGTCAAAGAAATCCACTTCCATCAAAATATGTCCTCATACAATATCGTTGTCGAAGTGTATAATGATCTCCTGGTTCTGCTCATTTCACTTAGCATCAGTTCATGTAAGTCTCGCCAGTCCTCTCTGTATTCATCCTGCTGGTCATTTCTTACAGAACAATAATATTCCATAACATTCATATACCACAATTTACCCAGCCATTCTCCAATTGATGGGCATCCATTCATTTTCCAGTTTCTAGCCACTACAAACAGGGCTGCTACAAACATTTTGGCACATACAGGTCCCTTTCCCTTCTTTAGTATTTCTTTGGGATATAAGCCCAATAGAAACACTGCTGGATCAAAGGGTATGCACAATTTGATAATTTTTTGGGCATAATCCAGATTGCTCTCCAGAATGGTTGGATTCGTTCACAACTCCACCAACAATGCATTAGTGTCCCAGTTTTCCCGCATCCCCTCCAACATTCATCATTATTTTTTCCTGTCATCTTAGCCAATCTGACAGGTGTGTAGTGGTATCTCAGAGTTGTCTTAATTTGCATTTCTCTGATCAATAATGATTTGGAACACTCTTTCATATGAGTGGTAATAGTTTCAATCTCATCCTCTGAAAATTGTCTATTCATATCCTTTGACCATTTATCAATTGGAGAATGGCTTGATTTCTTATAAATTTGAGTCAGTTCTCTATATATTTTGGAAATGAGGCCTTTATCAGAACCTTTAACTGTGAAAATGTTTTCCCAGTTTGTTGCTTCCCTTCTAATCTTGTTTGTATTAGTTTTATTTGTACAAAGGCTTTTTAATTTGATGTAATCGAAATTTTCTATTCTGTGATCAGTAATGGTCTCTAGTTCATCTTTGGTCACAAATTTCTTTCTCCTCCACAAGTCTGAGAGATAAACTATTCTATGTTCCTCTAATTTATTTATAGTCTCGTTCTTTATGCCGAGGTCATAGACCCATTTTGATCTTATCTTGGTATATGGTGTTAAGTGTGGGTCCATGCCTAATTTCTGCCATACTAATTTCCAATTATCCCAGCAGTTTTTATCAAATAATGAATTCTTTTCCCAGAAGTTAGGGGCTTTGGGTTTGTCAAACACTAGATTGCTATAATTGACTATTCTGTCTTGTGAGCCTAGCCTTTTCCACTGATCCACTAATCTATTTCTTAGCCAATACCAAATGGTTTTGGTGACTGCTGCTTTATAATATAATTTTAGATCAGGTACAGCTAGGCCACCTTCATTTGATTTTTTTTTCATTAATTCCCTTGAGATTCTCGACTTTTTATTGTTCCATATGAATTTTGTTGTTGTTTTTTCTAGATCAATAAAATATTTTCTTGGAAGTCTGATTGGTATAGCACTAAATAAATAGATTAGTTTAGGGAGTATTGTCATCTTTATTATGTTCGCTCGGCCGATCCAAGAGCACTTAATATTTTTCCAATTATTTAAGTCTGACTTTATTTGTGTGGAGACTTTTTTATAATTTTGCTCATATAGTTCCTGACTTTCCTTTGGTAGATAGATTCCCAAATATTTTATGGTATCAACAGTTATTCTGAATGGAATTTCTCTTTGTATCTCTTGCTGTTGGGTTTTGTTGGTGATGTATAAAAATGCTGAGGATTTATGGGGATTTATTTTGTAGCCAGCTACTTTGCTAAAATTATGAATTATTTCCAATAGCTTTTTGGTAGAATCTCTGGGGTTCTCTAGGTATACCATCATATCATCTGCAAAGAGTGATAGTTTGGTTTCCTCATTGCCTACTCTAATTCCTTTTATATCTTTCTCGACTCTTATTGCCGAGGCTAGTGTTTCTAATACGATATTAAATAATAATGGTGATAGTGGGCAACCTTGCTTCACTCCAGATCTTACTGGGAAAGGTTCCAGTTTTTCCCCATTGCATATGATGCTTACTGATGGTTTTAAATATATGCTCCTGACTATTTTAAGGAAAAGTCCATTTATTCCTATGCTCTCAAGTGTTTTTATTAGGAATGGATGTTGGATTTTATCAAATGCTTTTTCTGCATCTATTGAGATGATCATGTGGTTTTTGTTTGTTTGGTTATTGATATAGTCAATTATGCTAATAGTTTTCCTAATATTGAACCAGCCCTGCATTCCTGGTATAAATCCTACTTGGTCATAGTGTATTATCCTGGTGACAATTTTCTGTAATCTTTTTGCTAATATTTTATTTAAGATTTTAGCATCAATATTCATTAGGGAGATTGGTCTATAATTTTCTTTCTCTGTTTTCAGCCTACCTGGTTTAGGTATCAGTACCATATCTGTGTCATAAAAGGAGTTTGGTAGGACTCCTTCAATCCCTATTTTTTCAAATAGTTTATATAACATTGGAGTTAATTGTTCTTTAAATGTTTGGTAGAATTCACATGTAAATCCATCTGGTCCTGGGGATTTTTTCTTAGGGAGTTGATTGATAGTTTGTTCTATTTCTTTTTCTGAGATGGGACTGTTTAGGATATTTACTTCTTCCTCTGTTAGTTTGGGCAAGCTGTATTTTTGGAGGTATTTTTCTATTTCATTTAAGTTGTCGAATTTATTGGCATAAAGTTGGGCAAAGTAACTCCTAATTATTGCTCTAATTTCCTCTTCGTTAGTGGCGAGTTCTCCCTTTTCATTTTTAAGACTAACAATTTGATTTTCCTCTTTCCTTTTTTTAATCAGATTTACTAAGGGTTTGTCTATTTTGTTGGTTTTTTCATAGAACCAACTCTTAGTTTTATTAATCAATTCAATAGTTTTTTTACTTTCAATTTTATTGATCTCACCTTTTACTTTTAGAATTTCAAGTTTAGTGTTTGACTGGGGGTTTTTAATTTGTTCCTTTTCTAGCATTTTTAATTGCAAACCCAATTCATTGACCTTCTCTTTCTCTATTTTATACAAATAGGCCTCTAGAGATATGAAATTTCCCCTTATTACCGCTTTGGCTGCATCCCATACATTTTGGTATGATGTCTCATTATTATCGTTTTCTTGGGTGAAGTTATTAATTATGTCTATGATTTGCTGTTTCACCCAATCATTCTTTAGTATGAGATTATTTAGTTTCCAATTATTTTTTGGTCTACTTCCCCCTGCTTTTTTGTTGAATGTAATTTTCATTGCATCGTGGTCTGAAAAGGATGCATTTACTATTTCTGCCTTACTACATTTGAGTTTGAGGTTTTTATGTCCTAATATATGGTCAATTTTTGTATAGGTTCCATGAACTGCTGAAAAGAAAGTGTATTCCTTTCTGTCTCCAATACATTTTCTCCAGAGATCTATCATATCTAACTTTTCTAGTATTCTATTTACCTCTTTGACTTCTTTCTTATTTATTTTGTGGTTTGATTTATCTAATTCTGAGAGTGCAAGGTTAAGATCTCCCACTATTATAGTTTTACTGTCTATTTCTTCTTGCAGCTCTCTTAGTTTCTCTTTTAAGAATTTAGATGCTACCCCACTTGGTGCATATATGTTTAATATAGATAG
This sequence comes from Antechinus flavipes, assembly GCF_016432865.1. Classification (NCBI taxonomy): domain Eukaryota; kingdom Metazoa; phylum Chordata; class Mammalia; order Dasyuromorphia; family Dasyuridae; genus Antechinus; species Antechinus flavipes. The sequence goes on along the minus strand of NC_067401.1, from coordinate 408,364,257 downwards.
TGCTTCATTATCCATGCTACCCTTTAGCAAGATATAGTGTCCTTCCTTATCTCTTTTAATTAGGTCAATTTTTGCTTTAGCTTGATCTGAGATCAGGATGGCTACCCCTGCTTTTTTGACTTCACCTGAAGCATAGTAGATTTTGCTCCAACCTTTTACCTTTAACCTGCATGTATCTCCCCGCTTCAGGTGTGTTTCCTGTAAACAACATATTGTAGGATTCTGGCTTTTAATCCATTCTGCTAACCGCTTCCTCTTTATGGGGGAGTTTACCCCGTTCACGTTTATGGTTAGAATGACCAATTCTGTATTACTTGCCATCTTGTTAACCCCGGTTTATGCTTTCCTCCCTTCTTTCCCCTTTCCCCCCCTTCCAAGTATTAAGCTTGTGAGCACCCCTTGCTTCTCACAGCCCTCCCTTTTTAGTGTCCCTCCCCCCGCCTTAGAGTTCCTCCCCCTATCTTACCCCTTTCCCTCCCAGTTCCCGTATTCCCTTCCGCTTAGCTTATTCCTTCCCTTTCCACTTTTCCCTTCTCACTTTTCAATGAGATGGGAGAAGTTTCACCATAGATTGAATATGTCTTAAGATTTTTCACTTAAAGCCAATTCTGAAGGCAGTAAGATACCCACTATATTCATCCCCCTCCATTCTTTCTCTCAGATATAATAGGTTTCCTATGCCTCTTCATGAGATGTACTACCCCCACTTTACCCTTTTTCTGGTACAATGTCCTTTCCACATCAATTTCTAGAACAAGGTATACATGTATTCTTTATGCATCTATATAGTCAAAATATAGTTCCCAAGATTAATCTTTACCTTTTTAGATTTCTCTTGAGTTCTATATTTGTAGATCAAACTTTTTGTTAAGTTCTGGTTTTTTCATCAGAAATAGATGAAATTCGCTTACTTCGTTGAATGTCCATCTTCTTCCCTGGAAAAAGATGCTCATTCTCGCTGGGTAAGTTATTTTTGGTTGCATACCAAGTTCCTTAGCCTTTCGGAATATCATATTCCAGGCCCTTCGATCTTTTAATGTGGATGCTGCCAGATCCTGGGTGATCCTTATTGTGGCTCCTTGATACTTGAATTGGGTTTTTCTAGCCGCTTGCAATATTTTTTCTTTCATCTGAGGGTTCTGGCATTTGGCCACTATATTCCTTGGTGTTTTGATTTTAGGATCCCTTTCAGTGGGTGATCGATGAATCCTTTCAATGTTTATTTTTTCCTCTGTTCCTATGACTTCTGGGCAGTTCTCTTTGATAATTTCCTGGAAGACAGTGTCCAGGCTCTTTTTTTCATCATGTTTTTCTGGGAGTCCAATGATTCTCAGATTGTCTCTCCTGGATCTGTTTTCCAGGTCTGTTGTCTTCCCCAGAAGGTATTTCACATTTTTCTCCATTGTTTGATTTTTTTGGATTTGCTTGACTGATTCTTCTTGTCTCCTCGAGTCATTCAATTCCACTTGTTCAATTCTGATTTTCAGTGAAGTATTCTCTTCACTCACTTTTTTAAAATCTTTCCCTAATTGTCCAATTGAGTTCTTTCGTTCTGTGGAATTTTTTTCCATTTCGCCAATTTTGTTTTTTAGAGAGCTGTTTTCTGTTTCCAGTTCACTAATCCTATTTTTCAAGGATTTTACTTCTTTATCCACTCTCTCTTTAACTTTCTCCAGGCTCTTTTGCCAAGCCTCCCTCTCCTTTTCCCAAGCCTCACTCTGCTTTCCCCATTTTTCTTCTAGCTCCCTTGTGAGAGCCTTTTTAATCACTTCTATGAGGTTCATCTGTGCTGAGGAACAGACAATCTCCTCCTTTGGGGATTCACCTGGGGACTGCCTGTTTTTAGTCTCCTCAGGATTTAGAGTCTGCTCTCTATCTGTGTAGAAGCTGTCAAGGGTTAAAGTCCTCTTCAGCTTCTTGCTCATTCTGTCTATTAATCAGAGACAAACTACCAAAGAAAAACAGAAAAAACTGGAGTCTTTCTTTGGGGGGGGGCTGGGTGTGTTATCGAGCTTCCTCTACAGACTGCAGGGGGCAGCAGTGAGGCACTAGCAGGACTGTGCTGCGCCTGCGCTCTGAGATCCCAAAGCGTGCTGAGTCACTGAGGGGGGGAAGGGGGGGCGGCCAGGTCCTGAGAGACTCCAGCTGTTTGGGGTTGTATTCTTCACCCCCCCGTGTTTTTAGCTTCTCTGCTGGGCTGTTGACTTGCTGCCGGAGGAAAGTATCCAAACCTGTAGCGAAGCTCTCCCCGCAGAAACGGCTACGATCACTCCCCACCCCCTCTCCAGTCTGCTCCTGTGCCCTCACTGCCGCTGCCCGCCGCCTGCGCCCGATCTAAAACCGCCCCAGCCCTCCAGTAAAGACAGACCTTTCTTGGCGGATCTCAAGGATGGCTTCTCTTGGTAACTATTTGTGGGTTTTTTTCAGTCAAGCATTGATTCAGAGGCTTGTAATGAAATGGATAGTGAGAGAAAGCGTGGAGCTTATGCAGCTGTGAGCCTCCTCTCCGCCATCTTAACCGGAAGTCCCCAAAATATATTCTTTGTTTTGCACCAGACCTAGCAAAGTAATGAAGAACTCCCCATACCAATATAGATAAGCACCTAAGAAAGTTGCCCGGAATATTGGGAGATTCAGTCACATGTTTTATTAGTGTAAAAGACAGCACTTGAACTCAGATTATCCTGATTGCAAACAGTAATCTTCTATGTAATCAGTGCTGACTCAACAAAATATATATCACATATGAAAGTGTTCGCAATGGCTATATTTGCAAACAAATTAAGAAGACTTGGACATACAGTGACAGTAAAAACTATTTTAAAAATAAGAATATAGGTACAAGGGGAAAAAGACTAAAAATTACTTTTGAATTCATGGATAATTACCATTTGACAGATTTATAATCCCACCTAAAGAAAAAGGTATAACATCACTTTAGTAGAGATAAAATTAAATGATGAATGAGATTTACCCATAGATTTAAATGTTAGAAAGGACCTTAAAAGTTATTTGGAGAGGGTAGATGATATGAAGATACTCATCAAGAAAATGAATGAATGGAAAAAGAAAGCAATTACTAGGTGCCAATCACCATGTAAAGGACTAGAAACACAAATATAAAACCAAAACAATCCTGGGTTTTCAAAAAAACTTTACAATTCTAAAGAAAGAAACTTCACAAACATAGCAGAGTAATGCAAAATAAAACTTTTTAGTCACAGAGATAATGTGTAAAAGAGTAAAAGGGGAAACTGATTGACTTGCCCTTTTCAGAAGCAATGAAAGTGTTAATTTGATGATCATTTTCAAAACAATAAGAGGGCAGAGAATGAGGTTCATATGTACTGGTGGAGATAAATGGTCAAGAAGCATGATTCCATAGGGGCAGTTGGAATTAGTAACTGGAGTTCTGGTTTGGACAGTGGGGGTAGAAATCATATTGTACTTGTTATCAGAATCATGAGATAATTATGTTTAGGATCTATAATCATAAAACATAGCTTAAACATTTTCTCTAGTGTCTGGGAAGACTGATAAAAATACACACACTATTCCTATTTCAAAACTTCACTATTATTTTACCGTTACTGGTCTCTGAGGTGGCAGGTAATATAAACATTTACTGATTGTTTTAAAGTTACTATTCTTCCTATTAATTTAATAGTAACCGAATTTCTATAGCTCTTTTAAAGTTTTCAAGTGTTTTACAGAGTATCTCACTGAACCTTCACAATAACTCCTGGAATCGATGCTATTAATTTCCTTTACAGATGAGGCAAAAGAGTCTGAGAAAGTTAAGTAATTTGCCCCATCATATAGGTGGTATTTGAGGCAAGATTTAAACTCAATTATTCCTCTCTCCACTATATAATTTAGAGGGCTATACATTCTTAGAGATATTAAATAGGACTTAAATGCTATGAAATACTATATACTTGTGCCTGACTAGTAGGGTTTCTAACCAGCTTCCTACCTGTAGTTAAAAAAAGGAAAATGTTGCACTACACTAAAGAATAGTATCAAGAAGAAATAACATTTACTTAAGAATTTAAGGGATGCTAAGAGCATTTTTAATAGCACCAATGGAAATTTAAAACACTTATAATTCAAATAAGCAGAGGAAAGATCTTTGGGTCCTGTGAAGAGGGAAGATAACTTACAGATATAATTTCTGTAGTAGAAGGGACTTCAGAGGTTATTTAATCCAAGCAATTGAACAGGAATCACCTCTACAAAACCCCCCAACTTATACTGAGAACAAAAGGAAAATTCCTATTCTAAATATTCATCCACACAGCTGCTAATCATTTTTTGAAAGCAAAGATCTGATCATATCATATCCCTCTTCCTCTCAACTTTTCAAAAAATTCTAGAAGTTCCCTATGACCTCTATGACTTGACAGATTTTATTATCTTTCTACTTTGGCTGCTTCCTATCTTACCAGTCTTCTTACATACTATTATCCTCCAGATATTTTTTCAGGCTCCACCTCCATGCCTGGAACATTTTCCCTTCTCATTTCTGCTTTTTGGGATTCTTGGTTTTCTTCAAAACTCAGCTGAAGGACTATTTTATATGTGAAGTCTTTCCTGATTCATCTTCCTTAACCCTCTACTGCTAGTATGTACCCTCATGAAATTATCCATTGTTTCATTTACTCAACGTAAATTTCTACATGTCTCTTCTGAGTGTAAGCTCTTCAAGTTTCACTTTTATCTTTGCATCTCTAAATAACAGTGTCACCCTGTAGGATCCAAATAATTACTTACAGATGGACAGTTTTTAATAGGGTTTAAAAATATTGCTTGAGTGAATGGAATGATACTTGACAGAGACAAGGCAGAACTACTCAGTTCCTATTGTGCTTATATTTTCTATGGCAAGGTGACCGCCTTTGGACTAGAAATAATAGAACAAAGGCTAACAGGATATTTACAACCAAGACAGAGGAAAAGATAATAGCAAAGCATCTACTATTCTGACTTAATGAGTTCAAATCTTCAAGCCTGGATTAATTACATTCAAAGAACCAGATTGTTGCAAAGCCATTTTTGGTGATCTTTAAAAAATTGTAGAAAAAATAATAGAAGAAATACCACCAGGAATGTTTATGGAAAAATGGTTTCCTGATTTTTCAAAAGAGATGAAAATAGACCCTTCAAACTACAAGCCAGAAGACTTAATTTTATTAACTGATAAAATTCCAAATAGTATCAAGGATAATTTGGCAATATATTGAAGGAGAAAAAGGCAGTATGGACTGTTCAAGAAACAGTCATGTTATATTAGCTTAAAATCCTCTTTTGATAGATTAAGGTTACTAATTAAGAAAATTATTATGACAATATCTGGATTTCAGAAACAAACAAGTCTTTCAGGGTATTCTTGTATACAAAATGGAGAACCATAAATTGAATGACAACAGAACTATATATAAATTCAAAAAAATGGTCCCCAAAATTAGTGATTAATGGATCAAAGTCACCTTGAAGAAAAATCTCCCGGAATGCCATAGCACTGTGTCATTGACCCGATTATAGTGAATATATTTTATCAATGAATGGAAAGATTCCATAGATAATACAAATTTTACAGGAACAAATATAAAATATGTTAGGTCCCAGAATCAGAGGCCAAAAAAATCATTTGACAAACTAGAATGATGAGCTGCATCTGAGATTTAATTTAATAAGGATAACAAGGCTCATAAGATAACTCTCATCATCCACAAAATTCACTTTCACGGGCTCTGTACTTTTGCTTTTATTCATTCCCTAAAGCTAAAATGCCCTTCCTTCCTCCTCTTCTTTACCTGAAGTGGCAGACATTCTTTAAAGGCTAACTCAAATGCCATTTCCCAAAAAGTGTTCCCTGATCTCCAAAGTTGGGAATAACTTCCTTCTTATGTGGGACTTTTTAAATGTCTCTAATGCATCAATCTTGAAACTGTATATGAGAATGTATATAGTGCTGCTCTACAGATTATAAGTTTCTCTAATACAGGGGCAATGTTTTTCATAAATTTTTTTCCTTTCCTATTACTCTGTGTATTGAATATGTGCTTATTATATGTACTGATATAATTCTGATATTTTAAATCTTATAATCATAAAAGAAATCTTAGCAGTCATCTAGTCCAGTCTTTATCCAAATTGTGAATCCTAACTGCAACAACTGGTTATTTAGTGTCTACTTTAAAACTTCCAATGATACCAGATCTATAGATTCCATAAGCAAGCCATTTTATTTGTGGACAGCTCTGTTTCCTGTATATTCTCAAAAATTAATCAATTAAGAAGTCAGATTTTTATTATAATGATAAAAGTTTTCTAATAAGGGTAAATAGCAAGAATCAAGCTGATAATTTTTTCATGCCCTTAAACTAATCAATAAAGTTGTACACAGCAAAATTAATAGTTTTTCATTAAGAACACAACACAAAGAATTAAATGGCTTTTTCTGTGATAAGATTTAAAATTCATACATTATTTTTTATTCTCACCATGATTTCCCAGATAATCACATGCTCTTTTGTCATTTAATCTCTCAATATTTGACATACAACACAAAAAATTTTTTTCCTATTTTTATTTATGCTTATTTTACCTAAAGATAAATAAAATAGGTTGGAAATCACATAGAAGCAATAACTGGATCAAAAGCTGAATATCTATAACATATACATAATGCAGTTTCTCAGAAGCTTTAGAAGACTTCAACACACCTCCAAATATTCTTATGCATAAAATCGTGTAATTAAAAAAAATACTTACTAAGTTTTTCCAGTTCTTGACGCAATATTTGGCATTCTCGGCTTTCATTTACAAGTCTCTCTTGAGACTGGGACAGCCGCTTCTCTACCTCAAAGTATTGTTGCTCTGGGAAAAGAACATCACAATTTGTTTACACTCTGTTCATGTAAATGTAAAAATGTAAAATATTTTAATAGTAAATCTTTATGTTCTGAGACTGTGAAGGAAGAAATGTAAAGTAGAGAATTTGAATAAACATGAATGAAATCAGAGAGCTGGGATGAATTAGCTGAGAGTTGAAGAAATGAGGTCCAAAAAATTTAAGGGGCTTAGAGATATCTAGTGTCAGAGCCAGGAACTGAATACCCAAGTCAGACTTCTAGTACAGTGTTTTTTAAACTACCCCCAGATAATTTACATTTTAAATCTTTGAAAAGGTCCTTTTAATGACTTTAAATAGCATCAAATTGAAAAAGAAATGAATCCTTGAGAGCCACTTAGAAAATCACAGATCAATACTATTAATGTATTCTATTTTTACTTCCTTTGTTAAACATTTCTCAATTATATTTTAATCGGGCATAAAATAATAATTTGACATCTCTGTATTAAAGGATTAGCCACTTATATCTCATCTTGGTGTAGAGTTGATTCTGGATTTTTATAAGCCAAGCCCTTGGAGATGGGTACACAGTAGGCACTTAAATACTTGTTGAATAAAAAAACCTTCAGAAGGAAGGAGGGCAGGTTAAAAACATATTATGTCATCTAAGGACCAAACTAGGTTTGTGCTCTGCACAAAGTTGATACTTAAGGAATACTATTCTTAAAGAAGAATGAATTGATTCAATTAAATTTTGATCAATATATGGTCAGAGTTACACTTTAAGAACATCCAGCATTTATATAGAGCATATATTAGAGAAGAAATGTGTGGGTGGTGGTGGTATAATTGAAGGAGGAGAAATAAGAACTTATTCCAATATTTCAGGGAAGAGGTAATAAAGGCCTCAACTGGGTAGAGACAATGTGTAATGTATAGGCTAGCTTTCTAGAGGTCCTTCAGACAGGCCTTAGTCTCAGCAAGATAGACACCAGGAGAATGGTCAAGAATAGAGTGTAGATTCTTTATTCTGGATCAGTCTTGATCTTAGTGCAGGAGGCATGAGAGCTACCATGGGAAGCTGGTCAAAGAATATCTATCTTCCAATTCTTCTTAGCCTTTATATATCTTATTGCAATTACATCATTACAGCATACTGATTATGTGTGAACTAGAGAACCATTACATCATCATGCTAAGTACTAAGTATATATGTGAACTACAGAACTATTATCTCATCAATTGCACTGAGTTAACACCTTGTTTCAATTATACTTCTCCAGAGTTCCAGATCTCTAAAACAATGGGAGTAGAGAGAAATCTAGGGATGAATATGAAGTAAAAAAGGTCACTTAATATACAATACCAGAAAATGGAAATGCAAGAATTAGGTGGCAAAATGGTTTAAGATACAGATTCTTAACCTGGGATCTACAGACTGCCAAGGGAGATGAGTTGTAAAATTAGGTGGGGAAAAAAATTTCACTAAAATACCACATTTTCACTAAGACTATTTTTCAACAGAAAGTTATTAAAAAAAAAAAAAAATCATGAGGGATCCCTAACACAAAAAGTAGCACTGCTAATCCAAATGAATTAGGTCTTTTGCCAGAGGAGGATTTATTATTTTTGTTGATTTGAGTCTTTTTGTATTACTTCAGAATTAACTCTCTATCTCAAAACCCCTGAACATTTTAGGACCTATCAAGATTCCTTTCCCCCGGTTTCTGATAACAATGAGGTGGCTCTTCACCTTGCCAAAGTCAAGGTCTCTACATATGTTTGATCCCTTCCCCTCTCCTGTCTTCACCAAAAGATAAGCAACCTCATTTTTAAAATCTTCTACTACTACCTATAGTGGTACTTCCCTCCTTCCTTTAGACCAGCTAGATATCCAAGTAATCAATGTCCTGAAATACAAAACAAACAAACAAAAACCCTATTACCCTTAAGCTATTTCCCTCTATCTCCTCTCCCCTTTTGAGCCAAATGTCTAGAAAAAGCTACCAGTATTTCTCTTACTCCTCAATCCTTTGCAATCTGGCTTCTGGCCTTATTAGGCAAATGACTTTGCTCACTCCAAAATTATCAATGAGGTCTTTATTGTCATATCTGACACTCTTGTCTTCATCCTTTTTGACCTGCTTCATTTCACACTATGGAGCACCTTTCTCTTTCTGGATACTCTCTCCTTGTGACACTCTTATGGTTCTCTTAACTGTCTGACTTTCCCCTTACATTGTCTTTTTATTTTTTTTATCCATATCACTTCCCCCTAAACATAGGTATCACTTAAAGTTCTTCCCTTCCCTCATTCTGCGAACTCTTCAGCACCCATGGATTTTAATTACTACACATGACTTCCAGATCTATAAATCTAGCTCCTGTAACCCCCCTGAACTTCAATGCACGATCACCAAATACTTAATGAAAAGAAAGGGGGAAGGGGCACAGGTAACCCTAGAAAATTTGCCCAGAGGAAACCTGCTAAAAATATCTGGTGTGGTTCTCCATTTTCCCTATGGAATTTCTGACCTCCCTCCCTGACTTATCAGGGAGGGCCTGACCAACCTGTGTTCTACTTGAAGCAAGGATACTTACAGCAAGGTGTTTACTTAGTGTGATTGATGATATAATGGTTCTCTGGTTCACATATACTTAATGTGATATATTGAGTCAGACTAAGTACTTAAAGGCTGAGAGGACTGGAGAGGAGAGCTCAAGCTGCATCTCAGACTCAGACTTAAGTCTGACACAGAAGGACACAGGGGAGACATAGAAGAGGGAGACAGAAACAGAAATTCTCCTGATGGCTCTCCTGCTTTCATCACTCCTCCACCTAAGACAAAGGCTGTCCAGAAATCCTCCAGAGAGCTAGTTTGGACATTATACTATCTACCACATACATCTCAAACTCTATTTTCCTTCAAACTCTTCTATCTTCCAAACTTCTCTATACTGCTGAAGACATGACCATTCTTCTAGTCGTCCCACATTTGTAACATTGGCACCATCTCAGACTCCCAAATCTCTCTCTCCCTGTCCAATCAGCTGCAAAATCCTGCCATTCCTATCTCCATACTTTTCCCATTGGATCCCTTCTCTTAGCCACCTTAGTTCAAGATCTCTTTACTACATTTTTGATAACAGCCATTGGTCTCCATGCTTAATCTTTTTCTATTGCTGCCAAAGGAATTTACCTTAAGGACAGTTCTGACTGCAACACTCCTCTATTGAATAAATGCCCTATCTGCTTCCAGTATAAAATATAAGCTTCACTTTGTCTTTAAAGCTCTTTACAATCTAGGCCCAACTTCTCTTTGCAGGTTCTTGGATCTCACTCCCACCTTCAGCCAAAGGGGCCGCCTTCTTGTCTGAGACAGTTCAAGTATCATTTTCTACATGAAGTCTTTCTCAACTTCTAGCACCCTTTCCTAAAAGGTTTTGTATTTATTCTCTTTATATATTTTTTCTTTTTAAATTTTAAAGCTTCAAGATGCTCTCACGTTTTGGGGGTGCTAGGGATTTTCCCCTTAGATGGACCGCAAGCTCCAGTTGCTTCGTTCTTTGAATCAGCATCCTCATTATTACAGATGCTTCAGTGCTGCCCCTTGCTGCGTACTCTTTTTGGAACAGGGCCACCAGTTTACCTCAATGTGGTGTGAAAACCCGAATTCAAATCCCAGCTTTGCTGCTCACGTAACGCAGAAGGCAGAGACACAGGCCTCGGTCTTCTCATTTGCCAAATGCACGGGGTCGTATGTGTGGTCCTCATGATTTCATTGATATTTGGGTGCCCCTCCAAGAGGTGCAGGTTGGCAGGGGGAGGATCCCGGGACCCGGACCACGCTGGCTGCAAAGCGTGGACGCTCGCGTCTGAGGCCCCTAATGGAAGTGGCCTTTCCGTGACGCCGAGTGCCGCGGCACCCCACTCAAGGCCCGGAGAAGGGAGGGGAGAGAAAGCACTCCCCAAAAGGGGTCACTCGGAGAATTCGGGGGGCCTACTCACCGCTTTCCACCTTGAACTTTTCGTGTCGCCCCTTCAGGCAGTCGATTTCGCTCTGCTGGTCCGCCAGGAACTTCTCCAATTTGGCCTGGACGGGCTTGGGCAGTTTGGTCAGCTCCTGCCGCTCCAGGACCTGCTGCAGCACCGCCGCCATGTTGCCAATATCCAGATCTCCAGGCGAAGGAGCCGAGTTGGGGACCGAGGGCAAGGATAGGGAAGCCGAGGCTGGGGCCTGCGCCAGCGACGGCCCGGAGGCCGAATCCTCCCGTGCTACGCTTACGCGCGCACCCGACTCCCTGATGCTAGCTCGGCGGGACCCTAGGAAGCCAAGAACAGGCTAAAGAGAAATCCTCGACTCCCCGCCCCGGGGAAGCGCGCGCACGACCCACACCCCTCCTCCCGCGCAGCGAGCGCTCAGATAAAACTCCTTCGAGCACCCTGGGAAACCGAGTCTAGAGGCAGGCTTAGATTCCCGGATGCGCGCGCACTCCGCCAGCGGCTTCCCCACCCCCACCCCGCCTCCTTCACAGTCTGCGCGCAGAACGCCGGGAAATGTAGTGGTCTTCTTCCTCATCCGTCCTCGCACCAACTTTCCCTCTTACCCTCCACCTCCGGCACACTCCTGGAACCAATCCCCTTCTCTTACCCTCGGCTTCACTTCTCCCTCTTTCTCTCCCACCCTCCGGTGTGTGAAAACGATTTGTGAGCGGGGCGGGGTTGGGTGGAGCAGTACTACTTACTAGTCAACCCGCGTCCCGCCCCAAGGAGCCGAGAGCCCTTTTCACTGAGGCTTCGGGACGTCATGGGTCGTCGTCTTCGGGTACTCCTAGTCAGAGAGCCACTAGAGGGCATCAGTCCCGGAGGGGCGGAGCGAAGCGGGGCGGGCTGGTGCCGCTACCGCCACACTCTTTATGGCCGTCCGGAAGGGGGCGGGAAGGAATAGCGGTCGTCTCTCCTGCAGTAGTGAGGAAGATTGGGATAAAGGGCGGGGCTCCGTTTTCCTAAGTCAGTTAGAAGGCACCGCAGACACGCGTCATCGGGTGGCGCCAGCTACTCACTTCTCTTCTCCCCTCCCTTCCCCTCCCCTCCCCCTGCCGGGAAAGGAGGTCGGAGGCCGGAGGCCAGAGGCGAGGGGGGCGGTGTCTCCTTTCTGTACACGCGACACTAAGCGACTCAGGGGGAAAGCTGGGGCTGCTGAGGCGTTAGCTACAGCCTCGTCTATCGCCGCCCCCGGGGCCCGTGGGCGCACCCATCACCCCCACATGTGAGTCAGCTCGTGGCCGGGTCGAGGAGGGAACCCAGGCCCAAGGGACAAGGGGAGACTGCCCGGAATTGGGCTGTCAGCCCTGACTATGGAAGGCAGGGGCTGAAGGGCGAGAGTGCGACATCTGCACGGGCCACGCGGCGGGGTTGGCGTGGTGGTGGGGGCGGCCGAGAAGGCGGGAAAGGGAGTATCCCGACTCCTAATTTGTGCAGATAAAGAAACTGAGTCTTTTGGCAGGTAGAGGAGGAGCTGTTGGGAGCAGATTGAGCCACAGCTTGTTATTAGTGGAGTCTGGGACTGCACCGGGAAACAAGGGTTCCTTTGGGGTGAGCTCTCCGACACCCCGATTTTCATTAAAAAGAAGCAAGGAGTGGTTTGAACCATAGTAAAGTCTTGACACTTTGTTCTGGAGAGCTAAGACGAACCTTGAAGAGTATCCTACTCCGTCACAGAAAATAACCAGAAAATAACGTAGAGAGATGAAATAAAATTCAGCTTGGAAGGTTGTCACTCATGCAGGATCCTGGTGACTGAAATGTTCTTGGTGGTTCTGGGGACCCTTGCAACTCAGTTAAGCATTTTTCAGCACCTGACCTGTGAAATCCTGTCCTGGCTATTGGGGGCATGCTCCCCGACTTCAGGAAGCTTGCAGTGTAGGAGGATGAGACACAGCCAGTGAGACGTATTCTTAGAGCACCAAACTGTACCAAAAAAAACGCAGAACTTATCCCAGTGTCTGCTAAGTATGTATTAAGTGCTTAAACATGCTTTACCAAGTGTTCTATGAAGGGAAACGTGGGGCATGAGGTAATGATTTCTCAGTTTATCCTTTTTGTATTTTCTTGTTTACATATCTCAAAAAATAAATTATGAACTCTTTGAGAGTGGGGCTGCCTTACACTTTCTTTGTATCTTCACTTAACACTGTTCCTGGTACATAATAGGAGCTTAATAAATGCTGGTTGAATTGTTGGCAGAATGAATGGTGATATTTTCATCAGGTTTTAAAGAATAGTAATTCTGCAAATCCTGGAGGAGAAAAAAAATAGAAAACAAAGGTAAGGAAGATAAAGGTAACAAAGATACCTGATATGATCACACCTTCCTTCCCACTTTTGGGACTGGAACACTTTCTTGCTGATCCTTGTACACAAATCAACCTTGGCATTTTCACTGTTCCCCATACTATTTTCTCTCATCTGTCTCCTGGCCTCCTTCAGGTATTAACTTTATGCAAATCCTAGTTAAAATCCTACTTTGTAGTTAATTTCTTTAGGTTTATTTCCTCCCAATTTTTTTTTTTTTTTTTTTTTTTTTTTTTTTTTAGCGTAGCCAGAATTGTTTTCGTGTTAAATCTGATCAAAATTCTTTTGAAAAATTCTCCTTGCTCAAAAATCTTGAGTGGCTCCCTAGTACTTAAAGCCTTTCCCATTCTCCCATAATTCTAGTGCTTTTTGTCTGCTCGTTTACCCTATATGTAGCATGTTTCTATAATTTTCTCCAGTAGAGGGTGAACTTTTACCCTATATGTAGCATGTTTCTATATTTTCTCCAGTAGAGCTTGACCTTTTTTTTTTTTTTTTTCTGAGGCAATTGGCTTTAAGTGATTTGCCCAGGGTCACACTGCTAGGAAGTGTTAAGTGTCTGAGGTCAAATTTGAACTCAGGTTCTCCTGATTTGAGGGCTGGGGCCCTAATCATTGCGCCACCTAGCTGCCCTGAGGGTGCCAGCTAGCGGCCTTTGAGAACAGGGTCTGTTTTTATATATCCAGCACTTAGAAAATTGCCTGGAACGTAACAGGTGCTTAATATTTATTGATCAACTAACAATTTTTGTGGTATGGTAACATTTAAAAATTATAAATTGAATTCATTCCTTAGATTTTGAAATTGATCAGGAATTTTTAAATGATCTGTGGATAATAGAAGGGTAATGGTGGTAATAGCTGACAGGGGTCCTCAAACAACGGCCAAATGCGGCAGCTGAGGAGATTTCTCCCCCTCACCCAGGGCTATGAAGTTTATTTAAATGCCCACAAAACAAAGATTTTGTTTTTACTATAGTCCAGCCCTCTAACAGTCTGAGGGATAATGAACTCACCCCCTATTTAAAAAGTTTGAAGACCCCTGATAGAGCTTACTATGTGTCAGGCACTATGCTAAGAGCTTTACAAATACTTCCTTTGACCTTCACAACAACCCTGGAAGGTAGACTTAACTGCATTTTACAAATGAGGAAATTGAACTAAATAGATTGGCTTGTCTAGGGTCTCACTTCTAGGAAATGTCTTAGGCTATATTTGAACTCAGGACTTTGTGACTCCAAACATGCTTTATTCATTGTGCCCCTTCAATTCTCTTAAGGTCATTCAGGTCTGAAGGGTAGGCAGTTTGAAATGTCTAACAGGTAGATGATGTGGGATAGAAAACAGAATTAATACAGGGATCAATCTACAAACATTAAAATATGTTATCTATTTCAGAGGTTTTTAAAACTGGTAACTTTCTGGTCTCAAGGCTTCTTTACATTCTTAAACATTATTGCACTTGTGTTTGAGTAATAACTGACATTTATTATATGAGAAATTGAAATTGATAAATTTTTAAGATATATGTTAACTAACTTGAAAATAATAAACCCATTCCATGTTAACAAGCATACATCTATCTCATTAGTATGCAAATTTGCTTTTGTCCAATAAATGATAAAATTATATAGTTAAGAATTGTTTTCAAATAAAATTTTATGATTTATCTGCAAATGTTTGATTTGTATGCTTATATATCTACATACCCAGAATTGTGTAAAAATTTCTTGGATGAAAAGGGGTCATGCATGTAAAAAGTTTAAGAAGCTTTGTTCTATGATCCCATGATGATTGAATATGATATGTATTGTGCCTTAGCACTTCTGACTCCCAAAGTCTTCCAAAGTATTGGAGTTCAGTGTTGGTCAATAATATAGCAGGATGTCCCCTCCTCCCCAAAATGTGATGCTTTATTAGGCTGCATTAAAGAGAGGTATTTCTTCCAGGAATAAGAAGTGATGATTCTTCTGTGCTTTGCCCTGTTCAGTGTGATCTGAAATGTTATGTTTACTTTGGGGCACAGTGGTTTAAGAAGAATATTGATAAGGGGAGAAAAAAATGAAATTTATAATTTTTGCTTACTCCAGGTTTTATACAATAAGCATTTTCATTGTCTTCTATATGCTATTTAGTCCAATTAAACTAGCCTTCAAAAAATTAAAATTAATTTTAAATTAAAATAAAATTAAACTAGTTACATCCTGAAATGTATTCCCTCCTACCCTCTGCCTCTTAGAATTCTTGTTTACTTCAGATCTTAACTCAGATATGACCTCCTCCTGTATCATGATGCTTTTGCCAATCTCACTTATCTGTTAGTTTCTCCACTCTCCTTCTTCCCATTATCTTTTATTTATTTTGTATATACTTGTAATGTGTCGATGTAAAGTCTTTTGAGATCAGGTAATGTATATATTTTGTCTTCATAGGTGCTTAATAAATTTTTGATGATTGTTTGCAGGGTATTATGCTAGCTTTTGTAGTTAGAAAAGCAAAAAATGAAATAGGTTCTGATCTCAGGCTGTTTTTAGTCTTTTGAAGACATTATTTCTTCCTAAAACAATAGGCCCATCTTTTTTTTTTTTTTTTTTTTAATACCAGTGTGCCTTCATAGTATTTATTTTTATTTATTCTATCTACTCTTATTTGTAGAACTTTAACATTAAAAGTAATATTGATGTACTTTGAATAATGGGAAGAAGCTACATAGTAGAAGAGGCTGTTGGACGATACCTTTTAAACTTCAACAACCAAGAAAAGGCATTTGTCTCTGGTCTTTTGATAGGACAGGTATGTATATTTTAGGTATGTATATATAATTTTTGGATAGGATAAGTATGTATCTTTTAGGTAAGTATATTTTAGTCTTAAATTCATTAACAGAACTTAGCTATTGGGGTTAAAAATATGATATAACATTGAATATTCAGAATCTTAGTGCTTGCTTTTAGGCAGAATGATCCCTTTATATTCTCTTTACTGTTTCAGCCTTTCCTCATACTTCTACTAGTACATTAGCTCCCTTTCCACTCCTATTTTAAGGGATGGTTTCTGTTTAAGTGGAAAAATAGTTTTGTAGATTGTTGTATCATGTGAATTTATAGGAATCAAGGGGTATGGTTCATTAATTGCTTCTAAAATCTGTCCTGTTCCTCTTAATATTTTTTTTTAATTTTGTTTTTCATATTCACTCATCTTACCTTCATTTTCATTCTTTCTTAGTTATCTTTTCCCTTGCTTTTTAACTCCTAACATTTTTTTTCTTTCCTTTGTGGACAAATTCTTATACTTTAATGTGATTGTAAGAGCACTGGACTTGGAGCCAGGATAAACCTGGCCTTGAATTACAACTATGATTTTGACTATCTTGGTCATTCTGGGAAAATCATTGTTTCCTCTGATATTCATTTTCCTCTTCCGTAAAAATGGGACGAATACTGCTTAAAATGCCTGATTTGTAAAACTACCAAATAGAAAGTGCTGTATAAACATCAAAGAAATACAGAAACATACATATTTTCCTTCCATTTCTTTCACCAGAAATTGGGATGCAATTAGGGAGCAGGGAAAGAAACATAGGGAATGACATCTGGTTTAATGTGGATGTCTGAGAAAACGGGGGAAAATGGGTCAAACTTAAGAGACTTTTTATTAATTTAGAAGAGAATCCTTTTCCAAAGCTTTTCTTAGAAATGAACGAAATAGAGCAAAATAAACACCATTCTATATACTATATATTTTTTAGTTTTAACTCAAATTTTATCGCTTCTCCAAAGCATTTTTAATATTGCTTACTCTTATTACCTCCCTTTGAAAAACCATGGATCTATAATATAGTAAAAGTTAGAAAGAATAGCAAATTAGAAACGCTAGAAAATTGTAAGACTGAGATAAAAGCTATTGCTTTTGGTCCAACTTTTTCAGTGTTTATTTGATATCTACATGAATCAGAATAAGGACTATAGAACAGAATGTCTGTTCTCTCTCCCCTTCCTCCCCCCCCCCCCCCCAATTACATTCTTTGAAGTTTAGGACTATGTTGCTTATTTTTAGCCTATTTGATTAAATATGCTCTTTTCAAATTTTTCCTTTCTCTCTTGCAAATCTTGACAAAGGCAAAGAGTCTAGCTGAATACTCTGTCTCTTTCTTCTGACTCTGAGTTGTCTTACTGTTTTCTTCTTAAGATGTTTTGTTTGGGTCCAACATTTTTCACTATTATACCTTTCCTTGTTGAGATTTACCTGACCTGAAATTCCTTAACTCAGGATTAATTTTTTTTTTCCCCAAAGTGATAAGGAGCCATTGTGTACCAATGAAAAAAGGTCCCTCAACCAAGACTTTATTCTTCTATACCTGTTGGTCCAAGAATTTGTATACTTTAGCAGTTAATCAGTTTTAACATTAAACAGTTTTTCCTTCTTATCCTCTGATTGAGACAATTCAAATTCAGATTTTTCCATTAGATCTAGGAAGAAGTTTTTTGAGGGTAGTTTAAGATTTTTTCTTTATAGAATTTTTTGGATTAAATAGGTTTAAATTATCAATGCATTTTTCAAATATTACTATATACCATTGATATTTGATTATAATATTATCATGATCATATATATTTAGGATTTTGTAGGCTAAGTCTCTCAAAAAATATGTTTGTGATTAAGAAACTATAGCAAGCAGGAAAGCTTTGAAAAATACTTTAACAATTACAGCTGTCCAAAAATGGGACATAGCAGATTTCCCCTCATTGGACTTTTCCCCAAGACTTGGTGATAAGATCTCCAATAAGCAGTCCAGGGCATTCAAGTTGGATTAGATGATTTCTGAGTCCCCTTTCTAGATATCAGTATGTAAGTCTAGTAGCAGAAAACCTTATAGACTGAAGCTTTTAAAATTCATTTTTATTATTATGAACTGACAAAGTTGGAAAAAATAGAAAAAAATTTCTACAAAACACTGTGAATGTATTTGTTTAATTTGAGTTTTTGAAAAAATAATATATCATGTTTGGCACAGTACATGGAGTTCCACCCTGCTTTTATGTTGCTTTCTAAATTTGCTGTTGTTTTCTTTGTGTTACTTGTCTCATCATCGTTGGTTTATAGCATCATGATCATTGGATCACATATTTATAGATGACCGTCATACAAGACTTCCTGGGTTTCTTTGAAACCATCCTTTTTGTCATTTGTTTTTCATTAATTTACATTATATTCACATACCATAATTTGTTCAGCCATTCCTTTATTGAGTATTCTTTTTTCTTTACTATAGTCAAAAAGTGTTATGAGGCTGAGGCATTAAAAATATATCATTGTATGTGGTAACTAATTTGAAAAATTAGAAATTTGTTTCACCATAAGTTTAGTTACAAAATGAATAAATCAATTAGTTGGTACATTCATATTGTTTTCTTTATATGTGCCATATCTGTATTCTTTAATTATATATCACTGATAGTTTTCATTTTATTTTTGTAATATTTTTTATTAAGTGATCAAGCAAACCAGCACAAACATTTCAACAGACAAAAAAAAGTAAAGAGGATTGTATTTAAACCATTAGCTTTTATAATGTAGTTTGTTTTAGAAAAGTATGCATTAAATTTAAGAAAGTAGAAATAATTAGCATTTGTGTTTTATTTTTTAAGTGTTCCTCACAAAGGGATTATGTAGTTCTTGCCACTAGAACACCACCGAGAGAAGAGCAGAATGAAGATACAAGATCTTCTCAATCACATTTGGATGACTTAGATGAAGAATGGATTACAGCACATGCCAATCAGGTTGTGCTATTTTATAATATACATCAATATTATATAATACACACACACACACATATGTTTATATTCTATATATGCAGTCATAGAATATAAATACAAAACAAACATTTTCTTTTGATTAATGACAAAGCTGAGGTGAAATTTTGTATTTGTTACCAACTTTCAGCACATATAATTAATGATAATATTTTTTATTCTGATTTATTTGCATGTTTATTATTTGCATCTACTTTATTCTTAGTCCAGCTTCATTTTTCCCCCATGAACTGTTTTTAAAATATTTTCTTTGCCCAGCTGTAGTGTGCTTAGTCTGTACAAACTTACCCTAACATGGATAAATAATCATCACCTGATGACCAGCTTACTGGTGAAGAGTCTCTTCACATTTATTTAGGCTGTACTTTAGAAAGTAAATAAAAATTTTGGTGGAATGGTACTTGAAGCCTTTCCATTAAAGTTAGACTACTAGAGCTGCCATTTCATTGTCATAGTCTTCTCGAATCCAGGGTCATCTGTATGCCATGATAAGAAATGAGAGTAGAATTTTTGTGGAGGATATAGGAACACTGGCATAAGAAAAATTTAGTTAAGATGGTAAATTTGCTCTATAAAAGCTGTATACTATATTCCAAATCCAAATGGAATAATCAGATTATATTTGCAAAAGGCATGTGTTAGTATGGATTTGTAATTAGCAATGCTAGCAAAATTTGGAAGTGCTTAAGATGCATTGAAATTTAATGTGGAAAATTTGTAAATGTTCATTACATTATTTCTTAGTGTAAAGCAAAATTTGTTGTGTATACTTAATGTATATATTTGTTTTGTTTCAAAATAGTTCATTCTAAGGTGGTTTCAATTACAAGAGGTCCTCTGTCATGAATATCACAAATAGAATACTTAGAGGACAGTAAACTCAGTGGCTTCAGCACACGTGGCTAATCTAAATTTCTTGATACCAGTATCAGTTTTCTGTAACATTTTGGACAATGCTTTAAAATAGTAGCTACTTGCTACACCCAAAGAAAGAACACAGAGAAATGAATATAAACTGCTTGCATTTTTGTTTTTCTTCCCGGGTTATTTCTTCCTTTTGAATCCAATTATCCCTATGCAACAAGAGAACTGTTCGGTTCTGCACACATATATTGTATCTAGGATATACTGCGATCTATTTAACATGTATAGGACTGCTTGCCATCTGAGGGAGGAGGTGGAAGGAGGGAGAGGAAAAATTGGAACAGAAGTGAGTGCAAGGGATAATGTTGTAAAAAATTACCCTGACATGGGTTCTGTCAATAAAAAGTTATTTAAAAAAAAAATAATAAAATAAAATAAAATAGTAGCTGCTCAATAAATAGTTATTATTTAATGGATGGAAGAATGAACACTATACCAAATAAGAAGGAAAGCTGACTATAACTAAAAAAAGTCATTATGCTAATTGATATTTTAACTGATTTTTTTTAACCAAGGTATCTAGAATGCTACCAGGAGGTTTATTGGTTCTTGGAATATTTATTATTACTACTCCAGATCTTGGGAAAGATGTTCAGACAGCCCTTCGCAGGGTAGGTACCAGCATTTAAATATTTCTCAGTATGATTTGAATGTGTATTGTTTTAATTAGATATAATTTTATCTGAAGATTATTGGTTGTATTATTTAAATAATGCTCACAAAATTTTATGGAGTTGGGTTATATTTAAACATTTATATTTTCAAATCTAGTTGCAGATTGTTGCAATAAAAATCTGTATTGAAAAGAAACTGAAGCTCAAAGTTCTGAGCATGATCATTTGTTAACAAACTAGCACTTGCTAATAAATAAGATTCCTAAAAGCTCTCAGTGGCCAATTTTGCATTAGAACATACAGAGCAGGCTTTTAAACAGTAGATAAAAGTGTAGGGTGGGCTTTTTGGCATAATTATACTGCCTTGCTTACAAAAGGTTGTTTCTAGGTCCATGATAAGAGGGAACACAAAATTCGTCAACATCTTCTGTAAAATGTAGAAAGTCCTGTATCAGTGACCACATACACTAGAGTGATTCGGTGATAGGCTTGTAGCCAAGACAGAACATTTTAGGAGCATGTTTAAATCAATGAATCTGGGCTGAAACCCAGAGAAATGGACAAAATAAACTCTCATAAAGAAGTCAAACTTCTTGTTAACTCTAATACTAAGTAGTCAAACTGTCCTTTCAATAAAACTAATTTCTAAGTAGTGCTATCAGTGATTAGGTACTATATTCTTAATCAATAATTAATAAGTAAAACACAATACCAGTTTTCAACTTCATGAGGTTGAATTTAAATAACTGCCTATTATGTGCGGGATTCTTTTGTCAGACTATGGGGATATAAAACCAAAATAGTCCTTGCTTTCAGGGTGCTTATCCTCTATGTATGGTGGTGATCAGCATATATGCAATTAAGTTAAAAAAAGATAGGAGAGTCCACTAATAATAGTTGAGAAGTTAAGGGAAGACTTTACTGAGGCCGTGACAGGTACCATACTGAACTTTGAAATAAGGTCAGACTGCAAGTACAGAAGGAATCATTCTAGGCATGAGAGAAATGCTTGACAGGGACCCGCATTTGAAAACTGGAAAGCTGAGGTTGGAGAGTGACTTATAAGTCACTTTGGCTAGTACCTAGAGTGAATGAAGTAGAGGAACACAAAAAAGAGAGGGAAAGGTAGATTCATTTCAATTTGTAGAGGGCCTTCAATTCCAAGTTAAGGGATTTTCTCTTTGAATTACCAAATATCATTTAGCAGTACACATGTGCTAGACTTCCCAGAACATTGATTCCTAGGGGTTCCTATAAATATTAGATAAGAAGATAAGCAGATAGAATTGATTGAACCACACTGATTCTATCCTGTGACTCAATTCTGCGTCTAGTTCAGTTTTCTTTCTATTTAGATATGGGTCTAGTCCAATTTCTGTCTTGTAAGAAAACTTTATTCAGTTTTGGGAGTTGTGAGAAAACTCTATTACATTATTTTAACCTAATAACCTTGTGTGGCTGGGAAGCTAAACTACCTCTGCTCATTGCTTAGAGACCTTTAAATAGGATCTGGGTTATGCTAACCAGAAACCCAGTCAGAACTAAATATTGATGAAAGGAGTTTTGTAATTATACATCAATGTATAATATAATTTATATGCTAACCCATATGTCTTATCTAAAAATTGGTCTCAACCTGGTCAATAAGTTACTGTTTTCTTTTTCTTTTGATTGAATACAGATATTTAGAAGGGAGTGACAACACCTCTTTTTCTGATTTGAGAGAATTAAACATTTATTTATTCTCCTCTTCCCAATTCAGAAATCCCTAATATTTCCTCCAGTTGGAAATTAGATTATGTAATCTCATATCCTGGCTTACATACAATTAATTATTTTTAATGCATAAAAATGTGTTTCCCCCTGATTTAGGGTCCATTGCCAAGCAAAGGAGGCCCTGTCCTGATTGAAGTAATTGGTATGCATTGCCTAATAAATTGATATGCTTGGAAAGTTAAAATCTTTGTTTCCTCAGTCATTTTAATCAGTTGTTGACACAGGTGATATAGAGTTAGACACTATCTCTTTAAATATAACCTGTATAAGAAGTTTTAGAGTTTTGGTTTTACAATGGGATTTTAATGAAGTGCTTTTGAAAAAAATTGAAGTTGAAACTAATTTTTTATTCATTTGAACTAACAGTTTTTTATCTTTTCATTCGAATTCTGGTTGCCCAAAATTAATTAATGTTTAACCTGTTTTAGATAAAAATAATAAATTTAATTTGAACAGCATTTATTCAATTAATTATCATTTGAATGCTTTTAATCAGTTATTTTTGTCCCTAAGAATGGAGTCCAAAGTAGATGGTAGTTGAAATCCTTATTTCATTTTGGCATCAACATGCAATGGTTTACTTAGAGATGGAAAAAAGAAATCATTTGTTATTTCTTCCTTAGCTCATGTTTGCTGTGGAAAAATCTATAACTAAAAAGAGACTATGGAATCTCACAGAAGATGACATCTCAGACCGGGTCACACTTCATGTCTGCTCATCTACAAAAAAGTATCTTTTACATTGGGTATTTGCTAATAAATTATATTCTTACAGCTTACATATTACACTGGAATTATATTCTTGCATATTTCTTCATAAATTTAGTTCATGTCATGATTTATAAAATTGCATATACTATATATAATTTTGTAATATAATTTTTGTAATAATGTGTATAGAATACACATATGCATTCTAATTTATAAATGCCCGTCTCATCAATGGAAAATTGAGAAATCTATAAATCTGACATTGATAGGGGAAATTGTTTCTTCTTTCTTAATACAATCTAATTCTTAGGTGGCTAAAGTAAATAGAATACTAGATATGGAGTCAAGAGATCTTGAATTCAAATCCTGTCTCATATACATTAGTAGCTGAGTGATCCTCAGTAAATCATTTAGCCTCTGTTTTAAGGATAAAATGAAAATATCATTATAAAACATTTTGCAATTCTTAAAGCACTATATTTTTTTCTGGTTAATTAAAAACAAAAGAGAAAGTATTTGGCTACGAGTTTATCTTCTCTTACATAGACAAAAGAGTTTACAAATTCCTAGCATCAAGAGGGACCCATTGTTCTAATCCATGCTATGGGTCACTGATGAAAACAATTACATTCTTCAAAACATTTATTAATTACAAGTTTTATTCAAAATGTGGTGTTTGGCACTGAAATTATACTGACAAGAAACGGAACAGTCCCTGCCTCATTTTTAATTTATTCTCTCAAGAATTCAAGGGTACATATAATATGGGAGGTCCCTTCTACCTCTGATATTCTTTGTCATCATATACAGAAAGGAAGGAAAAGAGGAAAAAATAAGGGAAAAGGAGAGCACTTTATAGATATTTCATTTGATCCTCACAACAGCTCAAGGAGATAGTACCAAAATTTTCTTTATTTTCCTGTTGCGTCAATCCCTGAGGCAAACAGTTTATTTGCCCAAAGTCATATAGCTAGTAAGTATCAGGGGCTGGATTTGAACTCAGTCTTACCTCCTGGCTGAGTGTGCTATCTGCTCTGACATCTCCTGCCTCCAGATAAATTTTGAAATTCGTTTGTGACTCTGGAACACCTTTCAAATAGAGTAGGTGTTCATATATTCCTATATTCATGCTTTTTAGTGGTTTTTAAAAAAATATTTTCTTTAAAAAAAAAAGCATTTTTCTTGCCCTGCTATCATCTCCCACTGCTATTGATAATTCAAGTCAAGCAGCAAGGATTTATTAAACATTATTATATGTGATGCATGGGGACAATGAAATGCAAAAAACCATCCCTGCTCTAAAGGAGCTCACAGTTTGATGTAGGAGACAAAAGAAAAACAGAACTCCTGTAACAAATGTGTATAATCAAAAAACTTCCACAAATCTGCCTTGTCTTTATCCATTCTTCATCTTAGTCTAGCACCTCTTTGACAGAAAACAGGTAGCATGCTTATCTGGAATTATAGTGCATCATGATGTGGATCAGAATTTTTAATTTTTTCAAAGTTGTTTGTCCTTACAAGATTATTGTTATACTTCTTTGCTTCATTCTGAAACGGTTTATACAAGTCTTTCAAGTATTTTTTTTGAAACCAATTTCATTGTTATTTCTTAAAGCAGGCCCATAATATTAATATAATTTGTTCAGCCAGTTTCAATTCATGTTCACTCCCTTGGCTTCTGTTTCTGTCTCTTCAAACAGAGCTTCTATGATTATTTATGTACATGTGAACCTTTTTTTTTCTTTTTAAAAAAATCTTTTTGCTTTTAATACTCCTATTATTTGGGGGGGAATTGGCTATGTAATTATATTACTCCCTCAAAGTGTATGCCCCAGTTAGACCAATTCACAGCACCACTAATGCATTACTGTGTCTGTTTTATTGATGCTCCAACATTTGTCATTTTCTTTATCAACTTTGCCAGCCTGATGGATTTGGTACAGAAGCTTTGAATTCCTTTAATGATAAGTGATTTTTTAAAAAATTTAAACATTTTTACTTAAAAGTTTTGAGTTCTAAATTCTAGACCTCCTTCCTCTTCTCCCTCTCTTACCTAGTAAGCAATCAGATATGATATTACATGTGAATTTATGTAAAATCTTTACATATTACTAATTTTGTACAAGAAGACTTGAATAAAAGTAAAAAAGATGAAAGAAAGTGAAAATAGTATGTTTCAGTCAGTATTCAGTTAATATTAGTTTTTTCCCTGGAGGCAGATAGTATGTTTCATTATTAATCCGTTGGGATTATTTTGGATCATTGTATTACTGAGAATAGCTAAATCATTTACAATTCTTCTTTGAAAATTACTGGTATTAACATGTAGAACATTCTCCTGGTTTTGTTCATTTTACTATGCATAAATTCTTATAAGTTTTTCCAGGTTTTTCTGAAATCCTGCTTTTCATTTTTTATAGTAGAATAATATTGCATTACAGTCATATAGCATAACTTGTTTAGCCATTCCCAAATTAATGGGCATCCCTTCATTATTTAATTCTTAGCCACCACCAAAAAAAAGCTGCTGTTAATATTTTTGTATAAAATAGATCCTCTTTCTCTTCCCTATCCCCCCCCGCTCCCACCTGCTGTTTTTGGATATCTTTGGGATGTAGACCTACCAGTGGTATTGCTTGCTCAAAGGATATGCACAATTTTATTGCCCTTTGGGTTGGATCAGTGCACAACTACACCTATAGTGCATTGATGTACCATTTTCCCATGTTTTCTTTAATAGCCAACATTTTCCTTTTTGTCATATTAGCCACTTCTTATAAATGTGAAATGATACCTCAGAAGTATTTTAATTTGCATTTTTCTGATCAATAATGATTTAAAGCATTTTTTCTTTCTTTTTTAAATAATAGCTTTTTATTTTAAAAATATATGCAAGTTAGCTTTCAAATTCACCCTTGAAAAATCCTGCATTCCAAATTTTTCTCCCTCCCTTCCCTTCATCCCTTCTCTGAAACAGCAAGTAATCCAATATATATTAAACAGGTGCAATTCTTCTATGCATATTTCCACATTTATCTTGATGCACATGAAAGATCAAAAAGGGAAAAAATGAGAAATTAAAAAAAGCAAGCAAACAACAGGAAAAAAAGATGAAAATACTATGTTGTGATACACTTTCAGTCCTCACAGAACTCTTCTGGATGTAGATAGCACTTTCCATCACAAGTCTATTGAAATTAGCCTGAATCATTAAGAGTATTTTTGATATGATTTTAGATAGCTTTGATTTCTTTCTCTGAAAACTGCCTGTTCATGTCTTTTGACTGTTTATCAATTGGTGAATGACTTGTATTTTTATAAATTTGACTCAGTTCCCTATATATTTGAGAAATAAGATTTTATCAAAGATAAATTTGTTGCAAATCCCCCCTCCCCTCCCGTTTTTGCTTTCCTTATCATTTTGGTTTCATTGATTTTGTTTGTGCAAAACCTTTAAATTTTTTATAAACAAAATGATCTATTTTATATTTTGTAATGCTCTCTCTATATTCTTTCGTCCTAAATTCTTCCCTTACCCATAAATCTGACAAACTATTCCATCTCCATTTAATTTGTTTATGGTATCACTCTTTATATCACCTTTTTTATATCTATATATTTATCTGTATCTATATATATCTCTCAATCATGTACTCATTTTGATCTTAATCTTGGTGGACAGTATGAAATGTTGGTCTATTCCTACTTTCTACCATAAAGTTTTCCAGCTCTTCCTTCAGTTTTTGTTAGATAATGTGTTTTTGTTCCAAAAGCTTGGATTTTTGGGTTTAATCACATATTAGGTTACTGTGGTACATTTAATATAATGTAATTTGCACTTAATCTCTTCCACTGATTCATCTCTCTGTTTCTAAGCCAGTACAAAATTGTTTTGATGATTGCCACTTTATAATATGGGTTGACTTCTGGTAAAGCTAGACTACTTTTTTTCACATGTTTTTCCATCGATTCCCATGTTATTCTTTGAGCTTTTGTTATTCTTGATAAATATTATTTCTTTATTTAAAATCTCTGGGCTATAAGCCCAGTAATAACACTGCTGGATCAAAGGATATGCACAGTTTGGTAACCTTTTGAGCATAGTTCCAAATTGCTCTCCAGATTGGCTGCATGTATTCACAATTCCACCAACAATGTATCAGTGTCCCTGTTTTCCCACATCCCCTACAACATTGCGCATTATCTTTCCCTGTCATTCTAGCCAATCTGACAGGTGTGTAGTGGTTAAAGAATTCATTAAGTTAGTGTTTCTGCTCACTTTCTAGGGTTCTGTAAATGAAATGTTTTCTGTATAAAGTGTTGATTTTGTATATTGCCTATGCTTATTTGAACTTTCAATTTCTTTTATTATTGTAGCTGGCCTTTCTAACACTATCAAATTGTTGTGGTGATGCAAACATTTTTATCACTGATCTTTACCTTTGATCTTATTGGATCTTATTATGGTCTATCCTCATTGTGTATAATTTTTTTCTCTTGGTTTTAAATATACCACTTGTCATATTAAAGAAAGGTCTATTCTTGTTTTCTATTATCTTGTGTGTTTTTTTTTTTAATAGTAATGGGTGTTGTACCTTGTCAAAAGTTTTTCTGCATTTATTAATTATGATTTTTGTTATTATTTATTAACAAGGTATGTTTATTTTATAGTTTTCTAATTTTGAACTGATTCTACATTCCTGGTATAAATCCACTCCATTTATAGTGCTCCTTGCTTTATAGTATATATTTTCTCTATTCTCTTTGCTATTATTATTTTTTTTTAATTTTGGTTAATTTTTGAATAATTGTTAGGGTTATTGGTTTATAGTTTTATTTTTCTATTTTAATTCTCCCTGGTTTAAGATATTTCTTTACTTTAGCATGCTACCCAGTATTTAGAGAAGGAAATAAAAGGAATAGAAAATTTTGAATTGAAAGTTATAGAAATATTTATTTTATTACATTCATGTTAAAGATGATGCTAATTTTCTTACATTTATAGTTGAATTATCTGATTTTAAAATAGATATTAGTACTTGTTCTTTTTCTTTTGTTTGATTCTGTCAAATATTTACTTCATTTATTTACTTTCATTTATTACTTCATTTATGTTTCCTTAATTATTCAAGAATACTTTGTCGCACTTATGATATCCGAGACCCAAAGGTAAGAGATATTTTTCTTCAATTTATCTTTAAACCAATTTTCATTTTTAAAATTCTGCTTTTGTAGTTAGTTTCAGTGTATTTACTTCATCATGCTTGTACTTTCTTTTGATGTGCAAAAGCTAGCTAGAATTCTGCTTAACACTTGAATATAATTAAGCATTTCAGATCTGTAGAAAAGGATTTAAAATACATTTTTGATAATCAAAAAGAGAAGGGGGAAAATTCCCAAGATTTCAACAGCTGTTAGATTTAAAGACTGTATAAAATGTAAATCCCTCCGTGTTGCTTCCAAAGTTGTCTCTACCCCACCTTTCCAGGTCAGTGTATGTTACTTTCATTTCCTTTCTCTTCATGCTAATGAAAGGGGCCGGCTTTCTGTTTGACATATATAGTGTTTTATGTCCCTTCCTTCCTTTGTGGAGGTTATCCCCTGTAGCAGCACAAATGCTGCCACCTACTTAAGAGAACCCTTAGTTTCCCTCAGAGCTCATGTGCTGAAGTTTGTCCTCTCACTCTCAAAGAGAACCTGATTGTCCCAATAGCCTCAGGATCACTAGAGTTCTCCCCAGGAAATTATTATTATTATTTTATGCTGAGGCAATCTGGGTTAAGTGACTTGCCTAGGGTTATGTAGCTAGAAAGTGTTAAGTGTCTGAGATTAGATTTGAACTCAGGTCATCTTGATTTCAGGGCTGGTGCTCTATTCATTGTGCCACCTAGCTACTCTACCCCAAGAAATTATTTTATGCACATTTTACCTTGAATTTTCTTTGTATATGTTTCTTATTAATAGAATGTAAATTCCTTGAGGGCAAAGAGTATTTAATTTTTGTTTTGTATAATCAACATCTCCACAGAACCTGAAAAATTTTATGTGATGCCCAAATGCTTGTTGAATTTTAAAACTAAATAAAAGAAGCCAGTTAAATTCAGGAGAACTCAATTGAGATAACATTAATATTTTAGAAAATAGGTGTCATTGTGTTTTCATTTATATGATATTAGCTGACTAAAAGTGCAGGAAAAACCAGAGAGTAGAGCATTGTCAAGTAGTAACTTTGTAGTTATTTTTGGGGGGAGGGCGAGGATAAACAAAGTAATAGGACCTTGGAAGCAAGCAGAGCAGCCACTAAGAGCTCAGACTTGGTTTTGAAACCAGTTTGTATCTTGAGATGACTATATGCAGAGACATAGGCACTGCTTCTGTCTTCAGTACAGAAAGCTGCAGAATACTGTTACATCATGAATTAAATACTAGAAAAAATGGTAGGCTTTGCTTCAGTCTCTAATACAACTTCAGTATAACATAACCAGAAGAAGTGAGGAAGAAGGGACATCCACAGAAAGTTTCTGATTAAAAGAAGTAGATTTAATTTAGTATTATTTAATACCTGTAAAAATTTATAAGGTGGCATACTACTGTTTAGAGCATTGATCCCATTATGATTGCTTCAAATCATTAATTAGTTTTGAAAGTTACATTTTTGTTTCTGGTAATTTAGATGCTATTAAAGCTACATTAAAATTATCTGATTCAAACATTTTATTATATAGATAACAAAACAGTCCTTTCTACTATCCCATGCTAGAATTTTAGATGAAGAAGAATTTAATGTCTTGGCTGGAGGTTGACCTTTTTTCTAATATTCTTAAACTATTGTTTTTGAAGAGGCAATTTATACTGTAGGTATAATTTTTGTAATTGTGTGTAAGAGACTTTGTACCAATTCTTTAAAATTGTATAATTTAATATACAAGCCAATATAATAAAAAATTAATGAATAATACTTTTATCTCCAAAAAATTCTTATTATGATACCCATTTATAGCTTAGCACTTGGAGTAGAGAGTCTTGAATTGACAGTGTAATCAGTTAATTACAGTCATACATTTAACAGTGTAATTAGTAAACTACCTCATTCCCTTGAAAAAGGCAGTTTGATGCTGAAGAGGCACAAGTATGTAACTTAAAAGGAGATTGAGATGGAGGGAAGAGGAGAATAAAGGAGCAAGGTTTGGGTTAGGTAAGATGACAGGATTATTGACTAAATAGAGCATGCCAGAGCACCCCGGGAAGCTTATATAGTTTGCCTTTTTTAAGTCAGACAATCAAAAGCATCCATTAAGCACTTAATATATATGTTAAGCATTGTGCTCATTTAGCTTTAAAAATGGAGTTCACATAAAAGTATACATCCATTCTTTCATGTACTTAAAATACACCAGTAGTAATTTGCCCATGTAGTCTCACCTCTTACCCATGATCTAATTCCTTCATTTTATAGATGAAGTAGTTGAGGACTAATGAAATCAAAGTCACACACTGCTAGTTAATGTCCTTAAAAGTTCAATATTTTTTGGTCACTCAGAATTTATCGCCTACGGTGTTCCAGGAATTGGGCAAAATATTGGAGATACAAAGGCAAAACACAAGTCCCTGTTGTTAAGAAGTTCATTCTAATGCAGGAGATACTGTGCAAATAACAATGTATAGACATGCTATATGTGGAATAAATTGGGAGTAGTCTTAAGAGGAAGGCATTAAGATTAAGAAGTTTTATGCTTACTTTTGTAATAGTTTTATTTTCTTATGAAAAAATGCTCTCTCATTTGTAATTTTTTCTGTCAGAAAGATTAAGCCATAGATCTAAACTACCAGAAAGTTAAAAAGATCTCCATTTAATGGCAATCTGCTGAAATTGTCCATACGGCCTTACAGGTCAATGAAGAAAAAGAATCATAGGATCCAGAGCTAAAAGAGACTAAAAGAGATCAAATTTCTCTTTTTTTGCTGTTGAAAATATGGCCTGCTGATAAATCAGATAACACATTATTGTTAGAGGGATATTTAAACTGTCTTTGCTGCTTTCTGTCCACCATGTGGATCAGTCTATATATGTTAATTCCTGTGTACAGATACATATACTGAAAGAAATATTTTCCACAATCAAGATCGAGAAACAAAAACCTAAATGGCAATTCTCATTACATTTCTTGTAAATGTTTGGAGCTGCTTTATGAAATGATTTTGAATAATAATGCTTCTACAAAGCAATTTCATTTGGACTTTTAAAAACATTCACAGAATTATCATTTTTATTTATTTTTTAGAAATCAAAAAAAATTTATTTTTAAAGCACATCATTAATTAAATTGTTTCCTATTTAGGACTTTAAATATTTTAAATAGCTACTTATGAGAATGCTCCTTGCAATAGTTTATTTTAGTGGAATGGCATTGGAAATGTGTATCTGATTCACATAGGTGTAGACAAAAAGTAAAATCCATCTCTCACCACATCTTAGTATTCTGATATTTCTTTAACGTGTTAAAGAATACAGTATTCTGTTTTAAAGAAGTCTTTTTACATTTGTGGAATACCCCTGACAGAGATACTTAAAAGAGGAAGAATTCCTGGGCTCTTGTTTTTATAAAGTTGAGCCATTAATTAGAGTATTTCAGAGCCCTGGGCTGTTTGGCATGTTAGACATATAATCATTGTACACAGTATAGGCATGCAAAGAATACATTTCAACATGTACAACATTTCAACATATACAAATGTTAGAGGAGCAAGTGTTAGAGGAGCAGTCGAACTCTTATAAGAGATGAAGCCATAGTTCCTTTTGACATGATAGAAGAAGCTTTGGTTCTGGTAACATCTCTGCTTTGTAAAATCTGGGGTCATGGCCTCTCAGAGCTAATAGTGAACCTTAGGAGAATTCTGCATAGTAGGAAATTACTTTGTATTTTCATTCTAGAATAGAAATGTCATATTTAAGGAAATCTCACAAAGTTTCAAAGCTTGTAGTCCCGTAACATAATTGCTTATCCTTATCCATAGTATATTTTTGTTTGAAGTACATCATTTTATATGTGTTTTTAAGTTTCATTCTTGTTTCTCCTTTCATTACTTCTAGAGTTCAGCAAAACCTGCAGATTGGAAATATCAAAATGGACTATCTAATTCATGGCTTTCTTTAGATTGCACAATTCATGTTAACATTCATGTCCCACTTTCATCTACAACTGCCAGCTATTCGCTGGAGAAAAATACAAAGGTATTAGATATAATAAAGCTTTTAATATTATTAAAGAATTGTTAAGTTATTATCTTTCTTTTCTATTATTTGACATCATTATATGGTGATTTGTTACAGCTGTCTTTTTTTTCTGTGTTGTTTATAAGTACCTTGATGATGTGCATAATCAACCTGTGACTTATAGTTGTTTTGTTTCTTGGACACAGTAGTGGTTGGTGTAAACTTTTATTGGAAAAAAAAAATTGTCCTGGTTTTTCTCTATCTTGGACCTCATTTTAGGTTTTCTTATTTTGCTTTGTATTATTTTTCTCTATATCTTTTGTTGCTTTTCCCTTTTGTTCTTTCTATTAACAAGAGAACTCTCTGAAACTATTTGATATCTTTCATTCCATATTATAGTTTCTTTCTGTAGTATCTTATATTCTTTTTATTTTTTCAGACTTTTCAATTGAGTAGTAGCTGTAGTTAAACTTTTGTTCTATTTTACATATATTTAGAGAGATTTATTTACATTTTAGATATACATATAGATGCTCAGGAAAGGAGGGTTAAAAAATATGTATGGAAGATTAGGCATATATTTCAAGTTTTTTTTTTTTTTTAACATGATTGCAAGAATATTATCTTAATAGTAAATGTTGCCAATACTTTTAGTTTTTTAAAGAACTTTGTAAGTATGGACTTAATGAGATGTTTTTCTTTTAAGAATGGACTTTCACGCTGGGCCAAGCAAATTGAAGGTGGTGTGTATTTGATCAATGGACAAGTTAAAGAGGAAGATTGTGAACTCCTGGAAGGACAGGTGAATTCAGGAAATTATTTAGCTATTAAGTGACTTAAAATATTTCCTTTAAGATGAAAATAAAATGTATGTATATTCTGACAATACCATAGAATTGGTCTATCATTTAGTCCCAGTATTTCTTTCTTTCCTTTCCTTCTTTTTTTTTTTTTTTTTTTTTTTTTGTTGCTGAAGCAATTGGAGTTAAGTGACTTGCCCAGGATTATACATATAGAAAGTATTAAGTGTCTTGAAACCAGATTTGGACTCAGGTCCTCCTGACTTCAGGGCTAATGCTCTATCCACTGTGCCACCTACCTGCTCCTGGTCCCAGTATTTCTAAAAATTTGTACTTTAAAATGCAATTAAGGGCCAAATATATTAATTAGACTATGAATGAATCTTGAAAAACTTGCTGGAACTACCCTAATATTTATAGTTCTGTGGCTCTGAGTACCATCATAGTAATTGACATCTTCTTTATTCTGTTATTAGATCCAGAATGATTCTGACTCAAAACCATGTTTCTAGTGAATTAATTGGAATAGAAAAGGTCAGAGAAGGATTGAATTTTCAGAAGTTTTGCTGATTTATACTTCAAAAATTTCATCCCAAAATTGTTTTTTTTGATGATCAGTATGATAAAAAAAGTTGTACTGTTTCTAGATAGCATTTTTCCCTTAATTTCTTTAGATTTTTCTTATTAATCTTATAGTATTTATAGTTTTTGAACTTTTATTAGATCTGTTCTCTGTCACTAAAAATGTCTTTATGATAGTTCCTAAATTGCCTCTTTAAAGAATTTAAATGCAATATTTATTGCCTACATAATTAGTGTTTTAATTTTTTTTTCTTTCAGAAAAAGTCTTCCAGAGGAAATACTCAAACTACTAGTCAAACTTTTGATGTCAGAGTTCTAACACATTTGGTAAATATTGGGAAAATGCTACTAATCTAAAATCTTTTCAGAAAGTCATTAAAATGGCAAGAACAAAATTGAAATTTAAGTAATTCATAGATATATCATTTTTCTGAAACCATTTCTGACTATATCTTTAGCCCTAAAGCTTGGAGGAAAGGAAGAAAGAATGAGAGATCATGGTGTTCAAGGGACGTTAGGTTTATAATTGGGGAGAAGTAGGAGCTTATAAATGATTGGCCTTAACTTTCTCTATAGTATATGTTGCTGAAAGAGAGTAGTGATAGATGGTACAGTGTGAAGGAAAAATTTAGACTCAGTTGTGAGAAATTTTATCAGGGAAAAATAAAAGGATTGGTGCACAGTACTGAAGGCCCATTTAAGATCAGATAATATATGTGAGCTTCATGTGATTGGTATGGCTAGCTCTTATCCATGTATAAAGCATTTAAAGTTAGATGGTGGGGAACATAAAGGGAAGATGATTATCTCATCTGCCTCCAATAAACTCCAGTGAACCCTATTTTGCCACAGGAAGAGATTATAGGAAGGTACAGAATGCCATATTTAGAGAATGGTTAGTCTTCCCTTTTTTCTGGAACATGGAGGGTCTGAAGGAAAATAATGAAATAGGTCTGGAAATCTAGGTTGGGAGCAGATTGTTCCAGGTTTTTAAATACCAGAGTAAGAACTTTATTGATTGATTGCAAAGACATTTGGGGTTGACTTGCCCAGGATCACACAGCTAGGATGCATTAAGTATCTGAGCCCAGATTTGAACTCAGGTCCTCCTGACTTGATCTATTGGATAGAGCACCAATCCACCACACCAACTAGCTGCCCCACTTTATTTATATTTTATTCCACAAGTACTACATCAAAGTTTTAGGAAGTTTTTCTCTTATTCTAACAATTTTCTTGCCTTAACTTTCATCCATGGGTTGCATTTTCTAGAATGGAGAACAAGGGTGAACTGCCTTATACATGATAATCTTTCACTTGAAGATTCTATCATATCCTTCCCCTTTCTTGTCTATTCAGTCTGTCTGCCCTAATCAAAAAAATAGAAACAAGTTTCCCCAAAGAGGACTGTAACTTAAGCTACCGTTCTATCTTCCCTATTATTAAAGTCCTACAAAAAGCAGTCTGTATTCTTTGATACCCTGACTTCGTTTCCCCTCTTCCCATCTTTCCACCAATTTCATCCTTCATCTCTTGTAAATAAGGTATCCATTCCCATCATTCTACTGAAATTATATTCCTTAACATTATACTTTTCTGATACCTTTCCTGTCCCTCTAACTGCTTCTTCTGTTTCCTTTGCTTCCTTCTTCTGTGACCCTTCTTTTTATCTCTGTCCCTTTCCCAAGAGATGGACATTTCAGCAAGTTTTTTGCATTTGTTTTTTTTTTTTTTTTTTTTTTTTTTTTTTTTTTACTGAGAACTCGCTATATTCTCTTTCTTAGTGATTACCTCTACTCTATGGTTTCAATTATTATTTCTGTGTGATAGGTTACCAGTTTTTTGGGTTTTTTAAAAAATTTTTCCCTTAAGCCTCATTTTGAAATCCATACTGGGTATTTATATCTGCTTGTCATTACTAGTACTTCAAATTTGTACTTCAAAAATCAAATTCATATTCTCATTTAAACTAGCTCCTCTTGATTTTTCTGTATCTGCACTCTATTATTATTCTCCTAATAAAGTGGGCTTGAAATCTTTCTGAGTATCTTCTTCATTCCAGTTAGGTTTTTTTTTGGTCAACCCAGGCAAAAGTGACCTTCATATTATCTGAACCTTATTATCTGAAGCACATGCATTATGTATTATATCTCATATGCTTTATCTATCATCTTCTTTCTTCTGTTGATTTGGAAGCTCTTTGAGGGCATCATCATTCATTCCTCTATAATACAAAGTTTAAAAGCAATTGCTATTCAAGATTTATTTTTTGGAATGAATATTTGCATTCAGGATACATAGGGACTGGACTTGTAATTTCAATGAAATAAAACATTTTCAGAAGATGGAATTCCCTTAGTGATGCTAGTTGGCATTCTCTCTGCCACTTAGTTTTATTTACTTAAGAAAACTGACAGTAGGTGACTTACCAGAGTTACATAAGTATTATGTGTTAGAACTAGGATTTAAACCAAGGCTTTGCTGGTTCTGATGCCACACTACTTTTCATATTCTTAAAAGAAAAATAAATTGCATTTGATTTCATTAACAATATAGATGCTTAGGAAAACTACTAAACTACAAAAAGGAAAATGGGGTAAAGACCATTTCATAATTAAGTTAAGATATTTTCAAATACTGGGGTAGGAAGTAAATCATGCTCATACCAATGTAGTTTAACTTGGCACTTTTTAATTTCTGTTGGGAAGATTACTTAATCACTATTTAGACTAAATTCAATATTTCTCTTTCAGCTCCTCAATTCAAATCACAGATCAACAGCTACAGTCCAGGTCTGCAGTGGTTCTGTAAACCTCAGAGGTTCTGTAACATGTAGAGCTTATATTCACAGCAACAAACCCAAGGTTAAAGATGCCGTTCAGGTCAGAACATATCTACTATCTTGCAGACATGATAATATTTTACTACAGCTATTCCATACATTTTAACCTTTTGAAACTTGGAATCATTCATTTGGCTCTATTTGGCAGAACAATGTAGTGTATATACCATTAAGGTTCTCTTTAGGATTCTTGCAAGGAAAATGTTTAAAAAACTAAATGTGAGCATTATTCTTATTTTTAAATTACTAAGCTCACAGTACTAATGAAAATGTAGTTTATCCAGATGTTCAGAATAAAATCTGAGAACTTAGGGTTCACAGATCTTTATTCTCTTTTTTCTTTAAGTTGAAATACCTTGTGGATATTCCTTGGTATTTTCAAAGGATCTGTGGTTACATCAATGTCAGTAATATTGCTCTTTTATTTTTTTGGTAATTACCCAGGACTGTATATAAAAATTTTTTCTAGTTCTTTGAATAGCTCGTAAATAATGGTACAACCAGGTTATCCTTCCCAGATTGTTGCTGCATAAAAGATCTATCTCCTTGTCAATTTAATTTTTTCTTAATGAGGTTTGTGTTACCTCTTGCTTAAAAGTCATCCTTTATAATATGCTTCACCCTTCTTTCTTCTGATGTACATCTTTTCATTGTTTTTTGGGTCACTCAATTTTGATTCTTAAAAAATTATGACAACTCTTAAATTGTAGCTGTATGGTAATTATCAAAAGTAATATTACTGTCAAAGAAATTAATTTTTGTGTTTAGGAAGCATCTTTCATTTGTTGAACATATACTATTTTTCATATAAATTATTTCTCTTATTAATAAGATGTAGTGTATATTGTTTTATTTTATATTTCTCCATTTTCACATATGAAAGCGGTAGGAATTTATCCTTACTTGATGATTACACAACTTCCTAGAATCATCAGCCTAACATGGATGAATTATTATAATGTTAAAATAAATCCCAGGTCCTTTACTTCTTTGAATGTTCTTTTTCTGAGACCAATAGAAAAGATTGAATTGTCATGTTGGGTACCAAGTCATTCAGAAATTATGAGAATTATGACAAACTTTGGAATAATTATGTAGTTTACCAGTTCAGAGCATTGACATTGAATAGTATTATTTACACAATATATTTATACTTATTAATTTGGAAATAACTAATTTGGGTAGAACTGAGCTGAAATTTATCTTTATTCTATTAAAGGAAAAATACCTTTATGATATTGATGAATATTGCTGAAGAGAAAAATAATAAAAGTGAGTTTGGAAAGGAAATATTTACTTGCTTTAAGGACTTGTCATTCATTTTAGATTTAGAATTATGTTTTCATGTATACTTAAGTAAACATAATTTGCTCTGTTTCAAAATTGTATCAGGATTTTATAGCAAGATCTATATAGTAACATGTCAGTTTCTAATTATGTTGTTGTTTTGTCTGTAGGCATTAAAAAGAGATATCTTGAATACAGTGTCTGATCGTTGTGAGGTACTTTTTGAAGATCTTCTTATGAATGAAATACCAAGCAAAAAAGGTTTGAATATATAAAAGATTTTTAAAATTTTAATTTATGTTTTCTTTATTTGATGCAGGAGTAGTATATCAAGGTATAATTGGATATATTCTTAGAGCTTTGTGACAGAATAAGCTATTAT
Organism: Antechinus flavipes; assembly: GCF_016432865.1. Lineage (NCBI taxonomy): Eukaryota > Metazoa > Chordata > Mammalia > Dasyuromorphia > Dasyuridae > Antechinus > Antechinus flavipes. The sequence continues at coordinate 408,326,093 of NC_067401.1, read as the reverse complement.
CAGTTACAATAAAGTCTTGTTAGCACTTTATGAATAAAATCTAGCAATACTAAGACTTGGGAAAGCCATATTTTTGTGAATTCCTATGACATGCAGAAGAAACTTCTCCTTTGTATTTTCCATTTAGAAAGTTGCTAAGCTATCTCAAATTTAGAGGTATGATATGGCTTAGTGGATAGAAAGAGATCTGGAGTCAGGAATACTTAAATTGAAATCTGTCTTCAAATACTTACTGGTTGTATGATCCTGGGCAAGTCACTTTAGGCTGTTTGCCTTAATCCACTGGAGAAAGAAATGGCAAACCACTATCTTTGTCAAGAAAAGCTCATGAATGTGAAGTCATGAAGAATTGGACACTATTGAGCACCACCACCAATTCAATTTCGTAATTGAGAATTAAAATATTTACTCTGTAACTAGTTTTAAACATGGATCTGAATTCCACAAGTTAAAATGTGGGCAAACATTCATTTGAGAAGTATAAAATTTGAAATGGAAAGACCATAAAATCTTATGTGTAGAGTTGGAAAGGACTTTGGATGCCATATAATCTCACCCTCTTGTTTTAAAGATTATAAAATAGAAACTTAAAGAGAATAAGTGATTTGTCTGTGGTCACATAACTGGTGTTGAAGGAGGGATTCCGCTTCAGGCAGATCTTCCTAAATCCTGCGTTTTTACTACCACTTGGCCTCCTGTACATTTTTAGAAGTTGTTTAGTTGTTTCAGTCATGTCTGAGTTTTTGTGACCACATTGGGGATTTTCTTGGCAAAAGTATTTGAAGGCTTTGCCATTTCCTTTTTTAGTTTATTTTACAGGTGAGGAACTGAGGCAAACAGTGTTAAGTGACTTACCCAGGATAACACTGAGGTGAGATTTGAACTCAGTTAAGAGGAGTCTTCCTAACTTTGAGCCAAGCACTCTATCTACTGCCACTAGGCTGCCCCTGGCTGGGAGTTATCTGTAGATAAATGGTACTGAAGCCATGAAAGCTTATGAAATCACTAAGAGGAACACCTGAAAGGAGAGAAAGTATGGGCACAGGACACTGCCAGGATATTTGTGGTTTGTATGTAAGACATGGATGATGGTTCAAGAAATGTACTAAAGAAAATAGTCACAAAGAAGGAAAGAATAGCAGCTGAGATGCCAAGAAACTCTTGTGAGGAGGCAAAATCTCGGAAAGGAGCCAGTGGAAGATCCTTTGCCTCAAATGTCTTATGCATACAAATGTTCAAAGTTCAGGTGTCAGATGAGGAGCTCACTGAGGTCCTAATATAAGGAACCATTTTGATCTCATAGGGATATTGATACTTGATTAAATGAAAACTGACTGGCCTGTGGTTCTGTTGATAAGAGCAAAGTCTGGGAAAGAAACTGGTAGCATTATAAGTAAAAAGGTATATTCCTATGAGGAAATCTAGAAATCAGAGAAAGGAATCATGAAAAGAGTATTTGGATCTAATGGTTCATATGAAAGGTTTTTTTAAGCATCTTTTTGTCTATTAGAAAGATCTTATAGATAGTGATATTTGATAGTATAGTGGTAATATTAAATATATATAAATCACAGCACCCTTACATGTATTTGCGATTTGTATAGAACATACTTTCCATTACAGTTTTTTAAATAAACAGATGCATTTCTTTGAAATTGTGGATGATAGGGTTTATATAATTGTATAGAACCACTTTAGTTAATAGTAAAAACAAGAACCAAACCAGTAGCTTACAATTAACTTTTATTTTGTTGCTCTGGTATAACAGTGTAATCATCAATTTTTTTTAAAAGAGAAATAAACTTGAGATTTATGTGGGACATTTTCTTTTTAAGTTATTTGATTCTTTCTTTTTTGACTGTCTTTAGAAGGCTGACTTGAGTTCTTCACTTTAAAATATTTCTTTGAAAATGAAAATAAATATAGGAATGGTTTTTGGAATGTCAGAATTGGCATCCCTGTGTTTTCTGAGTTTTTAGTGTATCTTAAAAAAGAAGCTGTTATCTTTAAAAATATATTTAACAATCTCTATTTTTGTCATCAGATGAAAAGTAATTAGAAGATCAGTAGTATTCTTTTTTTCCTTCTGAGGCAATTGGGGTAAAGTGACTTGCCCAGGGTTACACAGCCAGAAAGTGGTGTCTCAGGCCATATTTGAACTGAGGTCCTCCTGACTTCAGGCTAGTGCTCTTTCCACTGTGCCACCTAGTTGCATCTAAGACCTGTATTCTTAACAAATAAATTTAACTTAGCTTTTGGGGAAAAAAAAGTTAGAAATGTACTTTTCTTTCCCTTTCTTCTTCTTGTTTTCCTTGTTCTGTGCTATTATTTTCTGTTAGCAATGTGTTAATGTGTTTCAGAAATAAACCAAACACTTGGTCAGTCTTTAAAGTAGAGGGAAACATTTTTAAAGTTTTTTTTCCCCCTAGTACATAACTATATTAATGTAGCCAAAATATTGTTTTATTTTGTATTCTAATGCTCCTTCCATTTGTATAAATTATGAGTTTCAATTGATATTTTTATCTTAATTATAATAATAGTTAGTAGATATGTTTATATCTATATGATTAAATGAGGCAGTTAAGAAGTTACAGGGCCAACTGCAGTACAATGATTTTACAACTAGGAGGCAGGCTGGTCAAAGAGAAGAATTTAATTTCCCTTTTTTGAAAGGTAGATAATATGCTATATCTAGAAATAATATGCTAATTTTTATATTTCCTGTGAAACTTAAGGAATTTATCATTGTTTTTCATCTTATATCTAAAGTCTTTAGTTGGGTCCTTATCAAATAAATGCAATTTTTGTTCTTTATAAGTACTTAACAACCATGTTTTTACCTATCTTCTCCCCACCTCCTTCTCCCCCCCCCCCCCTCGCCCCATACACCTTTGTGATTTGGAAAGTAATAATATAAAATCCACAAAAATTGCTATTACTGAAAGGCAACATTCTGTAAATAAGTCCTTTTAAAGAGTTGACTACCCCAAAAGCACAATTTTAGAGTTTAAACCATATGCTATTCTTTTATATTTATTTGCTCTTGTGGATAAAATTATTTATGTGGAAGAATAGGGTAAACAATTTTAGATTTCATAACCCTATTGTTTTTTAAAATATTTTTATTGTTACTTTTTGTTTTTAATCATCCTATTTATTTTAATAGAAAATTTTCCTTTAGTGGTATCCTTTTGCTTATAATATGGCAGAATCAACCTTATATTTAAATCCTTGAAGAGTTGATTCTAGTCACTTTTCATGATTTTTTTGATATTATTCCCTTTCATATTAATCTGTGCTCCTGCCAATATTCTACTAGTTGTTTTCCTGACATCATCCTTAACTACTGACTTTCTGTCTTTGTACAAGCCTAGAATGCCTTTGTTACCTCTGAAATCTTAGAATTGCTAGTTTCCTTCAATGTTTAGCTCAGATGCCATGATCTAAGGGAAGCTTTTCCACATGCCCCAAAATTGTTAGTGTTCTCTCCTATCTCAATTTATTTCAATTCAATAATTGAATTGAATAGCTTAAAAAATTCCCCAGATTATCTTGTATTTATTCTATATTATGGGCATTTTTTTTTCCCAGTAGGTAAACTCCTTTTGGCAAGAATTGCATTATTTTTGTCTTTCTATTCCTAGTACCTCGCATATAGTAATTGCTTAATCACTGTGGTTTTTTTTTTTTTAATTAAATTGGTCAAGTGCTGAAGAGGATAGAAAGGTATCTTCATCTGTATTTTTTAATTTTTTATTGTTTTGATTTAATAATGCCACCATTGCCAAGAATATCTTTTTCATAGTCAATAATAGTATCGTTTACATGATAATAATTATGTTTTTTTCTAGATTCTGAAAAAGAATTCCATGCTCTGCCACACCGAATATTTGTCTCTATTCCTGGCTCTAGTGTAATGTTGTGTGATTATAAATTTGGAGATGAGTCGACTAGGGAAATTCAGGACCGTTTTTTGGAATTGTTGGATCAGCAAGTTGGAGTAGATGACTTAGAAATTGCGGAGGATATCACAGGTAAAAATCAGATCTTGATTTAAATAAGGAGGTATCATTGAATCTATGGAAACAATTAAACTTGGGCTCTAGTTTGCTTTTTTTTCCTTTTTAAAAAAAATTGAAAAAAAGTAAGATAAAAGGGAAAATAGAAAAGAAATACAAAACAAAATAAAGCAAAACAAAAAAAAGCATTGTCATGTGTCCAGCAGAACATCAGGGAGGATTCAAAATATATAACAACAAATAAACAGATCAAGAAAATACATACACACACACACACACATACACACACACAAATATATATATCCCTCCCTTGTCTTCTTTCCTCACTTTTTGTTTCCCCATCCACCCATCCCTCTCCCCTTATTTCTTTATACATTTTGGAGGGTGCTAATATATATGTAGTATTATCTATTGAACCCATTCCCGATGTGAGTAGGTCTTCCCTCTAATGCCTCTGTGTCTATTCTTCCTCTGTACTTTATGTGTATAATATGATTGTTATTTTTACCTTAATTCTGTCAATCTTTTTTTTAGTTACCTATTGTTGATATGAATCTTACATACGAACATGTATATATATGCATATATATAAACAAATAATTTGCCCATATTTAAACAGTTTGTCCATGTTAAGTTCTTAAAATTGATCTTCATATTGGCTCTTACATGTTAAAATTTCTGTTGAGTTTGGATTTGGTCTATAGAAAGTCCTGAAAATCTGCAAGTTTGTTGAATGTCCATTTTTTTCTCATTTAGAATTATAGATTTTCTTTTTAATGGATTATAGACATTTTTAAATATTGTATAGAATTTTGCTGGATATGATACTTTTGGCTACATGTCTAGTTCTTATGATTGTCGGTAGGTATGATTTCAAAATCTGCAGTCTTTTCTTGTACCTGCTGATAAGTATTGTATAATTCTAACTGTAGCTCCAGCATATTTGAATTGTTTTTTCTTATTTTCTTGCAAAATTTTCTCTTTGATCTGGGGTTTTGAAATTTGTCAATAATATTTCTATGTGTTTTGCACACAGGATCTCTTTGAGGTGATAGGGATTATTTCCTGCATTATTATGTAAAAGTTCTCTTTTTGGTCAGAACTTTTTGGCAGTCCAGTTATTCTAGTGTTTTCTTGATTTGTTTTTCAGATCTGCCATTTTTCTTATATTTCAAATTTTGTTTTTTTTTCTCATTCTTTATAACATTTTGTTATTTCTTGGTCTCTCATAGTTTCACTGGTTTCCTCTTGTCCGATTCTATTTTCTTTTTTCCCCCCTTTTTAATACACATTGCTTTGTGAATCATGTTGGGAAAGAAAAATCAGAACAAAAGAGAAAAATTATGGAAGAGATAAAAAACAAAAAGGAAGTGAACATACATGTGTTGATTTACATTCAGTCTCCTTAGTTCTTTTTTGGGGTGCAAATGGCATTTTCTGTGCAAAGTCTATTGAGATTGCTTTGTATCACTGAACTACTGCAAAGAACCAAGTCTTTTCATAGTTGATCATCACATATTCTTGCGGTTATTGTGTACAGTATATTCCTGGTTCTGCATGTTTTATCATAAGTTTATGTAAATCTTTCCAGGCCTTTCTAAAGTCAGTTCATTTTTTAATAGAACAATAATATTCTATTACCTCCATATACCACAATTTATTCAGCAATTCCCCAATTAATGGGCATCTTCTCATTTTCTAATTCTTTGCCACCACAAAAAAGAGCTGCTACAACCTTTTTTGTACATGTGGGTCCTTTTCCTTCCTTTATGATTTCCTTCGGATACAGACCCAGGAATGGCACTGCTGATATACATAATTTGATAGCCTTTTGGTAATAGTTCCAGATTGCTCTCCAGAATGCTTGGATCATTTCACAACTTCACTAATGGTGCATTAGTGTTCCAGTTTTTTCACATCCCCTCCAACATTTATCATTATCTTTTCCTTTCTTCTCAGTTAATCTGAGAGGTATGAGGTGGTACCTCAGAATTGTTTTAATTTGCATTTCTCTAATCAATAGTGATGTAAAGCATTTTTTCATGTAGCTATAGATGGCTTTAATTTCATCATATGAAAATTGTCTGTTTATATCCTTTGACCAGTTAGTTGGGAAGTGACTTGTATTCTTATAAATTTGACACAGTTCTTTGTATATTTTAGAAATGAGACCTTTATCAGAAATACTGGCTGTAGAGATTTTTTCCCTAGCTTTGTACTTCCCTTTTAGTCTTGTTTCTGTTGATTTTGTTGGTGCAAAAACTTTTAAATTTAATATAATTAAAGCTGTCCATTTTGCATTTCATAATGTTTTCTAGGTTTTGTTTTTTTTGTTTTTTTTTTTTTTTGGTCATAAATTCCTCCCTTCTCTAAAGATCTGATAGGTAAATTATCTCTTGTCTCCTAATTTGTTTAAGGTATCATTCTTTATACCTAAATCATTTACTAATTTTGATTTTATTTTGGTTTGGGTTGTGAAATGCAGGCCTTTGTTGAGTTTCTGACATATTTTCCAGTTTTCCCAGCAATATTTTTCAAATAGTGAGTTCTTATTCCAGAATCTGGAATTTGATTGTGTGAGTAGTGTTTTGTAATTGTGTTCATAAAGTTCTTGGGTTAGGCCCCCAAGTATTTTATTTTGTCTACAGTAATTTTAAATGGAGTTTCTCTTTCTATCTCTTGCTGGTGGGCTTTGTCAGTAATATATAGAAATGCTGATGCTTTGTGGGGGTTTATTTTATATCCTGCAACTTTACTAAAAGCTGTGAATTGTTTTCCAGTAGATTTTGGGGTGATTTACTAGGATCCTCTTAAGTCTATCATCATATCATCTGCAAAAAGTGATAACTTTGTTTTCTCATTGCCTTTTCTAATTCCTTTAATTTCTTTTTCTTTTCTCATTGCTAAAGCCAAATTTCTAGTACAATGTTGAATGATAATGGTAAAATGGTCATCCTTGTTTCACCCCTGATCTTATTGGGGATAATATATCCAGTTCCTCTCCATTACAGATAATGCTTGCTATAAGTTTTAGATAGATACTGCTTATTATTTTATGGAAAGCTCTCTTTATCCTTATACTCTCTAAGTTTTTTTTATTATACTCTCTAATGTTTTTTAAATAGGAATGGATGCTGTATTTTATCAAAAGCTTTTTCTGCATCTATTGAGATTATTATTTAATTTCTGTTGGTTTTGTTCTTGATGTGGTTGATTATGGTAATAGTTTTCCTGATACTGAACCAACCTGCATCTCTGGTATAAATCCTACTTGTCATAGTGTATTATCCCCCTGATAAGTTGCTATAATTTCTTTGCTAATATTTTATTTTTAAATTTTGCATCAATATTTGTAATATTCTCTCTAAAATATAATCTTCTCTTGTTGGGGTTTTCTTGGGATCTCTGGGAACAGCTGTTTCAGTTCAGTAATAGTTTGAGACCCCTCAGTGGATTTCAGTGGAAAAGCTACGATCCTGATTCAAGTGGAAAAGCCTCTCACCCGGAGCGCAGCGCATGTTCGTGGGGCACCTGGTGCTAAATCATTCGTAGACGACCTGCTTCTGGGTCGGGGTTTCGTGCGTAACTCCGCTGAAATCTGACCGAGAGCCTCTGTCTGTTTCTTTTATCCAAGAGGGAGGAATTGTGGAATATGAGAGAGAGGGATAATGGGTTTTCTCCCATAGTGCTCTCTGGCCCAAAGAGCTTCAAGGGAGGTGTGAACTCACAAAGGTACAAAGTTTACTTTGTGAAGCTGGCATACTTGTGAACTCCAATGAGTAAAGGTGCAAACACAAGCATTGTACTAATTAGTTCTACTTAGTACCTTGTTTCAGGTTCTGCCCAAAACATCTTCTTGTAAGATTAGATCAACTCTAATTAGTTAGCAGTTTGTAAGGATCCCAACAAGTAATCACCTCAAATGCAGCCAGGAGTTAAAGTCCAAATTCTTTATTGTCTCTTTCTAAGCCGTGTTTCCTTTCCTGCAGCCTGGTTATCTTTCTTATAGTCTAGATCCTTTATTATCTCCTTCCTGGGGCTGGGCAGCTTTCTGGGGAGCCTTTCAGTCTGGCCTTGGTTCAGAGAGCTTGAGCTCCCACCTGCCTTCTCTGGCTTCTGAATCTCCTCGACTAAATCCTGACTGAGGCTCCTAGCTTATATATGCTCTCTTATAAAAGGTGTGAATCTTGTAGAACTATATTAAGTATTAAGTACATGTACTGAACTAGAGAACTGTTAAGCACTATGCTAAATTAGATAACTATTGCCTTTGTCAATTTCACTGACTTAGCACCTTGTTTCAAGTTCTGGCCCATAACAAATATTCACTAGGGAGATTGGTCTATAATTTTCTTTCTCTGTTTTGACTTTTTTTTGGTTTAGATATCAACATCATATTTCTGTCATAGAAGGAATTTGACAGGACTCCTTTAACCATTTTTTCAAATAGTTTACATAGTATTGGAATCAATTGTTCTTCAAATGTTTGGTAGAATTCACTTGTGAATCCATCTGGCCCTGGAAATTTTTTTCTTTAGGCAGTTCATTAACCAATTCTAATTTTCAAAGAGTTATTTTCATCTTTGAGATTATTTCCTCTTTTAACTTTTTTTCAAAAGCTTCTTTTTTCTTAGATGGTTTTAATTTTTTTCTTAATTTTTTCCCTCAATATCTCTCATTTGATTTTTTAATTCTTTTTGAGTTCTTCTATGAATTTTTCTGGGCAGGGAGCCATTTCATATTACTCTTTGGAGTGGAAGCTTTTTTTTTTTTTTAAACTAAAGTATCCTTCTCTGAAGGTGAATCCCAATCTTCCCTGTTTCCATAGTATATTTCTGTAGTGTGGTTCTCCTTTGCTAGTTCATATTCTCTCGTGTGTGTGTGTGTGTGTGTGTGTGTGTGTGTATTTTGGATGGCTGTATTATTTTCCTTTGTTCCTATTGAATGTATAATTCCCAAGAAATGTATATAAATGTATGTGAGCATTACCTTAGGAAATAATACTACAATATTCCTAAGATAAATTTTTAAAATGAGAAAAAAGTGTTAATCCTGTAAACAAAAATGATTGTTAAGAAAGAACAGTCCATCATTTTAGACAATAACAGTATCCTTGAGTGTTGCACTAGGCACGTTTTTACCCTAATCTTTTTTTCCTCTTATAATTAAAAAAAACAAGTGTTTTTAACTCTCAGGACTGCCATTCCCTCTCTTCCTGCCCCCACCTTGTACATTTTGCAAATTTCATAGTTTTTCATCAGTTGCTATGGTATCTTTTATTACTCTACTTCCACACCCCCTTGTGTTTACTGTATGGGCTGGAACTGGATTATGGTATTTAATTCAAGCACTCTTGTTACTATGGTGAGTCATATAATTGATGAATTTCCAACCTAGCTGTAGTGCCTTAGGTGTGAATTGAGACCACCAACTTTTCCTAAGTTGGTAACTCCACATGTTAGTGTTAATTATTACAAGAAATAAAAAAGTTTGCATCACAGTGAAAAGGAAAGAAAAAACTCTAAAATCCTCCATATTTTGAGGATATTACATTTTATATACTATCATCATTAAATAGAATCATACATCCAATAATATCATTTTAAAGACATAAGGTTTTATTTTGATCATGTAACCATAGGCCATTTTGCAAGTCTTATTCTTTTTATCATCTTGCATAATGTAATGGTTCCACAGAGCAGTGCCATGACCTTTCCCTTCTCACCAGTCATACATAGACTCAGAATTGAAAGAAAAGTATATAAGTCATCTAATCAGTCCGCTTAATCCCTGAAAAATCTCTTTTTTTTTGCATTCCTGGAAATATTGGCTCACCTAGCCTGTTCTTGATTTAATTCATGGGGTATTTCTTCCTATTTCTAGACATATCATCTACACTTTTGGTCTATCTGATCCTTACCCTCGGGATCCTCTTATCCCATAGGGTTGAGGAGAATCCATCCACCAATGCTCCCTAAATTAGGACTACCATGAAGTGTCAGAGGGGGAGTTTCAAGTCTGTATAGGAACATGAGTTAGTTTCCTAATATACTTGATAATTTCTTTTACCCAGACAATAGCCAGTATTTTTTTTCCCTAGAAACAGTCTTTTCCTGTGGGAATAGTGGCTGTGAAGTCACCCAGAGAGTTTCTTCCCTTCCTTGTCCTTCATTCTAATTATCTTGGATAATACAGATTGGAAATAGGAGAAAAAAATGGCAGGGACATAATTATAATAACATCAAAACAGGTCCTTCAGGCCTTGACCTGAGAGCACATACATGTAATAATTCCACCTTATGGCAGACTCAGGAATAATCAAATGGGTTCTTATTCAAAAGAACACCACTGGGAAACTAACTCAGAAGGATCCTACCTTAAGTAGAGGCCAAGGATTCCTTGCAACTCTTGCTCTGATATTAACCTCACCTGTTAACAATTCAGGATCAAGTTCTTCTGAGTAGTTTGTGGCACATTTCTTTCAGATGGTGGATGACTGGCTTGATGATGCATCAGACAGTCATATCTGAATTTAAAACTCCAAATAATATCAGCTACAATTCCAAGAGATTTTTATCTCCAATAGCAAATCTCATCAATCAAAGCTTCAGGTGAATTTAGCTCTCAAGGATCACGTATACTATGATATCAGTAAGAGATACATCCTACCCCATCTTTTATATCTAAGTAGATGGTTTTAAGTTCAACATTACACAAATCATTTTGCTTTTAAAATTCTCAATACATAGGAAAAATTCCAAATTATATATATATTGTCCATAGCAAAAACATGGTCAAAGGGACAAAGGCAAAAACTATTATCCTCAGATACCCTTTAAATAATGGGTACAACTTTTAAGATGATTCAATATGATCAGTTAAAACTCATAACAAATATAGATTAACCTAACTTCACATAAAAGAATCTTATCAGAATTAACATTAATAATTTCTTCATTCTTTAAAACATGTTAATTCATCTTCCTTCAATTGAGAAATCTTTTTGGAAATATAACAGGTACAACACCAATAGTTGAAATTCCTCTAAGTACAAACATTTCCATCTCCCATCAAAACATTTCTAATTGCAAAGTCAATTTTAGAGTTTATAAATTGTGCTTAATAGTCCATTCTTGAGGTTCTTTCACAAGTCCTGTAAGCCTAGTGTTTTTCAGCCTCCAGGTTACAGTGTCAGTCATCTGTAATATCTGATAAGATCCTTCCCAACTCTGTTTCTTCTAGGACTTAGTAAGCACCCCTCTTCTACAAACTTCAAACTCTAAAAATGTTGTCTGGGTCAGCAATCCTTGTTTTCTAATGGTTAAAAAGGGATTAGGACACTGCCAGTATATGATTCCTTCAAAATTTATCCTTTGTTTCAAAGAGGGTCTTTCCCTTTCTTCTCTCAAGTAAAATAAACCAATCTAATATGAGAAAGTCCCAGGTCATTTCTAGGAACCATTCTGATTCTTTAACAAAGCAATAAGCAAACATTTGGTTCAAGGCAATTTATTCTTTAACATTAATTTAGTAATCATTTTCTTAATAATCTGATTCATTCTTTCCACTTTCCCAGATGAGGACAGATGCCCCAATTGCCATTCAATTTGCAATCCTTCCCCATTTTTTCTTATAAAACCTTAAAAGTAAAATATGCTCCTTTATCAAATCAATAATTTCTATCAATACATACTTAGGTACAATTTTGTTCCAATGTTATTCCACTAACTTCTCTTAAAACAGCATAACTCAGGGAAAAGCTTCCACCCATCCTCCCTACATCTCAGTTTCCCCACTGTTGTTATTAAAACCTAACCTAAATATCTTGGAGCCAGGCTCCCTTCCTATGGGGGGACACCTCAAATAGGGACATCCTATTTATCTTTAGACATATTACACACCTTTCAGATACAATTTGTCCTGCAATTACACAAATTCTTTATGCCAAATTTTCTTGCTTTTACTAATTTGTTAAAGGGAGAAAGCAAGACAAATCTTAAGATTAATATTCTAAATAGCCTTGGATAAAATTTCATAAAATTGATGCCACATATTCAGCTGGGCTGACACAGTATTAAAGCACCACTCATACAATTTTTACAAATTACTCAATATACAATTTAGCAAGCAACATAGTAGCTTAAATATATTTCATCTAATTAGGAGATACAAACATGTGACTTCTAGATAAGTTATCAGAAAACCAAAATTTCTAACTTAAAATCAAATACAGATCTAAATTTCCAGTAACAATACTTTAATATCAATGCACAATTTCTAAATCTTATACCAGAATAAACAAGTTTAGTGCACACTAAATCTAATGAGGAAGATGGGAAAAAACACATGAAAGATAATGATCAACAGTGGCATTTTTTCTAAGAAATATGATTAATTATTTTTAATCTTTCATTTAATATATATAGAAATCTCTATTATATATAAGTAATATGCTATGAGAGAATTTTAAAAAGCAATATCACTACGTTTTTGAGAAGAGATATGAGATAGTTATCCAAATGTTTATGTAAATATTTAATAATCAGTATTTTTCTTATTAATAAATCTGAATTTTTTATACTATGTAGATTGAAAATCATGTGGAATATTTTTAGTTATAGGTTCATATTTGATCCATTCATTTCATCAGATAAGCCTTGCATTATGAGAAATTAATTACTAGTCTGTCTCTGCATTTTATTCATTATTATAGTTCATGTTTGAAAGAGCAGTATATCAATTGATGAAAGGAAATTTTAATTTTACTTTGAAATGAAAGTGTCCATTTTTCTATTATTTTCTTGGTATCTTTTGATATAGTTTGGGCCTTCTAGATATTCTTAATTTTTGGTAGTGTAACATTTTTATTTTACATGTCATAGGAAATAAATAAAACTACATGTTCTTTTTTTTTTTTAAACAAGGTAATTGGGGTTAAATGACTTGTCTAGGATCACACAGCTAGAAAGTGTTATATATCTATGGCTGGATTTGAACTCAGGTCCTCCTGACTCCAGGGCCAGTCCTCTATTCACTACAACATTATTCTCAAATATGTTACAGTTTTTAATACATTTTCCTCATTAAAGTGACATTTCTACATTGTGTATAATTAATTCTGACCTTTGCTTACTACTTGTATAACCTTGGGCAAGATCTCCCTAGGCCTTCTAGGGCCTGTTTTTTATTTATAAAATTAAGGAAGTTTTAATAGGTAGTCTTCAGAGATCATTGTAGCTCAAAGTTTATGATTCCTTGAACTCATTGGTATTCTATATTTATTTCATGTTGCTCTTTTTTTGATTTATTATCTGTGTTTTTTATACTGGCTAATTTAGAGATAGAGACTTAATTGAATAGGAAGTCTAAATATTACAAGGACAAAGGAAACAAAATAGCAGTCTGGAAAACTTTGGTGTATATATATGTATCTATATGCATATATATTGTATGGAATATGTAATTTACTGAAGATAACATCACATTTCTTTCCTTTCATCATATATATGTGATTAAAGTATTATAGATAGTCAAAACGCTTAAGACTTAATATTGAAACCTCATTGAATCTTATTCATTCATCTTACAAAATTCTCATCTTTTTTCTATCTGGACTTTTAATAATCAAAAACTAGTGCCACACTGGTTTCATACTAGATTACATCAGAAGATTAATTGGATTTGCTGGCACAAGCATTCTCTGAATAAATAGTCACAGTGATCATAGATATATCCTAATCATCAAATCCATAATTCATCTTCTGAAATAAATTCATAATTGAATATATTCCTATAAGAATGTCATCATCTCTAAACTATATGGAAGAAATAAAAACATTAGTGTTTGAATTGGGGGGGGAAGGAAAGAAATGCTTTTCCATAATCAATCTTTTTTTTTTTTCCTCCAAAGTAGAAGTCATTGTTGATTAAGGGCAAAACAGTACTTTTAATTGCTGATTTAACAATAGAGAATTTTGAGTAAAGAACTGATCCCTTTTAACTTCATGTTCTGGGGTTCAGCTTCATTTTATTCTTTAAATGAAACCAAGGCTTTAGTATGGAGGTGATACTTTATGTTGTGTGTCTAGGTTTTCCTGAAAATACAGCTTTTAACATTTAAATCTAGTACTATAGTTACCTTAGTAATTCATCTAAACCTTTCATTTATAGACCAAAACATACCCTTATCTTAGATGGTATAGCAAGTTGAAAAATTCATAATTAACTGTGAGGATGAATTTATTGAAAACTTGCTAGACTAAGCCTTAGAAAACAGGATGTGTAATCTAACTTAGAAAAACCATCTGGAATTTTAAAAAATAGCTTTCAAGATCTCAGAATCACTTCTGTGAGAGAATAGGCATTGAAATAATGCTTTAGTAAGATTGACACCAATTCAAAATGAACTTTGTGGTCAGAAGTAGAATTTAGGGGTGGAGGAGTGCTAAAGATCTAGCTCTAATACATGTCTTTATTTTTCTAAAATAATCCTTATTATGTACTTGATTATCTTCATTGTATAATCTAAGTGTCTGAAGGTTACTTTGTTTAGAATAATTGCTTTGTTGAATAGAAATCTTTTAATAGCTCACCTTTATATTTAATGGAAGAAAACAATTTGTAAGAATAGATTTTCTATGACATTTAAATTTTTTAAGTTTGATAGACATTTACTTAGTAATTTATTTTACTTCTTAGATTTTGGTGACAGCAAAGAAATAAGTATATGTTCGGAATTTTAGTGAAACTCATTTTTACTAATTTTTTTAAGATAGTTTAGAAAAAGTGAACCCAAACTACTAGAGATTTTGGAAGTGGAAGGCAGAGCAATTGGCATAAAGTTTAACTATTTTATCAGTTTGGTCGGTTAGGTTGAGAAACACTTAGCTAAGAGGTTATCTAGTAATTTTAGCTAGCATGAGGAAAGCATTTCTGGAAATATTTCAAGAGAGAGAAGTACAAGTTACCTACTTAGATGGAATCAATAAAAATGAGTTTCAGGAGCAAATCAGTAGGGTGAGGTAGCTGTGATTTCTTATAAGAGCAGTGATCAGAAAAAAAAAAAAAAGTTGAAAATAAGAGTGCCAAGGATAGAAATGAAGGAATTGTAAAATATTTTGTTGAGGATAAAAGTAAATTTCTTTTTGGAATATTAATCTCCAGTACATTTTTCCCATTCTGGGATCACAGCATGTTTCTGACAATTCATAGAGACACAAATGATATTGCTCAAGGGATTTCAAAAACATTACTACAATTTGTAGTAGTAATGTCAAGTCCTGAGGCTGAGAAATTGAAAACCCTAGAGGAAGAGATGACATTGTTTTCGTCCATACAGTCAGCTAAAAGGCAGGATTCCCCCCCCCCCCAAAAAAAAAAGACAAATTTTGAAAGTGAATAGTTTTTTGTTTGTTTTGATGGTGACTGAAAATAGAATTGAATTTATAAGAGTTCAAATGACAGGAATGGCACCCGGCCAGATATGAAATATACTTAGTAAAATAGTCTTGCAAACCTTGACAAGATTTAAAATGAAAAGAGAAAAAGAGTCCTCCTGACATATATGTTCCATGCTGGATGTGAAGTGGTGGATATGACATAGGAAGAAATTTTGTAGAGATGTCTTTTTGTAGGGAAACAGTGTCTCCACCCATTCCAACCCCTTCCACAATAAAAGAATAATCTTTTGTCCTTTTGTTTATATGTAAAGGTCCAGCGGAAGATGACTTGTTTGGGATTAGAAACAGTGTACATATAAAATTCTGTTGAAGGATCTGGGGCTATTTATTAAAAAGAAAAGTCTCCAGGGACACAAGATATTGTAACAAATATTTGAAGTCCTTTTGTGTGTCCTCTTCTTGTAAAAAGCAAGGAGTGTAAGTTGTGATGAAGTAGATTTAGGCTCAATAGCTGGTAAAGTTTCCTCTCAGCAGTGGAAGATCTTTATTTGGGGGTTATTACATTTTCATCATTGACAGTCTTTAAAGACAGGATGCATGACTGCTTTTTGGGTTTGTTATAGGTCTACAAAGACGAGAGAACCTAAGGAGGAGATAGAACTAGGTGATCTCTGTGATCCTGTCCAACTCTAAAATCCCCTGATCCCTTCTTCTTTATGTCCTAAGATTCTGTGATCTCTTCATCTTGGTGTTGAAGCTCTCTATTTCAGGTTCCTCTGTGCAATCTTTTCTGTTCATCAATTTGTTGGAACGTGAAGATTGTTGTCTCTAGGCCATTGGCTCACTTTTATTCCAAATGACCTTTTATGCTTCCATGTGAGCCTGAGTGTCTTTGTAAAACAACCGAGTAGGCCCCTTCTGTATCTAAAAGTTCCTGAATCTATCATACAGATGATAGATATGATAGATGATAAAATGCTTTTTCTTAAGCCTAGGAATTAGAAAATTACTCTTTCTCCTTTAAATCTAACAACTTGAATAACCATAATTCTCTTTGCTAAACTGCTAGTAAAATTGTTGAAAGTCGAATAGTCTTTTACTTCTTGATATCAGCCCAATTTTAAAAAATGCTTATCTTGGTAGAATCATTGACTTTAATGAGCCTGATTAGTGAAGTGACTTGACTAATATCCCATTAAGTAGTCTGTGGCAAACTTAAAGCTTATTTTAGTGTATCTTCAATTTCACTGTTGTGGGGATTTGTTATACCACTCAGACTACAAATCTTCTAAGCCTTTGTCTCCTGTGTTTTGTGAAATTGTCTATATTTTTCTGTTTCTTCGTTGAAGATCCTCTCAATAGGCTCAATCTTCTCTTTGTTTCTTTTATTTCTTAGATATATCAGGGTACTATTTTACCAGTTTCCTTATTGTTTTGGTATTTTTGTAAGCATTGAAATTCACTTTGAGAACCTTGGTCAGAAAACTCATGATAATTTGAGGGTATCATTTGGAATTATCTGTATGTACCTTAACTTTATAGTGGGCATTGAATATAGAATTTTCTCCCCATATTTTGGAGATGTTTGAATTTCAGAATGATATGGAAAAAATCACAATATTAAACTAAAGATGGGATTTGTGTATTTTTGTCCCCCTCAGTTCCATTAAGCACATTTTAAAGTAGGGAAATGTAATTTAGTGTGTCATCATTTGGACCTAAGAGTGAAATAGGAACAAAACTTTATATTTTTGTTTATAATATTTTAAGTTATAATGAATTCTGAGATTAATTATTCCTCTTATGTGTTTACTTCTTTTAATAATTGCTCCTTTTATCTTCTTTCAGCCAGTATAAATCCATGCTTGCAAAGGGAAGACATGCCAGACAACACATACGATGATCAACCAAAGCATCTGGTTAAAACTACAGTGGCATTAAGAGTTAAGCAAAACATAGGTATGTTACCTCTAGTCATTTATACTTTTCTTGTGTAAATCTGAGAGAATGTTTGCACTTGTGTCACAATTGAATTTACCTCTTCTTTTTCTGGCCCTGGGAATCTTTCAGGTGTTCTCCTTTAGCTCACTTATGTTTTGTGTTTTTTTGTTTGAATTTTAGGTGTGGTGATAGCAGCTGTGGTGGCACTCTTTGCTGCAGGCTTTTCCTTTCATTACTTCAGTGACTAATATTCCACTCAAGGAGTTTCCATTCATTGTGGGAACACTGACCAGTAATGAGGGACTGATCCTGGAGATGCAAGCAAGACCCTGGAACTTGCAGAATAACAGTTAAATCTGTTTCCATAATTGGCTAATAGGTGTACCTCTGATTTGTCATAAAACAAGCTGCCTTATGTAGGCATACTATTATTTAGATAGAACAGATTTCCAAAAATAAAGCGACTTATTTAGCTCCATATTTAAGTTACATGTAATATAAGATTCTTAATCATAAAAAACCCCATAAAGAATAAAAACAGGTATAGCAACAATATATAGTGGACGAACTATTGATCTTATAATCAAAAGACCTGGGTTTGAGTTCTGCTTTTCTCATTTATTATCTGGAGAACCTTGACAAATCATTTTAACTTCTCCGAGTTTTAGTTTCTTCATTTGTAAATGGGGATAATAATATACTACCTCACAGGGTTGTTGTGAGGATCTAAAGAAATATATAAAAAGTGCTTAAGATGAGAAAGTACTATATCCAGGTGAGCCATTATTTATTGTCTTTTTTTAATTGTGACATAAATTAGAGTGTATGAAAATCTTAAAAGGATGCCTCATGTTCCTTGTAGAGGAGAATGATTGGGCAGATCATACAGTGGGAAAGAAGTTCCCAAATAGGCTGGCACTTTGGGCCCTCTATAGTAGGCAAATAGAATGGTCCAAATGAAACACATGGGGATCAAGACCATGTAGATGCTCAGTATCTCTTGTTAGCATATTGAAATTATCTTTTTAGACGTCATTGATGAAAAAATTGGTGTATTCTAAGTGTTATTCTAGTTAGTCTGTTTAGTGTGTCTTGCTTGAGAATTATAGGCCTTTAAAAAAGGATTAGGCCTTTAATTAGAAAAGTGCATCAATGTGACAGAAAACCAGTTGATACAAATATCAAATATACAAGAATACTGTAAACTAGTATTCTTATTGGGAAAAATCAGGTAGAAATATTAAACAATGCCCAGATATAGTCCATGGATCCAGTGTATATATATCAAAGGATAATAAAAATGACTATTGTCATTGTCATTATGTAACTTAACTCACATGTGTGTGCTTAGCATCTTGCATAAAAGCTTATAAAGCCTTGATGGGGACCCAAGTTACCCTGTTTCTCTCTACAATTTTATCAGATATGTTATTAACCTTATTACAATGTGTTGGTATCATTTCTCTGAAGTATTCTGAACAAATGCTATTCCCCTCTATTGCAGATAACGAAGCTCAGGCTTAACTTGCCTTGATCTTTATCTATCTTTATCTTCATGTCCCAGACATTTTCTTCTTTCTTGTATTAATACTCTAGAATTACAGAATGTCTTGGGAATGTTTCTGAAGCAAATATGACAAACAAATGTTAATAAAGTGTTGGCTAATTGAACCCTATGCACAATGAATTGGGCTGTGCTGTAATGGACTCTTAAATCCACTACATCACTATATGACTTAATGGTCAGTCAAAAGTTCACTTGTAGAAATTTAATAGGAAAAAAATATTCTTAGTTTCAGTTGCCTTGGATGTTCAGTTTAGCAATAAGACCTTTTGTTTATAAATTTGTAGAGTGACACTTAGTGATAAGAATGGAAGGAGTTTAATCCTGAATTAGAGTCTATTTTAGACTAATCCAATTTAGTTCCCTGGGTCTGTAGCTTGTCCTTATGACCAGAGTTCTGAATAGGAATATGCTCAGATACCAGGCATAAAAACTAAACTAAAATTACTTAAATTATTTTAAAGAATTTTTTTAAATCTTTGGTAGTGAATATTTAATATTTTGCATCTGTCAAGGAGCTAGTTACTGGTCATTAATTTCTGGATTCTGGGTCCAATGCAAAGAACAGTGGATTAGGATTTAGTAAAACTAAATTTTTCTTCCTAACTACTAAACCAGTTGTGTGATCTTGGGTCAGTGACCTAGTTTTTTTAAGCATGAGCTTTATTACCTGTAAAGTGTAGAAATTAAACTACATAACCTCTTAGGTCCTTTTTAGCATTAATTGTAGTTTATATTGTTTATCCTTGATTTCATTGTTATGAAAAATTGGAAAATAGCCTGAATTTCTTAATATCATTGAGCCTCAACTTCTTGATAAAATGGGGATAATAATTGCTTTAGATAGCTCACAAAAATGATTGTGAGGATCAATTGATAAGATGTATACAAGTGCTTTATATAGTAAAGCTATATAAATGTAAACTATTCTTGATTTGCACAGGAATAGAGAAAAGCCTTGCTGAATATATGCATCCCTTCTCTTAAGATGTTATTAGAATTGTCAGTTCTATTGATAATCATCTTCAATGAAAACTGTATGAGGCTTAAGTAGAAGACATGGTTCAAGTCAATTATACATTTTAAATAATATTTTAGACATTTAGTCTCAAGGCCAATTATATGGGCACTTTAAGTGAAATGCTTTAAACACTTGATTATTAGTCATTTGACAAAATTATAACATTTAATCAAGTATAACAGAGCTATTAAAAACTATTGTGCTTTAGCAAAGTAAGTTTTTGTTTTAGATTTAGAAAGTATATTAATGGAAATGTAGTACAGGTGAAAGCCACTGGATTTGAAGTCATAGATCCTAAAGTTAACTTCTAACTACCACTTACTAGTTATGAAACCTTAGTCAGACTTCTCTGAGCCTTAGTTATATTCTCAGTAAAAATAGTAAAACCAGTAAAAAATTTTAAAGCATCTCCCAGTTCTCCATTTAGACCTTGGTCATTCAATTTACAAATAAAACAGCCATTTGCTCCAATCTTGATATTCCTCAGATATAGACCATTGGATTTGCCATAACTATACCACTATCTTCCAGTGAATGCCTTAAAAAAAAAAAAAAAAGTTCTGGTTTTGTGATACTATTCTAAAACTAAAGTTTAAGTAATCTAAAGATTAGGGGATAAAAGATAGACGATAGAAAGATAGAAAATAAAAAACTGGTTGGAAATACTGAGAAACAGAATCTGTGTATATAGCAAAAAATTTCCTAAGTGTTGTTAACATATTTCAGTAAATTCTATTTTACAAATAAGAGAATTGTAGTGTACAGTACAAATGTCTACATTTGCCATAAAAATGAGATCAAAGCTAATTGCCCTTTTATGATAAGTAGTTGAAGAAAATGAATCTAGGCAAGATGATGAAATTTTTTATGGTTCTTGTCTCCCATAAGATGCCCAGTGCTCTTAGGTAGATTTCTGTTAAAAATAAATTGTAATATAGGATAGAATACCAGTTTTGAAGTCAGGAAGACTTGAGTTCAAATGTAGCCTGAAATACTTAGTAGCTGTGTGACCATGGACAAGTCACTTAGTCTTGTTTGCCTCAGTTTGTTCAATTATAAAATGAGCTAGAGAAGAACATGTCATCCCGCTCCAATATCTTTGCCAAGAAAACCCCATATGGGGTACCAAAAGACACTACTGAAACAACATTTGGAGTTGTCCAAAAGTGTAATGGACTACTCAGGGAATAGTATTTTGTGTATCAATGATGGCCTTAATGCATGTGACCACATGTTGGTTTGTTAAAGATGGATTTTTAAAAAATTGAGTAGAACTTAAATTAAATAAATTTCTATGGTCCCTTCCAATTTTGTTCATGATTTTACATTAATAAAACTTTCATTTTTTCCTTTTCTCACATGTGTTTAAAGTCTTTAGGCTGCCTCAAAAAAAAATAGAACTTAATGTCAAAAATAAACTTTAAGGGGAAAAAAAAATGTTATTCTTTGGACGTGGTACTGGGATAATTATGTTAATTATCTTTAGAAATAACAGCTAGGACAAAAGCATCATGTTTTCTCACCTTCAACTTCTATTTTAAATCCCATTTCTCTTAGCTTTTCAAATTCTATAATGTCCCAAACTGGACTCACCTTCTTCCTAAAACCTGCTGCTAACTTCTCTATTGCTTTTGCTTATGCTACTGTATAACCATTTCCCTAGGCTTGAAACATCAGAGGCATCTGTGATTTCTTTCTCTATCAATACCTTCAGTCAGATACTAAATATGATCAATTCCATATCTATCTCTTGCATTTCCCCACGCACTAAGCCAATATTTTGCTTAGTACTTTGTCTGAATTATAATAGCCTTCCAATCTGTTGCCCAACTTTATTCCAATGTATATTCTAATATCAAATTAATCTTATTACATAACTCTAATCCTATTTTTTCCTCAATCAGAAACCCAAAGTGACTGCCTATTGCCTCTAGGATAAAATACCAACACTTTGATATTTAAAGATCTTCATGATCTCTCTGCAACCTATCTTTTTACTCTTCTTCATGTACACATGTATAGCAATACTGTACTAGCTGTTCTTGGAACTTGCTATTCTGTTGTCTGTTTCCCACATATCTATGCAGTCCACCCGTCAATGCCAGGAATAGACTTCAGATATACAAAGATACCAAAATCCACATAGCTAAATAAATATAATTTGAGAAGGAAGACAATAGGAAGGAAACTAGGGGAATCTGGAAAGGCTTTGAATGGGAGTTAACATCTGAGCTGAAATTTAAAGAAAGGATTCTAAGAAGCACAAGTGAGGAGGGAAAAATTATGCCAGGTTCAATTTGAAACAGAAGATAAAATGTTGACTTTGAGGGATAGCTAATAAATAGGATACTTAAGCAGGAACCAGAGTTGTAGAAAATAATCCCTTTAGTGAACTTTGTAGTTGCAATTCTACCTTTTCTCAGAAAGCTGGCTCTAAACGTTTCATTATTTAGTATTCACCCCTTCACTCTGTGAGGTGAAACTTGAACCCAGGTGCTCCTGACTTACTCTTCCATCTGCTTTGCTACCCTGCCTCTTCTTTATGTTTCATACTCCCTAATGTGCTGTGTATAAATGAGATATTTGTAAAATGCTTTATAAACCTTAAAGCAGCATACAAGTGATAACTATTATACACTTATGTGTTTTAATAATATATTCCCACACCTTCATTGTTTCTCTGAAAGATTTGTACTACATGATGTATATTTGGAGGGAGAGGCAATTTTGGTTGCCTGAAAAAATACTGACCATGGTAATGAATACTTGCTCTGAGACTTATTTCAGATAGGGGAAAAAGAGCGCAAGCATATGGAGGTGAGACTGCAAAATGGAGCGTTGGAACTTAAGCTGTATATAAGGAGCTGGCCCTACCATGTCTCTTGACCTTCATGAAAAGGTGTACCCTAAAGCCTGCTGAGAATGGCCCTCCTTTGGTTGAGATCATTCTCTCAATTTGAGCTGCATTTCTCAAATGAAGAATCCATTACTCTTGTGCATACTTTGGTATTTTTATATTTAAGGGAGGAATAGATTTAGGCAAATAGATAATCAAAGACATAGTACGACCAAACTAGTATAAAGGCTAAGAGGCTTTTTCCAAGAAAGGCATCAAAATGAAATGTGGCAGAAGGGTCAACCAGGATAAAGATTGAGAAAAGATTATTGCATTTGACAAAGCAACTAATTCGTGTTCCTACTCTTTTTGTCTCTGAAATGGTCCAAGAAGTTTTCTAACTCAAGACTAAATAGTTGGCAAAGTTGCCAATTTTAGGTAATTCTGTGCGTAAGCCCGGTATAACCCATGGTCTAGGAAACTGGAGATAAAGTGGCAGAGTACCCAATAGCACAAGAGCCTTGGGAGTGGCAGCACCCCTCAAACTGACATTCTTCCAACCCAACCTTCACATCTATTCAGAGATGTGGAGAGGGGGCCAGCCCTCCCCATCAGTTGCTAATCAGCTGCTATACATCCTAGCTGGAGCTGGGAAACTCACCCTGAGAAAGACACAAGAGGCAGCACTTACCCAGCAAGTTGTCACGACCACCTTCACCACCACCTCCTCTCTGGTCCTTATGGTGATAGCTTGAGAGCCTTGGACAGCAGTGTGCCCTTGTGCCCTCAGCCATCATCTTGTGAAACAATCCATGTAGTGGTGTAACCTGTAAGCTGTTCTTGTAGATACTCTACTAATTACTCAAAGAGAAATATTCTTATCTCCAGAATTCTTGGCATTGCCAAATTTTTCAACATTAGAAAGTAATATGGTATTATTAGTGGAAGTGACATAAAAGAAGAGTTCCTGCTCTCAAGGAGCTCACATTCTAATTAGGGGAGATAACACATAGAGGAAGATTCAGCTGATGGGAAGATGGCAAGCCTCAGAAGGCCTTAGGGTTTATCAGCAAGTTGCTCAGGGATTTGGAGAGCATAATCACAGGGTATATGGTTAAATCTGTTAGAACCCTATCTTGCCAGAAGGTTTGTCTTTGATGGATCCGTGCTCATTCAAGTATTAATACCATGGGCAGATGAGGTGGTGATCTGAAAAGGCCCAGAAGACAATGGGCCTAAGTATTGGAAATGAGGGGTTTCTATTTTTCCTCATGGGGAAAAAGGAGGTAATCATGAATTAGATTAGGGATAAGGATTCCCCTTACTGCCTTCTGCCTGAGCCCTTTAGACCCAGTTAGGTCTGGAAAGTACACAATAAAAATTTATTGAATTGAATTTTGAAACATGTTAATTAGAAATAAGAAATTATAATGAATGGAATTGAACCCCAAGTTTTATGACAGAAAACTGATTTTATATTTCTTAATATATTTTAAATCATTAAGGTATTCTTATTATATACTACTAATTAAAGATCATAAAGTTATGTTACTATTTTACCATTTTTTTCTTAATTCCTAATAAGTATACTTTATATGTCTTTACATATAATCTTGTAGTTCTCATTTTGACACTACCCTCTATAATATAGAAAGGCATTTAAAAAGTGAATATAAATGATGGCTCTAGAATCATAAAGACCTGAGTTCAAGTAATACTTTTTTAAAAAATTAATTTTTTCATACACATTGCTTTATGAATTATGTTGGGAGAGGAAAATTAAGCAAAAGGGAAGAACCATGGAAGAGGAAAAAAATACAGAAAAAAGAAGTGAACATAACATGTCGATTTACATTCAGTTTCCTTATTTCTTTTTGTGGATATAGATGGCATTTTCTGTCCAATGTCTATTGGGATTGCTTTGGATCTCTGAACCACTGAGAAGAACCAAGTCTTTTATAGGTGATCATCGCACATTCTTACTGTTATTGTATACAATGTAGTCTTGGTTCTGCTTGTTTTGCTCAGCCTCAGTTCATGTAAACTTTTCCAGGTCTTTCTAAAGTCAGCTTTTTTTACAGAACTATATTATTCCATTACCTTCATATACCACAATTTGTCCAGCCATTCCCCAATTGATGGGCATCCATTCTTTTTCTTCAGATAATACTTCTGACACATACTGGTTATGTAATCTTAGTCAAGCCACTTAACCTGCCATTGTTTTCTTTAAGAGGTTACAGAGTAAGGGCATATCTTCACTGGTAAAGGAAATCATATGCCAAGTGGAGGAGATCACAGAATGGTAGAGCTAGACGGGGCTTTGAACAATCAACTCTCCACTTTACATATGGGAAGACTGAGGCCAAAGACTATAATCTGTTCTCAATTTAAAATGTTATTTCTTTGAGGCAAAAATATTTCCCTACCATGAACATTGCAGAATGAATGCTTAAATGAAGTGGTTTTGTTATCCAGGATTTTTGCAAGCAGTGAACTTAAGATATTTGAGTCAAATCCTGCCTTTTGTTCAGTTCTTCCTGCCGAGTATTGGGATCAAAGCTTTACTCTGGTTTCCATGAGTCACCAGCTGCTTATTTTGAATGTGGTTGCTATCATAATAAGGACTGAGTATTGGTGCCACCTAGTTACTTTTGTTTTGACAATTATGGGTTAAAGACATTGCTTGGAGTAATCTTGCTTAAGCTTGTTTGGTCTGTCTTAGATTAATGATGGCTTATTTCTTCTTGCAAGACAAAAGCTGTCTTGAATGAGAACCTTTGTAAATTCTATGTTTATTAATATTGTTCTTCCCCTCCTCCTGTTAACTACCTACCCTTCACCCCCTCATCCCCTACTTTCCTGCAAAAGGACAATTTTCTTGTTTTTTTGTTCTTATGTATAGCTCTGCATTGTGTTACTGTGCTGCAAAATTATAATCATTAATTCTGATAGTGTAGTCAAACATAGTTCAGCTCTTATTACTGTACTTCAAGTATAATACTTTGTTGATTTGTTTACATGACTTTTCTTTTTATTTAAATGTTTTTCTCCACTCATTTAGAACTAGAGCCAAGCCAAAGATTAGCTTCCTCCTGCAACTGGAGGTTGGACTGTGAATAATCTCAAAACCTGCTGTTTATTTTTATGATCATTTTTGTTGTTAATAAAAACTCTGGGCTTTATCTTTAGCCTTTTTCTCTTCTTTATACTACTTCACTTGGTGATCTCCCCATTAAAATCCAGTGACACCTTCAGGATCAAATAAAAAATCCTTTCATTTTCAAAGGCTTTCAGTGGCCTTCATAACCTAGCTCCCTTTCCTAATTGATAAACTTCTTAGATGACATTAGATAAGAGATATGAACAGATATTTTTCAGATGAAAAGATTAAAGCCATCTATAGTCATAAAAAATGTTCTAGTTAGCTGTTGATTGGAGAAATATAAGTTTAAAAAAACTTTGTGGTACCACCTCACACTTAACAGATTGGCTAGATAACTGGAAAAGATAATAATGAATGTTGAAAGGGATATGGGAAAATTGGGACATCACATTGGTGGAGTTGTGAATTGATCCAACTGTTCTGGAGAGCAATTTGGAACTATGCCTAAGCAATTTGGAACTATGCTGCCTAAAGGGCCATAAAACTGCATAACCTTTCATTCAGCAGTGTCTCTAATGGGCCTTTGTCCCAAAGAGATCATTAAAAAAAAAGGACGCACATGTGCAAAAATGTTTGTAGCAGCCCTCTTTGTTGTGATGAATTGGAAATTGAATGGATGTCAATCAATTGGGAAGTGACCAAATAAGTTATGGTTTTTGAATGTTATGGAATATAATTGTAATTGTTCCATGAGAAATGATACAAAATTATGAAAAATGCCAAATGAAATGAGTAGAACTAAAAAAACATTGAACACAAGCAACAGGAAGATTATGTGAAGATCAGCTGATGGACATGGCTTCTTTCAATAATGTCATTCAAGACAATACCAATAGACTTATGATGGAAGTAGCCATCCACATCCAGAGAAGTATGGAGACTGAATCTGGATCAAAGCAGAGTATTTTCACCTTTTGTTGTTATTGTTTGCTTTTTTTTTTTTCCTTATATTTTCTTTTCTCCCTTTTGATCTGATTTTTCTGCAGCATGATGAATATAGAAATGTTTTTTAGCTTTTTGTGTATTGTTTTCCTCAATTAGACTTGAGGAAAGTAAGCTCCTTGAAGGCAGGTACTGTATTTCTTTTTATATTTATATCTGTAATGCTTAGTATGGTGCCTGCTTCTTTATAAGTGCTTAATAAATGTTTGTTGACTGACTGGCTGTTTCAATAAATGTTTATTGACTGACTGACTGTTTGTAAACAAACATATATATATATATATCCCATATAGCCATTTACTGAAAATAGTTTTGTCATCAGTCCTGCCCCGACCTCTGCAGTTTTAGCTTTTACTCTAGGTCTGGAAATAATAATTAAACCAACACCATTCATTACCCTGATTACTGGATAAGCTGTGACAATCTGCTTGTCCTAAGAAGTTCATCGTCTATTTAGACCAAAAGTGTCTTTCCCATCCTTCACTCTACTGTGTATGCTGTATTTGCTTATAGGAATGGAAGCTCCTAGCAAGCAGGGAAAATGTATCCCTCTTATTTGGCACATGGTACAGGTTCAATGAATTTTGTTGATTGATAGCTTCCTTATTCTTATCTAATGTCATCTAAGAAGTTTTCAGACATTGATGAATGGTGCAATCTTATGTATATGGTGATCTGATGTCTTAGCTTAGGAAAAAAGGAATAAAACCCCAAAATGTTAATAGAATAAATTAGGAGGGGCAGAATTCTAAAGTTTATATAGTCTTCTTTCTGAAAGGGGCCTAGGGTGAAAAGTTTACTGAGTGAGTGAAAAGGGGGAAATAAGTTCTTGTTAAAATCTGAGGGATTTTAAAAGGTAGGGAGAGAATAGAAACTAGGGAGAGGATATAATTTTCCCCTTCTCTCTTTTCTTCCTCTTTTTAGAATAAGAGCTGTCAACACTGATTCCAACATTTGAAGCCCTGTCATATATATGTGCAAGTTCTAGGAAAACATGGGACAGGTAGAGACTTGGAGCTCTTAGTTTAGTCTTGCTTGTTACAAATGAGTTTAACTAAAATCCTTCCTTTTACCTCAACTATAGCCTAAATCTCTGGCTCTCTGTCTTTCCAACACAAACCTTATTTTCTTTCCCTTCTCTTAAAAAGATGAGAATAGTCTAAGTAGGAGGAAGCTCACATTTCTTTCTTCTGTGTTGTGCTAGTTGTATCCTAACAAATGATTGAGTTCATGTTTTTGTATGTGACTTTATGACTATTTGTTTAAACTTTAAACTACAGATATAATATCTAAATTTTAAAAAATTGTAATGTTGACCTTTGTTTTGTAGCAGAGGATTATAAAGAATAGACTTGCTCCCCTCAAATCTACTTAGAGCATTTCATGAGATCTCTCCTTGATTCATCATTTTCTACTTTATATCAACTTATTTTTGTTCCTGTTATATTCTTTAATTAAATTGTAAGCTTATTGAGGGCAGGAACTATGTTGCTTTTCATTGTTGGAGCTCCAGGACTTTTTGTAGTGTTTCCCACATAATTGGAATTAAAAAAAAAAGTTTTTAATTTGAATTGAGCAATATTGGAAATAGAAGTTTTCTGTTGAGAAGCGGGGTAAGGTAAACCATAGGTTATAGAATTAATTTTCTTGAGGCAGCAGGAAGTAGGTAGCAGAAGTAGAGGTAGAGTGGAATACCACAAAGCATAGATTTATAGAAAAAAATAAAATAAATAAATAAAACAAAAAAAATCCCCAAATCCACTGGTCTACTTTATCTGGTACATAGAGCAGGTAAATTTCACTAATAACAAGTAATAAGATCCTGTCAACCACTGCTCTAGGCAGCTCTACAAGTGATTGAGGAAATTCTTGGGGAGTTCCCTATGTTAATAAGATCACAGGTTCAAACAAAATATGGACCAAAAAAATGTGTAATGGGTGTAACTAGGGGAATTCCCTCCCTGATGTTTCAGTATTCCACAAAGCATTTATTGAACTCTTCTAGCAATTTCTTGGAACATAAGCAGCAGCACTTTGGGATGACATGAAAGTAATTGACTTCCATGATGGCAGCATGGCAGGGAATGGCATCAGTAAGGATAGGACTGAGTATTGAGTGAGGAGCCACTTTAAAAGGAATGATTTTACCTTTTGATGGTTCTTTCTCGCCAGTTCTCCTCACAAATAACTTTCTCGCTGGCATCTTCTTTTGGATGGGACAGGAAAAGTTGGGCATTGCTTTCACTTACCAACTGGAGCAAAGGTTCTGCTAGATGAATATGGGCCTGGTTGCCTATTCTGCTATGTGTTTTTTTTTTCCCTGAACATAACATTGCTACTGAGAGATGAGTGTCTACCTTGAATCTGATTGCTCCTGGGTTCCTGAGGTGAAGTTGGCTATACTTTGAAAGGATCTCTTGTAGCTACCTAATGATTCCTAGAGATAACCACTAACTGGAGACCTTACCCTGAATTGTCAGAAGACATGGATCTAGAAGGAAGTGTTTGGATAATGAAGCGCCAAAGTGATAGTGACTTGGCTTCTTTCAGCATTCTCATAAACTAGCTTATGTTTTGATGTTTTAAATACTTCTAAATTCCTTTGTAATTATTTAATTTTTTGTTAATGTGCATTTGTGAGTCCTTGGAATTGTGTGTGTGTGTGTGTGTGAAGGAAATAGTTGTTCTATATGTGATTTACATCTTAAGTTGAGTATTTTTCTTTTTCTTTTTCTTTTTTTTTTTTTTGCTGAGGCAATTGGGCTTAAGTGACTTGCCTAGGGTCACACAGTCAAGAAGTGTTAAGTGTCTGAGATCAGATTTGAACTCAGGTTCTCATGACTTCAGGGCTGGTGCTCTATCCACTGTGCCACCTAGCTGCCCCTATTCGCTTTTTTTAGAGTTACATTTTACATGCCCAAATCTAAATTTCAAGTGATTTTCCTTTGGGCTCTGAGAAGAGGGACCCCTAAATTCATCAGACCCTATGAATGGATAAAGAGCTTAAGGGTCCTTGAGAGAGGGGGGAAGTACCTAGTGTCCTTGGAGCCATTAGCAGTTTTGACTGGTATATTAAAAATACAGATAAGCTTAGCATTTTTGTTGTTATTGAAATTCACATAGCACTTTATAGCACATTATCTCATTCGATCTTTCCAGCAATCTCCTAAGGTAGCATATCATACTAAATAAGGATCTCAACCTGGAGTGAAGATCTGGATTCATATTCTGACTCAAAGACAGTAGTTCTGTGATCCTGGATTTCATAATTTTTCTGTTTTTCATTTTCCAACTATAAAATCAGGAGTGGAGGGTAGGAGGGATATGTACCATTTCCTCTGGAGGTCCCTTTTGGCTCCAAATGTATAATCCTATAAGCATGTAGGTATTACTAGTTTTATTATTTTCATTTTACAGATGAAGGAGTTTAGCTCAGGGATACACTTTGTCTTCTCAACTTAATTCAGTTAGCATTTTTAATCAACTACCATATGCTAGACACTAGGCTTGATTCTAGTAATATAAGAACAAAAATAGCCCCTGCTTTTAAGGAACTTAAAATCTACTGGGAGTGGGGAAGAACACAACCTGTAAACAAATAATCATGGAAGATGTATAAAGTACATATTTTGGAGAGGCAGCAAAGATTAGAAGAATCAGTTGTACCATGGGTAAGTTGTTTTTTTCTTGACATATAACATACATTTTGAATCACATTTTGGGAACTTCTCATTTTTCCGCCCCCAGGATCTTGCAAAATGTAATAAGTGAAAAGAAATGGATTTCACAAAGGAAAAAATTTACTCTTGAAGCTTTATTAATATTACATAATCAGAATATATTTAATTCTCAAACAGTAATTTTGCGGACAAAACAAAAGGAGAAAAAGCAGATTTTTTAATTCAGAAAAGGAAAATAGATTTTGTCCAAAATGTCAAGATATCAGTTCTCTTTTAATCTATCTATAACATTGCTGAAGGCTATATCCTAACACATAGTAAAGGGGTAATATTATTGACTTGAAAATAAAGCTGACATATTCAAGGCTAAGAAATCCACGTAATCCAGGAATTTACTTATTGTGTTAGGTTTTTACATGTTACAGTTAGGAATTACCATTTACAGATTTTTTTCTAAACCAAAAAAGAAAAAAGGAAAAGAGATCTCTTTGTAATTCAAACAAGAGAAATTTGAGATATTGAAATATTATACCTCAAATTATTCAATATCTTCATCTTCCATGGTAGCCTGCTCCAGTGCATGAATTTCTCTTTCAGGAAGTAACCCATACTCATTAAGAAAGCACTCAATATCCACAGCAAAAAAATCTTCAGCAAACTGCTCAGTGACACTAATGAAATTACTGATAAGCTCCCCACCTTTGTAGACCAGCAATGTTGGAAGCACATCTGAGGAGAAGCGATCCCCAGCACCTGTGTTAGAAGCTTTGATTTTACAAAATTTTACCATAGAATATTCAACAGCAAGGCAATTTAAGCTATTGTTCAGGGCCTCACAGCCCTTGATACCATCCTCATAGATGTGAACAATGACAGTAGTTATTTTCTGTTCCTTCTCAATGGCCTCCAAGAACTGCTCGCCACTCTCCAGCTCAATTACAAACCCATACCTGGGTCCAAAGCTTAGCTTCTGGTGCATGTCTTGCATGCATTGTTTGCGGTATTTACGGAGACAATTCTCATCCTCTTTGTCCTGGTGGATGAGTTCATATTCTTGCACACTCATCTGTGAAAACAAACAAAAAAACCACATCTGACCATGTCACTCCCCTACTCAGTCAACTCCAGTGACTCTTGATTTCCTCTGGGATAAAATATAAATTACTTGGTTTAGCTTTTAAAGACTTTCACAATTTGGCCTCAACCAATCTTTCCAGGCTCATCAGTATTACTCTGACTGCCATAAAGGGCAATTCAGGCAAACTGTCTCTCATGAATAACACTCTCTCTCATTTATGTATCTTTGTCCTGATCCATAAGTGGAATTTACTTCCTACTCAGCTCTGCCTCAAGGAAAGATTCTTTTGCTTTTAGTCTTAGCTGAAGCACCATATTGCTAAGCCTTTCTTGATTCCTCTAATTACTAGTGCCTTCCCTTCCTAACCACCTTATTGTATTAAATCCTATTATATATATACATATAAGTAAACATATATGTGTGTGTGTGTGTGTGAACACACACACACACACACATTTCTTATGAATAGGGATTATTTCTTTTTTTTTTTTTTTTTGTATTTATATTCCCAGTATCTATCATGGCACTTGGCACATAGTAACCACTTGTTGATTGATTGATTGACTGAAGGGTGACTTGGAAGTGGCAAGGGCAATTGATTTTTAATTTATTTTGTTGTTTCTGTTTTCCCACTTGTGCAATGGTGAGACTGCAATAAGATGTTCATGATAATTCAGTGGACTGGATCCATTAGAATGGGAAAGTTTGGGGAAGGAAGGAAGGAAGGAAGCAAGGAAGAAGAAAGGAAGGAAGCAAGGAAGAAGGAAGGAAGAAAGGATTTGTTAAGCATTTATTATGTGCCAGGCCTTATGCTAAGCACTTCATAAATATTTCCTTTGATCTTCACTGAAACCTGGGGCTAGAATTATTATCCCATTTTACAGCTGAAAAAAGTGAGACAGAGAAATATTAAATGAGTTGCCTGAGGTCACACAGCTAGCTTGTGTGGCCATATTTGAATTCAGATTTTCCTAACTCCAGACCTAGCACTCTTATTCATTGAACCACCTTAGCTGCTTCTGAAAGAAAGAACTAATTTTTCTTTGTTTGTTTTATTCTTCTTTATTGTCTTTCTCCAGTACTTAGCACAAAGTGTAAAGCATTTAGAATCATAGAACTCTAGAATTTGAAGAGGTCTTAGAGGTCATTTTATCTAAGCCCCTCATTTTACAAATGAGAAAACTGAAGCTATAGAAAGAGATGTTACTTGCTGAAAATTACAGAGTTAGCAGAGCCCAGGTTCAAATTCAGATACTCATATTCCAAATCCCATGCTCCCTTCTCACCCTGTACTATAGTGAATGTGGATTTCAAATTCAGGCTTGTGCTACTTGCTAGCTGTGTGAGCTTGGGCAAATCATTTAATCTCTTTGTGCCTCAGTTTCTTTTTCTATAATATAAGGAGATTAGGTGAAATGATGACCTTCCAGCTTTAAATCAAGTGCTGGCATTTGACCTGTGCTTCCATTTTTTATATCTGTATTTTTCTATTGAAGCAGTTTTCCAAAGTTTCATGCATTGATCTCAAAAAAATTCCACCGAATCGAATTCATTTTAATGAACATTTAGGGAGCCCCTACTTCATGTAAAGCAAGGGGCTAGTGCTTGTGAATGCTAGTACAAAATGAAAACAGTTCTTGCCCACAAAGGACTGTCATTCTGCAGAATCCAAATCTTTTACATATCACTTTTCATTTTTCAATGTACTTCCATGAATATCTTTCAAATCTTTACAACTTTGTTAAGTAGATAGAGAAGATGTTTTTATTCTTCTTCTATAGAGAGGAAAACTAAAGTAGAGAAAGATACTTCTTCAAAGTCATAATGTCTCATTAAGTCAGTGAGAGAACATGAACCTGAAATGAAGCTTTCCAACCCTTAATCATATCTTCTTTTTGCTAATCTTAGTTGTTTCAAGAGCGCCAAATACATAGCTACAGACACTGTGTATTTATTCAGGATAATATCTCTAAGACAGCAAAACAAAAACATTAGCCAACTAAACTGTATTAGGAATAGAAAATTCAGACAATGCCATAATTGAGTGTCATAAAGGTTTTTAAAATCCCAGAGTGCATTCATTGGGCAGCTGAATTCAATCCAACTAATTTATATGATTTGTACTTACCTTTTCTGGTAAAAATAATATCATCTCTTCTTCCTACCTTTCTGCCGAATTTTTGTTTTGTGTTATCATCTCGATACTGAGGAGAAGACATTTGTCTGAGAATTTCCTTCTTGCTAGGTGGAATGGAATCACTATCTTCACTTTCTAACTTAAATTTTCTCCAATCATTGATAACTCCTTTGGGACCTGGAATAAAAGAAATTTGTCATTTGCTCTTTAGACTAGCAGAAGGGCAGCTTACACTTCTGAAGTTTATATATGTTGTCATAGAAATAGACTTGTCTTCTCCTGTTGGTGAAACTAGAGACTTACTTGGGCTGGGTGTTTCTGATTGTCCTGATAATAAAAACACCCTCTTGTTATAAGCATGTTATATAGGTTTTGGCACAGAATTATCCAAAAGTCTTTGCGTTATGAATAGGTGTTATATACATTATCAACATTATCAATAAAAGGGCATTTAAAAATCACTGTTATATAATGGCCAGATTAGAATGATAGGAATTATAATTATAGGTTTTGCTAGTATTGTACTCTTTCCCGTCTTTAACTATTGAACTCATATTTAAACTTTAAAAGTCAATATAAATGTTATTTCAAAAAGTCTTCTCTCATCTGTAAATCAGGAAAGATCTTCCCTCTCTGACCTCAAATAGCATTTTCTCTTATCTTTTTTTTTCTGTGTTAATTTTATGCATTTATCATTTTGGTAGCATCCCTCTGGTATGCTTTTTGAAAATAGAAGTTATATTTTGGTTATTTTTTTTATCAACTGGAATACTATGGTGCTGTGAGAAATGATGAGCAAGATGCTCTCAGAAAAACCTGGAAGACTTCAATGAACTGATACAAAGCAAAATATATTAAGTACAAAGTAACAGCATCTGTGAATGACATAATTCTTCTCAATAATGCAGTAATTCAGGACAACTCTGAAGGACTTATAATGAAGAATGCCATCTATGAAAAAGAACTGATTATGTCTGAATACAGATTGAAGCATACTTTTTTAAACTTTATTTTTCTTGAGTTTTTTTGGGGGTGTGGCCTATATTTTCTTTCACAACATGATTTTTATGGAAATGTTTTGACTTCACATGTACCTTCTCAATAAGAAGTTGTGGGGAGGGAAGAAGGGAAAGAATGTAGAACTCAAAATTGTTAAAACAAGTGTTAAAATTGTTTTACATATAACTAGGGAAAAATAAAATACTAAATAAGGAAAAAAAATTTTTTATCATTCTCATGACCTAGTATAGTGTTCTTCCTATAGTAGGTGCTTAATAAATGTATGCGTGTATTAGGTGCCAGAGTAAATTATAAGAGGACATGGGAGTAGAAAATGAAACCGTTATACATTCTGTGAAAGCTAGAAAAAGAAATAAAGAAATCCCAAATCTAGGGAGGCAATTTAATGTAGGGTTTCATATTTATTTTCACCTAAATAAGGGATTATTTTGCTTAGTATGTTTTTTTACCTGTATGCGTAGCCTGTCCTTCAAAGTCCTCTTCCAGGTTGAGACTTTGACTTTCTTCCATTTTTGCATCAGGGTTTGACATAATCTGCATGGCCAGCAAAGACAACAAATATATGAGTGCTAGCTGGGTCTGGAATATATAGCTGAATCATATAATTCTCTACTATTCCTAGATTTGTTGATAGACTAATGTGTGTCATATGTGATAGGATATCAAGCATTTATACACATGATTAAATGACAAGCGTTTTAATCAACATCCATTTCAAAGTAGTTTTCCTCTTTTGGGCCATGTACTTTGTGAACATTGTTTATTACTTTGTAATGTTATTGTATAAAACTGTTAACTTATTGCTGTTTTGATTGTAGAGAATTAAAACACTGACATACATGGGGAGGTTTTTGCCTGGATTATGGCCTAGAGCCAGCTTTTCTTTTTCTTTTTCTTTTTTTTAATAACTTTTTATTGACAGAACCCATGCCAGGGAAATTTTTTTACAACATTATCCCTTGCACTCACTTCTGTTCCGATTTTTCCCTTCCCTCCCTGTACCCCCTCCCCCAGATGACAAGCAGTTGGTTACAGTATATCCTAGATACAATATATATGTGCAGAACCGAACAGTTTTCTTGTTGCACAGGGAGAATTGAATTCAGAAGGTATAAATAACCCGGGAAGAAAACAAAAATTCAAGCAGTTTATATTCATTTCCCAATGTTCTTTCTTTGGGTGTAGCTGCTTCTGTCCATCTTTGATCAATTGAAACTGAATTAGATCTCTTTTTCGAAGAGATCCACTTCCATCAGAATACATCCTCAAACAGTATCGTTGTTGAGGTATATAATGATCTCCTGGTTCTGTGGATCCAGCTTTCTATCAAAACTAGAAAAAAATATTCTATCAGCGAACACTCCCTAGAAAACACAGATAGGCTAATACTTTCCCTATCAATACTTCAGTTTTCTTGCAAAGTTGCTTGTCTAGAACACAGCTGAGAATCAGGTAGGGGAGAGAGACAGAGAGACAGAGAGACAGAGACAGAGAGACAGAGACACACAGAGAGACAGAGACGAAAAACAGAGACAGAGAGATAGAGACACACAGAGAGAGACAGAGACAGAGAGAAGAGAGGTGAGACAGAGACAGCGAGACTTTGACTTTGAGAAGTGAAAATAAAGATTCCAGAACTAAAGAGAACATTTATGTTTTACTCTTTGTATAGGGACTATAAATTTTTACTTTGCATGTATTTTAATGGGGTTGGTTATTTCATTCCTCAACCCCAAACAAACTGGAAACTAGAAATTATATTGAAAGAAAATACTGGTATAGGCAAGCCTATTTTCCATAATACTCTCTATAACATGTAAAATATCAACCGAGCCTGATAGCAGAGAAGATAGAAAAGTTATTTTTTTAAAAAAGTAAACAAGCTTAATATTGTAACTAAAATATTGTAGTGTTTAACATAGACATGGAAGAGACATCTGCACTCCAATAAATTTAGAGGTGCAATACAGAACTTTTTTTTTTTTTTGGTATAGTTCTTCTGTATATTCTTTTTTTTTTTTTTAAGTAAAGCTTTTTCATTTTCAAAACATATGCATGGATAATTTGACAACATTAACCCTTGCACAGCCTTATGTTTCAGATTTTTTCCTCCTTCGCCTCACCTAGATGGCAGGCAATCCAGTATAAGTTAAGCATGTTAAAATATATGCTAAATCCAATATGTATAAACATATTTATACAATTCTCTTGCTGCCAAGAAAAATCAGATTTAAAAAAAGAAAGTGAAGAACAACAGAAAGAGTGAGAATGTTATGTTGTGATCCACATTCAGTTTCCATAGTCCTCTCTCTGGGTGTAAATGTCTTTCTTCATCACAAGATTATTGGAACTGGCAGCAATATAGAATTTTCATAATGATCCTGACATTAAGAAACATTTAAATTTTGTTTGGAATATTTTAAGAAAGGCAAATTGCCAAATTTGGTATTGTATATCTGTATGCTGTAGAGGGCCACAAATAGTGAGGGAACTCTGGGTGAGATATAAGACCCTTCAGCCCAGAGGGAACCTGCTGACAATGTCTGGCTTGGCTCCCCATCTCCACTAAGGATTCTCTGCCTTCCTGAGAAGTCAGGGGAACAACCTGTGTTGTGATTGAAGCAGAGTGATACCAGGTGGAAGAGTGATACCAGGTGGCAAACTACATACAATAACAAGTTGTTTATTTGGTCCCATGTGCTCAGTATATTCTGGATGCATGAGCAGTGTGCTATAGTTATGTAAGGATATTAGGGTTTATAAGGCTGATATTGGAATAAAGGGACTCCACGTTTGATCATTCGCGTGAGTCCTGCCTTTTCACTCTTCCTCTAAGACCAAGGACTCGGGCTGGTGGCCAGGTCCTCTAGAGAGCTAGTCTGGACACAACAGTATGCTCTGCTACTAGTGGATGCTGAAGCTGAAAGACATTGGAGTTTTAGAGTTCTGAGCTCTAGGAGGGCCAAAGTTAATAAAGTGTGTCCACACTAAATCTAGCACCAACATAGCCGCCACTGTGAGCAGGGTCCAATACGCTGCATAAGGAAGAGGTGAAGTAGCTCAGGTTGGAAACTGAGCAAATTCAAAGCTTCTGCGCCAATCAGCAATGGGGTCATGTTCATGACTGGCCATCATAATACTTCCAGTATAGGTGAGATAGGTGATGAGAAAATAAAATGATGAAATATAAATAAAACATTTTGCAAACTTTAAAGCATTATATAAATTTTGGCTATTATTTTATGAAAAAGAAAAGACAAAAAGATAGTGTTCATGAATTTTACTGCTGGAAATATGAGAAAGGAAGTGAGCTATAAATTAATTCAGAAATAATTAAAGGTAGAGAACAAAAATGGCAATAACTCAACTTTATAGAATACAAACAACTCTTTAATAGCACTGTAATTATCAACTATCTTAGAAAGTAAATGGGGGAAACTTATCATCAAAAGTAATTGTTAGGTAACTTAATACATTAAAATAAAAGTTATTTAAAAATTTAAAATAGCAGATTATCTGGTAACTTTTGTAGAATTATTTAGTGCCTAGAATGTTTTTGCTTTATATTAGAGATTTTTCTTCCTCTTTAATTTTGAAAGAGCAAGATGCTCTTATATGCAAGAAACATAATGTTTAAGCAACTCTGAAAACTATTTGTCACCAAAAACCAAGAAAGAGAAATAATGTTTGGTGTCTTTGCTTTGGCCAAGATGAAAACCCACAGTGAAAGAAAGGAATGCTGATTACCGCTTAAAAAAAATGCAACCAAAAAACAAAACAAAACAAAACAAAAAATCCCCAACTGAGACATCACCTTGCTGAGAATATAATACAATCCTCAAGATAAGATTTAGGTCATATAGACAAAGCTAGTCATTGTAGAATGATTCCAGTTGCAACAGGGATAATGTTGACTTCTGTTCATAGGTTGAAGTTTGGAATGGGGAGAGAACACGGATATAACAAGGAAGGGACAGAAAAATAAATAAAAAAAATTATGTTGTTTTGCTTTTCTCAACTCCAGGAAAGGAGAGATGGACTTGTCTTTGTCCTCATCTATATTCCTGTTAATTTTGCTAAATCATCTAAATTATTACATACATACGTGTGTGTGTATATATATGCATATATATATATGTAATCTAAAGTATCAAACCATTTGTCCTGATTTTAGTTTTATTTTTTTCATTCAGTGATTCATCAATTATTCTACATTCTTTCATTGGGTAACCTTTGTATTTGTGAAGATGTCTCTACACTCAAGACATTTTAGCCTGGAATTTACAGACAATAGATTTCTGAGGATCCATGAATTTGAATGGGGGAAAATACATTTTTATTTTATCTAATATCTAATTGAAATTTAGCATTTCTTTTGATTATGAATATTAGCAAAAATCATTATTTTGAGAAGGGGTCCAAAGGCGTCACTATGCTATTAAAAGGGTCCATGAGTATAGACTATGATCAAATGAAACAACATATCCAAAAGCACTTTGGACACATATTGTACAAGATGTTACAAAAGTCTAGTGAATTATGCTAAGATTTTGGGATCACCCTATATATCTGTTAGTTCTATAGCTTGCTCTGGACAAGATTTTTTTTTTAAATTTAGAATATTTGTCCCATAATGTCATTAGTAGTGGTTAATATCCATGTCCATTTAGTTCTAGGCAATTCACTTAACTCCTTAGGGTCTCAAGCAACACTCTAAGACTAATAAATTCCCCCTAGAATTTGTATTATATTGCTTCCTAGCAGTGTCTTCAGTCCTGGGCATAGAGCCTGGCGCCACTTAATAAATTAAATTATTGTGTAATTCACAAAATCATCAAAATGTTAGCATAAAAGTATGCTCATCATTTTGTTCAATTTTATGACTGTTCTGTATTTTATATTTGTCAGCTTTCCCTTTTATTCTAATCCTAGATAAAGTCTTTTTCCATAGTAAATATAACTTTGGCAAAAAGAGAACATTCTGTTTCTACTACCTTTTGGTTGGCGATAGAGGGAGGAGTTTTGTCAACAATTTCTATGGTAGGAGAGGGCTCCAATTTGAAGCCCTATTTGTGATCACTAATAAAAGCTGTAAGGCTAATAATATGCACATGACCTGTGATTTCTATCAGTCACCTATCCATGATTTAAATGACTAGACCTAAGAAGTTGCCCAGGCACATACAGATTAGAATAACTGGCTCTATCTACTACTACCCTAGGCTATCAAAAGAATATTATGAAAAATAATTATGAATGAACAAGCACTTATTAAGTGATTACTATGAACCAAGCACTGTTGTACTGCTTGAGAGAAGAGCCTTTTTTGTTGTTTTTAATTTTTGTCTTTCTTTGGATCCTTAGAGCTTAGCACAGTGCCTGGCACACAATAGATGCTTAACAAATACATGGTGCCTTAATAAATGCTTGTTGAAGTGTCCAAAGCTTGGGTAATACAAAGAAATTGAAAACTAGTCTTTGTCTTCAAGGAGCAATATTCTAACAGTTATAGTTGACAAATGTAAGTCTCATGAAGGAGTTTATGAGCATTATTTCATTCTATCTTCACAATATCCCTATGAAATAAGTACTATTATACTTTTCAAATGAGGAAACTGAAAATTAGAGAAGTTATTTAAATACTTTACCCCAGGTCACAGAACTATTAAAGCAAGACTGAGCCTAGATTTCACAACACTAATAACAACCCTCATTCCTCTCTCCCTTAGCAAGAACTGTTTCCCATTGGAAAAAACAGAATCTCTCAGAAGAGGCATACTGAAAAAGCCATTCACCTGTTTGGTGTTAACTTGGTTTTACTTCTTTATTTTCTGGGGGAAAGGGAATAAACTTCCGGAAATTGAAGGGATAGATCAATGGAAAAACATTTGTTAAACACTTGCTATGTTCCAAGCACCATGCTAAGGTCTGGGAATAAAAATAGAAAAATCTAAACAATACCTGTTCTCAAGGCATTTGCATTTTACTTAGTGGAGATAACACACAAAAGAAAATTCAGTTGTGGAGCTAATGAAAAGGTTTGGAGGGCCTAAGTTGGCAGACACTCCAGTATCTTTGCCAGGAAACCTCCAATGAAGTCACAAAACTGATCAACTACAAAAGAGGGGACAATCAGAGTCTTTGATTTACACGGTATGTCAGATAACAATGCGGGGGGGTCTTGAGGGTAGAGTGGTAAGAGCAGATGGTAAAATCTGGTGGTGTTCCCTCTAACCAAAAGAATTAGAAATTGATTGAGAAGTCAAGAAGTTCAAATGGATTGTGGCCAGGCAGGGGCCTAGAGAGAAGATGAGGGAAGGACATACTAGTGACCATAAGATTTCCTTCCTCATAGCCTTTCTGGAGGAAATGAAAAAGTGGCAGATTTCCTTTGGAAATTTAAGTGATTGTACTTGCAGTTTTAAAATTAGCTTCATGTGTCAGAAATACTTTGTTGATATTACATTACAGTCGATGTGAACTCAATTTCACTCTATATTTAATGGTCTTTATATAGTTTTTAGATAAAAAACTGAATCATATAATAAAGATTAAATCTAAATACAATAAATTCTCATAAATACCATCCAATAGAAATTTCTGAATGGAATGGGTAAAAAGATTGCTTATACCCAGCCTACCAACCACTTTTTCCTAGTCTATATGGTATTCTATTACGACAAAGCAATATGGATTGTTCTTTGCAATGTATCATGTAGATTCTAACACATTAAATTGGTCCTTTCCTGGATTGTAGCTTACTCTTAAGTACACTCTTTTGTGACCACATGTTTTTAAAAAAGGATATTATAAATAAAAGCTGATTCTGCAGATTAAAACAATATCTTGCAAAACAATGGAAGAACCCTACTTTAGGCACTTTCTCAATCCAAACTGAAAATTTTAGTGCTAGTTATCCATGTCTAATAAAATGAAGTAATGGTCATTTCTGAGAGATACAGAGGAAGAAGGTGGAAAAAGAAATCTGTTAGATCTCTTATCTAATTCAAGGCATGTTAAGAGAAGCTTAGAAGTTTTTCCTTTCAGATTACAATAGAAATTAATAAGATCATAGATTTAGAGTTGAAAGGAATCTCAGAGGTCATCCATTCCAACCTATTCATTTTACAGATGACAAAAGTGAGGCAGAGGGGATTAAATGATTTGTCCAGATCCCAGATAGAGCTTTGAATTGATATCAGGGCCAAATGTCCTTTCCACTGTATCATGCTGCTTTGCATTTTGGTTTTGAATAATCTGACAAATGGTTTAATTTTTTCACATTTTCTAGCAGTTGATCTTTTTCCCTGTCATGATAAGGTATATGGTAAACAAAATGGCATCAAAATCAAATAGAAATGGATCCCTCTTGGCTGCATATTGACATAGAAAACCAAAAAATTAATATTATCTGTGTCATTTTTTCAGGTTCTTTTGTTATTTATTTAGTTTTGTTTATTTATTTTGTTAAACATTTCCCAATTATATTTTGATCTGCTAATCTTGTTCCACTATTGTTGTAAAGCACGGAAGAAAGCTTCCTTTTCTTCCTTTTTTTCCCTCTTCTTTCTTTTTCTTTTTTTCACTTCCCCTCAGACCTAGATGAAGATAGCTAGTCTAGGATTCTGAATCAAGAGCCTTTGAAATAGGAATCCTTCTATCCAGTAGCTGAAGACAATATGCCAGGAAGCAATCTCTATAACTGTCATTTTTGCAGGTATCACATCCCCAGCTATTGAAAATCTAGAAAGGATAGTTCTTGTCATCAAACTCTTTGACAGTGTCAAATAGTTCAACATCAGAAATTGATGTGATTTTATTAGTGGAAATGTCATTAGAGAAGAGACAATCCTATCTGCTTTGACATTACATTGAAACTCTTCTATATGCATTGTTTTCCCTATTGACTGTGAGTTCCTTGAAAGAAAGGACTGTCTTACTGTACTATTTGTATCCCCAGAACTTAGCGCATAATAAACACTTAATTTCTTTTAAATTTTTCCTTTCTCCCTCCCTTCCCCCTTTCTCCCTTTCCTTTCCCCTTTCCTCTCCTCTCCTCTCTTCTCCTCTCCTTTCCTTTTCTTTTTCCTTTTCTTTTCATCTCCTTTACTTTTTCCTTTCCTCCTTTCCTTCCTTTTTTCCTCCTCTTTCCTCCCCTTTCTTCCCCTCCCCTTTCCTCTACTTTCTTTCTTTCTTTCTTTTTCTTTGCTTTTTTTTTTTCCTATTGAATTGCGTTTGAGGTATGAATAGAAATAAAACAAAATCTTAGCAAGGATTTGCCTTTGATGCCTAGAAGTTAATCTCAAATCATGACTTGCTGAGTAGGCAATTTCCCCTTCCTTAAATTCTTCCTCTCTTTGCCTCCACTGACCGAAAAGACTGATGAATTTAGAACTCAAAAATCCCAAATTTTATTCAAAATTTAATCAAAAACTTCAACTACTGCCTTACTAAAGGTCTTTGAAGGGTTGCTCTAATTCTAGAGGAGACTGATTAACACAAGTTCATTTTAAGTAGCCAAGACAAACATTAGGCATTTGCTTTTCAGTACAGTGTATGGAGTATAAGACTGGGAGTGAGTAAGGAGGTTCAACTATCGTTTCATTCAATTTACTAATTATGCCATATATGAAGTTATTTAATACCTTACTGTCCCAGGTAATTCTTTAAGAGTACAAGAATAGCTTTGTAGTATAATAGGGCTATTTTTATTTTTATTTTTTTTTTGCAGTAAAACTTATAGGACAACAAATCACTCAGTCTATAATTTGTTTCATTTAACTGCTTGACTTTGTCACAAGAACCCTCTCATGAAGAAGTGTAATCTATAAATGTGTGTAATATAAAAATCACAAAACACATTAACGTCACCCCCTCACAAAAAAAAAAAAAAAAACCCAAAACCAATCCCAACTTACCTATTGGCCTGCCGCTCAGTTGTCTGTCTCAAGTTGCAAATAGATCAACTGGTTCCTTGGATGCTGTTCAGCTGAAGGGAATTTCTTTTTGACAGAATTCCTATGGTACATGGATAGATCTAAGCCAGATTGAGGTCCCTGGATGATGACCTTGCAGAAATAGCTCTGAAGAGCTAATAGGATTGACATAAGAGAATTAGCAAACCGTATTTATTAGCAATGGGTCAGTGAAATAAAGAGCTTACAGCCTTCTTGTAAACAATTTTTTTTCTATCTTCTGTTAGGAATCAATTACAAGGAGCTATCACCTCTTGG
The DNA here is from genome assembly GCF_016432865.1 of Antechinus flavipes. Classification (NCBI taxonomy): domain Eukaryota; kingdom Metazoa; phylum Chordata; class Mammalia; order Dasyuromorphia; family Dasyuridae; genus Antechinus; species Antechinus flavipes. Next base: position 408,282,054 of record NC_067401.1, on the reverse strand, counting down.
CAACACTCTCAAGAAATTCAACAACTGTGACTAGGGGAAAAAAATGATTTTCATCCCATTCTTGTGTTCTTTTAAAAATACATAGGAACTTGAAATCCTATAAAAATGATATAGCTCATAAAACTGAAAATCATCTCCTCTGTTTTCTAATTGGTTTGATAATATATACACTGAGTATAAGAAACTTAGCAAATAGCAACTAGATATGATAATAATGTTTTGAATTTAGCTAGCACTTAAAATTATCTAATCTTGATATCTTTTAAACTTGTTTTATATTTATTTCTAAATATGTGTTGTTTGAATTTCAAAATAGTCCCTTCCTCTTTTCTGTGCAACAAGTCATTTATTGAATAAATATATATTTTTTTAAATGGAGATGGCAGGATAATAAAACTAACCAATGCACTATTTGACAATATAAACAACATTCCACATGTATGATACCCTACCCTTTCAGTGAAGGGAGGGGGACCATTTCATTCATTGGAGATTACATACACAAACATGATCTTATTTTACTTTTCATATCTCCTATTTTAATTACTACCATATATAATTATAGTTGAAACTTGAAAAAAAAAACTAGAAAGACAACCAATTGGAAGCATGCACAACTTTGTGAGTCTGTAGTCCTTTAGTCAGAAACCAATGCCAAACCAATATACTTAGAATCAGAAGTTGTAACAAATTTACATTTGTTCTATCAGAGGATTGAGGCTACAGTCTATGGGTAGAAGTGAGGAGAAGTGAGGAGGGTACAAAAGAATGAGTTTCTAATCCCCCAAAATATTCAGGCATAATGTCAATGGTATTGATAGATGTTCCTTAGTCAGAGATTTGACTAGATGACCCCAAATATTTCTTTAAACATAAATTCTGTGATCACAGAATGGTATTCAGGGGTATTCTGTTAAATATTTAACAATCAGATTTCAAAAAAAAATGTAGGCAAGATACTTCTGTTTAATCTGCATTATTAACATTTTCTTATTAATTTCTTCAGACTAGACAAATAGCAAACCAACAAATCAAGCCCTAATTTGTAACATTGGTTAATTTTCAGTTTAAATTATCATACTGAATATTTACAATGGATTCATGCTGGATAGAGCTAATTGTAGCACATCCCTGGCTACTATTTCCTTTAAACCAGTGATAGTTTATGGCTATCCCAAGCATCCTTGAAGACAAATGCTGATCTGCTAAAAATGAAGAGGATGTTTACCCTGGGATTTTCATGTAGAAGAGGAATTAAACTTTTTCTGTTTGGTCCTAGAAGGTAGAATTTTGCATAATGTCTAGAAGACATATGGAGTTTAGTTAGACTGGAAGGAGGAAGAAGAAATGAGAGTTATTTTTAGCCCAAAATCTTCACATGTAGGAGACTTGTGCCCCTGGTCTCCAGACAACACTAGGAACAGGGAGCAGAAGTTGTAGGGAAGCAGATTTCAGCTTGATTAAAGCAATCTTAAAGAAGAAGTTGTTACTTTGGGAGCTAATTATAATCATCATCATTATCATCATCAAACTATATTCATATTATACCAGGCTAAGTGATTGGCATTATTTTATTCCACTTGAGCCTTACAACAATCCTGGGAAGTGAGTCTATAATTATCCTTATTTTACAGTTAAAGAAATTGAGGGGATTGTATCTTTCCTAGCATCACACAGCTAGTAGGTATTGGAAGATGGATTTGATCTTTGGTCCTCCTGACTCCTGACATAATTGGTCCTTCTTTTGGTCCTAGTTTGTAAGTTTATACAGCATCCCACATACCTGGGTTCCTTTTCATTGATGTTCTTTGAGCATAGGATGGACTACCACTTGTCAGGGATATTTTGGAGAAGATATAATTGGATATTGGTTTAATTAGATTACCTCTGAGGTACCTTCCAACATTTATTTTCAAAAAAAGAAGTAAAAGGGGGAGAAGTGATAGAGAATTACAAATGGAATGAAAGGATCAAGGGAAAATTTTTTAATAAGGTTGGGAAACCTGTATATATTTATTAGACAGATGGCAAAAAAAGTCAATAGTCAGGGAAGGAGTGAAGGTGAATCAGAAAAGGAGGATGATTGTTAGTAAGGTCTTGGGGGAAAGAAAGCATTAATTGACTGTACAAGCCAGTCAAGCCTTGGGTTTAAATCAGACGTGCAAGAAATGATTACATGAGGGACTTACAGTTATGAAAATAAATTGAGGTTTAATGGAAGGTCAGTGGTTTGGCAGGAATAATGGCACATGTCTGTAATCCTTGCTACTAGGGAGGGTGAACTTGGGATCTTTGTAAATACACTGGATTTGGGTTGTTTAGTATTTGAACTCAATTAGATATCAAGCCCCCTGGAAGTAAGGATCCATCAAGTTGACTAAGGAGGGGTGAACTAACCTAGGTTAGAAACAGAAAAGATCAAATATTTCGTGCTTATTAATAGTGGTATTGGGCCATTAATAGCCACTGCATTTTAAACAAAGAAAAAAAGAAAGGAAAGAAAAGAAAAAAAAAGGGAAGATAAATGGACTCATGTGTTATTCACTTCTTCACTTTTCTTTTTTACTTAATCAGTAGACACAACAGATTTGTATCAGGAGAGAATGCTGGACTTGGAATCAGGAAAATCTGAATTTGAATCCTGTCCTAGCCTTATGAGCTATGTGATTTTAGGTAAGTCACTTAGGCTCCCTCATCCTCAATTTCCTTATATGTAAAATAGGATGATAATTCATCCTATGCCATATGGTTTTATGGAGATCATATGAGATAATAAATCTGAAACACTCTGAAGACCTTAAATTGATATATAAATGCTAGCTATTGTTATGAACCATTAGCCTAGTCAATCTTGCATAATCTCAGGCCCCAGATTCTCAGTTATTATGATGGCAAGTCCAACCAATTAAAAGAAAAAAATAGGAAATATATGATAGTAGTCCAAATCAGTTCTCTGTGTGAAAGGTGAATTGGTGCCCCTTGGGACAGAGAAAATTTTGAAAGGCTGGGTAGGAAAAAAAATGTTAACAGCATCTTCATGACAACCCCTGGAACTATCTATTCCAAGGTCTTTTAGGGAAACACAAGAGAGCAGGAGGCTTGTGAAATGATATCTTTAGAACAGGGCTATAAAAGCTAAGTAAAGTTAATTACTCATAAACAGCAACATAAGTAGAAAAACAGAAACTCAGCATGGATAACTATCTTATAGGTAGTTAATGAAGCTAACCAATTATTCTTGTACCCAGTGAGTAGCTGGAATATCTCTTCAGTGACCTTGAAGAGGGAGAGAGAATAATAATATTAAGAAGGTTTGAGGAACAGAGGTAACCTGAATGAGATCATCTGTGGTAGCCTTGATCTCAATGAAATAGAATACTACATAATCTCCTTTTAGATTGTATGTGTATGTGAGTGTGGAGTGAAGGGAGTGGGCCATGAGGTTAGTACAATGGAGAATGAGATAAGAACTCTAGGGAATGGTTATCCAGCTAGAGTTATTTATCATGAATTTATAATGGGTGAAGACAACTAGAGCTTGTGATCTGTAGCAGTGGAGACAGCCATATTGATAACACCATTAAATCATCCAATCACTGGAAGATAAATCCAGAGCATTTTTTCAAACATTAAAAACTTTTAAATTATTTCTAGGTCTGCAGATAAAATCAGAAATAGAAAAATAAATGCTTTCTCAAAAGAATTTCAATAATCAAATACAAAGAAATTGTACGACAAAGAAAACATTTAAGTAGTCTTCCTTTCAACAAAAAGAAGCTTCATTTATACCTGTTTCAATACAAATCTCTAGCAGTTCTTTTCCTTTTCTTATCAGCAAAAAAGCAATTACTGTTATAATTAAGGACATCCCAGAGACTCTAGCTATTACTTCACTTTCACTAATAGCTTGGGTTTGTATTTGATTTATATTTTAAGCTTACTCAGAGGAAGAAATTTTTTTTTGTAAATTGATAACAACAATCTCTTGGCAGTAAAACTATTCATATTAGGGTTTTTCTCCCCTCATTTCATGACAATTCAAGATGATTTTTCATATTTTTCCTCTTTCTATCTTGTAGTTGTTTTTTGAGAGCTACTTGAACAATAGTCGCAGGATAAAGTCCTAGTATCTGGTCTGGAATGGGGGAAGAATTTCTGCAATAAACATTGACTTCTACCTTTCCTGTTACATCTTAGAAATTCAATTGTTTCATCTGTAAAATTAAGGGGTGAGTTGGTGGTCTTTGAGATCTCTTCTAGGTAATAATCCTATGATCTTTATATGTTGGAAGACTCAGAGATAATGGACATATAGTACTTTTTCAAACTTTTAATGTTTTTGTTATCATCATCATCATCATCATCATCATCATCATCCTTTGGTCACCAGCCTTTCAGTCTACAGATGACTTTGTTTTCTGAGCCTTGGACTGAGACTCCATATGTTACTTAATGTGGAGATCATGAAAAATTTGGCAACAGTAAAAGGTATCAAATATTCCACCAAGACTTGATTCTTTAATGTAAAAATAAATAAGCACATTCTTCTCATTAGGATGTGAATTTGCTTTCATCTTTAATAAATGGTAACACATGTATACCTATTTTATATACCTGTATACCAGGAGTTGTGTAAAAATTTCTTGGATGAAAAGGTGTCATGAGTGGAAAAAGTTTTAAGAAGCTCATGGTCACCATGCTACATTGAAAGGATATCACAATAACATGGTTGGTATAACCAAAATAAGGATTTATAGAGACAAGAATATTATCTCTTGTTATATTTGTAGAGAATATGGAGAATGTAAGATTATATGATCATAAAATTAGGTTAATATAGAGTTAGTTGGATGATGGATCCAGAAGAGTAGCTCTTAATAGTTCCATGTCGATTTTAAAAGAGGTCTCCAGTGGAGTGTCCCAGGATCTGTGTTTGCCCTAAACTGTTGCATGTTTTTGTCAGTGATATAAATAAAAATTTAGATGATCAAATTTGCAATTTATGAAAACTTGAAAGGTATAATTTACATCCAGGGATGGGAAATGGGTTCAAAAAGATTGTGATAAGAGTGAACACTGAACTATATAAAAGAATAAGAAATGTAATAAACTTGAATGGAAAATATCTAGTATCAAATTAAGGGGGAAAAGAAACTTTTAACAATTAGAATTATGCCTCAAAAGGCTATCTCTGGAAATAGTGGCTCTCCTCCTCATTGGAAATCTTCAGCTAAGAAGATTTATGAAATATAATTGAAAGGGGCTTTCTGTAGAGAGGTTAGTTGAATTAATTAGCCTCTCAAATCCTTTTCAACTTTTAGAATTTGTGATTAATTTATATTTATCTTACACTTAATATTTATAAAGTGCCTTCATAAACTAATTTCATTTGAATACTAATTATTATAAAAGAATATTTGTATATTTATACTTTTCTAATATCAAACAAAATGAAGAAAATAGTATACATTTCATAAATATTTTATATATAAATTCAATTTTCATATTTTTATTGTTTTTCCTTTACCTCTTGTATGCTTCTCTTCAATAGTGCATTTTGTTCTTCTGATCAGTTATTCTGATGCTTGTAGAATTATGGTTTTCAGCAATTCTTCTGTCACAGAGTTTTTATTCTGAGTTGGTGGATTTCTTCCTTTTAATAAGATACAATTTTTTTCTAACTCTAGCTTGTCTACTTCCTCCATTCCCCTCCCCCAGAAACTTGACTGATTCCAAAAGTGTTTTGCTCTCTTACAATCAGGAACCCAGGGTAGCTATATCTTTATCTTCCCACATCCTTCCTTTGGTCAGTCATTGTCTGTCCTGTCCAGGAACTAACCACTGGTTAGTTATGTAAGATCTTCCACATGATATGTCTGCTTTGTCCTAGTTCTCCAATTCCCACTAGTTTTTTAGATAACTTAAAAAAATTATGACAGTAAAAATCTATAGACAGGAACATACACAGAAAACAAAACAGGAGATTGTCTATTAAATGATGAATTTTTATTATTTTATTTTTCCCTCCATCATGTGCAGTTTTTATGTGCTATTCAAATTTAATTGGTAGTTTCAACACTGTCCTACATTTGTTATCTCCTGAATTTTTTTCTGTACTTTTCTGTCCTACTTTTAATGGTTCATATACACATTTTTATTTCATTTTTTCCCCTTTCTTCTCCACTTTCCCCCCTCCTTCTTCTCTACTACTAAACAGAAAAAAGGCAAAAGCTATTATTTGCAATCAATAAAGATGGTAACAGAAAATAAATATACCCATTGGCTGTATCTCATTTTGAATTTTTAATTCAGCATTACTCTGCTGAAAGGTAGGAAGAATGATTTGTTATTGCATTGATCATAATTCATAAGTGCCTTAGAGTTGTTTTTCTTTAAACGTTGTAATCATTGTATAAACTTCTCATTTGGTTCCATCTACTCTACATCAGCTCTCAGAAGTCTTCGTAAGTATCATTGAATCTCTGTCATCTTTTCTCATGACATAGTAACATTCCATTTTATTCATTTATTCAATAAAATATTCATTTTATTATTTGTTACTACAAAAAGTGGTGCTTAATTATTTTTTGTACATATGAACCTTTTCCCTTTATCTTAGATCTCTGATATATCAGTCTGGGGTCTCTGAGTCAAAGAGTTTACACAGTTAATGACTTTTGGAGTTCTGACATCTGACAAGGGTGTGTGACCCAATAATAGCAAATTGTATTCAGAATGTCTATTCTTCTCAATTTCCTCCAACAATTGCTATTTTTCTTATTTGTCTACTTTGCCAGTTGCCTCTCCCTAAAAACAAAGGAGAAAGTAGAAGAGACTAAGGTGTTATTCTCTTGGTCCTTGCTAAAAATAACCACTCAAAATTACCAATTCTTATTTATCTGTCATCTATTATTAACCTTATGGCTAAAAATCTTCTACTAACTTTTTTATCTTCCCAAAACAAAATTACTGAATCATGGACCAAGTAAAGAACAAAACATCCTCAACCCCTAACTCCTGTTTAATTATCCGTAATTCTATTCAACTCATTTCCTTCTACAACCCTATCTATACCTTTTATTGGGCCCTCTCACATGCCCTCACTGAGACCTAGTTGTCTCAAGATGAGCTTGCCTTTTTTTCTCAATTTGACTGTACCTTTATTCACATTTCCTATTTTTCCTTCTTTTCCCCTACTTCCATCCCTCTTCCCCCTATGAATCCGTTGATTCTTACTACTTTTCTAGTCTTCTTAGTTCCTTCCATATATTCTACTATCCAGCAACATTGACCTTGAATACAACACTCCATCTTCTTTCTCCACATCTTTGTAATGACCGTTACTCATGTTCAGAATGCAACTCTACCTTTTAGTTTCCCTAGTTTCCTTCAAGATTCAGCTCATGTCTCATCTTCTTAATAATTGTTTGTTGACTGATTCATATGCCTTCCTCCCATATGTCCCAAGAGTCCTGGAAGGACATTCAGAATATTCCTTATTCCCTAGAGCCCCTTCCATACTTGTCCTTTGTCACCCTTATTAAGGAAGTTTTCCTTTTTTCAAATTAATTTTATTAAATTTTCGACTCAAATCATAGTGGCTGTTGTATACTAGCCTCCAGATCATTGTCCTTCTCTTCCCAAGGAGTTCAGAAACTGTTACACCATCTTTTGTCTTCTCCCCAGCTTCTGTCAATACACTAGGAGAATTCAATATCCATTCTGATGCTTCCCCAAACTCTCAAACCTCTCAGTTAATTTCTCCAGCTGATCATAACTGTCATTACATTTCTCCCTTTGTCTCACCCTTCCAAAATCTATAATTTGTCCTATTTAGACTACATCTTTGTCCTGTAGGGAGTTCTTAGGCCATTAATCCTGCTCTGAATTAATATTATTGAGAGTCTTTAGACTTAAATTATCCAATTCATTCCATATTGTTTGCCTATACCTTTCCCCACCCTCTCCCTTTTGTCAGGGTACTTGATCTATTCTTTTCCATTTGTCTATCTGGGACTGAATCCTATTATCCCTATATTTCTTGGGTATCAGGCATTTGTCAGAAAATTTTTCAGCATTTTCTCCCCAGTTAACTGTTTCTCTTCTTATTTCAAATGCATTCATTTTGTTTATGTAGAAACTTTTAAATTTAATATATTTTAAAGTGTTCATTTTATCTCCTATCATCCTCTCTCCCTCATTTTGTCAGGAACTCTTCCATTATCCATAGTTGTGAAAGATAAAGTCTTGATTTGATGTGTTAATGATATATTTTTTTTATTATATGGGTTTTGTATTATCCCCCCACATTGATGCTCAACTTTTATTTTCCCACAGTCTTGCAAAATAAATTCTCATATTGGATATATTGAACAATGTATCTCATTCTGCTTGTTTAGTCCATCGTATTTCTGTACTCTTCAAAATCAATCCCTTATATGGTTATTCATTACATTGATCAGATTTCTTTTAAAGCGTTTGAAGTCTTTCAAAATATTTTTATAATGTTGTTATTACAGAAAAATTCTCTACTTTTGATCATTCATTCTACATCAGTTTATACAAATTTCCCTTGTTTTCTTTGAAACCATCTCTTTCATAATTTCTTGTAATACAATAGGATTCCATTGCATTCACATACTACAATTAGTTCAGCTGTTCTCTAATTGATGAGCATCTCCTAAGTTTTTGGTTATTTGCTATTACAAAAAGACCTGTGATAAATATTTTTTGTACATATGACTTTTTCCTCTTTTGTTAAAAAATTCATTTTGGATTATAGGTCTAGTCCAGATATTACTTTGCATCATTTTGGAGCTGATTGTGGCATATTGTAAGATAATGATTTAAACAATTTCTGACAAACTGCTTTCCAATTTTCCCAGCAGTTATTTCCAAATATGTGCCCTCACCCCAGTAGTTGAGAATCCTTTGTTTCCCCCACCCCCAATACTTTGCTATTACATTCATTTGCTCTGGGAGTTCCAAGATAACATGCTCCATTGATCAATTTTTGTATTTTTTAAATAAGTACATGACAGTTTTGATGATTATTATAGTATATTTTGAAATTTGGTCCTGCTAGTTTCTTTTCTTTCAGTTTTTCATTATTTCCTTTAAAATTGTTTATCTTTTATATACTCCAATGAATGTTACTTTTTTCTGGTTATAGAAACTGATTCTTTGGTTGTTCTATTGATATATTCTCAATAAGTATTGATTTAGATTATTTTGCCAATTTTTATCTTATTAGTCCCAAATATGAGCAATTAATATTAACATTTTAATCATATAGGTCTGCTCTTATTTTGTTACATTTTCTCTTGGTTCCAGTATTTGCTTTCTCAGATTTCTATTCATTTGTGTTTTTGTTTTTCCACCGAGTGTTTAAAAGTCCTTTATTTTATTAAATTTCTTTTTCTATTTCTTTTTGCTAAGTTTTGTTGGTAATATAAAGAGAAACTGATCACTTATGCAAGTTTATTTTGTGTCCTGTTACTTTACTGATACTATTTCAGTTAATTTTAATTGAACCTCTAAGTCTCTAAGTAAACCTTCACATTATCTTGCAAAAGGTTGTAATTTTGTTTCCTCTTTACCCAATGTTTATTTGCTCAATTTCCTCTAGTCTTATTGTTATGGCCAACTTTTCCAGGATTATATCAAATAATAGTGCACATAGTGGACATCTTTACTTTACTTTTACAAGATCAGGATCTTGTTAGCAAAGTATCTAGCATTTATTAATTATGGATAATATTAGCTCTTGATTTCAAATACATATTATTTATCACATTAAAGAATATTTTACTTTTCTCCTAATATTTTTAATTATTTTAACATAAAGGGTATTGCATTTTATCAAAAGATCTGGATCTATTGATGTAATTGTATGATTTCAACTGTTTTATTATTGTGGCCTATTCTTTTTGTTGTTTTCTTAATAGTGAATCAAACTTGCATTTCTAGTAAAATTTTAATATAAACATAATGAATAAACTTTTCAATAGATTATAATCTCTTCACTACTATTTTGTTCAAATTTTCCATTGATTTAATTAGGCATATTACTGTATAATTTTCTTTCTCTCATCTCTCCTAAAGGAATTGGCACTTTATTTGCTTCATAGAAGGGATTTAGCAGGATCTCTTCTTTCTCTATCTTTGCAAATAATTTATATATTATTGAAACTAATTATTTGGATATTTGTTGAAGTTCACTTTTAAATCTGTCTGAACTTGTTTGTTCCCCCTATTCCTTTGATACTTTCTTTGTGACAAGTTAAATTTCTTTATTTTTAAAATTGAGTTTTTAAATTCTTGATTTTTTACCTCTTAATACAAGTATTTCATAAGTTTGTAAATACTCACTGAGTTCATTTAGGTCATCAGTTTTGTTAGCATATGATAAAGCAAAACAGCTTCTGATATTTTTGTGTATTTTCTCTTTATTTGTTATGAAGTCTTTTCATTTTTGATATTAACAATTTGATTTCCTTTTCAGTTTTGTATTTTCTTTATTTTTTGTTTTCAATGTCTGATTTTCTTAATTTTGTTTCTGTTTGCTTAAAGGATTTTGATTTGTTGCTTTTTTGTATTTTTTTTCATTATGTTCCTAATTCATTGACTTATTCTTTCTTTCTTTTGTTGATAGTGTTAGAAATAAAATTTCCTACCTAAAGACTTCTTGACTTTATCCCCAAAATTTTGGTATATTGTCTTGTAGTTTGGGTTAATAAAATTATCTAGTATTTCTATGAGTTTTGACCTATAAGTTCTTTAGTATTAAATTATTTCATCTCCATTTAAGCTTGAATCATTTCAAGCCCCTTTATTGATTCTAATTTTTGTTCTACTGCAGTGTTTGAAGGATATATTATTTCTGTTTTCTGTATCTCTTCATGATGTTTTTATGCACTAACAAATGTTCAGTTTTGGTAGAGGTGCCATGCAGAGAAACAACATATGTATATCTAGAGATACACATATATTTATTATTATTATATATTAACTATAAAATTTATTATAGATTAGTATTCTATTAGTATTATAGAGGTAGGCATATGCCTATATCTATATCAGTCTATGTAAATTTTTCTATCTATATCTCTGTCCATCTATCTATTCTTCTTCTAATTACTATTTAGTACTTACCAGAAATCTACTTGGTACATATATAAATATTGATATTATTGCATTGCATATGACACTTTAAAATTTTGTTGCCTTGTTTGAAATCATGAATGTTACCTGTGCTTTTTAAAATTCACCCAAAATATAATAAATTTTTCTTTATTTCCTCACTTAACAGTGTGAATTTTTGATTCAAATGTGTTTCCTAAAAATAATATATAGTTGCTTTCAGCTTTATGATCAATTTTGTTATCTTGTTCAGTTTTATAGGCAAATCCTTCCTATTCACATTCTTTAAGATTTTTAATTATGTATTCTCTTCTGTCTTAATCTCTTAAACTTTTCCTTCTTTTTCTACTATTTCTGACTTTACAGAGAAGAAAAGAGTAGAAAAAGAGAAGAACTCTAATAATTAAACACCATTAGTATATAAAGTGATCTGTTCTTGCTCCTCTGTGTGTTTTCTCTTTGTTAAATTCAGAATCCAATATTTGATCCTTATTTTTTCTTTCATTTTCTTTATTCACACTCTATAAGCAACCTTCAGAAGTTGAAGATTGCTCTCCTTGTGACTATTTACTCTTTCAATCTATTTTTCCTTATAAAATCCTCTTCCCTTTTCCTAATCCCTATTGTTATCTCTTTCAAACATAATACATTTCTGCATCAAATGTGTGAGCTTAATTCTCTTTTATCAGGTTCAAATAAAAATGAATTTATGATGCTATATTTCTTCCCCTCCTTCTTCTTTCATGTTTATATACTTTTGGTCTCATATACTTAATTTTCATGGTATAGTATTTTGTCCCCTTTTTTTCTACATTTTTTTCCCCAGAGAATTCCTTCCATCTCTTTTTTTTCAAACCAACAAAATAAACACACTCAAGCATATTCTATACTTATTTTATTTAACTCCCTTTAAAGATATTAGAAGTCTGAAGGGACACTTGTCCCTTCTTCATCAATTAGAATCTAAGCACTTCATTATTGCTTTGTCCCTTCTAGCTCTAAAATTTAATGTCTATTCCATTTCCATTTTTAGTGAGAATATCCCAGTTTAGTATGATCTCATGTTTTTCATTAGTCTACATATCATAAATATCCTTTTTAGATCTCTCCTCTGGCAAGTTCTGTAATTTTTTTTCACCTCCCTTTTAGAGCCTACTAATACACCTTTTGTTAGCCATTGAAGTCAGATTGCTGCCAAACTTACAATTAGTGTTTAGTGATGTTAGAGCCTCTGGTTTCCATTTTCCTTCTTTTTTTCTTTTTTAAAAAATTACTATATTCCTTATTTCATTGTGATGATAACTTCAAATTTGAAAACAGAAGGCAAATGCTTGTCTGGCCTACTGAGAGAAATTATCAGACCCAGGAACACTTATTATCTTTAATAAGTTGATCCTATTCAGAAAGTCTACTGTTCAGTGATTTATTTCTTAATCCTCTACTTGGAATCTTACTACCGGTCCACATTGTTTGCCTCTTTTCTGTATCTTCTCTTGTCCTTGAAATGATTCCAGCAATAACTATTCCAACAACTGAAGTTTTTCTTCTGGCACTGTCTTAATCTGTCTATTTTTAAGCTCTTAAATCTGATCTGCCTAAGGTTTTGTGTTTAGGTACCAGTCTCTTCTGGAAGTATTTTCAAAGACAAACTTAAGTAGCAGAAAGACCACAGTGTTGATACTAAGGAGATCTAGAGGTTGGTACGTGTTCTTCCAGGATTAAATTGTATGGTCTGGAGTAAGTCACTTACAGTCTCTGTGCCTCTTTCGTCATCTGCAATATTAAAAGGTGGCCCTAAATGACTCCTAAAGCCCATTTCAGCTTTAAAAATGCACAATTCATCCACTTTTTTTCTCTATTAAAATTTCCACAGGTGAAACCTTTGTTCTTTTTGTGTAATAGTAGATACAGTAGATCCAGATACTTTTAGTTGTATAACCTGGATGAATCACTTAATCTTAATAAGGAATATATATATATATATGTATGTACATATATATGAATAATAAAGATTATAATAAGGATAAGGAATAATCTAAATAATAATAATAATATCTACTTCCTAGGGTGGTTGTGATATTTGTTTAAAAATGCTTAGCACAATGTCTGGCATTTAGTAAGCCCTATATAAATAATTTTCTCCCATTTTTTAAATCAATTTTTTTTCCATTAATAAGAAATTATTTTATCTTTCTTCTACCTCCTTCTCTCTGTTGGGGGAAAAAAGAGGAAAGACAAACTCCATATTCACAAATATGCTGAGACAAGCAATATAAATTCATACATTGGTTGTAATGAGATGCAGAAGTACTGAACTCCCCCCAAATATATTGGGGTTTCAGGCTGGTATCTTGAGGTATCTCAAAAGAATTTGGTGGCTTAGAACATCTCCAAATAAAGAGGCAAAAATTGTATTATTATACCATTGACTGGCAGGCTAAATTCCAACAGGAAGTTATTAACAAAGAGAAAATTCTCTGCTGAAACTTGCCATTAACAAGGTGGAAGACACCATAAGGTAGGTTGAATTCCTTGTCACGTATAGGGCTGTTATTCAGTTGTTTAGTTCTGTCCAAATCTTTGTGATCTTGTATTGGGTTTTCTTGGTGGTTTGCCATTTCTTTCTACAGTGGATTAGACAAACAGAGGTTAAATAACTTGCCTAGGGTCACCCAAGTAGTGAGTATGAGGCTGTATTTGAACTCAAGTCTTCCTGACTCCAGACCTAGAACTCTATCTACTGAGTCAGCTACCAAAGAGCCATCCATTAGCTTCTGGTGTGTTAGCTCTTCTCTAACTTTCTTGTGTTATTATTTGGTTTTTGTAGGAGTTTACAGATGTGGTGTTTATGTCAGTCCCAAATGCCTTGCTGCCATATAAATTCTCCCCAAACTAGAAAAACAGGTCATAAAAGTAGCTGTGGTCACAACTAGTCTATCATTTTCTGTCACAATTATTCTAATGATTCCTATTGTGAGAATTGGATAAGAGTTTAGTTTTCACAGAGTTACAAAAATTAAATTAGGTGGTACAGAGAAATAAAATCTAAATTAGAAAAAATAAAATTGAAACCTAAGAAATGGAGGTGGAACAAAGAAACAAAACTAATAAAAAAGGAAAATGTAATCAGTGTGGGGATTTAGAATAAGAAATACCTTGAAGAAGATTTGTAGTGGAACACCCCAGGAAGCTGCCTTTAATCATTAGCTAGTCAAAATTTTATCAATGACTTGAATAGAAGTATAGTTGGTATGCCTACCTTATATGTATATGAAACAAAAGCAAGAGGTGTGATTGATTGTGGCTGAGAAATGAAGATACAGAAAAAACTTTATGGGTCAGAATGATATACCAAATATCTTATAATACACTATTTAATATGGATAAATTAAGATCCTACTTGAACCTATTTTGGTTCACAATGTCATGTTCATGAAGAGAAAAGGTATGAGAAGTTTTAGTGGACTGAAAAATTCAATATTAGCAAACATTTGTCACATAGTAGAAAAAAAAGACTCACCTACTCTTAGGCTGCCAGTAATTCTTCCTCTAAATCTTAATCATTTTCCCCTTTTTTGCTTATACTGCTCGGTTTTATTTCACTACCTCATCACCTTGCGTAATTGCAATTACTGCAATTGTCTCCTTATTGTTCTTCTTGAATCAATTTCTTTCCTCTAAAATCTATCCTTACATAGTTGGCAAATTTACATTCTTAAAACATAGATCTGGCAACATTATTCCTCTACTCAAAAATCTTAATCTTCATTATCTATAAGAAAAAAAATACAAACTCTTCATGCTTATTAAAGACTTCTGCAAGTGGTTCCTATCTTTCCAGTCCTTTTTCATGTTATTCTTATGCCCCTATTCTTCTTGAATTTCCCATTATTTCCCTTGATTTCTTGATCTTTTATCCATCTTGATGAAGTTTGTGTTTCATAAATACACATACGTATATGTGCATATATGGATATGTATATCCATATATGTAAAATTTCTTTTACTATCAATATCTATTTTTATATGGTTGTATATTCACTCAAATGATCAGTTATTTTATAATTAGGCAAAATAGTAGTAATGTTTTATTTTCTTTTCATTTGCTGTGTTCTTTTAAATTTGTCATACTAACAATTTGGTTTTTTCCTCTTTTTTTATTGGGTCATTAAGTTTTAACATTTTTTTCATTATTTTGAAAAGTCAAGCCTAGTTCTATTAATTAGCTTATTTTTTCAATTTTATTGATCTTTTTGATTTTCAGAATGTCTATTTTTGCATTTAACTAGTTTTAAATATTTGTTTCTTTTCTCTTTTTAGTTGTGTGCTTTATTCATTGATTGATTCTTTATCTTTTTATTAATAAAAGTATTTAAATTCATAAATTCTTCCCTAAATTCTGCTTTGCAACCCAGAAGTTTTGATATATTTTTTAGTTGTCTTTTTTGTGAGACAGATGATACTGCATTTGAGTTCAAATCCTGCCCCATATACTTCCTAGATGTATGACCCCAGGCAAGTCACTTAACTCCTGTTTTTCTGTTTTTTTACTAATAACATGGGGTTAATAATAATACCTGCCCTTCAAGCTTATTGCAAAGATCAAATGAGCTAAATGTAAAGTTCTTAGCATAGTGTCTGGTACAAAGTAGGTGCTATTTAACTATTAGCTATTGTTGTTATAATCATTATCATTATATGTTATTACCTATTGTTTCTATAATTTGTTCTCTGACTTAACCAGTTCTTTATGATTAAATCATTTAGTCTCTCTATGTTGATTTCTTTCTTCAGATAATCTTAGTTGCATTTTGGCAAATAAATGATATGGTTAATATTTATTTCTTATGAGGTTTTTGTACCTAAGCATATGAACAGTTCTTGCAAAGTACTATGTACAACTAAGAAATAGGCATATCCCTTTCTATTATCATTATGGGATCATCAGAGATCTATCATATCTAATATTTAAAATCATATATAGATGTTTACCTTCTTTCTTTTTATCTTTTTTGTTAGATTTGTCTTGTTCTAAGGAAGCATGTTGAAGTTCCCCACTATTATGGCTTTGTTGCGAACATTCCTCTGTTATTTGTTTAACTTATGTTAAATGTTATGTTATGTTATGTTAGTTGTGACATTTGATGCATGAGATACTAACAATTTTATTACCTAGGGTGCCTAGAATAATGGAATTACTCTGCTTATCCTTTTTAATTTTATAGTGGTTTTATCTGGGATTATAATTATTATCCTCCTGTTTTGAATTCACCCTAAACAAAATAAATTCTGCTCCAGGTCTTCATTTTAATTCTGTATGAATCCCAATACTTCAAATTTGTTTCCTATAAGCAACATATTGTAAGATTTTGATTTCTGTTCATTTGACTAACTTCCCTGTTTTATCATGCATCTCACCCACATGAAGATGACTGTTAATTATGTTTTTTTTCCCATAATATCCTCCTTACTCCCTTTTTGGTTCCCTTTTTTATGATATAACCCCTGAAGTTTGTTTTGCCTGTGACTCTTTCCTGAATCTTCTTTCTCTCTTCAATATTTCTCGTTCCATTCTCTGTCCATTACTTATTTGTTGATTTTAATGTCTTTTCATGCCTAATTGCATGCTCGTGTATGTGAACGATCATCTTTTGTAAAAGTTAGATGTAAATTCAAATGCATATCATGAAAGATATCTTCACCCAGCTGTTCTTCCATGTTCATATTCTTTTTCTGGTGTGCCTCAATTATGCAAGTAATACTAAGCTTCTTTCTTCTTCCTCATTTCTTTCTAATATATTCCTTTTTTCATTACTTCTTTACTGTCTTAAATTCAATAAAATATCAAAATTACATTCAAATCTTGTGTTTCTAAATTTCCTAATATTAACTTAAGAATTCAGCGACAATTCTAAATGGACACTAATCTCATCTTCTCTAGGAAAATAAGTATTCTTCCATTCTAGGTATCTCTTGATAACTGTGATTCTATTTCCTATTTCTTGGTCCTTTCATCAGAAAGTGTTCTATTCTATTAATGATCCCTTCGAATTGTACTAAGTTTTTCAGGGTAAGTTATTCTTGGTAACAATTGAATTCACAAATTTTCTTTCCTTTATACGGTTGTAATATTGATTCTAACTGTGTTTCCTTGGTATTTAAATTCTTTCTTTTTGTCTACTTGCAATATATATGTTTTTCTTTGACATAAAAAAAACTCAAGAATTTGGTTATCATATTCCTGGTTAATTTCAGGGAAACAGAAGGTACTAGAAATCAGTCAATCTTCTCTATGACCTTCACTAGCTGGATAGGAAAAGGAATCAAAAATAGTGCTATTTACTTTTTTTTTTCTTAGAACTTCATCTTAAAATGTTTTCTTATGCTTTCCTGTCTTTAAGTTAAAAAGGAAATGTTCTTCTACTTTTGCTCATAACACTCCCAAACCACTGCTATGTAAATACTATTCTGAATCAGCCATGTGTATTTAAAACTTCTTTGGATTATGTAAGGATGTCCACACTCTATACAGTTCTCATAGATATGAAAATCCCAAGTTTTCTGTTGTATGGAACATCAGTCTTTATTATCATTTTTTCCTGAACAATGTCATTTTTTGTCTTTATGCCAGTAGATATTACATCTCTGCAAGAGCATAAAAATAAAATCACAATAAAGTTTTAAACCTGGAACATTTTCCTTTCTTTTTCTCTTTAAAGATAAAGACAATGTTTATAGGTACTTAAAATATTCCAAGAGATCTATGATCTTATTGAGGATGGTATACTCTCTCCAGCAAAGTAGATCTCAACTCATTTATGCTTGCTTAGTCTATGTAATTTTTGTCATTGTTCTTCTATAAATCTGTGATAGAAAAATGATTCAAAGGATGCTAACCTTCTTCAATATAAACTTACATTAATTATGCCTCACATTTTTAAAATAATTAACCCATTTTTTCCTCTAATACTTCCTATAATGAAATGAAATCTTCAAAAATGTCAAAATTTGAAAATGCAGGACTTAATTGAATTGTTAAATCAATTTTAAATTTTATTTTCAGAAAACTTTCATGATCCCCTTTATGTTTTCTATTATCTCCAATTTATCTATTATGTATATGTGTATGTATTTATATTTATATATGTATATATAAGTACATATCAATGTGTATATATTTATACATAGTTATTTGCATGTACCCCTATTAAACTGTGAACTCCTTGAGAGAGAAGAGTACTTTCTGGTCTAATTTGTATCCATAACACTTAACATAGTACTTGACACATAGAAAGTCTTAATAAATAATTTTTGATTGATCTGACTTGAAAGGGCCATAAATATTGATGATATGAGCAACTTTATGCATTTTATGTAATATAAATTCATATGTAGCATAAATACAATCGTGCTACCCATAGGGGTCAGTATTTACCTTTAGACACCAATTTTTAGACTAACAATTCCTATAGTATTTTTAATGGAAATCTACTTGGCAAATCACTTTTATATAAATAATAAATCTATGATGAAGTCAAAGGATTCCCTTTTAGTTGCATATACCTCTTGAAGGACTTTCTTCAGAGAAAATTAGAAGGAACATCTAAAATGTAAAGGGTTGTAGCAGATAAGTGTTCCAAATCACTAATGGTGCTATTAAAATAATAATTTTTTCCTTCAGAAAATTATCTTGTACTTTGAATTCTCATATAAAACTTCAGTTTGGGTCTAAATCCAGAGACTTGGGGAAAAAGTAGAAGGTTGATAATATTTCGCATGTCCTTAATATTTACATAATTATTTTTATAAAATTATGCAAAATCTCTATCTTTACATGCATATGTTACTGGAAAGGTATTTGGGAGAAGATAATGTGATTACATACTTGGCTTTACTATTGACAGCATGTTTGAGTTAATTACCTCAACAGTAAACTGAGCAATTTTTGTATATCACGAAAAGCTGTCAAAAAGAGGAGTTAAAAATCTCAAGATCTACCCATTCAAGTATGCTTCCTGATTAACCTTTAAAATATTTGAAAGGATTAACATTAAAGGAGCTCAGACATTTTAAAAAGCCCAATTTTAAGAACACTATAGTACTATTTTACAAAGAAAAAACCAAATATATCAATTTGCCCAGTATGTTATTCTTCTGAAAAAATTCATTAATTCTTTGTCAATCTTAAATATGAAAAAGAAAATGACAAATTATTCCATAATCACAGTAGTGCTTCTTTAAAATATTTGAAGTCTCATTAGTAGGTAGGAAAAAAATCTGGAGAATATTTTTTAAATTGTTGATTGTAAACCTTCTAATTATTTTTTCTAATTTTAGTTTATGTGAAAATTGTATCTTCCTCAATCAGATTTTAATTTTGTTTAAAAGACATAGAATCCACTATGACAATATGTTTATTTTTTATTGGAGGCTTTCAAATAGAGATCGGAATATCTTTTGGTGGAGTACTGGTACATTGGATATATTGTTGTGGGAATTCTTCTGGGGGAATGGGTTGGACCATAAAGTCACTGAGGTTTCTTCCAGATCTGAAATTCTGTGATTTGATTTTCTTGTTTTATATCTTCCAGTTTTTTCTGAGAGTATTTTTTTTTTAGTTCTTACCAAAACAGGTAACTTACTATACTCTAAAATTGCCCTGAGTTCACTAACTTCCCTGATCTAATTCAAATTGTTTTCTGTCTTGAGTGATCTACTTCCATTTTGCCTCTTGAGATCTTACCCATCCCTTCAAGAATCAACTTAAATGCCACCTCTTGCCTGATCCTTCAATCAAAAAAAATTTTTTTTCTTTTTTAATAGCATGTTTTACTTTGGTCACACTTATATTCTATTTTTTATAATTGTAATTTGTGTACATAGCTAATCTTCTCTACTTGACTCTAAACTCTTTGAGGGCAGTCTATGACTTAACTAGTCCAACATAGTGACCTGCACAAAGGAAAGAGGATAGGTATTGCTAACAGCATTAGTCTAAGGAACTCCTGGAAGAAACAGTCTTTACTTTTTAAGATTAACACCTCTTCAATTTATCATCTTTGACAATTGCTTGGGTTGAATGAGAGGTTAAGTGGACTGCCCAACATCACATAGCAGGTATGTGCCCAAAACAGGACTTGAATAAAGGTTTAATTAGGTTTATTGACATGAATCATATGCTTAGACTGAGCAGACATGCAGTACCACCCACATTTTGGAGGTAGATGCTGAATATAGCTGTTGTAGCTCCCTGACCACTACAGAAAACTTGTGTTTTTCTCCCAAGTACAATCTGGGATTTCATCTGTGAAATCATGCAACTCTACAGGCTCTTTTCTATTGAATAGAATCGGTACCCAGCAGTAGTGTCCACTTGTGAGTGAAATATTAACAAAAATGTTGAAAAGGAGACCAAGGACTGAATGATTGCTGAGGGCAATACATATTAGAGATAGCTGTTTTGGTGCATGACCCATTTAAGACTACTTGGTGAGTCCAGTCTGGTCATTCATATGCATAACATGAGAGTCTTTGTTAAAAAAAAAAAAACAAAAAACAAACAAAAAAAACTTCTGAAATCTAGTTTTGTAATAACTACAACATTCCCCTGATTTATAAGCATTTTTAGTTTAACAAGGAAATGAGATTAGTCTTTACAGTACCTGGGTCTTGATCAAGGTGTGTGAGTTTTTGGGAATTGCTTCTTCCTTTTCAGAGAGCTTATGTATTCTTAAGAGTTTCAGAATAGAATTGGCTCAAATGAATGAGCTTCTTGATATTTGATATGGGAGGATTCTTTTTTTTTTTTGTCTCAATCTATGATTATAACAATATAGGAAATTGCCTCAAGAAGGCTTTTTAAAAACAGAATATAAATTATGGTAGGAAAAAAATGGAAAACAGAGATAAAAAACAGGCAAAGGAAACAAAAGAGACTGAGGTTTTAATATAGACAGTTTTGAAGAATTGTCAAAAATGATTCATCTTAAATCAAAAAGAGGAGTTAATGGAACATTTAACTAATACCTATTTCAGTTATCAGGAGAAGGCTAGCAACTCATGATCAGATCATAGCTTGCCTCACACATTTCACCATGAGGTGCATGGAAGGAAGATATATATTTTTAAAAACTGCAACCATTTATATCAGCTGTAAAGGATGCTATTTTATTCATTAAACTAAAAACAATTAAAACAACTAAATTTAATTTTAAAAATTAAAGAATTTAATAAAGAGGCATTAAATACCAAATTTGTTTTAGAGTGATATACAAAGATATCAACATTCATGATCTAGCTAGTTAATGAATTAACCCCAAATGACCAGACCAAAGATGAAGCTGTCAATTTACTGTAGTAATGAATGAGATAACACTCACAAGATGGGGTTTATGGAGCATTCAGAGAGGACTACTAGTACCCCAGATGTGAAAGTTTGACAAGCTCTTTCAAGGCTGCTCATTCACCTTTGCTGTCCATTTATCTCCAATTCTCATCTATAGTTCCAAAAAGCTGTAGCATGTGCAGTAGCCATACTCCTGTAAAACCATCTCAGCAGACAAATTGAACCAGGTTGAAGATAAACAACAGGCCTCAAGTCCATTGTTGAGTTAAGGGAATGTCTGCCCAAGCATATGAAGACTTCCTCTAGTAGAATGGGTGAGAACAATTTGTTCCAATGGACACATAGGTGGCTAAAGTAAGTGCTACAGAACACTTAGAGCTTAGATTCTACAGTTATCCACTGCGCGCTGGACCATTGCAAGTCAAGACATCGCCCTGTGATGTTATTATCTCAAAAAAATAAAAGTTGAACAACACTCACAGAGTATATGGACTTTAATTCTTTGGCTGATAAAGCTAATTCTTATTGGATAAACAAAATCATGCTTAAATTGAGCTGCTCTTGGGATCTTGCATTTGTTTTGCTTGTGTGTGTGTGTGTGTGAATTAGTTTTTAAAAACTCTTATCCACGAATAGCTTCATGTAACAGGTATGGTTAGGAAGGATTGAATAAATTAAAGCCTAAAAGAAAGGAGAATGATCTGATTCCTTTAGTTCAGAATCAAGGCATTCTTTAGTGGTCTTTGTACGATTACATTTATTCCACCATAATCTCAAAGCACCTATTCAATAAGTAAATACCTTCAGCAACAACAACAAAAAATCAGTCTAGGAGGGGAGACCCTCAGAATTTCTGGCCAGAATGGCAGCTAGTAAGTGTTGGAGGCTGCATTAGAATTCAGGCCTTCCTGACTGTAGGATTAGTAGTCTAATCCCTAGCTGCCTGAGAATTCCTAATTTTTGTGAAATCTCCATTTCACATATCATACAAGATTCTAATCCACTAATATATAAAGAGAATTAATAGCATTAAAAAGATTGATCCAAAATCTTTAGTTTACTTAAAATGCTTCAAGGATAAAGTTCATATAGCTCACATAAAGATCTACCTGAAATACTTCACTATATTTTTCTTTACATTTATTTAAACTCCTATAGTAGATTCAGACATACTAGATACACTATCCAAACTAGCAAACATCACTAATGATTAGTAACTCTTAAAAATGCCAGAGATGCCATATAACTGACAAAAATATATACTGACCATCAATTGCTCATAGTCTTTAAACAGCATAAAATGATCAATTGGATTATTATTGTCAAAATATCACTGATAGAATCAATTGGATTATATTTTCTTTGTCAAAATATCACTGACAAAATGCAATACAAGCTAGAATTAACATAAGCACATGGGATTAATATTGAGTTTGAAAGTCAATAACATCACCAAAGTTTGTTTTTTTTTTTCCCCATGGAAACTATAATCTATATGCTTCCTTCCTCTTATATTGGTCTAGTTGATTTTTAAAATGAAGATATAGCGCCTTATATTCATCTCTTTATAATTTTATTTTATGAATAAATTTCAGCCAATCAATATTTCTTGAGTTCTGACCCTGTCAATTTGTTAGCTAACCTTCTAGGTTTTGGAGGTGGATGCTGAATATAGCTGTTGTAGCTCCCTGAACACTACAGAAAACTATACTGAACTGAACAAGAATCTTTTCCATAGCTTTATCAAGTTTATTGAACAGCATAAAGTTAAAGACAGCTCTCTGAATTGTTCCTTCAGAGACATATATATGTATCTCTAAGTTGACATAGACATAATGCTCATATGATTATCTTTTATGTCCAATTATTCAATCAGTTCTAAATCCATATTATTATCTAGCTGACATTTTCCCATCTTTTTCACAGGATAATCTGAAAACCTTTTTCAAAGCTCTGATTAAATAATCCTAAGGAAATAGATCTAACTTTCTCAACATCTTGGGGGTTCTGACTTGGGGTTATTTCCACTACATCATACTGTCATCTTTAAATAGTGTTATTTTGGATAAAATTAGTGAAGTCAGCTAGATTTTCAGACTGTTTCTTTTTTATAGTTAAAATATTTAGTTATTTTGTACTATAATATGCCAAAATAGGTAAGTGAAAGATAACATTGAGTATTTGGTGCCTTAAGAACAAAAAGTTGAGGAAAGGAACCTGAGAAGATGGCAAAGTCAGAAAATTCCAAATTCTCCAGATTTTCCCCATAAACAAAACAAAATTGTGCCTCAAGGTGAACAGAGACTGGTGAAAAACATATAAGACTTGGGGCAGAATAATTGTCCTTCTGGGACAACCTCTGAAAATCTGAAGAAAGACCCCAGAATAAAGGTTTGACCCCCAAGTTAGCTCCCCTGAAACAGCAAGCAAGCTGCTGTGGGGCTAGCTAGATTCAGAGGTAGCCTCAGAAGGAATTTTCACCTTTCAGTAAGTATGGAGAGTTAGGGGTTGAGTCACAAAGACTGAGGGAACCTGTTCTTATAAGGAACACCAGATTACACTGTGCTGCTGAGATGTGGCCCTAGGGGAGAAAGAACCAGCATATTGGGTAAGTGCAGAAACAGTGGGTCAGAGACTGTGCTGCCTGTGGACAATTAGAGGAAGGTGGAGTTCTTGGTTGTGGGTTCCAGGCCAGAGGAGAGAACTGAAAGAATACCAACTTCCTCCTCTGCCCACCCCAGGGGATTATATTGACAAGTGACTATTAAAAAAAATAAGAAGGCAAAGAAGAAAGAACTCAACTATAGAAAGTTAATATGGAAATAGGGAAAACCAGGGTTCATCTCCAAAAAAGGATAATGAAGTTTTAAAAAGTTTCTCCTACCTAAAGAGTTATCTACCTAAAAAGAATTCATAGAACTCAAAAAAGACTTTAAAAATCAAATGAGAGAGTGTGGTGACCGAGTTAGCATCCAGGATACCTTAGAATCAGCCGGAGTCAGGATAAGCAAAAGTCCTCGGTCTTTAGACGCAAGGTTGAACAGGATGGAAGTAGAATCTCTGCCACCGCCTTCTTCCTCATCCACCGCAAAAATGATCCTGGTTATTCTTACGCCACCCTCTAGTCCCTCCTACAATCCTCTGTATACACCAATTATTGAACCAGCACAGGATAGTGGGAAGGACCATTTTCCAAGCATATGCCCATAGAGTATTGTTCAATCAGTAATTAGCCCTAAGTGCTCAGCCATCCTGACCTCAGTGCATCGACTCAAGAGTTTCAGCCCACTACAAGAGAGATTGCGCAAAAACTAAAAAAAAATTGTGAACAATCCAAGAAAAACAAGAAGTTATGAAAAGAAAGTCACTAAGTAGAAAAGGAGATCCAGAGAAAATTAGAAATTGGGCAAGGGGAAGCCAGTGAAGTCATGAGACTGAGAAATAATTTTAAAAATAGAGAATGAAAAAAATAGAAGAAAATGTAAGAAATCTTATACGAAAAACTATAAAGTGCCTGAACTCTGGAGAAGTATAAAAGTATAGAAACAAGGATACTTACAATAAGGGGTTAACAAAGTGGAATTGATGAGATGATGATTCTTTAGTATACATATATTTAGTGCTTAGCATGGTGATGTAATGGTTTTCTAATTCACACATATTCAGTATAATGTAATGATGTAATTGTAATAGAGTATTTAAGGGATAAAAAGGACTGGAAAAGAGACCTTTCATTTTTGACCATCCTCCTGTATGACCCATCACTTTTGGTGCATCTAGATTTGATATTTCTGATTTTTATTTCATGAATCTTATCAGGAAGCCCAATGATCTGTTTATAATTACAAATTGCTTTAAAACAAAATGGTTGAATTAAGTCAAACTTCTCTAGTTCTTCAAACAACTTCTTGGATTAGGCAAACTCCCAATTAGTATCAATTTTTAAGACTGCTGAATCCAGCCATTATTATCCATCCTAATAATAAGGCTGTGTCCATATAGACAATCTGATTGGCACTAAAAAGAATCTTTTTCCTACAAAAGGAGTCTGACATATGTGAAACTAATCCTAAAAGATTGGAAAAGAAATTAAAACCTGGAGAAGAAATTTTGAAGAGCTCTGTGCATACCAGGTTAGAAAGAATGCCAATTAAAGCTAGCACATATCTCCTCATATATCAGGAAAGGGTTTTCTTTTTAAAAATTCCATTCTGTTTTTTTACTTCTTGGAAAATAATTTTTTTTTTGGTTTTCATTTCATTAAGATCACAGAAAGAACAACAGTCCATTTACCTTTACATTTTTGAATCATTTCACTCTTTATGCAGATACTGAAACGGGTTTGTCTATACTAACTTCTTTAGTTTTGTTTACTAAAGCTTTATTGTAGAAGCAAATTAGACTTTAGGTCTAGATGACCTAGTAGATAGAATCTTGGGCCTGGTGTCAGAAAAATCTGAGTCAAATCTGGCCTCAGCTACTCATTGGTTGTGTGAGCAGGGCAAATCACTCAACATTTGTTTGCTTTAATCTAGTGAAGAAGGAAATGGCAGACACTCCATTATCTTTGCCAAGAAAACCCCTACAAGAGATCATGAAGAATTGCACATGATTGAACAAGAAGTTAGATTTTAAAGTACTATGTACATACAAGCATTATATATGTATGCACACATTTTATATATATACACATTATATATATTATATATATACATATATATTATACACACACACATATATATGTGCACGTGTGTATTTGTGTGTGTGTGTATATATATGGCACCATTAGGTACCAATTGGTTGACTTTTTCCAGTTTCATTGAAATCTAATAGTAAGACAAAAGTCAAAACAAAAATAGCTGTATTGGGGATGCAGTGGATGATCTTGCTCTTTGATGTCTGCTCAATCTCTAAGTGCTTCATAGCTTCAGCCATCCTCATATGTTTTGGAATAAATTGTTCTCATCCATCCAATTCATTGGGAAGTGTCATCATGTGTTTAGGATTTGTGACCTGTTATTACTTTCAACCTGGATTAGCCTGTCTGCTAAGAAGGTTTACAGGACCATAACATATGCTTTATAGCACCTTGGAGCCACAGGTGAGAACTGTAGTGTCCAGTGGACAGCAAAGGGATAAGCAGTCCTGGAAAGGGCTCAACAAGCCCTCACACTTGAGATGCTAGTTCTCCCTGAATTCACCTGCAATATCAATTAGTAAATGAATAGTCAATACCAGTCACACAAGGACCTATAATACCTAATCAAACCCTAAAAAGCAAATAAGCTGTTCAATTCTCTTTTAGGAACATGAGTCTTTGGCCAAGTAGGGGGCCCAGAATTCCCTACAAGCAACTGACTCCCAAATCTATTAATTGTAGAAATTTTAAACTAGATTTAGACCACTTCTCCACTGTATAAGATCCACAGTACAAAGCTTCAGCTGAGTTTTTCTTTTTTATTTATTTATTTATTTTTAAATAACTTTTTATTGATAGAACGCATGCCAGGGTAATTTTTTACAGCATTATCCCTTGCATTCACTTCTGTTCCGATTTTTCCCCTCCCTCCCTCCACTCCTTCCCCCAGATGGCAAGCAGTCCTTTACATGTTGAATGGGTTACAGCATATCCTAGATACAATATATGTGTGCAGAACCGAACAGTTTTCTTGTTGCACAGGGAGAATTGAATTCAGAAGGTATAAATAACCCGGGAAGAAAAACAAAAACGCAAGCAGTTTATATTCATTTCCCAGTGTTCTTTCTCTGGGTGTAGCTGCTTCTGTCCATCTTTGATCAATTAAAGCCCTCTTTATCGAAGAGATCCTCTTCCATCAGAATACATCCTCAAACAGTATCATTGTTGAGGTATATAATGATCTCCTGGTTCTGCTCATTTCACTTAGCATCAGTTCATGTAAGTCTCTCCAAGCCTCTCTGTATTCATCCTGCTGGTCATTCCTTATAGAACAATAATATTCCATAACATTCATATACCACAATTGACTCAACCATATTCCAATTGATGGGCATCCATTCATTTTCCATCAGCTGAGTATTTCTTAAGGATTTGTTTACTCTTCAATATCTGGTATAAGATGAAAACAGGGAAACCTTAGAATATCATAATCTTGGCAAAAAGCAACCCAAATCTATAATGACAGTTTCTCAAATTGAGCTGAAATCATGAGGATCCTGAGGTCTTCTGAAAACCTTCTGCAGGACTTTTGCTAAATGAGAAACATCTTAGGAAGGGCCCTGGAACTAAAGACCAACTACAGAAAGTATAAGGAATTAAAGAGTATTCATTTCTTTACTCCTTAGGTATCCTTACAGAACCTAACTGTGTTCTCCTTATTTCAGTTCTTTTCAACCAAGGAATAGTGTGGAAGTTTCAAAGACTGCTGTCTTCTTCCTGAGGTGTCTGGCTAGAGAGGAGGCGATTTCCTCCTCTAATCTTTTCCTTTCACTCCTCCTTTCTTTCATTTTTTTTCTGGGGGGTAAAGAGGGAAGAATAAACAACCTCAGAAAGAGCCTTGTTGGAAGATTACAGCCAACAGAAAGGAAAAAACTATGAGAACAACTCAGATAAGGATCATTGGAGGAATTGAAGATATTTAGTATGGATAAAAACAGGCTTGAGAAGGGACATGAAAGCTGTCTTTAAAATGAACTTCTACTTGGGAAAAGGAGTAGGATCCTTCTGCTTGGCCAAGGAAGGTAGAATTAGAGAAAAGATGAAAGTTGCAGAGAAGTAAATTTCTACTTTATGTACAAAAACAAACTTCTAACAGCAGAAGCTATCTGATGTTGAAAGAGGCTGCCTCAGGAGATAGTTTTACTTTATTATCTTCAAGCAAAGGCTGTGTGACCTCTTGTTGGACTGGGGTTTCTCTTGATTTAAATACTAGGGTTGAGGGAATCTTTGGCAGTACTAGTTAGTCTCTGAGAACCTTTCCCACTTGGTGATTCTATGATTCTATGAACTTGGTTTCTAGGTCACTGGTGTCACTTTTGCCATTTTGGAAAATATAAAAATGACTTTTTTGAGGTTATGCACTGTTTTGCTTTTGTTGTTCTATTCTACAGCAAGTAATCTAATCAATGTATATTGAATTTATCTAGAACTGGAAGGGACTTTCCATGACCACTACATCCAATCCTCCCAGGGAAATTAATGACTTGACCCAGGTCACACAAGAAGGTAAGATTTGAACCCTGTTCTCTGATTTCAGAGTCAAGACTTCTTCCACTCTGCCACACTGCCTTATATTGGAGGCAGCGAGAGGTACAGGGTTGTTCTAAGGATCAACCAATATAATATTTTAAAATTCTTAGCATAACATTTGGCATATAATAGGTGCTATATAAAAGCTTATTTTCTTCCCCCTCTCTACCTCTTGAATTGATCAACCAACTTTTACAAATAGAATTTGAAATCACATATACTTTAATAAAACCCCAATTAATAAAAAATGACAAAATTGGGCTTTTAAGAAAGTATATTAAATGTTTAAATGATATTACTGGGTTCCTTCCTGGAATTCAAATATGGTCATTCCATGGCAATACCAATAAATTCATTCCCCTTGCAGTCATAAATAATATGCCATCCATTCCCTGCATAATTGATTTAAATCTTTCATATTGAAGGGGGGCAACTTATTTTTGTTCCTGCTACTGATGCATTTAAGTCAAGAGAAACACATTTTATATGTCAACTGTTAGTAGGAAAAAAAAAAAAGGTCAATTCCCTCTACATTGTCTCCCAAATTGGAGGCTAGATTGCCAGAGTATGTCCTTTTTGCACCTTAATTCAGAAGCCAAGATTTAGTGGAATTCCTCTGTTTAAAAAAGAAATGGACTGACAGATGAGTCAGTTTGGCTCCTCTTTCAAAATAATAGCTGTTGTACTACTCAACTTGTTACACGGGGATGTTTCTTTTTGTAATCTGGTAGACAGAAAACTGGCAAGTGGCCTGGAAATGTGAATTTATCATTAATAGGAAATTAGCCACAAGTCAGCTGCTGGTCTTCTACAATTCTCTTTGTAACTTGATAGAAGACTATCTTATGGGAAAATCTGTAAAACACTTTAGTTTAAAAAATTCTTTGAAAATTGGTGTGAATATACAGTGATCTTTCAGTTTTCTGCAAGAAAGTTATGATATGAATATAATTATTTCTAAAGTAATATGATATTAGATATTTTAATCCCTAACTTTAACAACAAATGCTCTTTGTGATAATTTACTTAAGGTACAATACAAGATTTGAAGTGTTTCATTGACATGAATTTTTTATTTAATGGAAACTTTTCCTTTTAAAAACCAAAATGTTTTTATAATTAAGTTTTAATAGAATCATTTCAAAATATTTTCCCCATTTCCCTTATTGAATAGCATATTGTACATAATTTAAGATTTTTAAATGACCCCTGATGATTATTTTAAATATACATTTTTATACTATGCTCTAGTGTTGTGTATTGCCTTCACAAATTACTGAATTATGTAGGATAATTGCCCCTATATTCAGAGACCTAAGACTACTTGGTCAGAAACTTGTTTTCTTCTTTGCAAGACGCTTCTCAGTTCATTCTTTATTATAAACAATTCTATCTCTAGTAATGATATGCTAAATTATAAGACAAACCAGGGAACCAAGACTGTTAAACCAGTAAGCTTAATTTTTTATATAATTCTAAATCAACAACCTGAGGGTGGTTCCAATGTGAAGAGTGGTGGAGAATGGGTAGACTGGCTTATGAAAACATGTCCTTAAAGTATACTTAGATATACTCTCTACTGATTTTAATCCATGAAAATATGGAAATTTTTCAGGAAGAATTTTCTGGCCAAATATAAAGTCTATTAATTGATGTGTATATATGGAAGATCTAATGAACCAGGGATTGCTAAGCTGGAATGGAGTTGTTCAAAAAGGTTAACCTGTTCTTTGTCCCTCTTTTTCTTCATGATTACGAGTTAGAAAAATTGCCTTGAGATAGTTCTAAGAATTTTGATGGCAATTAGATGGCATGGCAAATAAGAGTGCAGGGCCTGAAGTTAGGAAGACTAGTTCCTGAGTTCAAATCTGACTTCAGACACATATTAGTTGTGTGATCTTGGGCAAATGACTTAACCTTGATTGCTTTAGTTCCTCATTTGTAAAACTCATCTGGAGAGAGAAATGGCAAACCACTCCAGTCCCTTTGACAAGAAAATCCTAAATGGAGTCACAAAGAGTCAGACACAAGTGAACAACAACATAAAACAACAATGACATCAAGAATTTTTTTAAAAATTTAAATAGTATTATATTTTTTCAAATATGTGCAAAGTTTTCAACAGTCATCTTTGCAAAACCTTGTGTCCCAATTTTCCTTCCTACCCCTTTTCTCCCCTCTCCAAGACAGCAAGCAATCTGATATAGATGAAACATGTGCAGTTCTTATAAACATATTTCCTCATTTGTCATGCTATGCAAGAAAATCAGATCAAAATAGGAAAAAAACACAAGCAAACAAGCAACAACAAAAGAAGGTGAAAATTCTATGCTTTGATCCACATTCAGTCTCCATTGTTCTCTCTTTGGATGTGGATGGTTCTTTCCATCACAAGTCTATTGGAATTGTCTTGAATCACCTCATTGTTGAAAAGAACCAAGTCCGACAAACACATTGATCATCACATGATCTTCTTGTTATTGTGTACAATGTTCTCTTGGTTCTGCTCACTTCACTTCACAACACTTCATGTAAGTCTTTCCAGGCTTTTCTGAAGCCTGATTTTCTGAAATCAGACTGCTCATCATTTCTTAAAGAACCAACAATAGAAACACACACACACACATATATACGTGTGTGTGTGTGTATAATTACATATATATATTATACATATAACTTGTGTGTGTATAATTACATATATATATTATACATATAACTTATTTAGCTATTCCCCAACTGATGGGCATCCACTTAGGTGGGGAGCAACAGCCTTGTTTTCAGGATTTTGCCAATAAATGTTTAACAACTAGTTCCTGAAAAAAAATGTACCCACTACACACTTTTTAAGTCTAATTCAAATGATTATTTTTTCTATCATTTTTTTAAGTCCTGATAATCAACAGAACAATAAATCAAACCTCAATTTATAGTGTTTGCTGATTTCCCAGTTGTAAATGCTCACACTGAAAATTTTGACAGTTGGGTTTCTGAAGCTTATTCAAACTTATGATTCTTCTGGCACACCACTTTCTGTCTTTTACTTGCCCATGACTGCCTCTGTTTCTATATTAATTTTTTTCCTGACATTGGAGAAATATGCATTTGAAGATGGAAGTGTTCATCTGGTGAGTTTGGGAAATCTAAAGAACCCAGCAGACCTTCTATTGATTACTGAACCTGAATAGTAATAGTAGCAGTTTTCCATTGAGGCAGTGTCAATGACCAATGACATTTGGAAGTGTCTGTAGATGGACATGGAGAGACAGCCACTTTAAGATGGTGACAATTCTAACATATGACCCTTAGGTGCAGAAAAAAGTTTTTGCTGTGTCCATTAGGAAGCCAGTCCCCAAGGGAACTTGGGAGAATTTTACAAAAGGAGAAAAGAACTTTCCAGTGCTAGAGGATGAGGTAATCCTTTGCCCATGTTTTCTTTACCTGTATATTTACTATCTAACCTTAAGTTTGAGCCAACTCTCCCCAAAGACCTTGTGTGTGCAAAGAAAGAGTATCACACACATTAGGAAGTCTGATAAAATGAAAAACATTCAAAGAAAGTGTGGTGAAGAATACCATATGAAGACAAGTGAAGCAATTGGGGATGTTTAGCCAGGAGAAGAGGGAAGAATATGATAACTGTTTTCAAATATTTGAAGTATTGTCACATTGAAGAAAAATTTTACTTTTGTACTTAATCCCAGAGGACAGAATTATCAACAGCGTGTGGAAATTGGAAAGAAGCACATTTAGGCTTGATATCAGAGGGAAAATTTTTTTTTTATAATTGTGGCTGTGTACAAATGGAGTGGGGATGGCTCAGGAGGTGATGTGTTCCTCTTCCTTGGAGGTCTTCTAGAAAATATGAGGTGAGTTGACTATAATGGCATACTCTAATCTCAGCTAACAAGAAACTGAAGCTATATGAGTTCTGCACTATGGTAGGCTATGCACTTGAGGTTTCCATCAAGGTTAGCATTTACATGGTGAGCCCCTGAGAATGTGTGTCTGTGTGGGAGCACCAGTTTGCTTAAGGAGGGACAGATTCACCCAGGTCAGAAGCAGAATAGGTTAAACCTCCCTATAAGAATGCTGAATAAGTGTGGGATCAGGTCTGTAAGTAATCCCTGAATTTTCAGTCTGGGCAAGAAAGAGAAAAAGCCAGTACTGAAAGAAAGAAAAAAGAAAAAAAAAAGAAAGAATAAGAGAGACCAGAGAGAGACAAAGTGGGAGGGAAAGAGGGAAGGAAGGAGAAAGAGAGAAGAAGAAAAGAAGAAAGAAAGGAAAAAAACATGAGGTGACCTAGTATTGAGGATCTTATTTAGGTTTTTAATACTAGACAGTCTTTAATGTTCCTTCAAACCAGGATTCTGTATGTATCTTTGCAAGGAAAGAAACAAAATGGTATCATGCATGAAACCATAAATTCTAAAATGCTTAGAATTTGAAATTTGCTATCATTTCTATTTACAGAATTATTGTCTATGTTTCTGTGGTAATTTTGATTCATTTTAGTTCACTATATATCATTTTATGTTTCCTTATTTCTTTATGTTCTTTATACCTGTCATTTCTTAAATTGAAATAATATTCTAATTATGGCCATATACCATAATTTGTTCTGCTATTCTTCAATCACTGAGCATATGGTTTATTTTCAGAGATTTTTTTGATGTTACAAATAAAATTTCTTTGAGTTTTGTAATTTATAGCCCTTCTTTCTTTGATTCTTATTAATATCTGAGAATAAAGTTCTAGTAGTGGATTCAAATATTGTGATTTTTGCAATTTTAATTATGCATGTTACCAAAATTGTTCTCTAAAAAGTTTACATCAATTTGTATCTTCACTAGGGGTTTCTCTACCTGGTTCTTGCAGCCTAAAAACACTGGATTTTATTTTATTTTTTAACTCCTTTTGGCAATTTGATACTGTGATATTACTTTAATTTGTATTTTTTATTAAAGCTTTTTTTTTAAAGATATATGCATGGGTAATTTTTTCAACATTGACAATTGCAAAACCTTTTGTTCCAATTTTCTTCCTCCTTCCTCCTCCCCTCTCCCCCAGATGGCAGGTAGACCAATACATGTTAAATATGTTAAAGTATATGTTAAATACAATATATGTATACATATCCATACAGTTATTTTGCTGTACAAGAAGAATCAAACTTTGAAATAATGAACAATTAACTTGTGAAAGAAATAAAAAATGCAAGTGGACAAAAACAGAGGAATTGGAAATGCCATATAGTGGTTCACACTCAATTCCCAGAGTTCTTTTGCTGGGTGTAGCTGGTGCTATTCATCATTGAGCAAATGGAACTGGTTTGGTTCGTCTCATTGTTGAAGAGGGCCATGCCCATCAGAATTGATCATCATATAGTATTATTGTTGAAGTATATAATGATCTCCTATTCTGCTCATTTCACTCAGCATCAGTTTATATAAGTCTCTCCAGACCTTTTCTGAAATCATCCTGCTTCTTACATAACAATAATATTCCATAATATTCATATGCCACAATTTATTCAGCCATTCTCCAATTGATGGGCAGCCACTCAGTTTCCAGTTTCTTGCCACTAATTTGTATTTTTTTTTAATTAGAAAATTTGAATATTCTTCAAGTGGTCACTGGGGATTTGTGTGTTTTTCTTTAAGAATTGCCTCTTTGAGTCCTTTTTACCATTTATCTAATATGGAAGTGCTATTACTACTCAAAAAATCTGCATCAATGTTTCAGTGATTTTTAAAAATATTATATTTTTAGCATATATGATTATAGTAAAGTTTTCCCCCTTTTAACATATTTCTTTTCATTTCCCTCTAAATACTTTGACAGTCTTGATTTTTTTTTTCCATTTGGAAGCTAACACTTTTTAATTTAATGAACTGCTATATTTTCTTGACTTAAAACTTATGAGTCTAAAGTTGAGACTGGAAAAAATATTAAATAAAAGTATTATTCATTATTATACCAGACTACCACATTGCATCATACTTCCTACCTCCCACCAAAGGTGAATATCGCATAATGAGTAAAAATGTTACTCATAAAGTTTTTTTAGAATACTGTACAGCAAAGGTCTATTTTTTTTCTGAGACTAGCTTACCATTGCTTAAATCTCTTATTCTGATCATAAGAACTAGTTCATTTAGTCAGTAGTAGGAAAGTCAGTCATAATCTATAGGTTAAATATTACGCAGAGGCTTTACCTCAAAGTTACAATATTAAAGAAATTATTGCTGAAATTATTGTTCCAGAAATTAAAATTTATATTTTATTTAATTAAACCAATTCCCTGTGAGAAGGCATTAAAGAAAGAACACTGATTTTAAAGTCTTCAGAGCTATCTTCCTGTTTCAATGCTTATTTTACCTCCTTTATTATGGCTAGTCATGTGATCTTGAATATTTTTAATTGTAAAATGAGAATACTAATATTTCTACTCTCTACTTCATAGGATTATTGTGAGAGAAATGCTTAGGAAAAATACTAAAGCACCCTAGGAATGTTGTAACCATAAAAATAGTCATAACCTATTACATCATAAATGGATTGAAAACAATGATTTTGGATTAGTTGGATAAAACTGGAATATTTGAACAAAGGAATAATCTTTCAGGTTGCTTGTCAAATTGTGGGCAAGAATAATTCTTTGGTAATCTTGTTAGTATTAAATAGGTAAATTCAGATGAACTAAAATAAAAGAATACTTTGTACACCAGATGGTAACCTCATAGAACTGATTACCCCCAAGAAAAGATGCAAAGTCTGAAAAATGAGCAGATATTCAAAAGAACTATTATGAAGTATGCTTCTCCCCTCTCAGTGGAAAGTTAACAAACCAGAGATTAGGAATGCAATATACCTTCTCAGACAATGACCAATATGTTAATTTGACCATATACATATATATGAATATATATACATATATTTATTGTTATAAGGGAAGGCTTTTGGGGGCGGGGGGGACAGAAGACTTTTGGGAGAATGGAGAATAGTGATATAGATACCAAAGTTGGAAGAAAAAAATGGAAAAAATAACAACGAATCATTAAAATATATATAAGAGAGAGCAAAAGTTCTGAAAGGGTCATAGGCAAGGATGGTAGTATTAGTATTATCATATATAATTTACAGATATCTTAAAAACACAAGTTTGTAAACAGATTTATAGTTTTATGTATTTTCTTGTTTCTCTTTTCTTTTTTATGGAGAATGCTTATGTTTATTGATTTTTGTCAATTTCATAATAATAAGAAATAAAATAAAAATAATGAATTTGAGAAAATTATGGATATATATATATATATACACATATATATATATGATTGTTTTGGAAGTAGACATTTAACTTTTAAAATTGTTGACAAAGCATCACAATTTGGTTATTCTTTTTTGGTATAGAACATTTATACTAATAGTGATTGGGTACCCCAGGATAGAAAAATTAAATTCTGATAATTTCATGTAAGAATGAATGAGACAATAGTTCATATAACGTACCCATTTATGTTAAAAAAAAAACATGGTAAAAGTCCAGATCCTAGTGTCTCATTTTATCACTTTGGTCAAGTTAAATGACAATTATTTTAAGTAATTTCTAAAGTTTTCAACAAGGATAGTTGGGAGGAATTATTGACTGAATATATTTCCTTAGCAAAAACATGTTTTCTCTGGCATTAATGTAATACTTATCAACCTGCTAATTATTTCTAATAAACTGGATATTTTTCATTAAAATATTAACATTTAACACGATAGTAAAATGATGGTTTTGTGTGAGTGTGCCTTTTGTTTTTTTTTTACCAACTAAACAAAAATATTGTCCTTGGATTTATAATTATGAGGTATTTGGAACTCAGCACCAAATGTTGAGGTTTGGTCATGTGAAGAATTCACAATGGCCATTCTTTTTGACAAAAGTTAGGTTTATTTAGGTACAGATAGAATGAAAAGCTACAATAGACATCAGGAATAATAAATATAAAGTAGAGGTGGGAAGAACATATAGTGAGCAAGGAAAGGGGTTTTTAACAATTAACAATGGAAAAGGCAAGTTCCTTAGTGGAACTTAGGGGTACCAGGAGAAAGGAAATAATTCATGAGGTGGGAGTATACCATTGACTGGCAGGTTAAATACATAGAGTATTTTGGTACCCTAAAAGAGTTAGTTAGCTATAAGAAAGAGAAAAATACCATGAGGCATGGTGGGGGGAATGAGAGGAAAGATACCATGAGGAATGGGGGAGAGGTGAGAAGAAAGATACCAGGAGATAAAATACTGCCCTGGCAGTATAATCCACACAAAGATGGCTTGAACCATGGACAGATTTATGGGAGAAATTTAACCTCAGAGGTTTGACATGGATTTCTGACTGGACATAGTAAGGTGGGTAAGTATTTATACGGTTAAATTGATTCCCATCAGTGCCCTTCCCTGCTTACCTCAGGTAGTAATTTTATCAGTACTTCAGGCCCCCTCTGTCAACCCCCGTTCAGGACTCATTTGCAGGTTTCTTATTGTTAGTATTACTTTCAATTTGATAGTTGAAGTCAAGATTGACAAATGAAGGAATTATGCCCATAGTATAATTCTATCTTCTCTGCAGCTATAGATGCGAATAATGGCAATTTATTGAATCATAAAATAAGAATTAAGGAAATTTAGCATAAATAAAACTAAAACTGGGGATAATTGATGAGTAATTAGTTTTGACTTGTAACTAAATTGAGAAAGCAAACTAGATGTTGTGTTTGTCTCTTGGTGGTAGAAACCAAGAAGATGAGATTTTTGTTTTGTTTTGTTGTATTTCTATATTTGGGGGATTTGGAAACTTTTTTTAAAAAGGCTATTTTCTTAGGGTGCTTTGAGGCAGGCATTGTTTTTCAGTCTTCTCAAATACCTTTCTTCCTTAAAGGAACCATATTTTAAAAAGTGAATGCATTGAATTCAATTCCACACACACTTATTTAGTGTCTACTGTGTTTAAAGCTTAGAATGTAAAGCTGGAAATTTATATTAAGTAAGACAAGTCTCTTTCCTACAAGAATTTATTGTCAAATCAGAGAGCTAGTAGAAATAATTTAGGGGAAAACAAAATAAAAACTTTTTACAGCATCGTTACTACTATATTTTCCTACTTTCCCTGTCCCCCAAATCTTTGTATAATGTTTTTAGTGTAACATTATTACAATCGTCTGACACTCCCTAATATGTATAAAGCAATGTTTGTTTAAATAAAAGATTATCTGCTCTCCCAATTGAAAATTAGTACAATTTTTATAAACTGATAGCTGGATTATCAGTATTGTGTCTAACTTACTATAAATTATAGGACAGTCTATCTATCTGTCTATCTATCTAAGTAATCTATTTAAATATCTAAATATCTACCTGTGTGTACATAAATTACAGAACAAATTAGAATATACTCATATAATCACCCATATAATCTAGTGGAGTTCTGCCTCACTTCCTCTGTCTTTTGAATATAGCATGGCCTTAGCATGAAACAGGTGGAACAAGATGGGCCAGATTCTACAACCTTTGTACTATAAATGGAATTGCCCTAGAGTCTTGCTAAATTTCTTTTCAACAAAAGGCAGGTCCAAAGGAACAACAGCTGTAATGTTGGAACTTTCTTTTGAATTAAAACATTTGAGATTGAGAAAATACCACTAGTATAGTAGGAGGAAGGAATCCCATGTTGGAGCAGGGAAGGGATGGGGAACAGATCTGGATCATTTGAAGAGAAATTGTCCTATTGTAAAGTCACTCAGAGACTGCTAAGGATGGCAAGCTGTTAGGAAACCTTCTACAGGTAGGATTGTTGAATCACAAGAATCTTTGTTGTGTTCCTGGTCTTTTTTTCCTTGAGGGACACTGTAAAAGACCTACCCTTCCTCCATTTTTTGTAAGACTTGATTGTACATGAAGCCTTCCTCTAAATAGAATATTTGAAAGGAAAAGAGAAGAAAAGAAAATAATGGTGAAGGATAATATCTCTAATATCTAATTATAGGAGAATTTATTTAACTTTAGTTTCATTTCAGACATAATAAAATGGTAGTGAGCCATATGTTGCTTGTCTGAATCAAAAAATACAGAAAGAAGAGAAATGGAGAATTAATTTTTCTAATGGGTAAGAGCAGAGTCAAGAGAATTATATTGGTGTTTTAATTCAGTCCTTTCAATCATGTTTGATTTTTTATGACGCCAAGAAATTTGGGACTTTCTTGGCAAAGATAGTGGAGTAGTTTGCCATTTCCTTCTCTAAGTCCTTTTACAAATGAAGAATTGAGGCAAATAGAGTTGTGTCCAAGGTCACACAGTTAGTGAGTATCTTACACCAGTTTTGAACTTGGGAAGATGAAACATTTTAAATTTGGAACTCTATACATTGTGCTACTTAAATGTCTTAAGATAATTATAGTAATTAGCTTTTTAATATTTTATTTCTAAGACTACATAAGGGAAAGCAATAGTATAAGCGACTTTCAAGCTCCTCATTTATGCTAAACATGAAGATAAAATGTAGATGTTGGCATTAAGAGGAACTGTTTTGAATTTCCAGGCTGTGAGCACTTTTTAAAAGCTTTTAATTTCCAAAATATATTTGTTGACAGTTTTCAACATTCACTCTTGAAAAACCTTGTATTCCAAATTTTTTTCTTTCTCCTTTTCCCCACTCCTTCTCTTAGACTGCAAGTAATCCAATATATGTTAAATGTGTAATTCTTCTAGATATATTTCCACAGTTATCATGCTGAAAAATCAGATCAAAAAGGAAAAAAATGAGAAAGAAAACAAAATGCAAGCAAACAACAACAAAAGGTGAAAATGCTATGTTGTGATCCACATTCAGCAACAATAGTCCTCTCACTGAGTGCAGATGGCTCTCTCCATCACAAGATCATTGGAACTAGTCTGAACTATGAACACTTTCTAGTGATAAGTGAGGACATTACATTCTGTTGAAAAGTTTGCAGTCATGGGTACTAGTGATTTACAGGGAATAAGCAGGATCAACTATAATAATTTATGCATGATTGAAAAATATGATGGCATGTCTACTTGACAAGAGTAAATGAATGGATGGATAGTCTAAGAAGGTGAGGAAAGTTCAGGTATGTTGGCTAAACTTCCTTTGATGAACTGATGGGAAAATAATTGAAATATAGGTTTTGAATTGGAAGGGACCATAGAAACTTAATTTCATGATTTTACACACCAGAAAACTGAGTCACAGAGAGATCAAATAATTTTCCCAGTGCCACATAATAAACTTTTATTTTTTATTAAGTATTTATGGTATACCAGACACTATGCTAAACATGAGCCAGTATCTAAGGAAGGATTTGATTACAAATAATTCTAAATCTATTGACCTATCCTTTAAACCATGCTGTTACTCAAAGATGCGAAAATGACACATGAAGAAAGGGCAAGCATAAACAGTCTGTGATCTGAGTCACTAGAGGTTATGCTCCCCATTGATGAGATCACAGATCCATCAAAGTATTGAAGGATAGGAGACAATGATTTGTTGCGATTGAAATAAAGGGAGTCATATTGTTAGTATACAGTCACTCCAGGTAATGGCTTTGAGTTGGTAGGGAAGAAAAGGAAGTGGCTATAACATTTGGTGATTCAAAATAGAAAGGAAGGAAGGAAAGGAAGGATGGAAAAATTCAAGAGAAAAAATGAAAGCAAAAATTTGGAATGAATATACTAATATATAATCATATCCTCCTAAACTACCTTTATTATTGTGGCAAAGTCAATGAAATATCCTCTCCCACTTCCATCTTTTGCACCTTGTTCCTTTGAATTTACATATTACTACTTTGTGATATTTCCCTCTTCAGTGAGATCTTTGATTTTCATTTCACCTGAATTTCCTTGGATAGAAAGGTCCTATCACCTCTTTAAGTTTGGCTTTATTGTGAAAAATCAATATTGGAAAAGAACAAAGACTATAAATTTAGATTATTTCAATTTTTTTTCGGAGGGATAAAAGGAATGAGTCATATTTAATGAGTGTATCTGGGCTTCTAGCATATTTATTGACAAAGGCAGTTTAAGTGCCCATCAAAATAATAATAATAATATTTTTACAAATTTATCAAAAGTTGAAATAGAGTTTAAAATGAAAGCTCTGCCTAAATTTTAAAATATTGTGTTTGCTTAAAGGACCCTATAATTACCACTGTCAGGTCCTTGCAATCACTATCCAGTTTTGTTTTGTTTTGTTTTTTATTTCTTTCTGAGAGAAGGAAGGTTACAATAAGAGGTGGTTATGACCTCTTATTGTTGGGCTTCAGTGCTCCCTTTGATTGTCTGTGTACATTTATAATTCAGTGAGATGGGCCAAGATAAATATTTAAAAACTTTAAAATCTCCATTAGTAGTTGAAAGTTTTAAGTGATTCAGCACTGAATTTACAGGGCCTTTGCTTAGATTAGGACTGGAAAAATGCAAAGATCCTTGTGTTCTCAAACAACAACAATAAAAAAGATAATTTCTAGGGAAGTGATAAAGCAAATGTGTGATTATCAAGACAAGAAAAATGTTTATAGAGACTTGGAAATAACTTCAATGGAAATTTCCTATTTGGTATGATGCCCATGACCTTTTAAAAAAATAAAAAAAGAGAGGGGAAAAATATAACCAGAACACATCATTGTACAGTCATATATTATAAAGTTCGCCTGTCTACCCTTCAGTGACATCATTATTGCTACTAAACTATTCTGAGAACAGATAATACAAATAGATTTCCCATATTTGGATATTGTTTCCACTAGTTTTAAGGTGTTGTTAACTCAGAATGCTTTTGTTATATTTACCTTTTGTCTGACCTTTTAATTTAAAATTATAGAAACAAATTCCCCTAGTTCTACTATTTACTTAAATGAAATATAAGAAATATTTGAATTGGGTTATTATAGGATTTAGTATATAACTTAATAAATCTAGTTAAGAAAAGATTATTTCCAAAGGGAGAAATTCCTAGTTAGCAGAGAAGATCTAGATATCCTAATGAAGTAATTAGATCACTAAACCTGGAATCAGAATATCTGGGTTTAAATCTCAACTCAAACACCTAATTAGTTGTGTGACCCTAAGCAAGTCCACTAATTATACCATGCCTCATTTTCAACATCTGCAAAATTAGGAAGTTGGATTCTGAAGCATCTACCGTGTCTTCAACTTTTACATCTTTGATCCCTAAAGATTACAGACTCAAAATGAGTATAGATGAGAGATTACCATATGGATTCAGACTAATGAGCCATATAGTCAGTCTCATTTCTTACAGAATCTCTACCAAACCTTTGTCTCCTTTCTTGCCCTTCCCACAGTCATACTTAGAATACTTGAAGAAAACAGTAGCTCCTTCAGATCCAATGCCTGCTGCCCCCAAATTTTCATCATTCATTCTCTCCTTTCTTCTGCTCACAGGGGATAAAGTATTCCTTATACTCGTGATATTTAATTCTTCTACCTGTGTTCCTGATCCCTCTGCTTCTCATTGTGGGCTTTAACAATCATTAGCCTCATGGCCATGCATCTTTATATTTCTATGGAAACTGGTTCCCTCCCAGTCATTTACAAATAATTTCACTCGTTTCATTCTAAGAACAAACAAACATATAAATCAAAATTTCCCCCTTTCTTCAGTTAATGCTACATTTTTCTCTTCCTCTCTCTTATACTAAATTCTTTTTTAAAATGCCCATAGCCTGTACTATCACTTCATCTCTACAAACTTATTTCCTCAACCCTTGCAATTGCACTTTAGCCTCCAGCATTCTACTGAAACTTTTTCAAAGCTCTCCAATGACCTTCTAATTTAACAATTTCATTTGTTGCCTTTATTCTTCTCCTTCTTTGCTACTTCTAACACAGATGACCATTCTTTTCTGTCCTATTATTTTTTTCTTCTTTGGCTTGTGGGATACTCTTAGTTTCTTAATTAGTTTCTTATGCATAGTTTAAACTGTGTCAATAATCCATATAGTAAGTCCGGATGGACCTTTCCCAAGTCAGTAATATATGCAAATTCCTCCTCAGATACCTAGAAACTGTGTTCTTAAATTAGTCACTTAAATTTTCAGCCTCAGTTTCCCGTTTGTCAAATTGAGATAATATTATCTACCTCACAAGTTATGAGAATCAAGTTAGATAATATATGTAAAACACTTTGTAAATCTTAAAGAAATATATAAATGTTAATAACAACAATAATTATTTGTATGACCCCTTTAGCCACTCCTTTTGTTGCCCTCTTCCCAACCTCTTAATGTAAATGGCTTCAACTGTCATACCTAGGAAGATAATTTCCAAATCTATATTTTCTAATTTTTTATTCTGAACTTCAGATCTGTATTTCCTACTCATGTCAGGACATCTCAATTGGTAATTTGAAAAGCATTTATTAAGGTTTTATTATAATATGATATGTAATTTTATAGTTATAAAATCATATAATTTTATTATTATAAAATCTAAATCAACAAGTTGCTCAGAAGAAAGTTTTTTAAAACTATAATTATGGACAGCAAAACTTTAGCTGTTTAAAAACCAAAATATATTAAATAAATTTTTTCAAATTATTAAAAAAATAAAGCTCAACAAACCAATAATTAAAAACTAAGAGAGCCAGGGCTTAGATGGAAAAGGAGGTTGAAATAAAAACAGAGCATTAATAAGAAACTGGTACTAATATTTTTATTGAAAGTGGACTTCCAAGTTGGGAGAAAGGGTCCAAGACATAGGTG
Organism: Antechinus flavipes; assembly: GCF_016432865.1. Taxonomy (NCBI): domain Eukaryota; kingdom Metazoa; phylum Chordata; class Mammalia; order Dasyuromorphia; family Dasyuridae; genus Antechinus; species Antechinus flavipes. The sequence goes on along the minus strand of NC_067401.1, from coordinate 408,238,549 downwards.
ATATAAACTCTACCTTTGTAACTGAAAGCATTGTCAGTACTAGTTCTGAAATCTAGAGTTAATTTCCTTCAATCTTCCTTTTTTATTGTTCAGTTAGCGCAATCAGAGAATTATAAATTGGAAGGGGGTGTCAAAGTGTGGTCCACAAAGCAATAGAGTCCCTGAGACAATTTGAGGAGGATCTACAAGATCAAAAGAATTTTCATAATAATCCTAAGACATTATTTATTTATTTATTAAAATATTACTTTTTTTTTCCCTCAATGGCATATCTGCATTGCAGTTGGATTTTCTTTATATGCTTCAAACCAAAAACATACTGAAACAGATTGAATGCAGAAGCAGCTAAGAGAATCCAATTGTTTTCTATCAAGTCAGAAATTAAAGAGATTTGAAAGAATATGTAAAACAATGCCATTCTAACTCACTTTTTTATTTTGGAAAATAATTATTTTCTTATATATTTTTTAGCTTTTTATTTTCAAAATATTTGCATAGTTTTCAACATTGCAAAACCTTGGGTTCCAAATGTTTTCTTCCTCCCTTCCTCCTCCCACATCTTCTAGACGGCAAATAATCCAATATAGGTTAAGCAAATACAATTCTTCTATACATATTTCCACAGTTATCATGCTGCACAAGAAAAATCAGATCAAAAAGGAAAAGAAAATGAGAAAGAAAACAAAAAGCAAGCAAAGAAAAACAAAAAGGTGAAAATATAGGCTGTGATCCACACTCAGTCCCCACAATCCTCTCTCTGGGTGTAGATGACTCTCTCCATCACAAGATCATTGGAACTGACCTGACTCACCTCACTTTTGGGAAGAGCCATGACCATCAGAATTGATCATTTATAATCTTGCTGTTGCCATGTACAATGATTTCCTGGTTCTACTTATTTCACTTAGCATCAGTTTATGTAAGTCTCTCCAGGACTCTGAAATCATCCTGCTGATTATTTCTTATAGAAAAATAATATTTCAAAACATTCATCTATCCATAACTTATTCAGCTATTTTCCAACTGATGAGCATTGTTACCAGTTTCTTGCCACTACAGAAACGGCTGTTACCAACATTTTTGCACATGTGAATACTTTTCCTTTTTTATGATTTCTTTAGGATACAGACCCAGTAGAGACACTGCTGAATCAAAGGGTATGCACGATTTGATAGCCCTTTGGGCATAATTGCATATTGCTCTCCACAATGGTTGGATCAGTACACGGTTCCACCAACGATGTATTAGTGTCCCAGTTTTCCCATATCCTCTCCAATATTTAATATTATCTTTTCCTTTCATCTTATCCAGTCTGAGAGAGATGTACTTCAGAGTTGTCTTAATTTGCATTTCTCTGATCAATAGTGATTTAGAGCATTTTTTCATATGACTAGAAATGACTTCAATTTCTTTATCTGAAAATTTTTAATATCTTTTGACCATTTATTGATTGGAAAATGGCTTGTGTTCTTATAAATTTGAGTCAATTCTCTATATATTTTAGAAATGAACCCTTTATCCTTGGATATAAAGATTTCCCCCTACTTTTCTACTTCCCTTCTAATCTTATCTGCATTGGTTTTGTTTGTACAAAACTTTTAAAATGTAATATAATCAAAATTATCCATGTTGCATTTCTTTCCTTCCTTCCTTCCTTCCTTCCTTCCTTCCTTCCTTCCTTCTTTCCTTCCTTCCTTCCTTCCTTCCTTCTTTCCTTTCTCTTTCCTAATCAGGACCACAGGATCTTAGATTGAGAGCTATAAAGTTTTCCTAATCCAACTTTTCTCATTTTACAACTAGTAAAAGTATTATGTTATCTTAGGGTTAAGCTAAAAAAGCTTATTCAATGGCAGCAGGAAGATATCAGATAAAGTGTAGAAGACAGAACTGAAAGAGAAATGATTGTAAGAGATGTCCACATCCTGACAAGGAGAAATTTTGACAAAGTTAGTAACAAATAAAGCAGGAGTCATAATAAGAGTGATAGATATCTCTGGATTATGAAAGTGCATCTTATAAATCTCTAATAATATGAACCTAATGTCAGCTCCTTTACGATATGTAATGTTCTTTTTGTACTTTCATATTTTTCCATTACTTGATATGTCATGCTACACAGACGGATGCAGAAATGATATGCTGTAACTAATCAGATGTTTCAAGAAAGGGACAGGATGAGGGAGTTTTTCTCATTTAGGAGTCTCCATCCCATTTCCTATCTATATGCCTCAGAATAGGAGGAGTTTTAGACATTGTCATTACTTAAGGATTTATAAAAAGGAAATATTATTATATGTACTTTAAGGTCATATTTTGGTATTAAATATGGAGGCCACAATGTTATCATGGGATGGAAAATGGAAAAGAAGTCCTTCCCTTTTTATGTTTTGATTTTAGTTTTTTTTCAATTAATAAGCGTTTATTTTCTCTTCTTTTGCTCTACCTCGACTTGACAATTAAAAAATAAAAGAAAAAATAAACCCTTTAATAAATACACATAGATAAGTAAAACAAATTTCTGTATTGGCCATGTCCAAAAATATATATTTCATTCTACATTTTGAGTATGATACCTCTCTATCAGAGGGAGAGGAACGTGCATCCTTACTGGTGTTCTGAAATCATGATTGGTCATTGTGTTCATCAGAGAAGTCTTTCAAGCTATTTTTGCCTTCACAGTATTGCTGTTATTTTCTAAAAGGACCTCCTAGTTGTTCTCACTGTGCTCTTCATCAATTCATTCAAATCTTCCCAGGTTTCTTGGAAATTGTCCATCTCATCATTTTTTTTTTTTTTACAATGCAATAATATTCCATTCCATTCATTTATCATAAGTTAAGTCATTTCCTGTGATAACCATGCATTTTAAAATCAGCTGGAGTCAGGAATTCAGGTTAAGGGAAAATCCTTGATCTTTATTCTTTGTGGAGGTGAAGGGGAAATGGCGATATGAAGTGAGAGCAGTCGCGACACGAACCCAGTGCCTCTGCCTCTCTCACTCCACCCAACAAATCGTCTCTACATCATTTCCTATACAACACATCAAAACTTGCACAGACAGTGGGTGGGGCCATTCTTTCTCCCAAGCATATATTAATAGAGTATTGTCCAATTGCTATTTAGCCTCATGTGCTTGGGACCTCAGTGCAATGCCTCAAGAGCTCCAGCCCATTACATCTCCTGCTTTCTTTTGTTTTAGAACACAGGGATGCCATCCCTGACTTCTCAGGAAGGGAGGTGAAAGCACTAAAAAGGAGATGATCATGCCCTCCCTGATATCTCAGGAAGGGAGATGAAAAGCACCAAAGGGAAGTGGGGATTGCTAGCAGGTTTCTGGACTGAAGGGTCTTATTAGAAACAGGTATGCACAAACCCATCAGTGTGATGACTGTATTTAAAATCAGCTGGAGTCAGGAATTCAGGTTAAGGGAAAAACCTTCAATCTTTATTCTTTTTGAGGTGAAGGGGGATTACAATAGCAACATGGGCAGCTGGGACAGGAAACCAGCCAGCAGTCTCTCTTTCTGCTTCCCTTTCCACTCCCCTGGCTCCACCCACCAAAATCATCATTTCCTATACAACATATCAGGACTTGCACAAAGAGTGGGTGGGGGCCATTCTTTCTCCAACCATATATATTAATAGAGTATGGTCCAATTACTATTTAGCCTCACATGTTTGGGACCTCAATGCATTAACTCGAACCTCAGCCCATTACCCATCAGCATGGGAGGTATTACACAAGCACATAGCAATAACACAGAGGCTATTAGTGATGACTCTCCCTATAGTCAGTGCAGGCTTGATGTGGTGTAACAAACATGAATTGTACACGCAAGTAGCAGTATAACAAACAATATAAATCCACATAGTGTTGTAAAAGATTGCCAGAAGTCCTAGAAAAGGTATATAAACAACAGTTACACATACGCCTTCTTCAGCAGCCAAGAAATAGTCCAAAACCAATCTATTATGCATTGCTTCACCTGTCAGGGAATCCAATGATCCTCCCAAGTTTTTGAAGTCCTGCAATAGTCCTTTTATGTGTTAGGGAATCCAATGATTCCAGCAGATTTTGAAGTCCTGCAACAGTCTTATCATTTCTCAGAAAATCTAATGATTCCTGAGGGCTTTCAAGTCCTACAACAATCTTATCATGTCTCAGAGAATCCAATGATTCCTGAGGGTTTTGAAGTCCAACAATTTTCAATGTCCATGAGTCAAATGCCATAACTGTCACACTCTTTCAGTGGTGGCCACAATCAGCAATGGAACCACCCTATATTTCTTGGATCTTCTCCTTCGTTTCAAGGGTCTGCTCCGTCTCTCTGTGATGAACAAGGCAAATACGATTCGTTGGCACCCATCTGATTCCTTCTCCACCTGTAGAGATACAAGCAAACGCTCTCCTCCAAGCAGTTAACCTATCTGGTCCCTTCCATTCACCACTTTCTAGGTCTCTCCACATCACCTGGCTATTATCTAAAGATAGTGGAGCCTCTTGCACTGGACACTGCCCTTCTGGTGGGTTATAAAACCTGTCTGCCGGAGCCAGTGCATCTTAGTCAAAAATCAAAAAGTTAATAGTATAAAGGGCTACATTTAGAAGTTCTCTAGGGTTACCTGTGGCTCCCCCTTTCTTTGGTTTTTGGAGGAGTGTCTTAATGTCTCTGTTTCTCCTCTCTACTATTTCCCATCCTTGAGGATTAAAAGATATGCCAGTGGTGTGTAAAATCTTATACTGTGCACAAAAGTGTGCAAAATGTTTAGAAGTATATGCAGGTCCATTATCTGTTTTTATTGCTTGTGGCACATCCATAATTGCAAATGCTTGAATAAGGAACTCAGTAACCACTTGGGCTGTCTCTTTTGCTGCTTTTATTGCAAAAGTGAATCCTTAAAAGGTGTCTACCACAACATGGATAAAAGACAGGCAACCAAAAGATTTATAATGGGTCACATCCATTTGCCAAATTTCATTGGGCCTCAAACCACGAGGGTTCTTCCTTAGAGGCAGTGTAGGAACATGGAAAGGAAAGCAAGCCGTACAGGCTTTTAATATGCTCCTAGCTTCCTTGCTTGTTATTCCAAATTGTAAATGTAAAGCTCTAGCAGCCTGATGATATTTAGAATGAGGTTCCTGGGCTTCTTGGAATAAAAGAGTATTGATCAACATAGTTAGAAGGCTATCTGCCTTTGAATTACCATCAAAAATAGGACCTGGAAGTCCACTATGAGAGTGGACATGCAAGATATAAATCTTACTTGGATGCTTTCTCACTTGCTCTTGAAGTTTCTTAAAGAGCTGATGTATATTAGAGGCTACAAATTTTATTTGGGCTGTGGCAATACTTTGTACCACAGATATTATATTTATATCTCCTGGATAATAAGTAAGAGCTAGAATGATTGCATACAATTCATTCTGCTGAGTGAACTGAAAAGGAGTTCTGACTATTCTCTTTATAGTTAAGTCATGAGAGTATACAGCACAAATATTATGTTTGGATGCATCTGTAAAGATAGTTGGTCCTTTAAGAGGAACTTTAGAAACGTTTTCTTCAAGAATCCATCACCAATTATGTAATAGTCTGGTTATCTTTAATAGAGACCCGTGTATAAAATTTGGAGACATGGCTAATAAAATTTGCCACACTGGGATGGTCTCACAGCACACATTAATTTGTGTATTAGTATAACAGGTGTATATCTTATCAGGTCTTATCCCAGATAATTGTACTGCTCGCTTAATGGCCTTTAATAAAATTCTAGGTACAAGCCCTGGGTAAGGAATAAGGCTTTGTTGTGGTTGTGCCGGGAGGTTCACCCACTCTATCACACTGTCTCCTTGATGAAGGACTGCTGTGGGTACCTCTTGTGTAGCAAAAACTGATATTTCCAAGGCTTTTTGAGTGACTCTTTCAACCACATTGGATAAAGCCAGTTCAACTTCTCTCAAAGCCTCTTGAGCTTCTTTTGTAAGCTGGCGTAGTAAGTTTAAAGCACTGTCTCCCCTTAAAATATATTATAATGGTTGCAATTGATAGGTAGTCAAGCCTAACACTAGTTGCATCCATTGCATATCTTCTATCGATTTCTGAAAATCATTTAAGGTGTTTAGCTTCTCTGTTCTTAAGGACAGTTTTTGTACTGTAAGCACCTTAGGGCATACTTCATATCCTAAATATTGAAAAGGAACGTGTCTTTGAATTTTTTCTGGAGCTATGTACAATTTGTAATTCCTTAGTGTTCTATGGTCTTTTGTAAACATGCTTCTAACATTTGTTCCTCAAGTGCACATCCCAATATGTCATCCATATAATGTAATAACATTACTTTTGGAAATGCTTTTCTTACTGGAGTAAAAATAGCAGCAACATACATTTGATACATAGTAGGGCTGTTTTTCATTCTCTGTGGCAAAACTGTCCATTCATATCTTTTATAAGGCTCAGCTAAGTTAATGCTGGGTACTGAAAAGACAAATCTTTTCGTATCCTCCTTATCCAGAGGGATAGAATAGAGACAATCCTTAATGTCTATAACCCAAAGAGGCCATTTTCTAGGCAATTGAGTAGGAGATGGAAGTCTAGGCTGAAGAGTTCCCATAGTTTCCATCTATTCATTTACCTTTCTTAAATCAGTCAACATCCTCCATTTTCCAGATTTCTTTTTTACAACAAATACTGGGAAAATTCCAAGGACTTAGAAAAGATTGTAAGTGTCCTTGGTCAAGTTGCTCCTGTACTATATCTAATAAGGCCTGAATTTTATTGCTACCTAAAGGCCACTGTTCTATCCACACTGGTGTATCAGTTTTCCATTGGATAGGAACAGGTGAAAGTGTTGGCAGGCCTTCAACAGCAGCCCTGCCTAAAAAACTGAAGTACTCATTTTTAATCCTAATTGCTGTAAAACATCTCTTCCCCACAGATTGATAGGGATTTTTTCAACTATAAAAGGAGTAAAAACTCCTGATTTGCCTTCAAAAGTCCATTTCATAGGGCAGTACTAACTTCAGCTGCTATTGATCCTCCTATGCCAGATATGTAGGTGTCTGCTTTAATCTTTGTCCAATGAGTAGGCCAGTTGGCACCTCTAATGACTGTACGATCTGCACCTGTGTCTATCAATCCTTCTAATAGTATGCCATTTATATAGATCGTGAGCATAGGTTGGTCAGCTGTCACAGGGGCTGTCCAGTGTATTCCTGGATTTTGTGGTCTGGAGTCAGAATCACCATCTGCTTATTAGCAGATTGCTTATTAGGAGTCTGTATCAGTAAACCTGATGCTACTACTTCTCCTGGATGATAAGTCACACATTGTCTACCTGTATTAGTGACTGTGATATTATCTACACATTCCCCGGTTTCCCACATAAGTGTGTGGATGGATGCTGTTTTGTACGTACAAAAAGGAGGTGAAGTGGTCAAGCCTACTGTGCCTGGAGGCAAGGGATCCATAGGATGGAGAGGAATAGATTTCACCTCTCCAGGGGGTATCTCAGTTGTCCCAGCTGCATACAGCTCTATTCTCCCCAATTGTAATCCCTTTCTCCCATCAAGTTGCTTCCTGGCTGATTGATTGTATAATCCCTTTTTCCCATCAGATGGCTTCCTGCCTGATTGGTTATCTCTGGGGACTGAACTTCTAGGCACTCTCTAGGGGCACCATTGGTTGCCATCATGCCCCAAGTATTTTTTGCCTTGGGCCCTGGGGCTGGGCCCCTCATCCCATTTCCCTGAATCAGTCTACATTCTGAGGCCCAATGGAAGCCTCTGTTGCATTTTGGACATGGGATATTGGGTCTTGTTCTCCCACCCTGTTTTCTCACTCTGTCTCTATGCCAACATTGAGCTTTCAGATGCCCTACTTTACCACATTGAAAGTATTGACGAGTCTCTCTGCAAGTCCCTTGCCAGAAGGGACCCTGTCTCTCCATGTGGGATCTTGGGAAGTCTGCATCATACCCTGGTTATAAAAGGCATTTGTGCCCACTGTGGCATAGCGTCTTATGATCTCTAAAGGAGTATCCTTGCATAGTCCTAGTATAATTCTTCTGCAAACCTCATTAGCATTTTCCTTTGTCTGGAGTAGGAGGATCAATGAGTTCAAATGTTGGAGTTCCTGTTCTTCTCAAGGCAAAGCTGGTTTAGAGGCTTGGAGCCCTTCGGATGTCTCCAAATCCAAAGGTTCTGTCCTTCAGCCTCTGCCTCTGCTTTCTTCTGCCTCCAACCAAGACAGGGAGCCCAGCCACCAACTTGCCGCGGAGAGAGGGCTTCTGGCGTAGCTCCACTGAAATCCGTCAAAGTGTTCTCTGCACCAGAGTCGTTCCTCTCGAGTCCAGCGCGATCAGCCAGCCAAGAGGAAAAAATGTGTTCTGCCATAGATCCCTCATCGCTGGCCTTTTATCTGCCTCTTCTGAGAGAATGGGATTATGGGTTTTCTCCCATAGTGCTCTCTGGCCCAATGAGCTTTAAGGGAGGTGTGGACTTCCTTGAAGTTAGAAAGTATACTTTGTGAAGCTAGCATACTTGTGGACTCCAATGAGTAAAGGTGTGAACACAAGCCTTGTCTTAATTAGTTCTACTTAGTACCTTGTTTCAGGTTCTGGCCAAAACATCTTCTTGTAAGATTAGATCAACTCTAATTAGTTAGCAGTTAGTAAGGATTCCAACATTCCTTAGCAAGTTGCTTTATCAAAATGTCTGTTACTGCCTTTTCCCCATTTTGTTCTTGTGATAGCTGTCTGCAAACGTCCCACTAAATCAGCAAAGGGTTCATTTGGCCCTTGTGTTATTTTTGTGAAGGCCTCACTCTTGTCGTCTTTACTGTGGAGAGAAGCCCATGCTTTGATAGCAGAGGCAGTAATTTGCTTATATGCTGCTATGGGGTAATTAATCTGTACTGCGACATCTGCTTAGGAACCTACACCTGTTAATTGGTCACAGGGGATTGAAGTATGAACTCCACTTTGACTATTTTGTTGGGCTTGTATCCCACAGAGCTCACTATATTCAGAAAGCAATAACAAGTTTTGTCCAAGTAATAAGCATGTCCTTGCTATAGATTTCCAGTCATTAGGGGTTAAGATTTCAAAAGCCAAATTCTGTAATAACATCTTAACATAAGTTGATGTATCCCCATAAAGAGTGCAAGCCTTTTTTCAGGTCTTTGAGGATTTCTCTATCAAAAGGAGTGTATTTTCTACTTTCTTGACCTGAAGAGTACAGGGGTCCTCAAACTTTTTAAATAGGGGGCCAGTTCACTGTCCCTCAAACTGTTGGAGGGCCAGACTGTAGTAAAAACAAAAACTTTGTTTTGTGGGCCTTTAAATAAAGAAACTTCATAGCCTGGGTGAGTGGGATAATCGTCCTCAGCTGCCGCATCTGGCCCGTGAGCTGTAGTTTGAGGACATCTGTAAACTGTTGAATCACACGAAAAATATGTGGTCTTAACTCAGTTACATCTTTTCCATCTTCTGCAGCTTTGAATAGTGCTTTTTACAATCTACTCATAGGAGTGGTTGGATGCTGGGAGTGGGAAGGTACTGGTGGTGTCACTTTCCCTCCCCACCCCCCCCCCCTCCTCCTCCTTCCATCCTGGAAGGTGGAGTTGATAGAGAAGAGTCATTTATCTGCTCTGCAGGCTGTGCTGAAGCTGTCTTGGATGGAAAGTCACCACACCCTTGAGCCTCACTTAAATCTTCATGCCCTGTGGGGATATGGTCATTAATCTGTTCATTGTCTTCCTTATTTTCCCCACACTTCCTCATCTGGCTATTCCTAGAAGTTTTCTTTTTTCTATAACTTGTAGGATTCTTTAAGGCCAATTATATTATATTGTATACATAGAATGCTTCAATGGAAATTGACCAAGGACCTTTCTCATTGTAGTATGCACAGAGCTGTTGCCCAGTTAATGTCCAATTGTCTGGAGAGATTTGCTCTTCCTCTAAGAACCAAGGGGAGGTGCATTTTAATGTACCCATAAGTCTAGCAATCTGTTCCCAAGTTATGATTAAATCTTGTCCTTGATTCAACTTAAGCATACTTTCTATAGCGCCACTTCAGGGCAGGGGTAGGGATGGGGATGGAGGAGAATCTTTTCCTAACATCTGTCCCATTTCAGCCAGAAAGGTTACTAGTTTAGCCAAAGTAAGTTCCCTGTTTGTCTATTAAAATACTCACCTAAGTTCCTGGTCATTGGTGACTTCTTCAGTGAAAGTAGGGTCCTTGGTTCCATATTGGGCGCCAAGTGTGATGACCATGTATTTTAAAATCAGCCGGAGTCAGGAATTCAGGTTAAGGGAAAATCCTTGATCTTTATTCTTTGTGGAGGTGAAAGGGAAATAGCAATATGAAGTGAGATCAATTGCTACCTGAACCTGGCCAGCAGTGCCTCTGCCTCTCTCACTTAATCCACCAAATCATTTCTACTTCATTTTCTATACAACACATCAAAACTTGCACAGAGAGTGGGCAGGGCCATTCTTTCTCCAAGCATATATTAATAGAGTATTGTCCAATTGCTATTTAGCCTCACCTGCTTGAGACCTCAGTGCAATGACTCAAGAGCTCCAGCCCCTTACAATTTCCCAGTTGATGGGAAACCCCTTAATTTTCAGTTCCTTGATACTACAAAAACTGCTACCATAAATATTTGTGTTTTTAGGCTTCTTTTTCCTTTTTCTGTGATCTCTTTGGAGTATAGATCAAGTAATGCTATACTTGGGTCAAATTTAGTGACTTTAGGGGCAGTGTAGTACAGTGTAGTACACTGAACCTATCTCGTTTCCACAACTATTATAACAAAGATTGAGTGAATCCTTTCTCAATTTTTATCTGATAGCATGCATAACACCATGTTATTTTGGGTCCTGTACTATATTGACCAATATGTAACATAAAAAGAAAAATATGGGCTCAATTTCTATTGTTAAAGAATGGCTATGTCAGATAATAACATGATTGTACAAGGTTGTAGCTGTTGGAGATAGAACATACACATTTTCTAAAGCATCTGGAGACAAAACAAGTGATTATTTGATTAGAGTATCATTTTACAAGAGACTATAAGAGTTTTGGTTTCTCTGTATGGATGGAATTTTTTTTTAGGCTAGTGAAAATTTATTTCATTGGAAATTTTGACACTTTAAAGTCTTCCTTTTAATATACAAAGCTTTGTTCTTGATATCCCTCTCTCAGAAGGCTCCTTTCAAGCCTCAGCTTCAGTATTATTTACTTACAAGAACTCCCTAGTGCTTATTATTATTATCAATAGCTAGCATTTATATAGTACCTATTGCGTGCTGGACACTGGTACATGCCTTACAAATATTATTTTAATTGGTTCTCATAATGACCCTGTGAGGGTGGTGCTATTATTATCCTCATTTTACAGCTGAAAAAACCCAAAGCAGATGGTGGTTAAATGACTTGCCCAAACTCTTTTTCTGAGACTGATTTTGAACTCAGATCTTCCTAATTCCAGCTCCAGAATTCTACTTATTGTGCCAATTTATTTCGTATTTACTTTTAAATCTATTTTGTATTCATTCATCTGGGTACACGTCATTGCCCCCTGTTCCCAGTAGAATGTATATTCTTGAGGGCAGGACTACTATTTGTCTTTGTATCAGTGTTTCATCTCACAGTGCCTGATTTCACAATGGGCAGTGGAAAGAGTGCTTTTCATTTTTAGAGCATGAGTTCAAATCCCAGTTCTGCTTCTTTTGACCTGTATGAGCTAGGACAAATTGCTTAACCTCTCTAAGCATCAGTTTCCTAACATGCAAAATGGGAGGGTTGGTGTGCATACCTTTTGAGGTCAAGTCAACAATTCAACAAAAATTTATTAAGCATTTACTGTGTACAGGCTCTATGTCAAGTGCTGAGACTAGAAATAGAAACTAAAAGAAAGAGTCCTGCCCTCAAGGAGCTTACATTCTAACTGGGAAGACAGTACATTTTTTTTCCAGTTCTAAATATTGTACCTCATGAAATGGATTCCTTGATTATCTTATAGAATTTCTGATATCTGATAACAATTCTTTTCTTTGGCAAGTAACTTCATGCCTTTGGCCTTCTCAGGGAATCCTCAAAGTCAAAACTATTTAAAAAATAATACTTAGGCGTTTTAATTTAATGTCAAATATAATAAACATAGATAATTATAACCTATATAAATAAAACTTCTTGTGAGGATCAGTGTGGGTAGAAGTGATCCTTAATAATTTTTAATAGTTTAAGGAATTCTAAGACCAAAAAAGTTGTAAGACTGATCTGTCAGGACAAATCCAGTTCTTGCTTTGAGCACTCCAAAAGATTTTCTCTCATCTCTAGTCTGCAGGGAAAGCAGAGGGAGGGAACAATAACACTAAGGACCACCAGTGAGGAGATCCTGCCCATTTGATTGTGATTTATCAAATTAAGTCACATGCTTAGTCATGTCTCAAAAACTCTTTATAGGACATGTAGTGCCTATGCATATGAAAAGCTTTGCCAGCATAAAGTCATAGTGGACAAAGGGGTGTTGGACATTCTTTAAGTGAACAGAGATCCATGGTTTATAGCAGTGGTGCCCAATTCAAATATAAGTGGAAACCATTAATCCATTCATAAGAATTCCTCTAGGTGGTATATTGATTTAGAAAACTACTTCTTAACATTATTTGTTTTGTTCTTCCTTCTATACTATGTTCCAGTGGGCATCTTCACTGGAAAGGAAGACGTTAGGTGAGGGAAGGGTAGGCCCTGATTTCCATTTAAGTAGTTAGAATGTATCAGCTAATCCACAGTTCACAATTTCAAGTGATAATGGAGCTGGGAATACAGATAGGAAGTATCACTTGATCAACTTTGACATTATCAAGGAAAGTAATGAGCTGACATTTTTTCCCTGCTTCTGTTCATTGGACTTTACGTTTCTCCCTCTCTTTCCTTTTAACCTACATTGAGATCTGAGATTTGGTTCTAGTCTCACCTCAGTCACTAACCATAGTGACTGGTTATGGTTTAGATAACCATAAACAAATCTCTTTACTTCTCTAAGGCCCATATTTCTCACTGGGTATGAGCATTGTATTGGGATGGTGGTGGACCAAATGATTCCTCAGGGTCTCTTTTAGCTTGGAAGTTCTGGTTCTTAAGGAAAATTAATGTGATGTAAGGTCCATTACCTCAGGTCGAATTTCTATTTTACATAGGACATCTGATGAACTGATCTATAACAAAGATAGAAAGAGTCTTTTGAATAATCTTTGAGTAATATATTCTTGGCATTTGACTATTCTTGCCTACTCTGGAAACAAAATCTTAATCCTTGCTCTCTTTCCTCCTGCCATCCAAATTAAGATGGTTTTGGCTCAGGTGTTTGGTTTATCTTCCTGGTCACTTGAATATCAAATAAGGATCTGGATCTCCCCACCTTCTCCAATCCCTACCCTCCCCAACTCCTACCCACACATCTGTGACCCCAGAAGATCAATATGAGCCATATTGAGAAGCTGTGTGAAACTGCATCATTGTTTTCTCCTTTACTATGACTAAGTAAACTTTTTGTTCACATAGATGGATTACTTGTGTTTCCTTTCATTCTAATTTTAGACCTAAATCACAGAGGATTGGTCTGAGTCAGGTTCAGTCATGATACCTACTGAAGGCTAAGGTTAAACTATGAGTCAAATGGCCTGTTTATTTACAAATGTGATTATTGATGATCCTTCAAATAGTTAATAAAAGGGGAAGTTTCTATTTATTTCCATTTCCTTCACAATCCAGTAAATTCTGTAGCAACATAGTGAGCTGTGTGAGAGTTTGTGTTGGACTTTACAACACATGACCATTTATAAACACAAAAATATTTAATTGGCAAAAAGCTTAAGAAAGGAAATTCTCACAGCATGTTAGCACACTCCAGAAGGACAGTTTATATTTAATACTTGAATATTTACATTCAATTATATTTAATACTTGAACACTAGAATATTAAATATAATTTAATGTAAATATTCAAGTTAATTAACATTTTCCAAAATATACTTTTCCCAAACTGTTCCTTATAACAACAAAAAAAGTTCAGCAAAATTAATCAACAAAGAGTTTTTAAAAGTCTGATGTTATATTTAGGGCACCATACCTATAACAGGCGAATAGAGAATTGGCCATGTAGTCAGGAAGACCTGACACAAATTGTGTTTCCATGGGCATATTACTTGAGCAGACAACTCTCTAAAAATATAAATTTCAAAAGAGATCTGGGCTTTTTTTGGTATGGAATTTCTTTATCTGAGAATGTCCTATGCTAAATGATATTGCAAGTCGAGTCCTTATTCCAAATCCATAATGCCCTACTTCTGCAAGAGAGGAAAGGAGATATCTTTTTATATATCTTCCTGGGAGTACTGATTGGATATATAATGTTGCAATACTTAATTTTGATGTTTTTATTCTTTCCATTGTTATAGTTATTTTCCACAATGAATATAAATTAAAACAAGATGCATATATTTAAAAACTCGTAATTTTTTTTTTTTTCTGGATGGAAGTTTTGCTCATGGTTGGCCTTCCTTTCTATGTTGGAACTTTTTCACTCTGCAGTTCTAGGCACTGGTCGCTTGAGGGCAACAAGATCACACATGACAACAGATTTGATTATGGAGTATCTAATGGTAAGATCATTGGAGACTGATCTTTGATCTGGAATTTTAAAAAATGGTCAAGGGGAAAGAGTATTCTAAGAGTACTCAAGTGATTTCATTTTTCTTAAGAAAAGATGGAAACATTAGAAAGAATAAGACATAAGCAACAGTACTTTTGCTATTTAGACCAGAATTACAATGATGTAAGATGTCTAATAAAAATATTCCTGTTAGCATTTTCTATTCCTATTTCCTATTTCTATAATTTGCATACGAGTAAAGAATATTTAAACAAGAGATAATAGAATCAGAGACTTAGAATTGTAATAGACTTTTGAGGTCATCTAGACTAAGTCTCATTTTTTTCAATGAGCAAACCAGTGTCATGCTACTAATGAGCAAGCTTAGTTCTTGAACCCAGGTCTCTTGTCTTCAAATCCAGGATTCTTTCTATGAAACCAGAGAAAATCAGTTTGTAACATTAAAACAACCCATACTGGTTTATTGTGCTTATGTAGAAATTTTGTTTTTAAAAAAGTCTTGTCAGGCCCTTTGCATTTACAAAGTCAAATAGAAAAATCAGAATGGTTAAAATTTGTGTAAGATGACTGGGGTTGGCATTTTTATATTGTTTAAGGCCATAATAACTGTCAACTAAGTTATCTGAGAAGAATTTTTAAATGAGTTACTTGCCTTCCCCAAATGAAATTAATTCAATTAAGAAGTGAATGTTGACATAGAAGAGGACTAAGGAGAATGAGGGATACAGCATAGTATGGGAGAAACAGGTTTTGATATTTGGAATCAAAGGATATGGTTAAGATCCTAGCTCAGCTACTTTTACTTGTGTTACTTGATCTAGTCACATAAATTTTGGGAGCTTCAGTTTTTTCATTTTTTAACTTTTAAAATTATTTAAATTTATTTCATTAAATATTTTCCAATTACATGTAAAAGAATTTTAATAATCATTTTTTTAAAATTGAGTTTCTAATTCTTTCTCTTCTTCCCACCCTTGCCTTCTACTTTAGTTGCCTTGGGCATTGAGTGTGGCTTACTAATAGTCACTCAGTTAATGTGATAAAAAAGTAGGACTTGAAAAGATTTTTCTGACTCAAAGACCTTCTATGTACAGTGTCATCTAGCTTCACCATTCATATGTTTATACCTGTGTTAATGACTTAATGTGAAAGTCCTCCTAGTCATTTAAAAAGTATAGTAATATTAAAAATTTGCCATATTTCATTCTGATTATATTTGAACATTTCCAAATCATAATACCCATTCTTTTAAAGGCCCTAGAGGTATAAAATCTTCAAAATCTATTACAGTGCAGTGAAGCTTTGTATGTCTTGAATGTTAATTTTAAGTCCGTGAGAACTGAATCCTAGGAGTACATTTGATGTGAGTAGGTAGCTCTAAGCTATCTCAGGGAATCCCAGATTCTACCTCTGAAGAACTTGATTATAATGGAGTACAAGGATGGAAATTACCCTGTTTCAGGGAAAACTGCCAAGCTCCAAATTCTGGAAGCCTCTGCCCCAGCCAAGAAAGTCAGATTTTTCTAGATTGGCATGGGGATAGGGGAACTATAATGAGAGCTTCCACTCTTACAGTGGCAGAAGTTGGAGCAGCTCTAACAGGTAGTTCTGGAAAACACATAACTTAGAAGGAGTTCCAGAGAAGAACACCTAGATTTCTAGATGAGATTTCAAGTACTTGAATACTGAGATATCAATTCTTTTAATTTATTGTCTTTGGCTTTGAAATTAAGAATAATTTGAATTTGTATCAAGACTCCCAATTATTTGTTGCTATGTGTCTGTAAGCTGGTAAAATGTCTATATTTAGAAAATTTTCTTGTACAGGAAACATAAGAAGAAAGAAATCTAGGACTCCTGAGGCAAAGTGGAAAAAGAGAATGGCAGAAAATTAGTTACATTAGTTTTACATTCTGGGTAAAATTGTCTTAGACCAACTGTAAACTTAGGATCAAAGGATTTAGAGCCAAAAGGAACTAAAGAGGTCATCTAGTTTTAAGAGCTTCTTAAACTTTTTTTTACTAGTGATCTCTTTTTTGCCCAAGAAATTTTTATGAGACCCCAGCTATATTGTTATATAAAATAGGCATATAAATCAAACATTTACTCATAATGAATCATAAAGAAATTTCTTTTAAAATAAATCTGATATAAATATAAAATTTTATGGTGCAGTTAAATGGTGCAGTGGACAGCGCACTGATCCTAAAATCAGGAGGGCCTGAGTTCAAATCCAATCTTAGACACCTAATACTAGCTGTGTGACCCTGAGCAAGACACTTAATTTCAATTGCCTTGCAAAATAAATAAGAGAAACTTTCCCATTTATTTAAAGAGGAAAACAAAATTTCACACTAATGAGATAAATGTGCTTATTAATTTTACTTAAAAAATTAAATCTTGGCAGAATATTTGATACCTTTTACCATTGCCAGATTTTTCAAGATCCCCACTTTCAGTTATGCGACTAGATCACAATCCTTAGTTTAAGAAGCTTTGATCTAGTCTAACCTCTTGCTTTTTCTAATGGACAGATCATACAGGAAGAATTCAAGAAATTCAAGAAAACTCATCTTTATGAGTTCAAACCCTACCTCAGACACTTCTTAACTGTGTGATCCTTGGGCAAGTCACTTAACCCTGTTTACCTCAGTTTCTTCATCTGTAAACTGAGCTGGAGAAGGAAAGGACTAACCAATCTAGTATTTTTGCCAAGAAAACCCCAAATAAGGTCATGAAGAGTCAGCCATGACTGAAAAATGACAGAATGAAACATTCTAAGGTGGGACACATGTCTCTCAACACTCTTTCTGTGCAACTTTATTCTAGTTCAGCCATTCAGGCATTTCATACTTTAAAATGTTTAATTGATTGGTTGATTTAGTCTTGTTCTCACATTGTTAAGGTTTAGGGGCAAGTTATCACTTATTCTACATCTGGGCTGGGGTGGTTTGATTAGTTTACTCATTCAACCATCTTTTATGTTTGTTTGGACTTTTTTGTGATTTTTATCTGTGGAAGAAATTCCCTCTGCCAGTACAGATCACAAACTATTCTGCAACTTATCATCTTGAAGAGGGCTGTGTGTATGTGTGTGTGTGTATGTTGGCAGGAAGAGGGTTGTGTGGGAAGGGAGGCCACTAGGAAGTTAAGTACTCGCTGAGAGTCACATAGTCAGTATGTGTCAGAGGGAGTACTTTCGTCTACATTGTCTAGATTTCAAGGCTTGCCTTACACTTGCTGGTTCTCAAAAGCTTAGAAATGAACATTTTGGTGCAATTTTAGAAAATTAATTTTAAAATGAATTGTTTATAGTTTAGTCCTTTGTTTTTTACTTTCTTGCTGAATATTTAATACTTGGAAATACTAATGACATAATATTCAGTAGAAGTCTTTGTTTTCCTTTTTTGAAACCCACATTTATGCAAACTCAAAGTGAGTTTCTGGGCAGGGATGGAATTATAATAATGTTCTCAACAAAGCCTGGCATCTGGGATATTTATAATGACTGATATTCCTTTTCTTGATTGAAAAATGGATAGTCACAGAATATTTCCCCAATTCCCCTTTTCCTCCATATGTATCACCTTTATAGTATCATATTTTCTGAATTTTTCACTATCTATAAACTCAAATGTTTTCTATAATCATTAATTTTATATTATATATATTATTATATAATCATATAATATAATATGACATAATTATATAGTAACATTATATCATTAGAATTAGAATTTTCACTAGTATATAAACTCAAATGTTCTCTATAATAAGCTATTGGAAAATCCAAGTAGTGAGATTAAGATTTCTCTACATTAGGAGTGCTTCCCTAAGTTGGAATTTTTAGAATTAAGACAAATCTTACTCTTTCCCTTTGTTCACTAAGTTTAAATTTTTTTAATGTGGTAGGCATACTATTATTTATTTCTCTTTTGATGGCTCAACCACTTTAGTTCATTCATTTCTGTTTCATAGAACCATGAAATGTTATGGATTAGTATAGTCTAATGTCTTCTTTTTTCAGATAAGGAAAATTGAGACTCAGAGACAAAATGATTTTCTCTTAGTCATATCACTATCATAACTGGTACAGATGACAATAGAATTTAGGTTTCCTGAATCTCTGCCTCATCCACTTTAAATTATAGAGGTTATAAAACTCTTCAGAAGATACTTGATATCACTGGGAAAGGAAGCAGACAAATTAGTTTGAAACCACCGTGGATTTTTTTTTCCCTTTCTATATTTCTTCTTCCCAATTTTGACATGATAATCATAGAATTCCCAATTTTGCCATGTTTGAATTTGCTATTCTTCCTCAGTCTTGAGGTCTTACCATTGATCTGCATTTTACTTGCTTGCTTCATTTATTAATTCAATAAACATTTATTGAGGAGTTGGTTTGAAGAAGGCTTAGTGCTAGGTAGTATAGGTGATCTGGCTTCTTTAAGTTTTTCTACTCACAAACTCTTTTTCCCTAAGAAATTTTTATGTGATGCTAGGTAAATAGGCATACAAAGTAGATATACAAATCAAACATTTACTGCTAATAAATTGTAATTTCTCAACATTCTCCATATTTACTTACTAGACCTCAAAAGAGGTTGTGACCCATGATTAAAGAAACTGGTCATAGATGACACACAATTAAGTAAACTCTCAAGGACCATAGAATATTGTTGGGGAGCCAAGATACATTTTTAAAAAATCTCTAGTAAAGACTGCAAGAAATGTCAAATGTCATATGTAGTATTATGTAAAATTAGGATGAGAAATGATAATTTATCTTATAGGAGTTGATAAGATTATTTGGTGAGAGAGTGTAGAATGGCGATGAGGGCCCAGGACAGAACCATGGAGGAACTTCTGATCTAGCCAATGAGACTGAGAAGATCTGGTAGGTAGAAAAAGAACCAGGAGACAGCAACATCACAAAAATTTAGAGAGTATATCCAGGAGAAGGGTAATATAGCAAATATATTAGTGATGTCAGACTCAAGCTTTCTATTTAAGTTCTTTCCATTTTTGGAAATAAGCAAAATATCTTTGTGGTGTAGTAGACATTTTTCTAATGGGCAGATCATACAGGAATGGAATCCTGGAAAAATCTGACTGTCACTCAGTCATAATATTGTATAGAGTTTATGAAGAGACTTTTTACAAACACATATAAAAGCATACAACTTTAAATGAGATCTGATAAATACATGTGGAAGGATCAAAAAGATTATACAAAGGGAGGCACTATCATTAAATATTTGTTTTACAAAACAAAAATGAATGTTTGGAAAGTTACTATATGAAGGGTCAGCTAGGTGGAATGCTGGATAAATTCCTGGGTCTGGTGTCAGGAAGACTCCTCTTCCTAAATTCAAATCTGGTCTCAGAGATTAGATATGTGATCCAGGGTAAGGCTGTTTATCCTGTTAACTCAGTTTACCTCAGTTTCCTTATCTGTACAGTGAGCTAGAGAAAGAAATGGCAAACCACTTTAGTGTTTCTGCCAAGAAAATCTCCAATGGGGTCATGAAGAGTTGGACATGACTGAAATGACTGAAAAACAACAAGGTTACTATGAATGACAACCTTTTATTTTCTAAAATTATCCTTATTTCAGGAAAAATATGTTTTAACTAACTTTCTTTAAAAATATATAATTCAGTGTCATTCTTCCATTTTTTCTGTTCCATTTCCTGCCCTGCCCCTCTCCGCCAACCTTATAAGAATTAATTCACAGTATCATGGTAGACATAATCTGATAAATGAACATGGCTAAAAAATTGTATAACTCAGCAGAGTAGTTGTCAACTTAAAATAATTGTTTTATCTTTTGCTTTTAACATTGGTTGAGTGGCCAAGTTGCCATGAGTGGATGTGGAATTTGGACTGAAATTTTAAACATAAACTGAGGTAAAAGACTGGAAAACTATTGTATAGTGCACATCTCCTTTTTTTAAGTCAAGAACTATTCTTTCCTGAAGACCACAAAACTAAAATTTGCAAAAATAATTTAAAAAATGACCCTGAAAAGGTTAAAACATAATTGTTAAGGAAGTTAAAGATCATCTAGTAGGAAGGGAATAATAGAGTGTCCAATATGTGCCAATTACCATGCTAAATACTTTACAAATACTATTCCTTTGATCCTCATAAGAATCCTACAAAGGAATTAATGTTACAATCCCTATTTTACTGTGAAAAAAAAAATGAAGTAGCCAGGGTCAAATATCTATTTAGTTTTGGAAACTAAATTTGAACTTAAGTTTTTCTAACTATAGGCCTATGCTGTAGGTCTATCTACTATACCGCCTAGCTGACAAGGTGAAATAGAAATAATTGATCATAACTTACACTTAACATGAAAACATTAATAAGCCATCTGTACTATATATAATTATGTAGTCTACATGTGGCTCTTTTAAGAGCATAGATTAGGAACCCCTCTCTTCCTTCCCCTCCTTCTCATGAGAACTTAACTAGATACTGAGATTTTTTGAGACTAGGGATAAACATGTTATCCTATTTTTCATTTTCATTTTCAATTCCTATCATGCCTCTAGTAGCAATGTCTGGGTCATGGGAATTTTGATAAACTTCATGGCATTTAGGGGACAGCATGGTGGGAACAGACAATGCATTTGGCGGCAGAGGACCCACCTTTGAATCCCATCTCTTGTCAAGGACTTGTTTTGGATTTGGGGCACACTATGATCCCATTTAGCCTCAAGGAAGCTGTAGGGAAAGAGATAAAAATGGCCAGAAACTTCACTGAGCTATATACAGCAGAGCTTCTATCCCCCTAATGCTTTTGCTTCTTGCCTTTTAGAACTACTGAACCTGTATAGATATGTTTCAGAGTTATAATATATTAGTAGGTAAGTTTTATGAGTATAGACACTGTCTATTTCTTCTACCTCTTGCATAGCACTCTGTACGTAGCCAATACTTAATAAATGTTTCATGTTTTGTGTATATAGCAAAGGCATAATCATGTAATTTTGCATTGAAGATTTTAAAGACTGGTTTTCTGAGTGTTTGTAGGTGAAAGGTTGAGGACAGGAAAAATATTTGGTTCCTTTCCAATTTCTAGTACAAGATCTTGCATAAAGACACTAAAGAATACTTATTGATTGATTAAATAATGCAAAGGAGATAAATATAATTTATAAGGATTACTAGTTGCACTATTTTTAGCAGCCCCTATTAATTTAGTGTTTATGTATGGGCAGAACTGAAATCTCATGATTTAGCTCTGATTTGTTTATTAGATAAGAACACTTTTTGATTTAGCTGAATAATTAGAACTTAAGGTGAACATGGCTGTATACTGCCTTGAATCAATCTAAAATATTCTGTGAGAAACTAGGTTATATTAGGATATAAAATTATTATAAAAAGAAAAAGCTATCACAGAATGAGAGAATGGGAGAAAGATTCTAAGCATCTGTATCAAATAAGTTAGAGCAACATGGCATTTTCAGTGCATCTTTGAGGAGCAAAGAGAGGATTGAGTTAGTGCAGATATGCTGATATTATTGGAACTCTAGGCATCTAGGAGAAGAGATTTCAGGCTGAGAGAAGTCCCAAGAAAAAGCAATTTTCCCCCTAACTTTCCTTCCCAGTGTTTCTCTCTCCATAACCACTAAAATATAATCTATTATTTCATTACCTAAATGTTTCTAGTGAACTGAATGTTACCTCAAACATAAAGATTAATAACAATAACAATAATAATGATGAAAATGACAATAAGTAGCATTTGCCTGGTGCTTTAAGGTTTGCAAAGTAACTTATAAATATTTCTTGATGTGCAGGCTGATTTCAGAAAAGCCTTGAAAGACTTACAAGAACTGAAGCTGAATGAAGTGAACTGAACTAAGAGAACATTATATAAACAATAATAAGATTATATGATGATCAACTGTTATGGAGCTGACTCTTTTCAATAATGAGGTGAAGCAAGACAATTCCAACAGACTTGTGATGGAAAAATGCCATTCATATCAAAGAGAACTTTGGATCCTGAATGTGGATCAAAGCATAGTATTTTCATCATTTTGTTGTTGTTGTTTATTTGCTTAGTTTTTTTTTTTTTCTTGTGTTTTTTTCCCCTTTGACCTGGTTTTTCTTGTGCAATATGATGAATATGGAAATATGTTGTGTGTAAATGTTTAACTTATATCAGATTGTTTGATGTCTTGTAATGGGTAGTGGGACAGGAGAAGGTTAAGGGAGGGAGAAAAATTTGAAACACAAAGTTTTGCAAAAGTAAATGTCAAAAACTATCTTTGCATATATTTGGAAAAATAAAACACACACACATATATACACAGACACAGACATATATATTTCTTTTTTTCTTGCAACAATCCTATGAAGTAGGTTCAATTATTATCCTCATTTCATAAAAGAGGAAACTGAGACAGGTTAAACAACCTGCTTAAGGTCACACAACTAGTTATCTGAAGTTGGACTTTAATTCACATCTTTCTCTCTCCATAAAGACAGAAATGTTAGGGAATCCAATGTTTTCCTAAATATTGATCATTTTCTCAGCTAAGTATTTGAAGCAATTGTGAATAAATTTAGAGTTTTTCTTCTAAATAAATTCCCTAAAGCAGAAGAGAAGGGAACTAAGTGATTTCTAGGGGGCATTATATTGCCCTGGTCTTAAAACAAACAAATCATTATAATAATAATAGAATAAGATTTATTGCATAAGTCCAATGTATACGGAGAAGCAAAGTGGGAAATGACATGGACACAGACAAAATATATCAGCACTGTCAGAGCTTATAATGAGAGATCAAGAAGGATGAGATTTTTAGTTGGCAAAGGCATTGCAGATTTCATGCAAAATTTAAACTTAGAGGACTTGGATTCAAATCTGAGCTTTGTTATGTGTTACATGTGTAACTTCAGGCAGGTCACTTATATTTCTAAGTCTTAATTTCTTATCTTTAAAATGAGAAGTTTGGATTAGATGACCTGAAGTTTTTTCCCGCCTTCGACCTCTCAATTTATGATCACTTTTGAGCCTCAAAATCATACTAATGAGGCAGATAAAATTCTCATATTACAGATTTTTAGAACTCAAACCTTAAGGAAGTGAGGCGACTTATCCTTGTTACAAAGGCCGCTGAGTGGTGCCATAGTGCAGAGTATGGGACTGGAGGGGGAAAGACTCATTTTTCTCAATTCAAATCTAGCCTGAGACACTTACTAGCTATGCAAATCTGGAAAGTCACTTAATCCTGTTTGTCTCAGTTGCCTTATCTGTAAATGAGCTGGAGAAATGGCAAACCATTTCAGTATCTCTTCCAAGAAAACCCCAAATGGGTCATGAAGAATCAGACATGACTGAAAATAACTGAATAATAATCAGAAGTAGGTTTTTAACCAGCTCAGACTTTAAGTCTAGCACTTGGTCTATATGTCATAATGTTTCTTCTCTTAACTAGAGTATGACTAGAGGAAGATTGGTAACAGATGATGTTAATATGAGAGGGAACCAAATTTGGAAACTTCTCTTGTACTTTAGTTCTTATAGAAGATTAATCATGGAAAGACTGTACCTGTTTTCCTGATCGTTAAGGATGACTATAATTTTCCTGAGTTTCCTTAAGTAGTAACCCAGAAACATTCATTTAAAATGAATCATCAAACCAGACTTTTCAAATACCATTCATGGCTTACTTTCTCCTTTTCAAATACCAAATGAATCTATATTCTTTCCATAAGTTATAGTCAGCTCATTAGTCACAAATAGTGAAGCAGAGAACAATGGACAGGCAGCCTTGGTTTTGCTTTCAAAAGTATAAAATTAAAGAGCTCCCTTTTAGCTCCAAGTCTATGATCCATTTTTTTTCTAAAAAAAAAAAAAAGTTCTATTATTTAGAGAAATGCATGAAGCATGTGAGGTGCACTGGAATCCTAGTTGAAAGAGAAAATAAATATTCCTTCTGAGGGAATTATAATCAACAATTGTGAGAAAGGATGAGGATTTCTGGTATTAGCATAAATCACCTTTTAACCCTTCCCCTCCCCAAATTGCTTAGAGGATTTTACTAGAATTTCCTTGCAGTAAACTTAGAATTCAAATGTCCCAAAGTTTCTGCTGGTGAGACTTCTGAATTATATAGTACAAAGGAGTTTTCACTCCTATAGATGACCTTCCATAGAAGGAAATTTGGGTCAGTTAAACTTATAACAAATCATAGTCCAGAATAAAATTTTGGATGAGTTCATCATTTTTCTTTAATTTTGAAACGATTAAGATATTTTTCCCCAGGAGTCATTGAAGAAAAGTGAATAGAAGTTCAATGTCTTAATGTAACTAAATCTTGGTCATTTTCCACATTCATGGAAGTCAGGGAGAACCTCATTTGAACTGTGAACTCCAGCCAAGTTTATGAATATTATTAAATGGTGAAACTGACTCATTTGAATTTTCCTACATTTATTTCCTTTCCCTAGGAAAGGAATAGATGACTGGTAGCTAGAGACAAGGAAGAAAAATACACCGTTTCTGAAGATCATCTTGACTAATTGAGAATACATGTATATGCATGCATATGGATAGAGGGGCGGTAGTGGTGTATTTTTTTATGTTAACTTTACAATCTTCTCAAAATATTGAAATTTAATCTGTTTCAAAATCAGAGCTGTTCAACCAGATCTGCCATAAAGGCCAGCCAGTCCATTAGGCAAACAAGAATGAATGCTCTATATCAAGTATTTGTGGGAAACCTCAGCACATGTGCTTATCTGCTATTAATTACCCTTGGAATAATTTTTTTTTAAGAAGCCATGTGTTTTGTAGCTTACAAAGTCTTGTACAGAAGTAGTGTCTGACGCATAGGAGATAATTGTTTCACTATCCATTTTGTTGGTCAGACATTAGAGCATTGTGTTCAATTTTGAGTTTTTCCTCTTAACACCTTCAAAGGAAGCTTGACAGATTAGATTAGGTACAGCCATAATAACCAGAGTAACGAACAGTCTGGAAATTAGATAATTTAAGTAGAAGTTGAAAAAAATGAAACAAACATTTACTAAACATGATGTACTAGGTATTGACTTTGAAGTGCTCTGAAGATACAAGGAAAATGTGAAAACTGATCCTGTCCTCAAGATGACACTCTAATTAGTTTTTATACAACACATAAACCACTTACATTAATGTAAGTACACATATATGTGTATCTTGTATAAATTGATATATAAGCATATATATATGTCTTCTGTATACCTGTATATACACACGTTTATGTTATATAAACTGATATATATATATATATATATATATATACACATATATGTGTGTGTGCCTTCTATTTACCAATATACACATATCTGTGTATCTTGTTTATATCTAGATACACACACATATTTATCTTCTACATATATATTTATATAAATGCCCACATTAATCTTGTTTATACTTATATACAGACACATATATGTATATCTTATGTATACCTAGAAATCTATTTGAGCATACATATCTATCTTGCATACACCTATATATACACATATGTTTCTTATGTATACATATATATATGTGCATATCTTGTATATGTCTATATAGACAAGAAGTATGTAATGTAGATCTAAGTTAACCTTAAGGGATAAGGGACTGGCAACTAAGAAGATTGGAAGGTGCTTCTTAAACCTAATCTTCAATAAAGAAGATAAGAGGCAGAGATGATGGAGAATGGTATAGAAACCTGAGCATTGTGTGTGAACAGCAAATAGGCCAGTATGAATGGATTATTGAGGTGAATGATAAATGGAAAGTTAGGAAGGTGTAAGGTTGTGAAGGTCTTTACATGACAAAATAATGAGGAAAGTTTCCACCCCTGACTTGGAAATATTAGCTTTGTTATTCTGTGGAAAATCACTTCACTTTTTTTGGTCTTAGTTTCCTCATTTGGGAAAAAATGTTTTTTTATGTGGTTGGTTGGATGGTTAGTTAAATAACTTCTGAGGTCCCTTAAAACTCTAAATATATGATCTTAAGATAGCCATCTTTAAGAAAATGAAGGCTTCTCATGTGGGAGGTAAAAATGGTAGCGTTTGAGAGTAGAGATTATTTCCTTTTTTAAAATTTGTATTGCCAGTGCCAAGTATAATACCTGGCCTGTATTTTTTTCATATATATTCCTGTTGACAGACTGCTCAAACTTATCCCATGGTGCTTCAGAGGGCAAAAATGATGAAAAATAACAATATATTTTCTGATCTAACTGTTCCTCTGTAACTGCTATCTCTTAGCCTGGTTTACTTTGTTCAGGAGTTTAAGAGGCACCTTCTGCAAGCACCCCTTCCCAGTCCTCTTAGTTGCCAATCCCTTACCCTTAAGGTAACTTATGTCTACTTTCCATGCTTCCTATATATATATATCTATATAAGCATATAAAAGATATGTGTGTATATGTGTGTGTATACACACACACACACACACACACACACACACACAGAGTTATATAAGTAAATGAAAGACTTACATATGTATGCAGATATATTTATAGATATATATTAGATACATATGTGTATCTGTATGTAGCTAAACAAGATATATATGTATGTATATATACATATATACATACATATATATATGCATTTATATAAATGGACATATAGAAGATATATACATATTCATTAATGGATGAATATTTTTAAAAATGTAAAATATCTACACCAGTACAAGATCATTTAAATAACTAAATATAAAAAATTGAATAAGCCTTAAGTGACTCCTCCCTCAAAAAAAACAACTAAATCTTCCAAGACTATATGTGTTTTCAAGGAAATTAATAAAACATGAAGAATAATCACATTTAATATTATAAATGTTGTTTAAAAATAAGAAAATAAGGCACACTTTAGAATTCTTTCCAAATTATACCTAAACTAGGGAAGAACAAAGCAGAAAACTATTGACCAACATCCCTAAAGAACATTGGCATATGTTAATAAAATATTAGCAATTAGGCTATGACAGCATATTAAAAAAATAATACATTATGGTCAGATTGAATTTTTACCAAAAATGTAATTTAGTTTCAATATAAGGAAGATTGTAAATGTAATAAAACCTATTAATAACATAAATAATAAAAATGCATGATTATATCAATAGATGTTGAAAAATCTTTTGACAAAATCCAACGAGCATTTTCATAAAAAATACTAGAAAGTATAAGGAAAAATGAACTTTTTCTTGATACTTTTAAGTAGTAATAAGAACAAACATTTATAATAGAGAAAAATTAGAAGCATTTGGAATAAAGATCAGAAATAAAGTTAAGTAAAATTATTATCACCACTATTTAACACAGTGCTAAAAATATTAACTATAGTAATAAGACAAGAACATGAACCCTGGCAATTAAACAGGCAAAGAAGAAACAAAAATAATGTTTTTTGACAGATGATGCAATGGGGAATGCTAAAAATTATTATTAATTGTTAATACCTTTGTTAATTAAACCATTATTAATTGCAGGATATTAAATAAATCCACAAAAATAATCAGCATGCTTATTTATCATCAACAACGGCAAACAGAAAAATATGGGAAGAGAAATTCCACTCAAGATAACTATAGCATATATAAAATATTTAGGACCTTGTTACCAAGACACATTTAGAAACTATACAAATCTAACTACAAACATTCTTTACAGAAATAGAGTTAAATAATTAAAGAAATATCATTTATGGATGGGTCATGACAATATAATGAAAATTATAATATTACCTAAATTAATATGTTTATTCAATATCACACTAATTAAATTACCAGAGAATTTAGAGTTAGAAAAAAATTATAACAAACATTTATCTGGAGCAATAAAATCTGAAGAATTTCAAAGGAAATAAAGGAAGGAAAGAAGTGGGGGAAATGAGTTTTTACAGTACCAAGTTTCAAACTATATGACAAAATCAGTAAGTTTCAAAATGATTTGATTCTGGGGTGGAAGTAGTTTAGAGAGAGAAGAAAAAAGCAAAACTCTTCATTGTGATTACTAGCTATGCAGGGAACAGTGTTTTGCTTGGACTTAGTAGGTCTCTGTTGTACTAAGATTAAATGGGTCTTGTTTAAGTAGCTGACAATTTGAAATAAAAAAATCACTAACATTTGAGTAGTTTCTAAATTTGTTAAAATATTGTCTCTCAAATACAGCTAGCCTTTAAAAATATTCCTTTGAGAGAATATAATATAATATTTTTCATGTTAAAGCATATTTTATTGGCATCTATTGAAAAAAAAATTTTTAAGTATAAAACTATATTTTCTTTCCGAGGAAGAATTTCTCAGAAGGAAATATTCTCAAAGAATGCTACTGGCAAGGAGTGTGTTAAAAGGAGGGTTACTAGGATGTTGAAGAACTTGGAAACCATGTTTGAATATGAAAATAAGCTATAGAAACTTGTTAACATTTTGATCTGAAAAAAAGATAATTAAGATGGAATTGTTTTCTTTTTATGTTTGAAAGGTTGAAAGAGGGATTATAATTGTTCTGCTTGGTCAAAAGAACTTTATCAGTGACAATGAATTTAAAGTTACAGGAAGGCACATGATAATAAGAAAGCTTTCTCAATAGTGACAGCTGACAAAAATGGAGAGACCTTCAATGGGAATTAAAGATCTTTAAGCAGAAGCTGGACTCTTATTGGCAATATTGACAATGTAATTCATGTTTTAGAAGGTGGACTCAATGACACATGAAATTTGGATTTGTTGACCTCTTGTACGTTAGGATGCCTTTTGAAATAGTTGTGTTTTTATTTTTTTTTAAAGTAATGAAACCAGATTTGAATAATTCTTTTCTATCAAACTTCCTAAATATAAACAAACATTCTCTTTTGATTTCTCAATGCCTACAGTGGTTTGGGAAAACAAAGCTAATGTTAGTTGAATACTATGTACTTTTCTGATTATCTAACTAAAGCAGTTAAAATATTTCTAGATTACATCTTGACCAGACCATTCTTATATCTGAACACTTACTCACACTACATGTTCTCTGGTGAGATAAATATTTGAGAAATGATTACATGGAACAAAAATAGAAAATTGAGCTTCTTTTTAGGACATAGTTCTAAGAAACTCTGAAATACCTATACCTTCATTTTCAGAAAATATCTGGGGTATTTTGTGTGAAATGTTTGTTAGTTTAATATGCTTCTTGTGTAACAAGTGACCATATTAGTGAAGTCATAATTATAACTGGATGTTATTAGAAGGTTAAAGATTCTAGAATATGATAGTAGAAGCTCAATAAATTTTGCTTTAAATGAATGAACTCTTACAGTGGCTGTATTTTTTATTGGATGGATAACTCAAATTCACATAATACTTTAAGGTTTACTCACAATAGCCCTATGAAGTAGGTAATAGTCATTGGTATTCTCATTTTATATGGAATTAGACTTATTAGAGGCTAAGTAACTTGCCATAATCAAATAATTAATAATTATTAGAAGTAGATTGAAACTTAGTTAAGAATCACACAGTTTCTTATTCCCTAATAGATTTTCTCTGTGGACTTGATTTGTAATTTTGCTCAATAAGCAGATTACAAAGAAGCAAAGGCTTCTTTGATCTTATTTTTCATGCTCAATATGCAAAAAATATCTTATGCATTATAGACCACTTTTTAAAAGTGTTTTAAGAAGCCATGAGTTTCTTCTATTGAAATGTTCAGCTTTGAATAAGACATAATAGTTTTACTACATATGTTGAAAATTCCATGGTCATTTTATTTAGAACTTAGAATCTAAACAGCACCAATGAAGCTTACTTAGTCTTTTCAGTGGGATAATACTTGTTCAAAATGACAAAAAGGCATTAGGGATATGCAAAAACATTTATTATTTTAATAAAAAATCTTGGTCCATTTTCATATTAATGAATATTGTAATTTCGCCAGTGGAATTAGTGAAAAACTCCTTCCACCAAAACAACCACCAGCATCTATGACCTAGATTCTAATAATTGCCTGAGGTACTAAGACTTGAAATGTCTTGCCTAGGGTAACACAATTCCCAAGTCCTGTTTTTTTTTTTTTTAAACTGTTTCAAATAAAATATTTAAATGAATTTTGTGTGTATAAAAAGCAATGAACTGACCATTTTAAAGAATAAATATCCATTGTTGATGACTTTCTGCAGCAGTATTGAATTATCATTTAGTCTTGAGCAATATAAAGAAATATAAAGAATACTAACTCAGGCAATCAATAACCCTGGATTAAAATCCACTTCTACCCTGAGCAAGTGAACATGTGAGACTGGATTTGGATTCCGGTCTTCACTATAGGTCTAGTATTCTGCTATGTGTAGAACATATAATTCTGTGTTGTTCAGTTGTTTCAGTCATGTCTGACTCTTTGTAATCTCATTTGGAGATACTTACCATTTCCTTCTCATTTTGCTGATAGACAAACTGAGACAAAGATGGTTGAGTCTTCCTGATTCCAATCCCAGTGCTCTATCTACTGAGCCAACTAACATATAATTTATATAATCCTAAAAATAGCTTCTAGGCTCATGGTTGTATGGAACAAATTAAAATTATTTTTTTCTTTACTGCAGTAATTTTGTGAATTTGGGTCGTTTTTGAGAATTCAAACTAAAAAAGATCACTAGATCCTGCCCCTTTTACTTTTATAATCTATACTTCATTTAAAAAATCCTGTTGAGATTATTGATAAACATCTTCTTATACAGCAAGGGAACCCTGTGTTCAAATCCCAAATTTAACACATACTGGATGTATGGAACTGAGCAGCAAATCATTCAACTTTTAAAAACTCCACCAAATTTTTGGAATCCAAGCTAGGAAGCTCAGTTTTAGAAAATGATATTAACTATTAGGACAATTTACTTAATTATTATTCTTACTTAATTATTATTCTCCAAAGCTCAATGCTTTGGATCATTCTTTGTACACAATACAGACATAGACACAGGCATGTATTCTCTATGGAATATACTAAGACTATATGTTGTAGAGAAGCTGCCATTAGTACATTTGTTTCATCTGGATGGTGTTACTTGATTTACACTGTATCACTTCGGACTAACTGATAAGATCCAGTTGGTTAATGTTCTTAAGCTAGTTTCATGTATGTATTTCTTAGGATCTTGGATGCAATGTGATATATAATGAATTGAAGCAGGAGTTGATAGGACTTCAAAGACCAGCTAATCTAGCACATCTTTGCCATCCTTCCTTCTTCTTATTTACTTATTTTTTTGTGTTGTTGTTTGTCCTTCATTCTTGAAGAGAACAATGACCTCAGGGAGGACATGCCATAACATGTTAAGTGATGGAGGGCTTTGTAAGGTCACCTGCTACACTTTTCCCTCCAAAGCCATCTAGGTCTAATGGCCTGATATAGATCAGAATGATGGAGATGGTCCTAGATACGGTGGAAGGAGACCTGGTTGGGCTTTTCATTCTTTATAAACTGCCTTCCATGGACAACTAAGTAGCACAGTGGATAAAGACTGGGCCTGGAGTTAAATCTAGCTTCAGACATTTATTAACTATAAGATTCTGGACTAGTCATTACATCTTTGTCTCCTTCAGTTTACTTATTTGTAATATGGGGACAATAACAGTACCAACCTTGAAGGGTTGTTGTAAGGATCAAATAAGATAATAATTATAAAATGCTTATTACAGTGGCTGGTACACAATAAGGGTTCTGTAAATATTAGCTCTTATTAATTTCCTTCTTTTACATATAGGTACTGTGTCTCCCAAGTAGCTTATACACTCCTCAAGGGTAGAGACTTTTTCTGCTCCTTTATCAGATCTTCTCTCTAAATCAGGGCTTCTTAAACTTTTGTCACTCATAACTTATTTTTGCCTGAGAAATCTCTACATGATTCTGGGTTTATAGGTATATAAAACAGCTATACAAATCAAATGCTTACTTATAGTAAATCATAATTTTGCAACCCTCATAGTAAGTTACATGACTCAGTATGGAGTGTGACCCACAGTAAGAAGCTTTGCTCTATATGATCTATTATAACACTTTCACATAGTAGGTACTCAGTAAGTATTTATTAATTTTAAGGCAGACTCTTACCTATGCTTTCTATCAACTTAGAATATATGCTATTCTTCCAAAGCAAGGATTCTTCATCTATTTTGCATCATGGATTTCTTTGGCAAACAGGCAAAGCCTAAGCATCCCTTCTCTGAATAATGTTTTTAAATTTATAAAATAAAATATTGATATTGCCCAAAAACCCAATTATATTAAAAATCCAGTTACAAAAAATATTTTTAAAAACCCCACCAAATTTATGGAACCCAAGCTAGGAAGCTTAATTTTAGAAAATGATTTTAGCCATTAGGAAAATTTACTTAACTATTATTCTCCAAATATGTGGCACAATTCTTTGGATCATTCTTTGTATACAATACAGACATAGACACAGGCTTGTAAAGATAGATATGTTAACATGTAAATTAAAAAATATTTCCCCAAAGGTGACATTTTTTTCTTGTTATGATTGAACAGTTGAATTCCAGAAAATGGACTGCTATAGAACAAGAAGAAATATAATACAAAGGAAACATCTTCCCTTAAATATTTGTCAAATCAAAGAATATTAATTTCATTCAAACAATCTATTTTTAAAGAATATCTAATCCTATCATGTATGCTGTAGGCAAATTATAGAGAAAAAATTCTCAGTTCAAGTTTCATTATACATTCAAGAGTAAGAAACTAAGCTTAATAAACAACAATGGAAACTCTGTTTCCGAAAGCGTGCCATTTTTTGGGTGGGGTATGAAACAAATAGTTTATTCTTATTCATAAAAAAACAACAAATAAACATAAAAGAATCCAAGTATACATGAGAAAAATGATTAGAATGGAATATAATAACAACTAAGGTTATGATTAGCTGAGAAACAAATATTTTAAACCTCAGCAAACACAAAAGCAAGTATAATGTATTTTTATTAGACAATTCTATTGGAGAATGGCTGAATAAATTATGGTATATAAATGCTACGGAATACTATTGTTCTGTAAAAACAATCAGCAGGATTATTTCAGAAAGGCCTGGAGAGACTTACATGAACTGATGCTGAGTGAAGTGAGTAGAACCAGGAGATCATTGTACGCGGCAACAAGAAGACTATACGACAATCAATTCTGACAGACGTGGCTCTCTTCAACAATGAGATGATTCAAACTAGTTCCAATTATTCAGTGATGAAGAGAGCCAATTACACCCAGGGACAGAACCATGGGAACTGAGTGTGGAACACAACATAACATTCTTATTCTCTCTCTGTTATTTGTTTGCATTTTCTTTTCTTTCTCAGTTTTTCTTTTTCTTCCTTCTTGATCTGATTTTTCTTGTGCAACAAGATAATTGTATAAATATGTATACATATATTGGATCTAACATGTATTTCAACATATTTAACATGTATTAGACTACCTGCCAGCTAGGGGAAGGGGGAGGAGGAAGGAGGGGAAAATTTGCAACAAAAGTTTATGCAAGGGTCAATGTTAGAAAAATTATCCATCCATATGCTTTCTAAATAAAAAGCTTTAATTAAAAAAAAAAAAAAAAGACTGTTCTGAAGAACACCTGAGTACCATTAACAGCAGAAAAGGCCTGAAGCTTGTGCTAAGTGGAAATACAAGTATGCCATTTTCTAATCCGACTAGAAAAAGGATTTGTTTCCAAGTCTTTTAGTACAAAATTCTTTTCAGCTATACTTTTATTATTTAATGGAAGTGTCTAGGAGAGAATTTAACCCAGAAGATTTTAGTTGGACTTTTTACTGCAAAACAATCAAAATAGACTTACCAATTTTTTATTCACTGATGTCATATATAATGGAAAGTTTAAAAAAATAAACTTGCCAATGAGAATTTATGTGTACTGAAATTAAAAACAAATATTCAAGAAATAATACACGTGTAACAGTCTTTTCTACTTAGAGGATAGGTAAGTGCTTTGGACCTCTTGTTAAGAAGATTGGTGAATTTCATAATGAAATACATTTTGTATTCATCACACAAAATGTCCCCTTTCTTGTATGATTATATATTGTTAGGAAATTCTGAGAACACTATTTTGCATGTAGCAGATAATAAATAGCTCTTCTATGTCAAGTAGTGCTAAATTTCAAATTATTATCAGCTACTCATTGAACTTCTCTCAAATTCAAAAACTATTCTAGTCATCCTTTTCAGTATATTCTGAGCAGCAAGGTGGGGAAGTGGAAAAAGTTGAGCTAAGTTCAGATATGGCTTTTGACATTTACTAGCTGTGTGACAGTAGGCGTTTTACTAGGCTACTCTGTGCCTTATCTGTAAAATGGGGATAATATCAACACTTGCTTTCCAGGGTTGTGAGGAAAAAAATGTGTTAAAAATGCTAACTATTATTAGTAATACTCTCTAGTTTACTAGTCCTTCCTAAACTATGGTTCACACAACTGAATACAATATTCCAAATGTTCAAACAAAGTTCAACAGGATTGTCAACTCCATTTTCAGGGACACTATTCTTCTCACTCAATAACTGCTCACACTCTATCATTCAATCCCTGCAGGCTTGGATCTTGCCCTCATATCACACCATGGTCATCAGCTTTTAGAGTGCATCTTGGTGCTCTTTTATATCTTGGAGATATGAGATAGGGAAAAATCAATAATTGTAGATAGCACATCAAAGGCTGTCTTCCCTGCAGGGCTGACTTTTTCTGAGATTCTTAACTTTAGTGACCTGATGGCTTCAATTATTTGTGCAGTGGATCTAATGAGACAAAATTTTGTAGAGCAGTAGTTCTCCAGAAATGGTGACTTGGGAACTTCAGGAAGGCCCTGAGGCCCTTTTAGTGCATACTCAAGAATCCCTATTTTCATAATAATACTATTTTAATTTCCAATATGATAAATATCAGCATGGGCTCCTCAATAATTTTTAAGAATGAAGAATCATCCCAAAGCCAAAAAGCTTGAGAACTACTGCTATAGAACATTTTATTAATTCATAGGCTACAGCAAGAGCCGATTTCCATATTTCACTGATGGCTTTTAAAGAAATTGCTGCAAATACTATAATATCTCAAAGTATCTTGCTATTGGTACAATTTGAATACAATATGAAAACTATGCTCCACTCCTGCTTTGCATTTATATACTACTTCAAGGCTTGCAAAAGCTTTACTAACATTTACTAATAAATATTAGTTCACTTTACTAATTTTATTAATTAGTTCACTTTACTCAGTTTTATTAGTTTACTTTAATAATTTTACTAATATCATTTTATCCTCACAAAAATCCTGGGAGACAAATGGTTATTATGCTCATTTTACAGTTGAGGAAACTGAGGCAGACAGGCGTTAAATGTGTAGGGTCATACTCCCAGTAAATATCTAAATTAGGGTTTGAATTCAGGTCTTCCTCATTCCAAGTTCAGTGCTCCACATAGTAATACAACTGTAAAAATAATTAGGATCTCATGATTCTAGGTAATATAAACAACTTTGAAAGTTTCTATGCTTCCTTCTGGCAGGTTTTAAACCTAATACTCTCTCAAGTTCCTTTTTCTTAAGGAATCCTCATTCTATCTTTAGATCTGTGTGTAAAACATTACTGAAATTCTCAATAGCTTAAGCAATGGTTGCTAGATCTGACTAGACTTGCAGAAACTATGAAGTTTATTTTCTTGTTTTCTGTTGTGAGTTCATTGTGAAATTCTTATATAAGATAATACAGTGTATAATTTGGGAAAGCCTTCAAATTGTAATAGAGACAATTGGTGCTGTTCTATAGAATAATTATCAATGTCCTTAGTAGGTGATCATTTCCACAGATGCTGGAGGCCTTCCTTTAGAGCCTAGAGTCTGCTGTTTTCTTACTTCTGGGAAACCATCCCCCAAAGACTGAGCTGTTCCTAAATGTGGCAAGATTTGTTACCCAATGAAAACCTCATCTTCCCCCTTTTTTTCCACGCTTCTCATGAAGATGCCTATTTTTCAGGATGTTTGAAAGAAGAAGTAGGTTTGAAGTGTCATTGTCTGCTGCGAGTATCCCTTTCAATGCCTTTACATGGACCCATTCTTTGAAATGTGGTTTGAGGGGGAAATTGCCTAATGCCCCAAAACACACTCCAAGGGAGAGAGAAATCTCTGCTTCCATGAATAGTGTGCTCATCGGCATGAGGAGAATTTGGCACACCTAGGAAACTGTTTTTCTCCTACAGCCAAACGTACTAAAATGTTGATTGCCATCCAAAGTAGTTCATTATTCAACAAAAAATTCAACTCAGCAAACCTACATGCTGACTGTTGCACACCACAAGTGTACACAGAGATTTAAAAGAAGCAAGTACTAAGGGCTAAGCAGTATGAAAAATTTCTACTTATTAATTTTTGATTTAATTGAAGTTGGGGAAATTTCTCCAAGGTTTCTTCTGGACCTCCCAACAAAAGAGAAGACAGAGTTCCCCAAACAACACAACATTTCTAAGAAGGACTGAACAGAAAAGCAAGATAGTGTGGGGAGGACCTAAACTTGGGTCTTCTTTATGTGAGAGGAAGGTAGCCATCTGACAACTTTGTATTTTAAGAAATTATTCTAACTAGGTACTAAATTCAATTTTTAAAAATCTGATTAATGAACATAGGCATCAGATATAAGAGACATGATGTGGAGATAGTATTGGCAAGGCTTCATAACTAGATATAAGGACCTGGGTAACTAACTCTCTATCATGTTTTTGTTTTGTTACATGCAATGTCTGATTCTGGATAAGAACTTGCAAAGAACCTGTTCCTTTGTGGATTGTTATCATAGAAACACCTAAAACTTTAAAAATACAACACCCTGGCTATGTTTAGCATATGTTTACTATGGCTCATTGCTAAGTTTTATTCTTCACAATGCTATGCAAGATCAAATTACATTTATGAACACAATACTATTACTTGCTACAGCACTTTAGTCCAGAAGGCTCTTATTCACAGCTTAAGTAAATGGTCCCCTGAAGATCCTTTTAAACAATAAAGACCTCAGATTCCCAGAAATGACTGTTTGTATAGTTTTCCCAGAAACAGGTTATTTGTATAACTTTTCATCTTGGCAGAAGTGTTCAATTTCTCTCCAACTACTTTCAATATCTCTATGAAAATGTAATTTCTACTTGGTCTTTTTAGTAGCAATCCCCAGGCAGAGTCCATTCACACATTACTCTCTGTCATTATTCCTGACACAATTTTCTAACAGTTCAGACCATTTATGCCTATAGGCATAATTACAAGGATGTAAAGACTGACAATTCTACCTGATCCTTTTGCTACAATCTTGGACTTTTTAGTATTCTTTCATAGCTTCCTGAAAAGAAAGCTGGCCTTGGAGTCAGGAAAATATAAGTTCAAG
Organism: Antechinus flavipes; assembly: GCF_016432865.1. Taxonomy (NCBI): domain Eukaryota; kingdom Metazoa; phylum Chordata; class Mammalia; order Dasyuromorphia; family Dasyuridae; genus Antechinus; species Antechinus flavipes. Next base: position 408,200,415 of record NC_067401.1, on the reverse strand, counting down.
TTGCTTACCTGAAATATAATGGCTATGTGATTCTGGAGGAATCTTTTAACTGTTTGGTACCCCAGATAACATTTTAAGTGCAGATCTGCATTGCTTAGAGGAAATTTCTTCCTTGGTAGTTTCCTATACCAATGGGTTGTATCTAGAACTATCCAAGATTAAAATAATCCTAATCTTAATCCCTATAGTTCTAAAAGATAAAATAGGGAATTTAGTCAAAAGCATTCACAAAAACATTAAGCCTGAATATATGTGTATGTATATATATATATGCATATATGTTTATTTACATATCTACATATAAATGTATGGGGGGAAAACTCAACTCAGGATAGAGTCAAAATGGTAGAGAAAATCCCTCCCAACATCTTTAAATATTGCCTTAAAACAAATTCTGAAGTGGCAGAATCCACAAAAGTCTGGAGTAAAACAATTTTCCAGCCAAAGACAACTTAGAAGTTCAACAGGAAAGGTCTGTCTCAACAAGAGTCAGAGTGAAACTTAGGGTAGACCCGATTCCAGCAATCCAGTGAAAATGGGTGAATAAGAAGTGGCAATAGCAGCTTCAGGAGCTTGCAGCGCACAGATGGCAAGGCTAAAACTGGTCAGAAGTAGATTATAGAAGTATTATATATTATACAGAAGTTATGTAGATTATATATAAGATTACATGATATATAGAAGTAGATTATAGAAGATTGCTAGCACTGAGACAGGATTCTTGCTTTGCCAACACTCAGGTCCCAGTTGCAGTCCTGGGTGGCAGTCCCAGGGTGAGGAGGAGCACTAGCACATCAGAACTTGTAGTCACAGTGGAACAGGGATTTGGCTCACAATTCAAGAGCCACCCCGCCTCCCCCCCCAAAAAAAAGAGTACTTGTGGTCACTTACTGACCAGAACACAGACCAGGAGAGCAGTAAGCCTATCTCTCTCTAGTCTAGATCATATCACCCAACCTTGGAAGAGCTATAAGACTTAGAGAGTAATCTACATGTTTGCCCACCCTTTGCACTTACATAGAGTGTACCTGTGAGAGAACGTGTCCCATGCTTATGGTGGGAATGTTTTATTTTTGTTGTTTATGCCATATTATATCATTAAATGCGCTTCTTTGAGCTATGAGAAGAAGCTGATTGTTAAAAATGAATATGCTGATAGGGGCTTGTGAGCTATAGTGTTAGGAGTACAGCTCAATATATAATACTTATATATTACATCTATAATCTTCTATAATCTACTTCTGACCAGTTTTACCCTTGCCATCTGTGGGCTGTGAGCTCCTGAAACTGCTATTGCCACTTCTTATTCACCCATCGGTAAAGTTGTCACTGGTTTGCTGGAATCGGTTCTACCCTATGTTGCACTGAGCTCCACTCTCACTCTTTGAGACAGACCTTTCCTGTTGAACTTCTAAATTGTCTTTGGCTGGAAAATTGTTTTACTCCACCATTTTGACTCCACTCCAAGTTGAGTTTTTCCCCCATACATTTATATGTAGATAAATATATAAATAAACATATATGCATATATATATATATATATATATACACATATGTATATATATACACACACACATATACATACACATATATTCAGGCTTAATGTTTTTGTGGATGCTTTTGACTAAATTCCCTATTTTATCTTTTAGAACTATAGGGATTAGGATGAGGATTATTTTAATCATGTACTTAAAGTAGTCATCTCTATGGGAGACTTAACCTGTCAGTGTGAATTGGGTACAAATGTAGCCTAAAGTACTGGAGGGATACTACATAAATATATTTGTTTTTGATTATCAGACAAACCTTATCTGCCTTAATTTTCTGAGGATCAATTGAAGGATATTCAGTCTGGAGAAGAGAAAAACTTGGGGAGACATCATGTGGCAAGGGATTAGATATGTTTTTTTTTTTTTAATTTCAGAGGGCAAAACTAGGACCAATGGTGAAAATTGAAAAAAGACACATTTGGCCTTGGCATAAGGAAAAGCTTTCTACTGAAAAGTACCATTAACTGGGGAAGTAATGGGTTTCCTCTGCTTTTTTTTTTTTTAAATAGATCTTTAAAGTCTAGATTACCACTTAAACAACAGATGTTGCTTTGTAATAATAGGCTTTACTAGATGATTTCTGAAGTCTATTGTAATTCTAAAATTCTATAATTTTATAATTCTCTTCAAACTTCTCTCAGTTCATGATCTTGTGCCATAACAGATTAAAATGTAGAACGACTTTCAAATCCCTCAACCAAGTTATTAATTTAATCAATAGATATTTAAGGGCAGCTGGTGGCATCTTGGTGTATAGAATGCTGGGCCTGGATTCAGGAAGACATCACCCTGAGTTCTGATGTGCCTTCAGACAATTTATGAGCTGTGGTCACTCTGGACAAATCACCTAATACTGTCAGGTTTTTTTTGTCTGTAAAATGAACTGGAGAAGGAAATGGAAAACCAGCCCAGTATTTTTGCCTAGAAAATTCCAAATAGGATTACGAAAAGTTGGAACAATCGAACTGAAACAATTGGACAAGAGCCTATTATGTGGTAGGAATTGTGATAAGAGCTCTACAAACTTTTGATGTGAAGATATTTTCTTATTTCCTGTTTGCCCTACATTTGGTTTGCTTTGTATATATACTTACATTAGTGCTTGGCACATAGTAAATGTTTAATAAGTTTCTATTGATCAATTAAAGTGATGCTTCCTACTTTGATTGATGATCAATGAGGATGTTTTGATTGATATCTGATTTGATTGATTGCTAAAAATACCCTAATTAGATGTTGAGTTGGAAGATCTGAGACATATACACACACATATATGTAAATACACATATATTTTATTATTCTTTGCCAAAAACACTGTTTTACGGAGAACTCATACACAGCAGTCAGAAAAAGCAATGCAAGGACAGTCTCAAGATTTTTCTTAAGGACTTTAGAACTGATTATATGACATGGTTGATGCTGGTACAGGACTTCCCAACATGGTGTGCCCTCATCGGAGAAGGGGCTGCGCTATGAGCAAAGCAGGATTGAATTAGCTCAGAAGAAATATGAGTTGCTCCAAGTTAGAGAATCCACCTCAAACGTTCACAGAGACTATTTTTGTCTGACCTGTGGTAGAGCATTCCAAGCTCATATTGGTCTGATCAGCCACAGTCAGACACACTGTAACTTGATGCTTACAAAGTGATGTCATTTTGGTCCTTTTTAAGAACCACCAACCCAACCTATACTTAACAAATTCTAATTAACATAAACATTTCTGAATACAAAGAAAAGAAAAAAAAAGGGGGGGATTTTTTTTTTCATGTTGTCTCCCCTTAGCTCAAGTTAAGCTACTTGAGAGAAAGGACTATTACTCACTTTTTTCATATGTTCCAGTGCTTAACACAGTACCTGGCATACAGTAGGCACTTAATAAATGCTTAATGACTGACACATGAAACTATGACTCTCTATGAACTTTGTTTATTTTAAAATGAGATAAACTTTTTAAAAAATCTATAAACCACCACAAATGATTTTAAATTGTTTTTTTTCTATCAAATAGTTAATAGGTCATAGGAATATTTATGAAAGATTATCTTGTATGACTATGTCTCTGTATTTGCCAATGCATATTTCCTGACTATCAGGATAAACACATTATTTTGATGAAATGACTGGCCTTTTCTTTGAGACAGCATAATAGAACAGAAAGCAGACAAGACAGAGTTTATGATTTTTTTTTTTTTTTTTTTGCCAAAGTACGTGAAAAGAATACACGTCTTAGTGCTTGATGGGGAAGACCATGAGGAAGCAGATTTTCAAGATGAATCAATGCTAAGATTAGGGCAGCTCAAATAAAATTACAGGGCAGACTTAGGGCCAAAATCCAAAAGAAAGTAAGCATGGATCATGCTGTTATTACATCATTAAAAAAAAGTTTATTTGAGAATGAATAAGCAAGTCCTGGAAATAACTGTAATGTACTGGAAACTTTGCTTTGGACATACATGAGCTCTGTTGTTTGGTTTTTCACTTTTTATGTAATTTTGTAAGTCCACAAGCCTAAATTGTCCAGAATGATTCAGACTATGACTGACTTCTATTCTTGTGTCTCCAAATTGCTTGTAAGAAAGAAGATTCATTGAAGTTTTTGAAATAAACATCTTGTTGCTAATCGGTTGTTTTCTATTGTGTCTAATTCTTTATGTCTCTCTTGGGATTTTTTTTGGCAGAAATATTAGAGTGGTTTGCCATTTCCTTCTCCAAATCATTTTACAGATGAGGATTTGAGGCAGAGTTAAGTGATTTACCCAGGATCACACAGCAAGGAAGTTTTTGATGTCTGATTTGAACTCAGGAAAATGATTCTTCCCAACTCCAGGTCCAGCACAGCTGTCCCTGAAACATAATAATGTGTATTTACTTTACATACCCATATACATACACAGTGAATGTATTTATGTATATATAGGACTACATTTTCCAATTTCTTAATACTTTTAAAGTTTCAAGTTTCAAATTTTATTCCTATCTATATCCCTGCCCTTCCCCCTCCCTAAGATGGTAAACAAATATAGATTATAAATATGCAATTCTGTAAATTTTTTTTTGCTAATTTTGTATAAGAAGATTCGAATAAAAGAAAAATGTGAAAGAAAGTGGAAAATAGCATGACTTGTTGGTATCCAATCAACAGTTCTTTCTCTGGAAGTGGATGGTATATGCTTTATAATTAATTCTTTGGGATTGTCTTGACAATAGTTAAATCGTTCATAGTTCTTCATTGAACAATATTGCTGTTACTGTGTACAGTGTTCTGGTGCTGTTCACTTTACAAATGCATACACACACACACACATATGCCATACATACTATATCCTGTCCCTAAAGTCTTAGTGCAGTCTATTTGTCTGTCTGTATTTACCCCGTCTGCAACATGTCTATACTTTATAATCTTTAGAGAAGCATCTGGGGAACTGAGAGGCTGTGACATAATCACAATGACATAATTTTTTTGTGAGAATTTGGACTTGAACCTGGATCTCAGACTCTATTCATTATGCTAAATTTCCTATCAATAATATGGGGTAATATTTAGTGTAACTGGATTCCCTCCCAAGTCCTGGGAGGGAAAGCTGTGTGAAGCATGCTATCTGTAGAATATTGCTTTGGCTTTCAGGAAGGAAGGCTGGGTGTAAGAGGATTGGAAAGGAGAAATGTTTTTCCTTAAGAGAGACTTATATAGTAGTTACTGACTCTGCTCTGGTTCAGCTCTAGACCAGGGAGAAAAGATAGACTGACTTTGAAAGCTGCACCTGTGTATAAGGGAGCCAACTTCTTTAAGTACTTCTGATTTCTAGTCTGTTTTTAAAATATTGGGGGAATTTCTCCTTGAATGAGATTGAGATCTCTCTCTTTGCTGAACTTGGATCTCTTTTTACTCCCTTCTAAAGAACTCATTCACTCATGTCTTTTCTGGTACATTTTAATCTGCATTACTTTCCTGATTTTTGTTTGCTATCTGCTTGGACAAATAGATATACTCACCATTCATTATTCGGAATTGCCTTTTGTGTAAGAAGTGGAACAAGAACTAGTTGATGAGTTTCTTTTTATGTAATAGAAGTCAGGAAAGTGGTTTTATTTTTCAACCTATGTACCCCATGTCAACAATATTCAGGGGAGGCAGACAAACATAAATCTAGTCCAGTAACACTGTCATAGAGAGTGGAGTAATCTTGTGGCACTTTTTCCTTCTCCCTACAAGGCAGAAATCAGTCTTTCTTAGACAAGGGTAGGGAAGATTCCAGTTATATTGACCAAAACTTCCTATAAGCCACATTTAAACAATCCACGTAGCCCCACATATCTTACATGGGATGCAAGTATCTTACAAGAGCATTATCAGCATACTTCTGTTTCTACAGAACAGGAAACTCCTGGAATTGGGAGGGAATTCAGAAGTTATCTGGTTTCCTTCATAGTCCAAATCATTAATTCCCTTTATAATTTACATGATCACTATGTCTTTTCTTTCAGTCCTACATTTCCTTGATAATATTTGTCATTCTTGTCTCCTTTGAAACTCTTGATTGATTTTTGTGGTAGCTTGCTCACATACACACCATGTATATCTCTGTTTCTCCATGTGTTATATTCACTTTTAATTATTTTAATATTGTCCTAGTCCATATTTCACTATAATATAGCCATCTTAGTAGGAAGTTTGTGTTAAAAAGATAACAAGCATATTCCGTGTTTTATTACAGCAATGCAAAAAATGTAACACAGTAGATTGTTCATGAAAATAGGTATGCTTTTCTTTTGAAAGAAAGTGTAAGATTATTGAAAAAAAATTATAGTTTTTATGAAGGCAATTCAGTCTGCTCTCTTCCTTTTATTCATTTCTAGGATCAATTTATCATTTATCTGTACTGTCAGTTCCAAATACTGAATATGCTGTCAAAATCTGAACAACAGACATTCTTTATCCAGTTCGTCTTTTTTGTATGAATGAACAGGACACATACTTTTGAGTATTTGTGATTCTGTGGTATTCTGGTGCTTGATTCACCAGCATAGTAGTTATAGGGTTAATTACAAACAGGAGCATCTGAAACACCTCATCTTCCACAGAGAATCCCTCTTCAACTTGTATTCTGAATTATAACTCTTCCATCATGGTGGTGACTATCTTTGGTTATGATACTTCTTCTCATTTGGAATTGATAGATGAAAAAACATTTATTAAATGTATTTAAGTAATTAATTTTATTCTATTCAATATTATGACTTTTTAGTGATTCTATGTATCCATCAGGATAAGAGATATAGGAGGTATGTAGTGTTCTCTTCTCTAAAATATATAATGTTCTCTGGGAGCAGATTTCTTGGGGGGATTCTGGAGGCAGCCTTCATTTTGGTTCCATGTAATAATCACCTCAAATGCAGCCAGCTGTTAAAGTCCAGATCTTGTAAGAATTCTAACATTTCTCACTTTCTTTTGATTTAGAACATAGGTGGTCATGACCTCTCTGACTTCTCAAGGAGATGAGAATCCCCCCCAAAAGAAGGTGATCATGCCTTCCCTGACTGCTCAAAAAGAAGTGAAAACACCATAAAAAGGAGGTGGTCACATCCTCTCTGACTTCTCAGGAAGGGAGATGAAAACACCAAAGGAAATGGGAAATCAAATCAGATTAGCAGTTTCTAAAAGGACTCATTTGAAACAGGTATATATAAATCCATCAATATGGGAGGTATTACACATAATTACATAAATTACATAAGCATATAGTAACATAACACAGGCTAGTAATGATGTGACAAATAACATGAATCAACATGAGAATCCATAAGTCCTATAAAAAGTCCAAAAGGAATCTATTGTCCATTAGTTCATGTGCCAGGACTCTTTGGGTGTAAACTCAGCTGCCATCATGCCCCACCTGTGTTTTGTATGATATCCTGGAGCTGGGCCCTGCCTCTCATTTCCCTTGTTCAATTTACATGCTAAGGCCCAGTGGAAACCTCAATTGCATTTTAGACATGGGATTTTAGGTCTTCTCTCACCTATCCTCTTACTCTATCTCTATATCTACACTGAGCTTTCAGATGTCCTATTTTTCCATACTGAAAACATTGACAACTTTCTCTAGAAGTCCCTTGCCAAGAGAGATCTTGTCTTCCCATGTTCATCATAGTCTGGGTACAATAAGAACTTGTGTCCACTGTAGTACAGCGTCTTATGATCTCCTCTAAAGAAGCATCTTTGTGTCATCTCCATATAATTCTTTTGCAAACCTCATTAGCCTTTTCCTTAGCCAGATGTTTGGTCATTATTTCTGTAGCTACATTTTCTCCGTTGTTTCTTGTTATAGCTATTTGCAAATGTCCCACAAAATCAGCAAAAGGTTCATTGGGACCTTGCTCTGTTTTTGTGAAGGCTTCACCTCCATCTATCTGCCCAGGGAGGGAACCCCAAGCTTTTAGTGCAACCTTAGAAATTTGCTCATACACTGTTATGGGATAACTAATCTGTTCTGAATTCTCTCCATACTGACCTTCACCTGCTAGTTGGTCAAAAGTGATTTGTATATTAACTCTTGTTTGCCTATTGCATCTGGCTTGAATCCTACATAATTCATGATATCCGAAAGCCACAACAAGTTTTGTCCAGGTTCCAAACATGTTCTTGCTATGGATTTCCAATCATTTGGGGTAAAGATTTCATAAGCCAAACTATCTAGTAACATCTTAACATAAGAGGATGTAGCCCCATAAAGAGTGCAACCTTTTTTCAAATCCTTAATTTTCTCCAAATCAAAAGGAGTGTATCTTCTCCTTTTTTGACCTGAAAGGTGAAGCTCTTCAGCCACAGGGTATGCATTTATAAAATCAGATATATCCTGTCCTTCATTTTTTGCCTTAACTAATACCTTTTCTAATCTTGTCACAGTCTGCTTCATAGGTGGTGCTGAATGAGTTACTGCCCTTCCCCCTCCTCCTTCTCCCTTCACCCATGAAGGGTTAATTGAAGGATAGCTCAGGGGATTGGGAATGATCTAATTTCTCCTGCTGTGAATTCTTATCTTCATCCTTTTCACCTAGTTTAGTTGACACCTCCTCCTCCTGCTCTTTCTTCTTTTTCCTTATTCTAATACATATAATTTCCTAAAGCCAGTTGCATTAAATTATATGTATTAAGTGTGTCTTTGGAAATTGAGTCAGGTCCATTATCATTATAGGATTGACAAAGTTGCTCTGTAGATCCAATTCTTTTTCCATAGAGAACCAAGGAGATATGTACTGTACAGTTTCTAAAAGTTCAGTAATCTGCTCCCAAATTGTAATCAAACCTTGGCTTTTCATAAGTCTGACAATGCTCTCTACACATTTTCCTTGAAGAGAAGGCTGTTTTCTAAATATCTGTCCCATCACAGCTTTAGACTTTAACAAAGTTTCCTTGTTGTACTCACCCTAATTTCTGGGTCAAAGAGACTTTTTCACTGGATCAGGATCAGAGCTTTTCCACTGAAATCAGGATTGTATCTGTCTCTGTTCAGGCACCAAAATGTAATGTTCTCTTCTCTAAAATGTAATCGTTCGCTGGGAGCAGATTTCTCGGGAGGCTTCTGGAGGCAGCCTTCATTTTGGTTCCGTGTAATAATCACCTCAAATGCAGTCAGCTGTTAAAGTCCAAATCCTTTGTTTTCTCTTTCCTTCACTTCGAGCTTGGCTAGCTTTCTGGAGGCCTTCCGGATGTTGGTTTCGGTTTGTCTTCCTTCATTCTGCCCAACTGAATCCTAGCTTCTCAATCTCCCAGAGTGCACTTTGGCCCTGAGAGCTTCTTGATTATATGCTGCACACTGAGTATACGTCAATCATTACATCACTAAGAAACCATTATTTGTTGTAGGATTAAACCAATGCTAAATTAGATTTAACCATTGTTTCCTCAATTCCACTGACTTAGCACCTTGTAAGAATTCTAACACAAATACCTAAATTGCATGCATTATATTCCCATTTTAAAATAACTATATATTTTAGTATATTATTATCAATTTTATATAAATAGATGCACATAGAAATGTGCATATATGTGTATTTATATATACACATTAACATATATATACATAAACCAAGAGCTCTGAGTTAGCAAAATGATAGTTTATCATATTCACTGTAATACATAAAACATGTTGCATGTAACACATGTATAAGCATACATATATATGTTCATTCTTATGATATACATATCAATTTGTTAACTCAGAATACCTACTTTACTGCACATATGTTTGTGTATATAAGTATACAGCACAATACACATGCTTATACATATTAGTAGGAGCATACAAGTTTGTGTATATGTATTATATATTTACATGCACATACACATGCATTTATATGCAACTTCTGGATTTACTGGAACCTTCTATGTGGATTTTTATACTGATGGAAATCTAGAGGGAATGATTAAAAATTGGTGATATTTAAGATCTTAAAATTAATTTGTTTTAATATAAACAGTTTTAAGTAGGTACATATATATTTAATAATACGCTACAATCAAGCAATATTATTACCTATAAAGAAGGGAAAACTTCACATATAGAGAAAGCAATACAACTTTTACATGAAATTTATATGTTGAATAAATTATAAAGTCCAAATTGATAACTTGTTTTACATTTTTCTTTCTCTTTTTTCCCTTGTTCTCATTCTTGCTTTTGTTCTTCTTTTTTTACTTTTCTGATTTTTACTATTGGCTCAAACACTTTGATTTCTTGTCTTTGGTCCTGGCTTTATTCCAGACCAAATTCTTGCCCTGAAGCTGGAGGAAGTTTTCAATGATCTGAGTAAAGAGCATAGGTATGCATAGGTGTGAGCTGGGTATGCTGAGACATTGGGCTGTAGCTGGCCCATCTTCTATGCTTGCTTATAATGGAGAGGTTGAACTTCTTTAAATGATTTTTCCCTCTGATTTAAGGTGATCCAACTAGTAGTCATTACAAAACTATCATAAATACAAAATCTCACAACCACCCTCCTTTTGACTTTTGTTGCTTCTAGTTCTGATTTTTACCCATCACAACACATTGATGTGTTCTACCTGCCCATGTTTTGACAATTGATTCTTACCTGATGAACACTGGCATCTCCACAAGAGTAATGATACCTTGTGGATCTCTTTTTTTCTCTTGATTATCTTGAATTTAGGTCATTCTTAATTTTCTCTCCTTCTTATTATGCCCATCAGAAGCTAGGAAACAGGGAGCTAAAGCATTACCCAAAGTTTTTAATGAAATTTGAACATGAAAGTGTATGTCTACAGTTGCTTCTTCTGCATCTTCTATCAATCACTCCATAGCCTGTGTTACTGAGATATGATTCAAACAAAGTACCTTCCCAGTTCTGTTCTCAGAAAAATACATTTTTGTAAATTGTCTTCAAGCAATTTATCATTGTCATCCCTGTCCAACATGGCCCTGGTCTTTTGAAGTAATTTAACTTTATCTAGACAAACTTTGTACCATTTCTACAGGTGAATCTTAAATTTTCTTGGGTTCAATATGGAAACTATTACTGCTATGATGTGCTTGTTTACAGAATGGAAGGGAATATTGGTCTTAGCTTTGAGAATGATATTTTTATCTAGAAATTTTTGCTTTTGCCTTTTATTTTCCTTTCCTGAAGCATCAGTGACCTTAGGAAGAAGAAGACCTCATTTAAAAAAAAATCTTGCATGGTCTCTTCTAAAGTAGTTTTGTTATTTGTCAGGATCTTCTCTGAAGCAACATATATTAATTTATAATATGTTACAAGGTATTTAGTTTTTAATTGCTAGCTATCATTTATGTGGGATATTAAAGTTTCCAAAGTGCTTTTCAAATATCTAATTTTATCCTCACAACTCTGAGTAGTTACTATTATCACTTCCATTTTTGCAGATGAAGAAACTAGGATAATAAAAGTTAAAGAATTCTCCTGGGATCACAGAGTTAGGATATATCTAAGGGTAGATTAAAACTCAAGTATTTCTACTCCTGGTCCAATGCTATTGTACTACTTAGCTGCCTAGAAACTCAGAAGGAAAATGGAGTTTTGTATATAATATAAATTTGAAACGATTTATAGTACTCATACATTTATACAAAATAGCAAGCAAACATAAATTCCTAGATTTGCCCTATGTATATTTTGTCAAAACAAAAATTCTAGATTCACTAGAAGAAAAAGTGATCGTTTTAACCTAAAAACTAAAAAAAAGGAAAATTCAAGAAAGTTCAAATAGTTCTCATTTTGACATCAATATATGAACAGTTGTCAAAAAGTGCTATTTTTCTTGAAAATATTTGGCATAGAGAAAACAATATTTGAAGATATAGTCAAGTCACTGTGAGGATTCTCTTCTCTTTCAAATTCTACATGCATTAGAGAAGTCCCAAACAAACTAAACAGTTTTTAGAAAGAATCACACAGTTCTACAATCTTCATCATGTGTCTATTTCCTCAATGAAATTCATTTCAAACTGTTTTTTCCCTGAGGCTAAAAAAATTGTGTGGGCTCAAGTATTTGCATGTTCAAGACTAATGAAATTACCTAAGTTGTGATGCAGTATATATTTAGTAACACATTTTAAAAGGCCCCATCTATAAATTAGGGAGAAATATTTTTGTGCTAAATGAGTAAGTATGAGAAATGAGCTGTGATAAAAATTGATATATATGTGTATGTTTGTATATATGTACATATGTGTAGTTGAAGCCACCCAGCTATCTTGTTATTTCTCTCACTTGTACACACCCACCTACCTACCCACATACCCACAATCATACCCAAAGTAAATCTTTCTTCCTATAAGTGGGGGGGGGAGGGGAGAGAGAAGTGGGAAAGAAAAGAAAAAGAATGATCCATTTGATTGGAATGAGAATTTCCTGGAAAAGACTGGCTAATAAGAATAAAAGGCTTATTATATGAGATCACATCCCACTACGCCCAGCTATCCGTTACCACTTTTTTTTTTTTTTTTTTTTTTTTTTTTTGCTACATCTTAAATTGTAAGTTTCATATAAAACTCTGGTATACTCACCCAACCCATTCATACCTTTGTAAGTATTGTTGAGTCATTTTCCAGTTATGTCCAACTCTTCATGACCTCATTGGGGTTTTCTTGGCAAGGCTACTGGTGTGGTTTTCTGTTTCCTTCTCCAGGTCATGTTATAGATGTGGAAACTGAGGCAAACAGGGTTAAACAACTTGCTTAGGGTCACATACTTGGTAAGTTTCTGAGGCCAGATTTGAACTCAAGAAGAGAAGTGCCATCTAGCTGTATAGATTCAGTCATAAAGATGGATACAGTAGGATTAATCTAACACATTATTTAATTTGCCATCCTCGAATATGATTAAGGGAACAAGGACCCAGAGATATTAAATGACTTGCCTGTCAGAATATTATGATCTACACTTTAGAAAAATCATTGGTAACTGGACGTAGGTAAGCCAATTGGAAGATTATTACAAACATCCAGATGAGAATTCCTGAGTTCTGAAATGGGGTAGTAACTATGAGTTTAGAGAAAGGATAGGAAACGGACTAGGGAAGAACAGAATTGCCAACGTTGAGATTGGATAACAAACTTAAAGTGGACCTATGAAGCACATTTTTTGTGATGTCCTCCATTTGTGTTATAAACATGAATAGTTGTGAAGTAGGTAGATGGTGGGAGTAATCTGGGCAAGGTGAGGCCAGCAATAGAATCAAGGGATAAAGGACTTAAGGATAGTGTTGAACTGATTCATCAGAGTCAAAATATGAAAGGGAGGAGAGCATAGACAGTTTAGGGGTGATGAACTGGGAAACCACAGGGGACTTAAGGATATAAAGATCACTGGGAGTCATATGTAAAGGTTGTAAGGCAAAGGGAAAAATGGAAGGACAAAATATAATGATCAGGTAAAGGATTTTGGAATTCATGAATAGGGACAAGGAACACTTGTGGGTTATGGCAAAATAAAAAAACATAACCATCTTTATGCATAACCAAGGCTAGGTCTAATAAAGGAGCAGATAATGGTAACTGAACAGATTGAGGAACAGAGAAGTTAGATTATTAGTGGGAGTGATAATGTGTAGAGAAGTCCTTTTACTATGGGACAGGAGAGTTGGAGGAGGAAAAAACTGTGAACCTAGCACTGAACTCACTGGAAAAAAGGAGAATGTACTAGGAATCAAGAGACAACAACTACCAGATCCTGGATCAGGAGATAAATTTGACTATCATAAAATTGAAGGAGAGGTTGCTAAGTGATAGTGGTAGATGGAGAGAAAAAGCTTGTTAAGGTAAAAGGAAGTTTGTTAATGATGGAGGTGGGAAGAACGAAAGTGGGAAAAGTCAGCAGATGAATTGACTAGAATATAAAGTAAGGGGAAGTAAGGTAAAATTGTGCTGTAAAGATAGGCTTTGGCCAGATTATGAAAGGTCTAAAAAGTCAAACAGAGTGATTTACATTTTCTTTTAGAGGTAATAGTTACTTGATGGAGTTTTGTGGCTCAAGGGCCCAGCATCAGACATGCTTTAGGAATATAATTTCGGTAGCTGTGTGGAGGTTGGATTGGAGACAGAGAGACTGACTGCAAAGAAACCAGGAAGTTAAGATAAAGAGGGAGTTTTTGGAGGATGTAAGAAGAATAATAGATTTTGTTCTGGACATATTGAATTTAAGATATCTATGAAACACACAATTGGAAATATCCATTAGTTTGTAATGTAGGTTAAAAGCTCAAAAGAAATATTAGAACCAGATACATAGATATAGGAACTATTCTAATAGAGATGTTTGAACAAAATAGGACTGATGAAATCTTTAAGAAAGAGTGTAGAGTGAGAAGAGGGCTCTGGACACAGCTTTTGCTGAGTCCCACACCCAGAGGATGGACCATGCATGATGATCTTGTAAAGGAGACTGAGGAGCATCCCAATAAGTAGAAGAGCTAAATGTCATGAAAACTCAGGGAGTTGAATGTATTTAGAATTAGGGGGCAGTCATCAGGGTCAAATGCTGCAGAAACTTTAAGGAGAAAGAGGATTAAGAACTCATCAGATTTGGCAATTAGGAGATATGGAAAGGACAATTTCAGTTGTTTTGAGGTTTCCATCTTAAACTTTGGTATTTAATTTGATCATTGTTCCTTATTTTCTACAAAGTTAATGAAAGGAAAAACTGTCATTAAAATAAAGAATACTATTAGATACTTGGTGTCAGCCTCTTGCATGCTATTAAAGACCTTATCATTTACAAATCATATTGATATATTTTTCTTATTTGTTTAATTAACAAATATTTATTATTAACATGCCCCAAATTTAAAAATATTTTCAAATGTATTTTCCATATATTACCTCCTTTTATCTGATAATTATGTCATATAAATAGGGCAGAAATAAGAATAGAATTTCCATTTTTATAGATTTTAAAGCAATAACACTAGTTGATATTTCTATAGGACTTTAAGTGTGTAAAGTGTTTCACATGGGTTATCTCATTTGATCTTTACAACAGACTTGAGAAGTTTTTGCTATTATTTTTACAAATAAGAAAACTGAGTTTGAGGTCCTCTTTAAGTAGTCATATTAATTACTTGTCTGACAGTTCCTTTTCAGTCTTTGTTGCATAATTATTAATATCATGACTTTTGTAAACCTCAAATTCCGTCTTGGGCTTTCTTCTTTCTCTATATTCTCTTTCTTATTGTTCTCATTGACCACCATGGCTTTAATTACCATCTTTGCAGAAGACATTCATACTTATCTTTACAGCTTGAGTATTTTATATAAACCTCTATTCCACATCACAACTGCCAACCAGACATTTTGATCTAGATATCCCATACACATCTCAACCTCAAAATGAAGTGGCGTTGTGCAATTGATAGGGTGCTGGACTTTAGACAGGAAGATCTGGATTCAAATATTGCCATAGACACTTACTAAAGGTCTAGCCTCTTGGCAAATAATTTAATGTATGTCTCAGTTTCTTCATCTGTTAAATGAAGAGTTGGATTCAATAGATTCTATGGGTCTCTTTTAGCTCTAAATCTATGATCCCATAAACTTGATTTGTCCTAAACAGGACTCTAATAGCTTTTCCCTCCAAACCCACTCCTCTTTTGAACTTCCTTATTTCTTTTAAAAGTATCACAGTCCTTTTAGTCTCTGATCATCCAAGTTTACAACTCCAAAGATCAGTTTTGCAAATTGATCTTCTCAAAGATCTGGCCATATCATTTCCCCTGCTCAATAAATTCTGTAGCTTCTCATATCCTCTAATACCAATTATAGACTGTTTTATATGACACTTAAGACCCTTCACAATCTGGTCACAAACTACTTCTCTGCCTTCTTATATATTATTTCCCTTTAAACACAAGATCTTTCCATGATTTAATTTTTCTCATACATGATACTCCATTCCTATTTCTGTGCCTTATTACTGTTTATCCCCTGTGCTTGCCATATATTCTCTCTTCATCTCTCTCTTTCTCAGAATCCATTTTCTACATGAAGTCTTTCCGGATCTTCCTAGCTGCTAGTTGCCTTCCCCACAAAATCAACTTGTATCTACTTTGTATCTATTTTGCATATACTTCTATGTAACTATTATCTCTCTAGATAAGCTACTTCATTGAGGGCAGGGTCTATTTTCACTTTTGACTATTAAACCCCAGTGCACAGTGCATAGTACTTCAATCAAACAACATGCATTTAAGCATTTGCTATGTGTCTGTACTCTGATTCTTAGGGTTCCACAAATAAGAATGAAAACAGACTGTAATCTCAAGGAAGGTTCCATAGTAAATGTATGTTGATTGATTGAGTGATGGGATAATATAAAAAGGAAATATTCAAAGCTCTCAATAAGACCCAGCAATATGTCCTGTCTCCTGGTCTTAGCCATTTGATGTGAAAAAAAAATTATAATAAACTTGGTTCTTATGCCAATATTGTATCTATTGACCACTAACTGGCTTCCAA
Organism: Antechinus flavipes; assembly: GCF_016432865.1. NCBI lineage: Eukaryota > Metazoa > Chordata > Mammalia > Dasyuromorphia > Dasyuridae > Antechinus > Antechinus flavipes. The sequence goes on along the minus strand of NC_067401.1, from coordinate 408,183,875 downwards.
TTGATACAAATCTATGGCCAGAAATCAATTCACATTGTCTCTGTTTCAATGTCATATTTTCATTGTCCTGTACTGATTTTAGATAATCCTAGTTATCAGTGATATCAGTCCTATGTTATCTAAATTTAAAATGTCCTTAAAATAGCCAGTTAATAATATGATGACTCTTTCCATTCTTTGAATTATTTCCAACTTAATTCAAAATACATAATACTAAAAAATGTGGTTCCTTTGAAACCACACACCAATGTTTTCCATATGTTGTTTAATAAATAAAGGCCAAATGATGTTCAAATTGGAACAGATTGGTGTTCAAGAATATTTCTCTTTCATGCCTCATATATACACGTCATTGTTTGGAGCCAATGATTGCTACCATTTACAGTAGGTGCTTCCTAGTAAACTACAGAACCATGTAATCTAACCATACTGCTGTAAAAATGAGTAATAGTCTGGGCTGTAAAGAAAGTTTGAGTAGTGGTTTGAATTAGGTAAAAATATACTTTCCCTTCTGGCATTTATAACAGTTATTATTTAAGCAAACATCTGTAAGTTACTTTATGCTTTGTTCAAAATGTCAGAGTTTTATAGTTTAGGTTAGAGCTAGATATTCCTGGAAGAAGCTCAATATTCAGATTTGCTTCCAGGAAATTCCTAATATTCTCAATCATTAAATGTGAAAATGATCACACTAAATAGGTAATCCTTGAGCCTATAACCAACACAATTGTGAATTTTCTCAGACATTTTTATGGCTAGGAAACTTCAAAGCGGCTGCCACTATTTTCCTCACATCCAAACCAGAGGCAACTGGAGCTCAGTAAAATAGGGTCAGCTGGGATGACAGAAGAATGCAGAGAAAAGAAACAGAAGAGGCTGGCTCTGTTTGTGGGAGAAGGAGGGATGGGAAATAGTTCTGGTGGCAGAAAGGAATATAGGAAGTAGTTGAAGTTCTGATCCAGCATTTTACTGCTCATTCCCTGGCTCTGATCAAAGGTATTGCTTCAGACAGCCATGTCACAAAAGCAGTTATCCTGAGTCTGGCAAAGACCCTGTCTGCCCTGAGGACATTACTTTGTTTCTACAGTCTGACTCAGAGAATTCCCACAAAATCATTGTCCTAACAGAGACAGTCTGCCCTCTTTCCTTCACCAAGGTGGCCATTAAAGTTGGCAAACTTTGCTACTCCCCCAGTTTCCATGTCCTGGAACTAAGTCCAAAAACCCTGAATTATCACCTGATTAAAAGGATTCAATAAACATAACCTCTGTTGGCAAAATTCATCCTATGGCGAAAAGTCTCTGATGGTTATGTGACCTAGTCCCAGTGCGGGTTTGGCAAGTCTCTTGGCTTCTCCATTCTATCTGAGTGCCTTGTTTTTCTGCTTATGACTTCTCTTATGTTTTAACTCAGCTTGCCTGCTCTGGCAGGGAGTTCCAGCCCCCATTCCTACCTGGATCCTCAGATGTCCTTTGATAAATTTTTATTCTGTCTCCAGCTCTCATTTCCTAGGATTAAATCCTGGATTTCATTTCAGTGGCATTTCAGGATCACCATAAGTAGGTATCTTAAATAGATGAAGCAGATCTAAGGAACCAAAGTTCTTTCACATACCGCATGATTTAGTGGTTAGAGAATTCAAGGAAGAGAGCTCATATTCTGTATCTGCCCTCAGAATTGTAAAATTAGTAGCTCAAATTTGGAATTATGCCAAACGGGCTATCAAACTGTGCATACCCTTTGATCCAACAGTGTATCTACTGGGTCTGTATCCCAAAGAGATCATAAAGGAAAGAAAGGGGCTCACATGTGCAAAAATATTTGTAGCAGCCCTTTTTGTAGTGGCATGGAACCGGAAACAGTGGATGTCCATCTGCTGGAGAATGAATAAATTAAAGTATATGAATGTTATGGAATATTATTGTTTTGTAAGAAATGACCTGCAGGATGAGTTCAGAGAGGCTTGGAGAGACTTACATGAACTGATGCTGAATGAAATGAGCGGAACCAGGAAATCATTGTATACAGCAATAGCAATTATTATATGAGGGAGGATCAATTCTGAAGAACATGACTCTTTTCAGCAATGAGATGATTCAGGCCTGTTCCGATGACCTTATGATGATGAGAACCATCTATCCCCAGAGAGAGGACTGTGGGAACTGAGGGTGAATTACAACATAGCATTTTCACTCTTTTTGTTGTGGTTTATTTGAATTTTATTTTCTTTTTAATTTTTAAAAAACTTTTTGATCTGATTTTTCTTGTGTAGCAAGATAATTGTATAAATATGTATGTCTATTTTGGATTTAACATAAAAAAAAAGAATTAGTAGCTCAGCAATTTTGGGCAACTGTACCTCAATTGTCATTATCTGTAAAACAGGAATAAGAATATCTGAAGTAGTTAACTTATGATCTTGTTATATTAAATAAAAAGATACATGTGGGTACTTAGATGTAGTACTAAGATGAATATTTATGATGATAATCCAATCCTCATAAGGATTTTTTGTGGCTAACTTACTGGCTGTGAACCTTTCTGAATTTTTCTATATTGGATATGAATATATGAATATATGAAGCTGGCTTCCAAGTATAGCAGGGGGTGGCATTGTGTAGCTTAAAGAGACAGAATAGATATCTTTCACCTCTTTTCCCCCTATCCTTGCCCCTAAGGGAGACTATAATTCCTGCCAGGAGAAGGAGCAAGGTGTTGAAGTCAGAAACTTGGCTATGCTGCTCTTCTCAGAGATAGGGGGAACTGGGTTGGAATTATATCTGTTTTCTTCTGTAAATATTATTTATTAGTTTAGGGGCTACGGTTCAAGTTAAAATTCTGGTCACTATTTCTTAATGGGGAAAGAGCACTCAATTTTTATATCTAAGGCTTAATCAGATATCAGTTCCACAATGAACATATATAACAAGTAGCAAATAAACTAATTTATCTAAGTCAATACCAAAACAGAAATCAGAGAAGATATTTATGCATAGGAGAATATATAGCATATAGTACAGAGTATAGGCACTTGACCATTGGGAGATAGTTAACAGCTCAGCCAAAAGAGAGTCCCAGATCTTACCAAGAGGAGGTTTTTGAAGTCTCCAGTATAGCCAGCTTGAGAAAGGGACATGATGGAGCCTCCCATGTTGGTCCTGTTCATGCTTCTTCCTAGATACTTATTTTCCTTTCAGCAATAGGAAGTGCTATTGACACGGTCTATGTTTTCTCTCAAAATTGTAAGACTTCTGGCCAGAAGTCCTTGAAACAATTACAAGTGCACAAAGATCCTGACTAGACTGAGGCACCTGAAGAGACTCGAACTCTCCTCTCTTCTGACTTTGTAAACTCTACCTTGCCTTCCATAGAGGATCAAGGATAGATGTCTATCAATGAGCAGAGAGTCCCATGTTAATGGGTTACATGTGTATGAAAAATATTTATTAGGGATTTTTGTGTCAAGTTATTGTCACAAGTTGTGTCAAATTGTGTCAAGTATTGACACAATATTGTCAAGTATTGGACAATGTTGGAAATACAAATATAAAAACAAAAATACCAACTGCCCTCAAGGATTTTAAAATGGGGAGACAACAAGTAGAAGAAACATGACAGAATTGATTTGATTTTGGTAGCAGTGGAAAGTGGTGGTTGAGTTGATGGTATGGCATTTAGGGGAGAAGAAATCCAGACAACAAAGTGAAGCATCTCTGGATCCTAAACCTGAATTCTCCTTTATAATCCTTTATGATCTCTTTGGGATACAAGCCTAGTAGAAATACTGCTGGATCAAAGGTGCACAGTTTGATAGCCCTTTGGACATAGTTACAAATTTGAGCTATTAATTCTATAATTCTGGAGGCAATTACAGAATGTGAGCTTTCTTTCTTGAATTCTTAATCCATTGTGCTGAACTTGAATACTGCAAAGGCAACCATCACAAATTACCTCTGGAAATCACTGAGTCCCTTTCAGTGTCATGACTTTAAAACAATGATAAAATGATGTCTGTAGTAATCTGGTCTTGTTTTCTTGGCAAAAAGCCTCATCTTTCCTTCTTTCCAAAAAAAAAAATTGATTCTAATTTTCCTATGATGCTACTAGTTTTGTGTCAGCATGCTCATGATTTAATACCTGATGAAATGTATGTTTAATACTCTTTAAAGTATCTAGGTTTGTAAGTAATCATTTTATGTGAAATTTAGCTTTATGCGGAAAGATCAGAGCAGGGTTGGAAATCCCCAGAACTTTTAGTTAGTGAGGATTTCAACATATAGGACAAACTCCTTAACTTTATTTCCTTCTTTAATACAGTTGCTAATGTAGATGAGAAGCATACCGAAAAGATAATTTATTTATACCTTATCTAAACATTCAGTAAGATATGTCATATTGATAGAGAAAATGAAGGTGTATGAACTCTGTAATAACATAATTAAATGGAATCATTCAATATTAATATGGTGGTAGGTTTTCCATGGAATGTCCCATTTAGCCTTGCAGAATGGACTCCTTAGAAGTTAGAGAATTTTCTTTCTCACTAGAGGTGTTCAAGCAAAGACTTGTTAATCACAAAATTTCACAAAATCACAAAAAGAAACTATATTTCCATTTTGGTTCAACAATAAGACTTTTCCTTAGCTGGATAATTTTTAACTGATTTTCTTTTGTTAAGAGAAAGTGTTTTTAAAAATATGTTTTGAATACAACATCATACTGTTCTCAGGGCATAGGAAGATACTACTTATTGATTTGAAAAGAAGATTTTTGTTCAGATAGTTGTAACGACCACGCTCACATCCAGGACACCCCAGAATTAGCCGGAGTCAGGATAAGCAAAAATCCTCAATCTTTATTCTTGGTCCCCAGACTCAGGATTGAACAGGATGGAAGCAGAATCTCTGCGACTACCTTCCCTCCTCTACCACAGAGAGTGTGTGTCCCTGGTTAGCTTTACTCCACCCCCTAGTCCCTCCTACTATCCTCTATACACCAATCATTGAGCCAGTACAGATAGTGGAAAGGACCATTTCCCAAGCATATGCCCATAGAGTATTGTCCAATTAGAAGTTAGCCTCAAGCGCTCAGCAGTCCCTATCTCAGTGCATAATTCCAGCCTTCTACAGATAGTGATTGGAGTAAATAGCATCTCAGGTCCTGTCCAAATCTGTGATCTTATGTATAAAGAAATGATGGGCAAAATGATAACAGAAAGAAAGAAGCATTGTTCCTAAGCCTAGATAATCCACAAATTATATAAAGAAAACTAACTATATTGTCAATATCATGATTGACAATATACCTAAGTGTAATGGGACAGAACTCTGAAACAAGGATTCTTATAAGGTGTTAAGTCAGTGGAATTGATAAATATAATGGTTATCTAGTTTAGCTTTGTGCTTAATAGTTCTCTAGTTCAGTATATATACTTAGTACTTAATATAGTTCTACAAGATTCACACCTATGATAATGTAATTATAAGAGAGCATATAAGCTGGGAGCCTCAGCCAGAGTCAGAGCCAGAGAAGACAGAGGACTGCAGGTAGGAGCTCAAGCTCTCAGAGCCAAGGAGAAAGATTCATCATCAGCTTCATGGTGGCTGGCCTGGCCTCCTATATTTCTCCACTGAGACCAAGGCCTGCTTGAAAGGCGTCAAGAAAACTATGCTGGGGCCCCAAGCAAGGAAACTAGATTGTGAAGAAGATAATAAAGGATTTGGACTTTAACATCTGGCTATTCTTGTGGTGATTTATCTGCTGAAATGAAGGCTGCCCAAAGACCTCCAGAAAACCAAATAAGAACATTACACATAAGGACTTTTTTTCATTACTCAAGTGATTTTATCCTTATGACCATTATTGAGAACTTTTGTATTACAGGAGAGACTTGACAACACATGTGAAAAAGTTGGAGGATTTTAGTTAATCATACATTACATTCAACAAACTACTGTAGTTCAAGATTAGTTGATGGTGTGGAGCTGAAAGAAAGCTAGGAAAATATTTATTCATTTATGCATTGATCTACGGATTAAGTAAATATGAATTTAGTGCCTACTATTAGCAAAAACTGCCCTAAGTATTATAATTGTCTGCATCAATAGAGTCTGCTTGGTGTGATGAGTAAGTGTTGGACTTGGAATAATCTGGTCTCAAGTATTACTTCAGGCCCTTATAAGCAGTGTGACTTTAAGCAAATCAGAGACCCATATGCAGAGTGGGATATGTATTATAACTGAGAGGCCAGATTTATGGGTCTCTACTGTTATATATGATTGATCCTGCTGAACAGGTTCCCAGAGACTAAGTAAAAAGACCTTAGAGACAATCATTGAGTGGGCGGGTTGAACTGTGATTCCTTCCCATTCCTTTGGCCAAGCAACATTGTGATTAGGAAAGTTTACTATCCTTGCATATCTGGGTGAGGTGAAGTTTGCAACTAAATATGATTAGGAGAATTTTTCAATTCTTTTTCGAAATATAGCTGAGCTAGCCAATTATTGAGTGCAGAGGAACTTTCTTCTACAGAGGCAAGTCAATCAATATTCAAATAGGGAATGACTTCTATCAGTCAGAGCCTAGCAAAGAACAGTCCTGACATCTGTAAAATGAAGGCCAAGTTCTGGTTCCCAAGAGAGCGTTCCACATTTAGATTCATTTTTAAAAGTTATTATTCTTTCCATTTCTATTGTTCCAATCATTATATTATAATTTTATATATGGGAAGGTCACAGGAAATGTAGCTGCAAAGCAATCTAAATTACTCCTCTTTATGTAGTAAAAAAGTGTTTGCTATTAGTTCTCAGTAATGATGCCTCCTGCTATTTAGGTGTTCTTTAAGGTTTCACAGCACTGATTTGTCAGTCAGTTTGTACAGGAGTTCAAGAACAGCCTTTTCTGAATGCTAAATGGCTAGGGCATATATGATTGACTCCTGGATAGTCCTTTCCATGCATATAGTTAGTCTTTGAACTTTGGTAGGTGCCTCCTACTTAAGGGGAGAGAAAATGTAGATTGGTTCTTTTAAGTTAAAGGTGATAATAATAGTGTTTTAGCATGAAGTGAGGACTTTTACAAAGTTGTAAGAAAACAAAAATAAAAGCTGTTAAATTTCTAATATGCAAAATTTATGATATTCCTAGCTATCCATCAAAGGAAACCATTATCTTTGGCATTCAATTAAAAAGTATTTCAGAAAACTATATTGAATATGAAAGTTTTTTCTACTCTCAAAGTTGTTGGCTCTCCTTTTGAGAAAATTGAGTCTTTCAAAATGGGAGATGAACTTGCATGGAGTTAACTACGGGGGTAGCTTCACTTTTATTTGAAGATCTTCAGTTATATTAAACTATTTGACATAATTTGTGTCTTTTTAAAAAACTGAATAGAAAGCATATGTACTTTAAAGATCCATACTGAGGAAATAAGAATGATATAATAATTACAAAATATGAGAGTGAGATAAAATTATTATTAAAACTATTATATGATTATCATTAAATAAATTATTATGAGTCATAATAATATTATTTTGATCTTTCACAGGCAAAACATTGTGCATTAATAAAACCTTGAATATAATGTAGTCACAGCAGTTAAAAATATGACCTCAGATAATGAGAGTCATCCAGGACAGTATTTAGGGATTTTATATTCTCCTGGGGACATATAGCAGGTAGATATAGATAATTTGAGAGAAAGGATATAGAGAGTGCTAAAACCTCAGGCTTTCCATGGAAAATCGAGTATTAAATGGGCCTTGACAAATTAGGGCTTTTAGAGGTATGGAGACAGATGGGAGTGTATTCTAGGCAAGGAGCACAGCCTAAGCAAAGGTATAGAAGCAGGAAAGGAAGCTGGAGTTCAAGGAAGAACAAACAGACTGTTGAGCTCCAAATAGAGATGCAAGCTGGAATATGTCAAATTCAGGAGTTTGTTTTTAATATTAGAGGCATATGGTGTCCTTGACTCTTGAGCAGGAGAGTTGATATTGTCTGACACTTTTTTGGAAGATTATTTTAGTAGCTTGGTAGATTATGGATCTGAGAGAGAGAAACTGACTGGAAAGTGAAAATCTTAATGAAAAGGCTGTTGTGATACTTAAATTTAGGGGAGAAGTGATAATGTCTGAACTAGACTAGCTATCATATGAATGAGATATTGATAGTGCCATAATTTCTCCATAATCCTCAGTGAACTAGTAAAGGGTATGGTACAATGGATCAATTACCCCTCTTCATTTTGGAAAAAAAAAGTTAATCCCTCCTTGCCTAGATGTTGAGTCATTTGGGACTTTCAATCAATTAAATTCCTTATCTTGTTTTTTTTATACATTATATTCTATACTTTTATAATTTACCATTTAAATCTAAAGATAGCACTTAACAGATCTCTATATCTTGGTAAGTTTTGACTCATTATACCAAGCTTTCCAGATTTTTTGGGAATCTGATGATATTATCCAAATAATGCAGTTGTTCTTAGATTGAGGTCTAACATTTACTTTCTTGGAGATTTAATAATAATCCTCCAGATGTCCATCTGCTCTTTCTTATTCTCATCACATAGGCAGAAGTTTTCTGCCCCAGATGTTCTCAGGAATGTTTTTTCCCCAAAAACTTTTGGATTGTGTATGATTTCAATCCACATAAAAAGTTCTATACTGCTTCTTTTCATCACTTTTTTGGTTACTTGCAATTCTGCTGCTTTTAAGAGTGTGTTGTTCCAGGGACAAAGAGTTGGGAGAAAGTTCAGCAAAGATCTAAATATTGTCAAAACAAAGACATATGTTGTATCCAATAATGTGCCTTCTCATGTTGAAGTCAGAGGCTTTCCTATCATCTACTTCTCCACGACCAGTAATAATTGAAATCCTTAGAAAGGAGAAGATGGTTATGAAATCAGTGATTTTATTAGCTACCTATAAAGAAAAATCTACAAATTGCCCGGTAGTTAAAGAGAAAAAACCCTGGAAGAAGAGAAAAGATAATAAAAGGAGCAGCCAACACAGATCATAAGGATATCATGAAATACTTCATTAAGTATCTTCTTAAAACCCTGATGAAATGTTTTTTTTCTAGAATTTCTAAGATATACCAACCTAGTAAACACTTCCAAAAAAGGACAGAAAATAGGTTTACCATGATTTAGAACTTTGGCTTTTGAAAATTTTAACCTATCTTTTTCTGATGACTACATGTCAAAGCTTGTCTTTTCATCAAAAATGCAGCATCTTTTTTGGCTCCAAAATTAAGCTTAAGAGTACTTAGTGGCTAATCATTTTTTTTTTTAAATTTAAATTCTGGGAGAAGTCTCTATCTACTATTAAGGTGTTCTAGAAGCTATTTCCTCAACATGTCTCATCATCTCTGGCCCAATGACTAGTGTTTGTCTATTCAAATAAAGCTCAGCATGCTTCTTAACATGCATTCCCATTGCTACCTATTCTGAATTTATTATGTGATTTAGTTGCCCTCCTAGCCTCTTGCTTTTCAGTTTTTCTTGTCAATACTTAGCAATTTAGCTTGCCAACTCAACCTGTTTTTCCAAGAAGACTTCTTAATTTTATTTTAAACACTTTTCTCATATAATCCAATAGTTTAAAAATAATTATATGTTATTCACTACAGAATGTATAAAACAAAGCACCAATCTTTCATTCTGTCAAACTGATAAACCCAAAATAAAATTTTTCATCTTTAATTCTTTACTCAATAAAGAAAATCATAAAATTTAAAAAGATAAGAGAAATTTTTAGTAAAAGAAAGAGTAAAGCAAATCAATAATAATGAGAATGTCTTCATGGCAACTGCATTTAGTTTAGGCCAAAAAGTATTTTTTAAGTATTTATTATGCAAAAAACTGTGTTGTGTTACGAGGAATTTGGTAAGATAGAAGGATAAGAGGTTCTTCCCTGGTTTTCAACAAGTTAAAGCTAGTGCTATAAAAATTTGAATTTTTATAAAGTACTCTTCCTCCCATGAATTTTAAACTGCTCATAGGCAGTATGATGTAGTAGACAAAGCACAGGAAACATGGGTTTGAATCCCATTTAAAACACTTTGTATATTTGCAAGTTATTTAACTTTTCAGGACCTCAGTTTTCACCTCTATAAAGAGGGCATAAACATACCAGTATAATCTTTGTCTCAGGGTTGTTCTGAGGAGAATATCTTTCAAACTCTGATATGCAACAGGAGTTCTTAAGATTTTTATTTAAAATTGGAAGGAATCTTAGAGGTCATGAATTCTAAGTCTTTCGCATCTTAAAGAATTGGACTTCTTAAACTTTTCTACTTGTAAACAGTTTTCACCTGAGAAATTTTTGTGTGACCCAGGAGTATATAAGTATATAAATAGGTTTGGAAATCAAATGTTTACTGATGATAAATCATAATTTCATGACACCCACATTCAGAGACTCCAAGTGGGGTCATGAGCCATAATTTAAGAAGCTGGGTTATAGAGGAAAATATGGAAGTTTGGAGAGATTAAATGATTTATTCAAGGTGACATAGTTACTAAAATAACAAAGGCAGAACTCAAACCCAGACCTTCAGATTACAAATCTATTCTCCTTTCCAGTATACAACAAAATTAAGTCCTCATATTTAATCTGACAATTATATGGTGATTGGCAAAAACTTTTATGATGCTAGCATAAAAAGGAATACATTTTTAAGTTCAGGTAGCAAACTGAATGCTCGTTGGTCCAAGTGTCAATAGATAGGATTGCATCATGTTTTCTAGATGACTAATCTAGGGTTGGGTTGGTCTTGGGGAAGGAAATGAGTATCAAAGCCAAGAAATGGCATAGAAACAGAATTCATTAGAAGGGGGAAAAAAAGACATGAAAAAGTTACAGTAGCAGCATCAGATGGAAAAATAATTTGCTTGTGTTGCTTTCCCAAGACGAAGGAGAAAATTATGGAAAGACAAAGCTGGGGGACTGAAAACAATCCAGACTGGTAATGACAGATTAGGAAATATAAAGAAACCACAGATGTATTCACTATATTCTTCTAACATTTAATTGTGTAGGACAAAAAAACAAGACCAAGCATGATTTAATATAACAATTTTACTATTCAGATAATCATTAAGTCTGAACAGATTTGTCTATTTTCCACAAATAATTTTATAGGAACTTTTTAGTTTTTCTCCCTTCATTCCAAGTTTATGACAATTCTTATTTGTTACTTAAATTGATATTTAACTAAGCAACATTGATATTCCCACCAATCTTTCTATCCCCTTTCCATCTCTATCCATTCATACTTTCTCATTCATGTAATTCTCATTCCTTTCTTCTTCTAAGATGTTATAACAATCCTACCTGATGTTTTAGAGAGCCTCCTTCTTGGGTAGATATCAATGGAACATTCCATCTGTTGATGGAATAGAAATGAGATGGGTTTGGAGTTAATAAAACAGTGTTTTGCTAAACCAGTTTTTTCAATAGTTTGCCATTTCATATGTGTGGGTATTCCCTATAATGATGTAGGTTATAATCTTTTTGTAGATGGTCTTTGAGAATTGCTATAGGTAAACAATTCATTGTCTCACAACTAGCTTGGTGATGAGTTTCTCTGAATTTAGATTTTCTTATGGACAAGAGTGATATGGTATATCATTGGGTCCATATTCAAAACCTCTTCAATTTGGTAGACTTTGCCAGACTTCTACTGGTCATGGTCTTCAAAAATCTAGTTTCACTTCTATGTCACAATATTTCAAGGTCATACCACATCCAGGGTGTTCTCCTAAGTCTGACTTAACCAATCATCATAAGTATTCTGCATCATAGCAGGGCATGAATAGACATGCGCACATTCCAAGGTTTGGTTCCCCTCAGATGCCTCCAAACAAAGGCCTAGATTAATTCTGCTGACAATTCCTAGTTGGGTTATGATTCAACTATTGCCAGCTAGTTAGAAGTCTCTGTTAGTTTAAAGAGACAGTTTTGTAGGCTGCCCTTTGGATTGAGCTCCCTATCCTGCTTCTCCCCTGATGACTTCAGTCTTGATTGGGAAGCTGATTCTAAGACTCCATATCACTCTTAGGAGCTAAAACACAGCTTCTGCTTTCTTGTGCTCTTACTCTTTGCCCAGTACATAACTTCAGGTTGTGTCTGTCACCGTTATGGGCAGATCCCCTTCTCTGTCTGTCCTGAATTTGTGACCCAGCTCTGCATTGTGAGTGATGAAGCTGCTAGTTGGCACCTATTCCTGTGTCCTGCGTAATACCAGACTGCTGTTCTCTATTGCATCTGAGACTTTCCCTGCCTTAGTCCATAGGTGCAAGCCCTCATTCAGTCCCTTCTTTGGTATACTTTACACAATACCCTCTTGATTAGGTACCAGCTTAGAATATATAGAGCTCTCTATTATTGTATGCTGAGCTGGGCCTGAAAAAAATGATTTTTTAAAACTTGGATTTCTTAACTGGAATTCATTCTGATGTATTTTCTAAATTTCTGTGGAAAACTGAGGGGAAGCTGGACTATTGTTTCCTCTTACATTTCTATCTTAATTGTTCTCAGGGATGTTTTAAAATTTTTAGTGTCATTCAACATATTAATTATTCAATTCCGTGCCCACTGCTTTGTGTAATGTGCAGACTTGGTAAGCACATCATCTGTGTCTTCATCTTTTAATTTAATATTGTTTTTAAATTTTTAAAATTGTATCTGACTCTTCATGATTCCATTTGGGGTTTTCTTGGCAAAGATACTGAAATTGTTTGCCATTTTCTTCTTTTATGGATGAGGAAACTGAGGCAAATAGAGTTAAGTGACTTGCCTAGCATCACCCAGCTAAGTAATTGTCTAAAGCCAGATTTGAACTCAGGGAGATGACTCTTCCTGACTTCAAGCCTGGCATTTTATCCACTGCACCATCTAAGGACCTGGCCTTCATCTTAGTAATTGATAAAAGAGGCCTGATAATGGAGTTCTAGTATCTGCCACTGGGGTCTTCCCTTTAAGTGGATTCTAATTCAATTCCTTTTTCTTGTAATGTTAGAGATGCCATTCAATAGAAAAAAAAAAAAAGATTAGTCTTAATGTATCTTCAGATCACACAGCAAGGCAGCAAATCTTTTACATCTCAGCATGTTAAGGACAAGCCATACAATTGTCAATGCTGTAAAATTACCTGTGCATATAACTTGTAAATAAAAAGCTATATATAAAAAAAGAACAAGCCATAACTTTCTGATATAAAATGAATAAAAATAAACTCAAAATGCTAATAATGCCTTGCTCAAAATAAATCATATACAGAGGAAAAATGCTCTGCCAGTCAGTTCTGCTTTATATCAATCAATTAGCAAGAGCTTAAGTGTCTACACAGCTCAAGGCACTGCATATATGATAAAACAATACCTATTTTGAAGAAAGATATTAGTCTAGGCACAATGTGGATATAAATAGACCTATTCAGAATTGATACAAGATACTTTTGAGGGGGAAAAGTCTTGGAAGCTTGAGAGAAATAGAAAGATCTGATGCAGAACATGATACTTGAACTGAGCCTCCAAGGAAACTAGGAATTTTGAGAGAGTTAAAGAAAGGACTTAATTCTAGGTATGGAGCATATAACCTAGGCAAAGACATGGAGATGGGAGATGATGTACCATGAAATAATAATTTTTGAAGCTTAAACAATTTACCTGTAGCTTCTAGATCTCTAGATTTCTTGCCTTGATAGGTTAATTGTTATCTGCTGCTCTTGTGGTTTCCATAATTCAGACACCAGTACCTGGAATTGTTATCTTTTCTTGTGAGCGGATAATGGTGATTCAAGGAGACTGAAAGGCAGTTGCTGTTCTCTGACCTCCCCACTGAGAGGCAGTTCTGTTGTCTGATCTCTCTCCTCTTCCCTCTGCCTCTATATTTTCCCAGTCCACAAGTCAGTAAAGGCTGCTTTGCAACTTCTTCAGATGTTCGCAACTGTGGAGGTTCTTGGAGAATTGATCTGCTTCTTACAGTGCATTTAGGCATGGTCCTTAACAGTTAATAATTTTGGGTGGAAAAAGATGGCAAGCACATATAGTAAAAGAATGAACTGACCCAATCTTATGTAAAATAGAGGGACATCTCCAAATCTTCTATAACTTGTTTGGAGACTAGCTAATATTTGGGACTTCAAGGATCTGTAATTGGTTGTGGGCACTCCCTCCATTGACACAGTATAAAACTTCATGCCTTGTGAGGCAGTTATGTAGTATAGAGGATAGAGTAATGGGCCTGAAGTTAGGACTCGAATTCAAATCTGGTTTCAGATACTTACTAATTTGTAATGTTCTTCTCTCAAATGCAATGTTCTCTGCAGAGAAGTTTCTTGGGGAGCTTCTGGGAGCAGCCTTAGTTTCAGTTCAATGTAATAATCACCTCAAATGCAGCCACTTGTTAAAGTCCAATCCTTTATTATTTCCTTCAAAATAGCCTGGTTAGCTTTCTTAGAAGTTTCTCTCTCTCCTTGGTTCTGAGAGCTCTTGCCACTAATCCTTTGTCTCTTCCAACTTCAGCCTTTAGCTCCCTCTGAATCCAAAGCCTCCAGCCAGCATAAAGGTGGAAGTTGGAGTGAATCTTTCTTGCCTCCAAGAGTGGGGTCCTCCTTAATGGGCTTGTCCTTCTGACTTGTGAATCTCCTGAAAGTGAATCCTAACTTGTGAATCTCCCAGGATTTCTATCAATTCCAGTGACTTAGCACCTTGTAAGAATCATAACATCTCCCACTTTCTTTTGATTTTGAATATAGGTGGTCATGATCTCCCTGACTTCTCAAGGAGGTGAGAACCCCCCAAAAAGAAGGTGATCACGCCTTCCCTTACTGCTCAAAAAAGGAGTGAAAATACTATGAAAAGAAGGTGGTCACACCCTCCCTGACTTCTCAGCAAGGGAGATGAAAACACCAAAGGAAATGGGAAATCAAATCAGATTAACGGGTTTCTGAAGGGGCTTACTTGAAGCACATATAAATAAATCCATCAATATGGGAGGTATTACACATAATTACATAAATTGCTTAAGCACATAGCAATATAACACAAGCTAGAAGTGATATAACAAATAACATGAATCAACATGAGAATTTATACATGTCCATAAGTCCTAGCAATAGTCCAAAAGGAATCTATTGTCCATTAGTTCATGTGCCCGGAATTCAATAATTCCTGCAAGTTTTGAAGTCCTGCAATAGTCTCATCTGTTGGAATCCTTACTAACTGTTAACGAATTAGAGTTGATCTAATCTTACAAGAAGATGTTTTGGGCAGAACCTGAAACAAGGTACTAAGTAGAACTAATTAATACAAGGCTTGTGTCCACACCTTTACTCATTGGAGTTCAATGAGTTCACACCTCCCTTGAAGTTCTTTGGGCCAGAGAGCACTATGGGAGAAAACCCATAATCCCTCTCTCTCGTATCCCACAATTCCTCCCTCTTGTATAAAAGAAACAGACACAGAGCACTTTGGGGGATTTTCACCAGAATGGCATGAAGACTGGAGCTGGCTGGAGGCTGAAGAAAGTAGAGGCAGAGGCTGAAGGACCAGACCTTTGGATTTAAAGACATTTGGAGAGAGCTCTTGGAACCAAGCAGAGAGATAGGCCTCTAAGCTAACCGGGCTATATTGGGATAATAAAAGATCTGAACTTTTATCACCTGGCTGCTTTTTGAGAAGAAAAAGATCACAACATTTTGGCGCCCAACGTGGGGCTAACAGACCCCTCAGTGGATTTCAGTGGAAAAGCTACGATCCTGATTCAAGTGGAAAAGCCTCTGATCCTGATCCAGTGGAAAAGACACTTCAACCCAGAAATTAGGGTGAGTGCAACAAAGAAATTTTGTTAGAAGAGTTAAAGTAGAATTTCATCTAAGATGGGACAGATATTTAGAAAACAGTCTGTTTCTGTTCAAGGAAAATGTTTAGAGAGCATTGTCAAAATTATGGAAAGCCAAGGTTTAATTATTAGTTTACAGCAAATCACTGAACTTTTACAAACTGTAAAGGACATATGTCCTTGTTTCTCTCTTGATAAGGAATTAGATCTAAATGAATGGAAATTGGTTGGAGAGGATCTTTGTCAATTCTATGATAAAAATGGGCCTAACTCAATAATTAATACATATAATGTAATACAATTGGCTATAAGAAGTTATTTAAGTGATAGAATGATGAAAAGGAAAGTACAGGAGGAAGTGCCAACTTTACTAGGTGAAAAGGAGGACAAATCAGATGAGAATGGAGTTAATTACAATTCTGAGTATGATACTTCACAGAAGGAGGAATTAGGTGATTCCACATCTCATGACCCTCCCCCCGCAATTAACCCTTCATGGGTAAAACAAGGGGGAGGGAGAGAGACAGAAACACAGTCAGCTTCTCCTGTAAAGCAGAATTTGACAAGATTAGAAAAAGCATTAATTAAAGCAAAAAATGAAGGAGAAGATATATCTGATTTTATAAATGCATATCCTGTGATTGAAGAGCTCAACTCCTCAGGTCAAAAAAGGAGAAGATACACTCCTTTTAATTTGGAAAAAATTAAAGATTTGAAAAAGGGTTGCACTCTTTATGGGGCTACATCATCTTATGTGAAGATGTTACTGGATAATTTATCTTATGAAATCCTAACCCCGAATGACTGGAAATCCATAACGAAAACTTGTCTAGAACCGGGACAAAATTTATTGTGGCTTTCGGAGTTTCGTGAATTATGTAGGATTCAAGCCCAACGCAATAGGCAAACAGGAGCTATTGTACAAGTTGCTTTTGACCAACTAGCTGGTGAAGGTCAGTATGCAGAGAGCTTAGAACAGATTTATTATCCCATAACAGTGTATGAGCAAATTTCTAAGGCTGCAATAAAAGCTTGGAATTCTCTTCCTGGACAGAAAGATGGAAATAGTGTTTTCACAAAAATAGAGCAAGGTCCCAATGAACCTTTTGCAGATTTTGTGAGACGTTTACAAACAGTTGTAATAAGAACCATTGGAGACAATGCAGCAACAGAAATAATGACTAAACATTTGGCTAAGGAAAATGCCAATGAGGTTTGCAAAAGAATTATATGGGGGCTAGACAAAGATGCTCCTTTAGAGGAAATCATAAGACGCTGTGCCACAGTGGGCACAAATGCTTATTATGCCCAGACTATGATGAACATGGAAAGACAAGGTCCTTCTTGGCAGAGGAATTCTAGAGAAACTCGTCGATGTTTTCAGTGCAGAAAAATTGGACATTTGAGAGCTCATTGTGGATATGGAGATAGAGTGAGAAGACAGGGTGAGAGAAAACCCAAAACCCCATGTCCAAAATGTAACCGAGGCTTTCACTGGGCCTCTAAATGTATATTGACCCAGAGGAATGAGAGGCAGGGCCAGCTCTAAAGTATCAATCAAAGGACAGGTGGGGCATGATAGCAGCTGAGGTTACACCCAGAGAGACTTTAGAAATTCAGTACTCTGATGTCATCACCAACAGAAAAGCAATCAGGATTACAGTTGGGGAGAATACAGGCCTTTTAAGACAACAAGACAATATCCAATGCAAACAACTCCAATGTAATTACCAGATGATGAGAAGAAATCCCAAATTTGGTAAATAGAAGGGAATTAGGTTAATTGCTTGGGGAAGAGGATCTGCTTATATTTCCACAGGTGGAAAAGGCTAACAATGAGACTGTCAAAAGAACTTTAAAATCCTCAGCTTTCAGTTCCTGAAAAACCAGCAAGAATCACTGGATTCCCTGAGATGAAAAATTGTTGATGAGACTTTTGCAGTACTTCAGAGCTTACAGGAATTATTAGATTCCTGGCACATGAACTAATGGACAATGGAATCCTATTGGACTGTTTCTAGGACTTATGGACATGTGTAAATTTTCAGGATGATTCATGTTATTTGTTACATTACTACTAGCCTGTGTTATATTGCTATGTGCTTATGTAAATTATGTATAATGCCTCCCATATTGATGGATTTATGTATACCATATATATCTGTTACAAAGTTCTGGCCCATATTGATGGCTTTATGTGTACCCCCTCAGAAACCCCCTATGTTTTAAAACAAAAGAAAGGGGGAGATGTTGGAATCCTTACTAACTGTTAACGAATTAGAGTTGATCTAATCTTACAAGAAGATGTTTTGGGCAGAACCTGAAACAAGGTACTAAGTAGAACTAATTAATACAAGGCTTGTGTCCACACCTTTACTCATTGGAGTTCAATGAGTTCACACCTCCCTTGAAGTTCTTTGGGCCAGAGAGCACTATGGGAGAAAACCCATAATCCCTCTCTCTCGTATCCCACAATTCCTCCCTCTTGTATAAAAGAAACAGACACAGAGCACTTTGGGGGATTTTCACCAGAATGGCATGAAGACTGGAGCTGGCTGGAGGCTGAAGAAAGTAGAGGCAGAGGCTGAAGGACCAGACCTTTGGATTTAAAGACATTTGGAGAGAGCTCTTGGAACCAAGCAGAGAGATAGGCCTCTAAGCTAACCGGGCTATATTGGGATAATAAAAGATCTGAACTTTTATCACCTGGCTGCTTTTTGAGAAGAAAAAGATCACAACACTCATCTACAATTTTTCATCTCAAGGAATCCAATGATTCCTCCTGGTTTTCAAGTCCTACAACAATCTTTATCAACAATTTTTCATCTCAAGGAATCCAATGATTCCTGCTGGTTTTCAAGTTCTGCAACAGTCTCATTATCAGCCATGCTCTTTCAATGTCAGATGTTTCTTAGATCTTCTCCTTTGTTTTGAGGTTTTTCTCCTTTTCTGTCTCTCTCCAGGTGTTCATTGCCACCCATTTGTTTCCTCCTCCATCTGTAGGAATTCAAGCAAACCTTTTCTCCCAAGCAATTAACCTATCTAATTCACTTCTTTTTACCACTTTCTAAATCTCACTTCATCATCTGGCAATTACATTGGAGCTGTTTGCACTGGACACTGCCCTGTTAGTTTAAAAAGCCTGTATTTTCCCCAATTGTAATTCTTTTCTGCTATCTGATTGCTTTTCTGTTGGTTGATCATGTAATCCCTTTCTGCCATGTGATTGCTTTTTGGGCAGATTGATCGTATCAGAGTCCTGACCTTTTAAAGACCCTCTGGGTGTAAAGTCAACTGCCATCATGCCCCACCTGTATATTGTATGATATCATGGGGCTGGGCCCTTCCTCTCATTTCCCTGGGTCAATCTACATTCTGAGGCCCAGGGGAAGCCTCAGTTGCATTTTGGACATGGGGTTTTGGGTTTTTTCTCATCCTGTCTTCTCACTCTATCTCCATATCTACACTGGACTCTCAAATTCCAATTTTTCCACACTGAACACATCAACATGTTTCTCCTGAAGTCCCTTGCCAAGAGAGACCCTGTCTTTCCTTGTTCATCATATTTTGGGTATAATAAGCGTTTGTATCCACTGTGGCACAGCATCTTATGATTTCCTCTAAAGGAGTATCTTTGTGTAGTCCCCATATAATTCTTTTGCAAATCTCATTAGCATTTTCCTTAGCTAGATATATGGTCATTATTTCTGTAGCTGCATTTTCTCCAATGATTCTTGTGACAGCTGTTTGTAAATATTCCACAAAATCAGAAAAAGGTTCATTGGGACCTTGCTCTATTTTCGTGAAGGCTTCACTTCCATCTTTCTGTCCAGGGAGGGAACCCCAAGCTTTTAGTGCAGCCTTAGAAATTTGCTCATACATTGTTATGGAATAATTAATCTGTTTTGAATTCTCTCCATACTGACCTTCACCTGCTAGTTGGTCAAAAGTGATTTGTATATTAAGTCCTGTTTGCCTATTGCATCTGGCTTGAATCTTACATAATTCTTGATATTCCGAAAGCCACAACAAGTTTTGTCCAGGTTCTAAACATGTCATTGATATGGATTTCTGGTCACTAGGGGTTAGGATTTCATAAGACAAATTATATAGTAACATCTTAACATAAGAGGATGTAGCCCTATAAAAAGTGCAACCCTTATTCAAATCCTTATTCTTTTCCAGATCAAAAAGAGTGTATCTTCTCCTTTTTTAAGGTGAAGCTCTTCAACCACAGAATATGCATTTATAAAATCAGATGCATTTTGTCCTTCATTTTTTGCCTTATCTATGCCTTTTCTAACTTTGTCATAGTCTGCTTCATAGATGGTGCTGAGTGTGTTACTGCCTCTCCCCCTCCTCTTTCTCCCTCTACCTATGAAGGGTTAATTGAGGGAAGTAGGTCAGGGGAGAGGGTATGCTCCTGTTATGAAGTATAACATTCAGAATTGTACTTAATTCCATTATCTGATTCTTCATCCTTTTCACCTAGTTTAGTTGGCACCTTCCCCTCTTGCTCTTTCTTCTTTTTCCTTATTCTAGTATTTATATAATTTCTTAAAGCTAGTTGTATTAAATTATATGTGTTAAGTGTATTTTTGGAAATTGAGTCAGGAATTGGAATTGTAGTATTCACCTAGTTGCTCTCCTACTAATTTCCACTCGTCTGGATCAAATTCTTTTTCCATAGAGAACCAAGGAGATGTGTACTATACAGTTTCTAAAAGTTCAGTGATCTGCTCCCAAATTATAATCAAACTGTGGCTTTTCATAAGTCTGACAATGCTCTCTACACATTTTCCTTGAAGAGAAACAGAAGGCTTGTTATGTTAATTTAGGAAAGGTTCAGATTCACTCCTATAAATGACGCTTTCTGACTCAGTTTAAGCAAAAGTAAAATTTAATTATACAATATACGGAATAGATTGCCTACAATAACAACCAACACAGTAAATAATACAGAAAAGACAAAGAAAAAGGAGAAATATGATTAAAATAGAAACCCAAGTAAGCATCATCACCCGACCAAAGGAGCACCGTCTCTAAGTTGCAGCAGGCTGGGGAAACCTCGAATGAACGGCCATTGCGTTTCAAATGGGGAGAGATCCCAAGTGGGTGAGGTTCCAACTAAGATTAAAATGGGACTGAATTTATAGTACTTGAAAACAAAGTCAGCACAGAGCCAACTTGCTTACATATAGGAAGTTAGGTATAGGAGAAGGAAATGCCAGATAGGCTTCCAAGATATAACTTGATTAATGTAGATGTCAGGGAGGGGGCCAACCCTCATTGACATTCATTGTGTCCCATGGAGTGGCTAGTTCCTGGGATTGTGGAAGTGAAGCCAAACACATGTGGCATGTTCCCGGTCTCATAGGGTTAAAGAAAGGCTAGGTTCCCATGGAAAGAGTCACGTTCTTGAAATGGTTTGAAATGAACTTACTAATTCTAAGAAGGCATTTCTTATTCAAGGCTGTTTTCTAAACATCGTCCCATTTTAGCTGAAATTCTACTTTAGCTCTTTAACAAAGTTTCCTTGTTATACTCACCCTAATTTCTGGGTTGAGGAGACTTTTCATAGGATCAGGATCATGTCTGCTCCACATTGGGGCACCAAAATGTGATATTCTTCTTTAAAATATAATGTTCTCTGGGAGCAGGTTTCTTGGGGGGCTTCTGGGAGCAGCCTTAGTTTCAGTTCAACGTAATAATCACCTCAAATGCAGCAAGGGGTTAAAGTCCAATCCTTTATTGTTTCCTTCAAAATAGCCTGGTTAGCTTTCTTAGAGGCCTATCTCTCTCCCTGATTCTGAGAGCTCTTGCTGCTAGTCCTTTGTCTCTTCCAGTTTCAGCCTCTTGCTCCCTCTCACTCCAAAGTCTCCAGCCAGCACAAAGGTGGAAGTTGGAATGAATCTTTCTTGCCTCCAAGAGTGGCCTCCTCCTCTAGTGGGCTTGTCCTTCTGACTTGTAAATCTCCCAGAGTGAATCCTGACTTGTGAATCTCCCAGAATGCTTATCAATTCCAGTGACTTAGCACCTTCTATGAATCATAACACTAATTCTGCCCCTTGAAAAGTCCTATAATCTCTATTTATCTCAATGTTCTCAACTGCAAAATGGAGATTAATTATTGTACCTCTCTCCCTCCCTTTATTTGCTCAACTATAAAACAGGGATTAATTGTAGCAATCAAGAAAAACAGATTATTAAAAAAAAAAAGTCAGTTAACTAGAAAAAGAGATTCAGAGTCCTATAAAAGAAAAAGATTCCTTTAAATCTAAAATTGGGCAAGGCAAAACCAGCAAAGTTATAAGAGATCAAGAAATAATAAAATAAAATATAAAGAATTATATTCTCTCCCTTCCCTTCCCTTCCCTTCTCTTCTCTTACCTTCTTATTCTCATATTCTCATAAGAATATGAGATAAAAATCTCATAAGAAGAACAAATGATCTGGAGAACAGATCAAAAAGAGAAAACATAAGAATAATCAGATTAATTGAAAGGAAAGTTTTTTTTAAAGAATCTTGATAAATAATACTAGAAATAATTAAAGAAAATTGTCCTGAAGTATTAGAACAAGTGAAAAAAGTAGAAATAGAAAAAATCCACTAATCATCTATTGAAAGATCCTAGGAGGAAACTATACAGAAATATCATAGCCAAATTCTGAAACCCCTAGCCAGGTCAAGGACAAAATATTATGTCTAACAAGGAAAAAAATTCAAATATGGCTGAGCAACAATTTGATTCACACAAGACCTAGCTGTGGCTACATTAAAAGACCACAGGGTTTGGAACACTATATAGTGAAGAACAAAAGAACTGGGGCTGGGGATGAAAGTTGCATAATCCTGAATGGAAAAAAAAAAAAGGACATTCAATAATTTTTCAGATTTTGGAATTTTATTGCAAAAAGAGCTGAACTTAATAGAAAATTTGACATATAATATCCAAGAGAAATACAGTAAATATCAAAGACTAGTTAATTGCAAGGGGCTCCATAAAGACAACTTTTTTATCTTACATACCTGGAAATGCAAACCATATATCTAAAATTATCATTAGTAAGGAATGATTGGGAATAGAGTTGAGTAGGATGTGATTCTAAACAGAAAAACCATTTAAGAAAAAACAAAGAATAATTATCTTATACAAATGAAGTGTGAGAGGAAGAATTGACACAGAAGAATTAGCTGAGGGAGGAGGGTTGGTAGTTCTGGAACCCTCATTGGGAATGGATTAAAGAAGAATCAATACATACATATCTGTTTCTCTTTGTCTCTGTCTCTCATTATTTCTGTTTCTCTTTCTCTCCAAGCTTTCTAATTTCAGAAAGAAATAAGAGGGCAAGGGAATAGGGAGGGGAGAGAGGATAAGAAAGGGATTTTTAGAAGGAACCATACTCACCTTAGATCAGGATTAAGAAAGAACATCCATATTTAGAAGGTAATCAAGGTCTTCTAAATTTGTAAAGAAATAAGAGAGAGAGGGAATAGGATAAGGTTGGAGATAGAAGGGTGTGTAAATTAAGGAAGATTAATATGAAGGGATAAAGAAGTTTAGGTTGAGGGAGGTGACAAGAATGAGGGGAGTAGGTTAAGTAAGGGAAGAGTAAAATGATGGGTAGATACAAAGGAGTCAGCAGGAATAGGAAATAAAAGATACACAAAAACATAATAAAAATGATCAGGAGAAGAATGTATTATATAAAAGTAGGGGTAGTAACAAAGTTCCTAAGAACTAAAGTAACAAAGTTAAAGTTAGAATAGATTTAATCATATGAGAAAAAGAGGTAAACTATATTATGTCAGCCATATTAATCAATATTGTTTAAAAGAACTAGATAGTATAAGGTTGGAATATTGCTGTGTTATAGGAATGATGCATTGATGAAATTAGAAGAATAAAGAAAGACTTGGATTTACAAAAAATGATGTTATCTACTGAATGAGATAAGGTGAGATCTTTCAAGACAGTTGTGAAATCGAGTAAGGCTTCATCTATTTCAAAGTTTGAGTAGGCCTAAAGGACTTTAAGCATTAAGTCAAGGACTTAAAGTGTCTCCTCCCTGCTATTCTCCTAAGGGCATACTTAAAGCCCCCCATTCTGTTATCCCCCTAAGAGCATACTTAACTCCCTTCTTGTTATCCTCCCTATTTCAGCCAAATGTGGGCAACTATGTACTTATTGGTCAAATTCAATTTCTTGGATACTTCCTGCATTTAGAATGTAAGATCCTCAGCCAATAAGGATGAGGGTCAGGGGTGGGAAGGGGAATTTGCGTTAGGGATTAAAAGCGTTGACCCTGCCCCCTATGGTGTGCTTCCTCCCTTCAATTGTCTGCTGGGTGGGTGGGATGCCCGATTCTCTCCAGAATGTATAATAAACTTTGCTTTGCTTCTAGAGCTCTCTCCAGTCTTTTTTTTTAATTAATGGTTTCTGACCCACACATCTACCATCAGAGAAACAGGACATACAAACATAATAGGAATTTTCATAGATGCATATGAATGTGTATGTATATGATTATATATATCTATGTATATGCATATGTATATACATATATATATACGTATGTGTATATGCATATGTGGGAGGTCACCCACATATGCATATGTATGTATATCCATACCTAATTGTAGCCTTTTTGAGGAAGGGGGGAAGTTAGGGTGCAAAAGAATAAAGTAAAATGTGCCCAGTAGGGAACAAAAGAAAACCTACAAAGGAGTAAAAAAAAAAAATGGACAGCTCTGAATATAATGCACATAACTAATTATATGAAATGGAAATGGAAATTTATTGCTTAATATTTTGAATCCTCTCATGTTCTGCTGTGCACATAACAATTACCCTCCCCCCATTTTCTCTTTAAATTTAAAAGAAAGGAAGAAAGAGAAAAAGAAAAAAAAGCGAAAAATGCTTAGCATAATGCCTGGCAAATAAAAGGTGCTAGATAAATGTTTATTCTCTTCCTTTTCCCTCCCCCTTCCACTTTGTAGATTTCTACTTGTTTACTGTAGGATTTATGTGGCTGGTGAAGGGAAAACCAAAATTAATAAAATCAGAGATCTTGAGATATTGAAGTATAGCTGAACTATTATACATCTTATATTAATAAAAAAATAATCAGAAATACATTTAAATGTGTCAAAACATTTTTAAAACTGATACACAGTTTCAGGGTTCTAAGGACTCCTATGGACCATTTTTCTTATATACTATCTCCCCTTTGAAGTTTTTTTTCTTTTTCTTTTGGACTGTTCCTTTTTAGCTCTCTTCCCAAATGAATGACCATTCCTCCTCAATCTACTTTACTAGGTCTCCATGAATAAAAGCGTGAATGGTTAAAGTGCTAGAGATATAATGAAGCAAGGAATTTACCTTGTCTCATGACCATTGGCTTAATTCCATAAATTCAGTTCAATATTACACTGATACCAATGAGGGTCAAGCAGAGGATAATAGTGTAATGCTTTAAGAGGGGAGAGAAATTGTAAAATATTTTCATCTTTGACAGTAGGTCTTGAACTTTCATATTTTTGGTATCAGCTCCTTATTTGAATAGTCCTAGGTAATTTTATTTATTGCCCAGAGCATTCTTCTAATTGGGCTTTGGGTGGAAATTTTCTTTTCTGACTGTAGGTTTGATATTTTATAACTGTCCTCCATTACTCTGCCCCCTGGGGCCAAGCAGAACCTATCTGATTGCCTGTCCATGTGACAGAAACGCCTTCTGGATCTTGTTTTCTGGTCAATGAGCTATTTTAGTTCCCTAAGACCTGTTAGACATTTATCTCTTTCTTTATGCTCTAGTTACTGCATCTAAACCAAAAAACTTCATTATGTAATTGGTGACATATCATTTACCTAAAGGTCACAGAAGAGAAAATTTGGAAAACATTTATTAAACTAATGAAATAGTGACATTATTTTTAAGTCTTCAAAGTATTAAACAACAAAAAGAAGTTATGTAAGATGCTATGTTAGTGATGTCAAAGGCAAAACAATTCTGAACCTCAGGCTCACTAAATAACTACAACATTAATTTTCTCTGTGTGTCTTTGTTTGTTTTTAGGTAAAATTTTGAACATATTTGAACTATTACATGTTCATAGGAAAAAATTAATTATCCTTATCTCTTCTTTCATATTATATCCCTCTAAAATCTCTTATTTTTTCCTCTGTACTCCTGTTCCTTCTTCTCAAAGCCAGATCTTCCATATGTCCCTTTCAACCATCCTTTTCTATATTCTTCATATAATTGTCTTTACTATGATCTCTTTGTCTCTATTATTTGATCTCTTATTTTTTACTCTTTCTTTGCTAATTGCAAATATGAGTATATTTCCCAAACTAAAAAAAACAAAGAAAAGCTCTCATTAGATTCTTTTATCTCCACTAATTTTAGCTTTTTTCACACTCTAGATAAACTCCTTGAAAAAAAAATCCTTCATTTTGTGTTTCTATTTCCTCTCTTCTTAATCATTTCTAAACTCCTCTGTAATCTGATTTAAGCCTCATAATTCAAATGTAATTGCACTTTTCAAATTTATCAAATCAATGCCCTTTTCTTATCCTTATCCTTATCCTCATCCCTTATCTCTCAGCAGCAATGAACATTATGGACCATTTTTCTTATATACTATCTCCCCTTTGAAGTTTTTTTTTTCCTTTTGGACTGTTCCTTCTTAGCTCTCTTCCTAAATGAATGACCATTCCTCCTCAATCTACTTCACTAGATCTCCATGAATAAAAGTGTGAATGGTTAAAGTACTAGAGATATAAATAGAAAAGTAAAACATTTTTGTTCTCTGGAAACTCACATTCTAATGGAGGATAGAACAAAGAAGATTTCAGTCATTTCCACAGTATAGGGATGGGAACAGGGGTATCACTCATATGTGAGGATTATAGGAAAGTAGATATGTTTGGATCATAGAGTTTATAGAAGAGGGTAAAGTTGAATATGGCTAGAATATGGAGAATGGGACCAGATTGTGAAGAGCTTTAAATACTAAACAGATACATTTATATTTAATTGTTGAGGTAATAGGGATCCATTGGAATTTATTGAATACATATTTATATATCTATATCTCTATATATGGGAAATGACATCTTCAAATACACACTCTAGAAAAAGTCACTTTGATAGAGGTGTGGAGGATGAATTGGATTAGAGAGTTTTGAGTCAAAGGGATGAATTAGGAGACTATTGAAATAGTCTAGTTTAAGATGTGATGAGGGTCTAAACCAGGGAGATAGCTGTATCAATAGAGAAAATGGCATACACCAGAGGGATGTGAAGTTAGAAATGGTAAATTTTGACAATAGGTTATGTAGGTTGAGTCGCATGAGGAGTCAAGGAGGACGCCAAGATGGTAACCTTGAGTGAGTGAAACAATGAAATTATAAGGCCGACTAGAAGAAGGAATAGACATGGTACTTGAAAAACTAATGATAAACCTACCAAGGAGACTTGATATAGTAGGGAGGGAACACTTTGAATTGGTTCTCTCCTAGGGTTCTCAATCTCTGCTAAAAGTAGAGAAGCTGTTAGGTTCCTAATAGTTCTTAATAGATAGAAAGAGAAAGGAAGGAAGGAACATAGAATCCTTATATTAAATAGGGTGTTCCAAAAGTCTTTAAGATTTAGTAACATAAAATTGTACCAAGATTCTTAGAATACCTTGTATAAGCATGATCAAATGTATCTGTATTCCAACTAGCTGTTGCTACTTGGGCAGAAGAAAAGAGTGAAAAAAATTATGGTGAGGACTGTTCTCCTGTGATGGTTTTGTTTTAGGCAGAACATCTCTCTTTGGTAATTACAGACTTAGAGCATGCCCTCCAGTTAACTTTTTCCCCTTAGCTGATCAACTCCTTTGCCATTGCCATTGTGAATGGAATGGGAAGGGCAGGGAGGAGAAGATAATATACATCTATTTTTATATATTTTTTCTTTTAAATGGTATTTTGTTTTTTTCTAACATGTAATGACAATTTTTAACATTCATTTTTTTTTATAGAATTCTAAGTTCCAAATTTCTCCCTTCCTTCCTCCCTTCTCTCTTTGCTAAGAGAGTATGCAAGTTGATAAAGTGTGCAATTACGTTGTGAAAGAAGAAACAGAATTAAGGGAAAAAAACACACAAAAAAGTGAGAATAGTATACTGCTTTCTGCATTCAGACTCTAGTTCTTCCTCTGGGGTAATATGCATTTATATATTGCCTGCTATGTCTAGTACTTTATGAAAATTTATTTAATCCTCACAATGTTGCAAGGAATGTACTCTTACCAATGAAACAGAGATTAAGTGATTTGTTTAGAATCTCACAGCTAGTAAGTGTTTGAGGTCACATTTGAACTCAATTTCCTAACTCCAGATTCTGCACTATTCATTGAACTACCTCTACTACTATGGCAGCTAGGTCATAGAACCAAAAGTCTGCAGATCATTCTTTAATTAGCCTAGGAACTCTCAATATTTTCTTCTTTCCCCTTCAGCTTTCCTCCATTGTTAAAACTGAACTTTTAAACTACTTAAATTGGCCAATCCCTCTTGATCTCTAAAGTTTTAAAAACAAAATTGAATAAAACTTCGCCATCTCCAGTAAGGTCACATATGATTTCTTCATCTTTTTTTTTTTGTAGTAGTGTTATTGTTAATGATGCATTGACTAAATTTGAAGTGGAACCAACTCAAGCCCACACTTCCATTACCTGATTAAGAAATCCTTCCGTACATCCTGACTTACATCCTGACATAACAACCATAAAGCTGAGTGAAAAATCATTACAGTATTTTAGTGTTGATCCAGAAATTAAATCGACAAATTTAAAAGAGGATACCAAACCGCCTACCCACCCACACAGGCACACAGGCGGGTAATATGGGGTTTTCCCCTAATTCCAGAGGATCCTGGCTCCATAAAGATATTAGAAGTTCAAGGAGTTGTGTGAAGTCATTTTCTGATGTCATTCAATGCCAGAAGGGATAATGAGAGTTGTGGGTGATGGCTGTAGGCTTCTTGAAAGAAAAGATGATGCTATCTCCTTGAATGTATGAAAGTGTTGCAAGTCAGAATCCATTTGGGTGGTTTTTTTGTGATGGTAGAAAGGGTCTAAATATACTACAGGAAGTGAGTGTAAAGCATGTTTTATTGCCCTACATTTTATTTGCATGCCGGAATCCTAGACAAATTTCTATTTGTCCTTGGAAAATAAACTTTTTATAGCCAAACAACTTCTGGACTTTTAAACTATTTTCCATAAAGGGCTATTCTGGACATAGAAAAAGGCTTAAGAATGATGCCCCTGTATAAGCTGGAATCCTGAAAAAATTCTTTATTTCCACATAAACACTTCCAAATGTCTGTAGGTAATGAACACATGGATGGAGATGAACCTTCAAGTTCAACATGTATTGAAGGAAAGAAATATTGAGAGTTCCTAGGCTAATTAAAGAATAATCTTCAATTATTTGGTTCTATGACCTAGCAGCCATAGTTGCAGAGATAGTTCAATGGATCGTTCAGGGCTGGAGTCAGGAAGTTCAATTCAAATGTGACCTGAAACACTTACTAGCTGTGAGATCTTGGGCAAATGACTGAAGTAGCTACTTAAAATCTAGCTTTTATATAGGGCTTTAAGATTTGCAAAGCATTTTACAAATATTATCTTATTTGATCATCACAGCAACCTTAGGAGGTAGGTGTCATTACTATTTCCATTTTACAGATAAGAAAATAGAGTCAGACAGAGGTTAAGTAACTTTGCCCTAGATTACACAGCTAATAAGTGTGTGAGACTGGATTGAAATCCTGGTCTTCTCCAGGTTCAGTGCTCTATCGGCATCTCTGCCTAACTCATGTGTAAACCAAGCACTTTCTCCACAAAACCTGTTTATTGTTTCAGGTTATACTGAGGATCAAAATCTCAGCTTTGACTCATTTTTTTTTCCTCCTAGTAGGAAGAAATCCTATATATAATGCTTAATCTGTCTTTTCTTTCCATTTCCATTTCTATTCCCATTACTGCCACTATTCTAGTTCAGAATTTCATCTGTCACCTAGACTGTTGCAAGTTTCCTATCTCATCCTTATTTCCTCCCCTCTGTTCTACCCTCCTTGCAGTCAACAGATTAATCTCTCTAAAATACAACTCTGATCAAGTTATACTTTCTGATTAAAAATCCTTCAAGATCCCTCCTTGTCTCCAATATGAAATTGAATTCTTTAATTGAACATTCAATTTGGACCCAATTTAACTTTTTAGGCTTGTTATTGTTATAATTCAGTTGTTCAGCCATGAACTGACATTCCGTGATCCTGGAGACTTACTGTCTATGGGGCTTTCTTGGCAAAAATACTAAAGTGATTTGATATTTCCTTTTCCAGTTTTATGCAGTCAGGGGTTGAGTGACTTCACCAGGATTATGTAACTAGCAAATGTCTGAGGTCAGATATTAACTCTAATTCTTTTTATTCCAGGCCCAGTGCTCTATCCACTGTGCATCTAGTCACTTCTTTCTAGGTTTATTCCTGATTATATCCTTTTTTAAGTCTGGGTCAGCTAGTGATGCAATATATGATAGAGTACTGAAATTGGAGTCAGAAATTCATCTGCCTGAGTTCAAATCTGGCCTCAAACACTTATTAACAGTGTGACCCTGAGCAAATTATTTTACCCTGTTTACTTCAGTTTCTGCATTGGCAAATTGAACTAGAAAAGAAAATGGCAAACCTCTCAGTATCTTTGCCAAGAAGACCATAAATAAGGTCATAAAGTGCTGGACACAACTGAAATGATCCAACAACAATCCTATGCTCTAATTAAACTGTGCTGCTTGCTATACTTTGCATATTCTCTTTGCTTTTCTGTTCCTCTGACTTGGCTCATAATGATCAGCCAGAAAATTCTTTCTTCTTTCTATGCTTTACTCATCCCCTTCAAGTTTAAGGCCTAGTTTTTACATCATTTCCCTGATCTTTTTAATGAGTGGTAATCTCTATTTCCTTTGAATCCAATAGCACTGTTTCTGTCTCTTAAGTAGCTCACATTCATTTGTGAGCTCATTTGACCCTCACAATAATCTAGTCAGAGATGGAGTTATTTAGTCATATTTTCAAGTGAAGAAATATGCTCAGAGAAGCTTGATTATTGGCTCAAAACCAGAGTCCCAGAGTCACCCAAAGGGAAAATTCCCCAGATTTTCTGGTATAGTAAGCTGGGAATAGGATTGAAAGTTTGGCTTTTTCCCAGAATCTATCTCTTCAGGGAATTTTCCCTGAAGAAAATCTTAAACTGTGTCATCTATTATCTATCAAATTTCAAAGAAATAAGAGTAAGATCTTTCTTCTTTCAAGTTCTTGCCACCTTTACCCCTCACCAGGCTTAGAGTATGGAATTATCAATCTTCATCATTGAGGACAGTCTTATGCAAAAGAGCTTTAAGTTATTTCAAGGGTATTTGCAATAGACATAGTAAGTTTTACACTTAGTTTCAAAAAATAATTTCACAAATACAGGATGGTAAAGGACTAGCCAATAGCAATTTATCTGAAAATTATATAAAACTCTTTGTAGACTTCCAGGTCATTAAAACAAACATTGTCAAATAGAAGCCAAGAATATGCAATCTTTGATTGACTTGTGAGATTTAATATCTTTACATAGACCTAATCAGTTTTGAGAAGACTACATCTGGAATATTAGGTTCAAGCACTACATTAAAATTTTTTAAATAGTATTTTATTTTTCCAAATACATGCAAAGATAGTTTTCAATATTCACTTTTGCAAAATTTTGTATTCCACATTTTTCTTTCTCATTCTCCAATAGTATGATATAGGTTAAACATACAATTCTTCTAAACATTTCCATATTTGTCATGCTGCACAAAAAAAAAAAAAAAAATGGACCAAAAGGGGAAGAAATACAAGAAAGAAAAAACCACAAGCAAACAAACAATAACAACAAAAAAGATGAAAATATTATGTTTTGATCCACATCCAATCTCTATAGTGCTATCTTTGGATGTGGATGACACTTTCTGTCAGAGGCTACTGGAATGATCAGTCCTGCATTTTAAAAAGGATATAGATAAGTTAAAGACCAAATAAAAAGAAGCCAATCAGGACAGCAAAGTGACTCCAATTCACATCATTTGAGGATAAGTAGAAGGAAGTGGTAATATTTAACCTGGAGAAGAGATAACTTTGGAAGGACAGATAGTTGTCTTCAAATATTTAAAGGGCTGTCATGTGGCAGAGACACTGAGACTTTTTCACATGTGGGTTTTGCTAGGTGATCCTAAAATTATTTTCTATTTTCTTTTTTTATTATAGCTTTTTATTTACAAGATATATGCATGGGTAATTTTTCAGCATTGACAGTTGCAAAACCTTTTGTTCCAATTTTTCCTCTCCTTCCCCCTACTCTCTTCCCTAGATGACAGGTAGACCAATACATATTAAATATGTTAAAGTTAAATTATTTTCTAATTCCAGAATGTTGTACTTGTTTTCTAACATTAAGTCTAGTCAGATCTCTTACATATGAGGAAATGAAAGGAGAGGTTAAATGATTTTTCAATGGCAAACGGGTAGAAAGTATTTGATCTGCTATTCAAATTCAGATCTTCTGATACCAAATGTTCTTTCCATTATAATCTATTCCATCTCATTGTGATTCTCAAACAACTCTATAAGAGGGAGTGTTTACAATATATGGAATTCCCTAGAATTTACTGAATATAAAAAAGAACATGCAAAGTTATCTCAAACTTATGCATGAATGTAAAGTATAAATCAATAGAATTTGTTTATATTGTGGTATCACTAGGAGAGGCCTTGAAGTATTCCTGGTATTACATCTGTAGTACTGCCCTGAGGTTATTGCATGGTCCAAGCTGGCACTTGAGGCCTACTTAATCTCTTAAAGTCCCATGAAGATCAATATACTTATTGGCCCAATTATAAGATTATCTTGTGTTGATATTGGAAGATTTGGGAAGAAAGGAATAAAGGTACTAATGAGCCAACCCTGTAATGTACATAATGCAAACTCAATGTTGTACAGTTTAACCACCTTGTTTAAGATTTCATGAATATCAGATTGTGTACCTGTTTTTGACTTGGAATGAATATGGAAACTAAAGAGTTTATCATACCCCAATCTAACTCCAAGTTTGTTTACGATGCTTCTCTTTAATTGTATTAGTTTGTGGCTAGGAGTTCCAATGGATACAGTCAGAAAGACATCCTTCTGAATTCAAATATATCTTCAGATAGTTAACTAGCTATATATTACTGAACAAGTCACTTAATTCCATTTGATTCAGTTTCCTCATCTATAAAATAAGCTGGAGAAAGAAATGGTAAATCACTCTAGGATGATTTGTCAAAAAATCCCCAAATGGGGTCATGAAAAGTCAGATATGACTGAAATGACACTACAACATTGTTTAGGTATTATACTAAGATCCAGAAACAATGAATGGATCAATCTCCATTCTCGAGTCGCTTATATTTAATGGGGAGGCAACAAGAATTTTTACACACACACACACACACACACACACACACACACACACACACACACTACATGTTTTACATATGTTATCCATTAGTAGAATGGACTGTCTTGGAAGATATGGGTTCTTCCTCATTGGAAGTTTTTAAACATGCTGGAACATTAGTTATGTTTTAGAGGGCAATTCTGTAGATTCTTTGTCCCTGCAAAGCACAGAAGAAAATATGTTTTATTATTTTATTATTATATCTCCACATAGACTGGAAGGTGACTCAAAAATCATTTAGCCCAATTTTCCCATTTTACATATGAGGAAACTTTGTTACATGAGGATAAATGGGTTATTGAAAGTAATATTGTAATGCCGGAGAAACTGAGGCAGGAGAGAGATTAGAGAGTTTTTAATATTTTATTAATGGGAGAGTAAGATTGACTGGACAGGACTCTCATCTCAGATTATCCAGTCAGACAGAGATAAATATACTGGGACCAAGGAATCTATATTGGTCCCAGGGCTGGAGGACCCAAAGAATCCAGCGTCCAGCATACAGCTGCCAGATGCCATTCTCCAGCAATGAATGAAGGAACCCCAACTTCTTAAATACCTTTTTGGAGACAAAGAAGAGAAAGGGAGGGAAAGTTTTTATCAGGGAGGGGAAGCCATAAAACCCTAAAAAATCCAGAGACAAAGAAGTAAAGATATCGTGGGTTATCTTGGAATATTCTAAAGGAATATTGTAAATCCATAAAAGAATCAAGAGATCTACTCTTTTATCTTGCTAATTTATAACCGAGAGCGAATAATCCTTAGTTTTACTGGGTCAGAGACAGAACAGTTAAGGAAACTGAGACAGGGAAACTGAGTCAGGACAGTTAAAGAGAACTGTGGCATAACAATATAGGTAGAAAATAACAGAAGAAATATTTTAACTTAGCTGTACTGACTCAAAACCAAATGCTCTTTCAATTATATCAAGCTATCTCTAATTGATCAAAATAAAGCCAGCTGAGAGCCATAGCTAAATAAATATTTTTGTTGTTAAACTTTCAAAAGATGAAATGTATTTGAAGAATTGGCTTGGGTATAATCTTAATGTGTTGATGAAAAAAATAGATCAAGTTTTTTATGACTTTCTTAAAAAAAAAAAAAAAAAAGCAAAACTGCATACCGCCCTTTAAGTTTAAACTGCATTAACACTTTTATAAGTCTAGACAATGAATAAAACAATATTCTGATCCCTGATTTCTAGTAATAAATGATTTCTGGAGTATAAATCTTCATACCAAAAATTGTTGATTAGCACTGGCTTCAACATGCCCTTACTTATAGCCCAGAACTAAATCTCTAGAATAGTATGGACTAGTTTAGTCTTGGGAGCATCTCACATAAACATCTCTTTGGTTCATGTTCTCCCCTGGGAAGTCAGAATGTGGCCTGTGTCTAGGTCTTTACCAAATAGGTAAAGGATTCTCGTTTCCCATTCAAGGACTTGAGCTAAAAAAAAAAAAAAAAGACATCAAATATAGGACAGGCTTTATTTGACACAATAGAAGCACAAAATACTGACACAGAACTCCTAAATGATCGAGACACTTCTCTTTCCAGTCAATTTAACTTCCTCAAAGAATCTGTTGTGCCACAGTTCTCTTTTAATGTCCTGACCCAGTTTCCCTAATTGTCCTATTTAGCTACTCTGCCTCAGGTTATAACCATTCTCTCTTAATGTTTGATAGGATAAAAGTCTTATAACTTAGACCTTAGGCTATATTTATTCCCTCTTAATGTTTAATGGGATAAAGGTCTTGATCCATTTTAGACATCATTAGAATATCAGGAGCCTTTCCACCAGTACCTCCCATTATGTCATCCTAGGTGCCTCCTCCCATTAGGTCATCTCCATCCAGGTACCTCCCCCATTATGTCATTATTCTTGTTACCTTATAAAAGAATCTTGTTATCTGATATTCACTGCTGGATTTTTTGAGACAATAGTCTCGTTCAGCCCTGGGACCAACCATGGATCCATTTAGTCCCAGTAAATCTCTCCATTTAATAAATTATTAAATTGTTCTCTAATCTCTTGTCTTGCTCAGTTTCTCCAGCATTACATTTTGGAGCTCCCCAGCAAGATATTAGAAACTGAGACCAGGACTAGGAGTTAGAGACATTTCAAGTCTCCAATTTAGGCCTGGAGACAATTGGGATCTGGTTTTTCTTTTTTTTGGAAAAGGTTAGTCCTCTAAATTCCTCCAGAAGCTCCAGGAAGAGAGCAGTTCACCAGCTGCAGCCACACCTGACAGTGGATACCTTTTGATTTGGCCAGGGGAGAGTAAGTTCAAGTGTTGGAAGACACAATCTGATATGTTTGTGTGTCTGTCTGTCTGTGTTAGCACTGGATTCTCAGAATAATAGTATACTATCCAACTTTCACAGTCATTATCAATGAGTTAAGCACAATAGCTCTGTAGACCTTCAGTTTCTTAGGCAATTTAATACTTCTTTTCTCCTACACTTTCCTTCAGAGTCTCCCAAACACTAAACTCACTCTGACAATGTATGCATCAATCTATATGTACATCTCTTCCAAAGCATAATTTCAAGTTATTTGAATCTATCCACAGCATTCAAAATTTTTCTATTTGCTGTAACTTACAAATGGTTTGGCGCTCTTTGGTGAAGAAACTTTGTTTTTTTTTGAGATGTTGTTAGGCCAAATTAGTTCATAAGGCATGGAATCAATCTGTACTTTAACTCAAAAGCTGAGTACAGTACATAAGCACCAACTCTCCCTCCACTTTAGTCTTGGCTAATATAATTTACTTGGCTAAATGATTTACTATCATTTCTGTAGCTGAACTTGATACAATTTTTTTCTTCATCGAAAGGCACCCAATAGCATCACAGAAAACATCATGCTCAAAAGCATGGGAGTAAGTATGCATCCCTGCTTTACTCCACTAAAAAAAGTGCTAAAATGTTGGTATTACCCAAAACCTGGGCAAGTATGTAATTATGAAACTGATATGCAATACTGAGAAGGCAGATGAGTGTTGTAGACTGACTTCTATTCTGCTGCTGATATTCCTTTCTTTCTGAAGTTACACTGGCTCTTGGGTAGATGACCATCTTTTGGAAGAAGAATCAGTCTATTAAGAACTATGGCAAGGATTTTGCGGCAATGACTAAGAGAGAGACTCTTCCCTCCCAGGGATTGTCATCAGACAACTTTTTTCCTTTCTTTTATAGAGATGGATAATGGCAACAAACCAAAAATTCCTGGCGGATAACCTGGAAATTTTCTCTCAGTTTTTGTACAAGGAGACCCTGGAATAGAATCAGCATCAAGCTGATTCTATTTTGTCACACCAGAGGAGCCAAGTGACATTCCAACGTTCTTCTTCATTTACAGGTTCAGTTAGAGAGGAATTGTCTTCAACCTGAGACCTGGCTTTAATACTATGGAAATGTTCACCCCATCTCTATAGGATCATGTCCTTATTACTAATCAATGTGATTCCATCAGTGGGGAGTAATTCGGATGTATCATAGGTTTTTGGCCCATAGATAGCCTTCAGAAATTTGTAAAAGCACATTGAATTATTACTATCAGCATAAAACTGAATTTCATCTGCCTTCTTATGACCAAGAATTATTTCTAAGCTTCGTTTGTTCTTTACTTTTGATAGAGTTAAAAAGTGTCTTCTTAAGAGCTGGAAGAACTACCTTGCTGATAAACCAAGGTGGTTTATCTGTGGAGGTTGTCTTTTCAACATTATCCTTTTTTCTTGTTAAATTTATGATATTGAATAATATTAACATTTATTAATTAAATAATAAATAGATTAATTAAACAAATAGCATTAAATAATAACACTGGTGACCACATGATAAATGATACCCCTTTCCAGATATAAAGTTACTGCAAAGGAAGCATATAGTTACATTACTAAGGAAGTGGTAAGGACTTATGAAATACAAAGTAAGTAACATGAAGGAAAAAAACCTCCCTGTATGTTATTAAATTTTGGAGTTGAGTTTTACACCAAAAATATTATGCAAAGACGGTATAAGAGTTTAACCCAGACATCTATAATCCTCTTACGTGCTTCTATCCCTGTTACCTGATGAGTCTAGCAGATGAGTTGTGGTATTTTGAAAGTATCTTCCCAACAGCCTTATGCCACATCATACAAGTTGGATTTTACCCTTAAGGAGAAGTCAAGATGTTTGTGTAAAATTGGGGAATCAATAGAAAACATCAATAAATCACCCCAGTAATGTGTTAAAATTATTTTGGCTTGCTGATGCAATTGATGGGAACACATGTCCATCAGTTCATCAAGGACGTTAAATTAAATAGTGATATTGTATAGGAAGTGCATTCAGATTACCTAAGGAAATGATTATTCTTTGTAATCATTTATACTTTATTAAGTATGCTCAGAATTGATAATTTTGAAGTAAGTGGTGATCTAGGAAAAGAGCATTCCAAGCAAATTCCTGAGAAGGATTTCTTAGTAAGGGAGAAAAATAATTCAAATTTGGCATAGACCTTTATCTTCTCCATTCTACTTCATAATACTTATTATTTGGAGGAAGATCATGAACTCTGAGGGCCCAGAAGATTTGGCATTTTAGCAGCGTTGTTACAGAAACTAATAAAATGTCTGAACCAGAACGAAGGACAGACAGGATACAGCTTTGGGAGAACAAAGACCCTGGAAGGAAAGTTATACTATATCTAGAAGGAAAAAAAAAAAAAAAACAGCAAGGAACTGTGAGTTAGTTATCCACTACATGCATTCTTGAAATTCATGCCCATATTTCCCTGGATTCTTTTGGAAGAGTGTGTCACAAACATTTGGGGAAAATATTTGTACCAATTGTACCAATTATCACTCTGCCACCTTCATAAAAACACCTTTCTAAAATTAATTGTATGGCTGGCTAATTGATATCAACAATAATAGGGGAAACTTTAGGATGGCTTATGAGTTATAGCATTAGAAAGACACTCCAGCATATGCCTCAAAAGATAGAGAACTAATCATTTTCTTCAATCCTTACTCACTCCCACTCTATCTCTGTTCCCCCAAGAGGATTTATATTCCAGAGATAAAGTAATTCCTGCTGTCTCAAGAGAGTAAGAAACCAAGGATCTCAACAAGGTAGCAGACATGAAAGAATCCCTAGCATACTCATGCACCAGCAGTCCTACATAACATTCCTTTACACTCAGTTAATTCCTAGGCAGTCATTTGTTCATCATTAGACTTGTAATTTAAAATGACTTATAGTACTCTCTGTCCTCATTTTCTGAAAATGCTATGAACTCATAGACAATGAGCCTATTTGAAGAATCCCCTATGCCCTCCTGGCAGGTAAAACCCATAAGCAGGTAAAAATGATTTTTCATAGATCCAGGCACAAGGTCTGATACATAATTGGGTAAGCCACTTATATTCTATGGTTGTCATTTTAATCATCTTTAAAATGATGGAATTAGACTGAATGATCTTTGAAGTCTCTTCCAACATCAGATCTAGGATCTATAACTATAATCATAAAAATAAAGAATTACTTCAAAGATAAAATTTTAAGTTTAATCTCTGACCCTCTGACCTATATGCACTGCTTAAATCTTAGAACTATTTTTTTCTATTTTTCTTCCCATTCCCCCCCACCTTTGTCTTTCTCTCTCTCTTTCCTCTTTCTCCCTCCTACCCTCTTTCCTTCTCTGTCTCTGTCTCTATCTCTTTCTCTTTCTTTCTCTGTCTCTGTCTCTGTCTTTGTCTCTCTTTCTCCATCCCTTCCTCTCCCGACCCACCTCTCTCGATATATAGTAATAGATATAGATATAGATGGACCTGTTATTTCATATTGATATAGATATGCATCCACTGCCTTAATGGCACAATCTGTTTCATTTTTTTCTTTGCATTGCTGTCACCTAAAAAATGCTAGTAAATACTTGTTAATTGATTAATAATACTGAAAGAATTAGGTAGTTGTTGAAAAATATATAGGAATTAGTTTTTCAAGGGTATTACATAATTAGCATTGCCATCTTTTTAATATTTTCACTACAAATCAGGAAAAATATTGAAGCAATTGGCTATTTTGTTTTTAAGATGACAGTTAGGTTTTGTGGTTATGTACCAAAAAGAACTTTTAATTTTATCTTGCTTAATTTCCTTTTTTGTGACATCATGCTTCATATTGCATGGGGCAGCTAGGTGGTGCAATGGATTGAAAAAAGATCTGGCCTGGTGTCAGGAAGACATCTGAGTTCAAATCTGACCTCAGATGCTTACAAACTATGTGACCCTGAACAAGTCACTTAACCTTATTTGCTGCCATATTTTTTTCATGTGTAAAATGAGCTGGAAAAGGAAATGGCAAACCCCTCTAGTATCTTTGCTACATGGTGTTATGAAGCATTTGACACAAATAAAAAAAATGACCAAAAATAACAAGCTGCAGATTGCATGTGCTAATGCAAACTTTTAACACTGAAGCAGTCTTCCCTTTTAATAACTTCTTAGATTTTCCCTTGGAACAGGTTACATAGTTTCTACTTTTATTTTCTTCCTGATGTTTATAGACTTACAGCCAAGATAAATTAATTCTTTTTTTTTTTTTAATTTTTATTTAATAATTACTTTATATTGACAGAATCCATGCCAGGGTAATTTTTTTTACAACATTATCCCTTGCACTCATTTCTGTTCCGATTTTTTTCCCCTCCCTCCCTCCACCCCCTCCCCTAGATGGCAAGCAGTCCTTTATATGTTGGATATGTTGCAGTACATCCTAGATACAATATATGTTTGCAGAACCGAACAGTTCTCTTGTTGCACAGGGAGAATTGGATTCAGAAGGTATAAATAACCAGGGAAGATAAACAAAAATGCAGATAGTTCACATTCGTTTCCCAGTGTTCTTTCTTTGGGTGTAGCTACTTCTGTCCATCATTTATCAATTGAAACTCAGTTAGGTCTCTTTGTCAAAGAAATCCACTTCCATCAAAATATGTCCTCATACAATATCGTTGTCGAAGTGTATAATGATCTCCTGGTTTTGCTCATTTCACTTAGCATCAGTTCATGTAAGTCTCGCCAGTCCTCTCTGTATTCATCCTGCTGGTCATTTCTTACAGAACAATAATATTCCATAACATTCATATACCACAATTTATCCAGCCATTCTCCAATTGATGGGCATCCATTCATTTTCCAGTTTCTAGCCACTACAAATAGGGCTGCTACAAACATTTTGGCACATACAGGTCCCTTTCCCTTCTTTAGTATTTCTTTGGGATATAAGCCCAATAGAAACACTGCTAGATCAAAGGGTATGCACAATTTGATAATTTTTTGGGCATAATTCCAGATTGCTCTCCAGAATGGTTGGATTCGTTCACAACTCCACCAACAATGCATTAGTGTCCCAGTTTTCCTGCATCCCCTCCAACATTCATCATTATTTTTTCCTGTCATCTTAGCCAATCTGACAGGTGCAAGATAAATTAATTCTAAAGTGATCAGGCAGTGAACCAGGCAGGTTATTATTATTCTTTTTTAAACTTTATATTTTATTATAGCTTTTTATATACAAAACATATGCATGGGTAATTTCTCAAAATTGACCCTTGTAAAACTTTCTGTTTCAACTTTTCCCCTCCTTCCCCCCCCCACTCCCCCCCAGATGACAGGTAGTCCCATATATGTTAACTATGTTAAAGTATATGTTAAATACAATATATGTATACATTTTTAAACAGTTATCTTGTTGCACAGGAAAGATCGGATTTAGATCTGAGAAGATCTGAGAAGAAAAAACAAAAATGCAAGCAAACATTAATAGAAAGAGTGGAAATGTTATGTTGTGGTCCATACTCATTTCCCAGTGTTCTTTCTCTGGGTGTAGCTGGTTCTGTTTGTTACAGATCAATTGGAACTGATTTGGATCATCTCATTGTTGAAGAGAGCCATGTTTATCAGCATTGATTATCATGTAGTACTGTTGAAATGTATAATGATCTCCTGGTTCTGATCATTTCACTTAGCATCAGTTCATGTAAGTCTCTCCAAGCCTCTCTGTATTCATCCTGTTGATCATTTCTTACAGAACAATAATATTCCAGAACATTCATATACCACAGTTTATTCAGCCATTCTCCAATTTGTGGGCATCCCTTTACTTCCCAGTTTCTGGCCACTACAAAAAGGGCTGCAACAAACATTTTTGCTCATATGGGTCCCTTTCCCTTCTTTAATATCTCTTTAGGATATAAGCCCAGTAGTAACAATGCTGGGTCAAAGGGTATGCACAGTTTGATAACTTTTTGAGCATAGTTCCAAATTGCTCTCCAGATTGGCTGGATCCATTCATAGTTCCACCAACAATGCATCAGTGTCCCAGCTTTCCCACATCCTCTCCAATATTCGTCATTATCTTTTCCTGTCTTCTTAGCTAATCTGATAGGTATGTAGTGATATCTCAGAGTTGTCTTAATTTGCATTTCTCTGATCAACAATGATTTGAAACACCTTTTCATATGACTATAAATAGTTTTAATTTCTTCATCTGAAAATTATCTATTCACATCCTTTGACCATTTATCAATTGGAGAATGGCTTGATTTCTTATATATCTGAGTCAATTCTCTATATATTTTGGAAATAAGGCCTTTATCAGAATCTTTGACTGTAAAAATGTTTTCCAAGTTTATTGCTTCCCTGCTAATCCTGTCCACATTAATTTTATTTGTACAAAAGCTTTTTAACTTAATATAATTGAAATTTTTTTTATTTTGTGATCAATAATGACCTCTAGTTCTTCCCTGGTCACAAATTCCTTCCTCCTCCACAGGTTTGAGAGGTAAACAATTTTATGTTCTTCTAATGTATTTATAATCTCATTCTTTATGCTTATATCAGGAACCCATTTTGACTTTATCTTGGTGTACGGATTATAATCTCATTCTTTATGCTTATATCAAGAACCCATTTTGACTTTATCTTGGTGTACAGAGTTAAGTATAAGTCAATGCCTAGTTTCTGCCATACTAATTTCCAATTTTTCCAGTAATTTTTGTCAAATAATGAATTCTTATCCCAAAGGCTGGGGTCTTTGGGTTTGTCAAACACTAAGGTTATTATTTTTGAGATATAACATGTCTTAAAGTATTTTCCTGTAAGAGATTTGAACTTCTTCTGGAGCAGATAAATTAAATTTTAGAGCATGAAAAAAAACTTTGGCTGTGAAAGCTAAGTTGTTGTCAGTGATCACTGAAAGGTCTTGAAGAATGAAATAGGGGTTGCAGGACTGGAGAAGGATAATTATTGTCATAATTTAAAAAATATAGAACAGAGCAGTTCAGTCCAGTAAGTTTGATTCGAGAATATATTATGAAATAGTAGTTAATAAACATATCAAAATAAAAGTGGTTATAACAACAACAAAAAAATCCTAACTTAAACAGTTTACTCAAGTAACTAATGAAATGTCCCTTCTCCTATAATTTCTCTCTATATAATTGTTCACGCCTCTTTCTAGTTCCTTGCAGAAAATAGTTACTACAATCACACTCTCCGTGCCCCCCCATTTTAAATTTCTTTTCTGTTCATTGATTTATTCTATATGAACATACCTATCTTCCCAACTATAAAGAAATATTAATTTAATCCTAATATCTGCTTAGGTTACTACTCTAATCTCTCTTCCTTTTCACAGACAAATATCTTAAAAAAAAAAAAAGAAGCAGCTGTCTTTTCTCATTACCTATTTATATCTGTAGGATAAAATGCAGACACATCTCCTTGGCATTTGATGCATTTTGCTCCAGAGAACCAGACCAGGTTTATTGCATGTTAATCTGCTTTAGTTACATTTTTTTAGTTCAATGAAACTGACTTCTTTGTTCTTCCTTTATTTGATTTGTGCTTTGGTGTCTTTTCTCCAAACCCTTCTCCCTTTTCTAGATGAGATAAGGCAGATTCAAAACTCTTTCAAATAGTCTGATAGAAACTCTACACTACATTTAAAGGGAATACTTTAAGAGTTCTAAGCAAAAGAACTTTTAGGTCTATGAATTATTTCCTCTGACACATGTTTGTGCCCACATTTTCTGTAAACTCCATATGTACCTGGGGGGAGAGAACCTATAGATTTTGGGGGGGTATGTTTTGTAGCATTGCTTTTTTATGATATCATCTTAGTAAAAGAAGTATTTGAATCTAACTAGCTGATGAAAATCAACTGCTTATTGAGGGAGATAGACATTAGTAGGGGGCATATAGTAGACATTGTTAGGGGGCATATGGACATGATAGACTTACAAATATCTCAAAATCCTTTAAAACCTTGAGGGGAAAATGGCAGCAAAGTTTTGGGGATCAAATCTATCAATTTAAGTGAGAATTGAAAGAGTAGTTTCTGAGCTATGCTATACATTCAAATGAGAAAGGATGGACAAATATGTTCTAGTAATTTAGAAAATTAAAAGATGAGAGCTTATGGATCAGGAGTTATGGAAGATGCTAGATTTGTGTTGAGGCCTGAAATGTGGGTAGAATTTAGAAAGTCAGAAAGGAGAGAAAAGAAAGTTCCATATTGGAAGAAGAGGATGAGCAAAAGCAGAAAGGGGAAAATAAAAACACAGTATTTGTGGGACACATTGAAATGATTGGTTGGGCTGTCCAATCCCAACAAGGTAATTATTGAAGAGTAGTCAGATATCAAAGTAAGTCATATTGTAGAGAGCTTTAAATGTTTAGCACAAAGAATCTGGGCTTTATCCTAGAGGTAATGCAGAATAATTGAACAGTCTTGGAGTAGGAGTAACATCATGAATTTGGTATATTAGGAAGTCTAATTTAGTGGTAGTGTGTAGGACATGTTGGAAAAGAGAGAGGCTGGAGGAGGAATGCATTATTGAAGTAATTAAGTGAGAAGATGGGACTTTAAACTTGGATGGTAGTAGTGAGAGTAGAAAGGAATTAAGAGATCTTTTCTTTTTTTTCCAATTTTAAAACATT
Source organism: Antechinus flavipes (assembly GCF_016432865.1). NCBI lineage: Eukaryota > Metazoa > Chordata > Mammalia > Dasyuromorphia > Dasyuridae > Antechinus > Antechinus flavipes. The sequence goes on along the minus strand of NC_067401.1, from coordinate 408,139,444 downwards.
TTTATTTAGTTTGAGTTTCAAATTCTATCCCTTCCTCCCCCTTCCCTGAGATGATGAGCAGATATAGGTTATGCATGTACAGTTATGTAAAAACATTTCCATATTCATTTTTTGTATAAGAAGATTTAATTAAAAGAAAAAAAAGAAAGTGAAAAAGAGCATACTTCTGTCTGTTTTCAATCAATATCAGTTCTCTCTCCAGAGATGGACAATATCTCTGTATACTTCACACCTTTAGAGAGCTCATATAAGCAAGAAGTATTTGAGTACTCATTGGAGTTCACAAGTATGGGAGATTCACAAAGTAAACTTTGTAACTTTGTGAATTCACACCTCCCAGAGTGCTCTCTGGCCCTAAGAGCTTCAAGGGTGGTGTGAATTCGGATATCTCATACTAAATCCTGAAATCTCCCAAACATGTGAACTCCAATGAGTAAAGGTGTGAACACAAGCATTGTATCAATTAGTTCTACTTAGTACCTTGTTTCAGGTTCTGGCCCAAAACATCTTGTAAGAGTAGATCAAGGATAGTGAACCATGCTAAATTAGATAATTATTGTCTCTATCAACTCTAATGACATAACAGTTTGTAAAGATTCCAACCTATTGTCTCTATCAATTCCACTGACTTAGTACTTTGTAAGAATCCTTTGTTTCAAATTCAGAGTTCTGGCCCATATCAGTCTGTACCTAGTTTCTATCATATTGTTTTCCAGTTTTCCCAGAAGTTCCCCCCCAACTGCCCTCTGAGGCAATTGGGGTTAAGTGACTTGCCCACAGCCATACAGCTAGTTTCCCAGAAGTTTTTGTGAAATGAGTTTTTTGTTTCAAAAATTTGACATTTTGGGTTTATTTTATATTTTTACTTTTTACTATTTTATATTTTATTTTATACTAAATTATACTAAATTACTATGATCATTTACTGTAATGTAATTTGTATACATTACATCTATCCAGTAACCCACCATTCTATTTCTTAGCCAGATTTTTAAAAAATAATTACCATTGTGTAATATAGTTTAAGATCTGATATGGTTAGACTACTTTTTTTGTATTTTTAAACTTGGTTCCCTTGATAACCTTGAGTTTTTGTTCTTCTGCATGAATTTTGTTATTTTTTTCTAGCTCTATAAAATATTTTTGATAGTTTGATTGATATGGCACTAAATAGATTATTAATTTAGTTAGAATTGTCACTTTTATTATATTGGCTCAGTCTATATAGGAGAAATTAATATTTTTCCAATTCTTTGGATCTGACATTAGTTGTAGGGAAAGTGTTTTATAGTCTTGTTCATAGAGTTTCTGGGTTTGTATTAGCTGGTAGGCTTCCGAGTAGTTTATATTGTCTACAATTATTTTAAATGGAATTTCTATTTCTATTTCTTGCTGGAAGACTTTGTTGGTAACATATAGAAATGCTGATGATTTGTATGGATTTATTTTATATCTTGTGACTTTGCTAAAGCTACTAATAATTTCATGTAGTTTTTAGTTGATTTTCTAATTATACTATCATATCATCTGCAAAGAGTAATAATTTTGTTCCCTCATTGGTTAAAAGACTTTTTATATTTAAAATTTTTCTTTTATTTAGTATTTTATTTTCCCCTAGTAACATGTAAAAACAATTTTTAATATTCATTTTTAAAACTTTGAGTTCTAAATTTTCTCCCACCTTTTCTCCCATATTATGTGTGGTAAAGCAAACATTTCTATATTAGTCATGTTATTAAAGAAAACATAGACCAAAAAAATTCTCAAGAAAAATAATGAAAGTTTTAAAAGTATGCTTTACAATTAGTTCTTTCTTTAAGTATAGATAGCATTTTTTATCATAAGTCCTTTAGAGCTGCCTTAGATCACTGTATTGTTGAGAACAGCTAAGCTATTCACAGCTGATCATCTTTACAATATTGCTGTTTCTTTGTACATAGTACATTTCACTTTGCACCAGCTTATATAAATCTTTCCAGGTTTCTTGGAGAACATCCTGCTAATCATTTCTTATAGCACAATAATATTCCATCATAATTACATACCAAAACTTGTTCTACCATTCCCCAATTGATGGGCATCCCCTCAATGTACAATTTTTTTTTGTCTCCAGAAAAAAAGCTGCTATAGTTTTGTAATATAGATCCTTTTTCTTTAAAAAAAAAATCTCTTTTGAGAAAGAGATCTAGTAGTGGCATTTCTAGGTTAAATGATATATGCATAATTTTATAGGCCTTGAGCATGGTTCCAAATTACTCTAATTATTGAATAAGTTTATAACTTCACCAGCAGTGCATTAATGTTTCCCTTTCTTTCATATCCCCTCCACCATTTGTCATTTTCATTTTTTGTGTTAGTAGCCCATCTAATAAGTATGAGATAGTACCTCAGAATTATTTTAATTTGCATTGTTCCAATTAATAGAAAGCTAGAACATTTTTTCATATGGCTATAGATAGTTTTGTTTACTTCATCTGAAACTGTTTATGTCTTTTATAGGGAATAGCTCTTATTTTTATAAATTTGACTCACTTCTTTATGTGTCTGAAAAAAAGACCTTTATCAGAGAAACTTGGTTCAAATTTTTTTTCACAGTTATGATTGATAACTTTTTTCACCCTATCCTATTTACTCCCTAATTTATTCTCTCATTTCACCCTCTTCTTCCTCAAAAATGTTTTGCTTCTGAATACCCTTTCCCTAATCTGCTCTCCCTTCTATAATCTCCATCCCCCAACTCTTATTTTGTTCCCCTCCTATTTTCCTATAGGGTAAAATAGATTTATCTATCCAATTGAGTGTATATGTTATTCCCTATTTCTAATGAGAGTAAAGTTCATTCACTTTCTTCCCCTGCATTGTAAAAGCTTTTTCTTGCCTTTTTTAAGTGAGATAATTTACTTCCTCTACATCTCCTTTCTCCTCCTCTTTCATTCCTTAATTTGGTATTTTAGTTATTATCCCTTCATATTTAACTCTAATCTGAACCCTTTGTCTATTTAACTTCTTCTAACTGCCTTTTAATAATAAGAAAGTTCTTATGAGTTATGAGTGTTGTCTTTCCACTTGGGAATGTAAAAAATTTAACCTATTAAGTGCTTTTTGATTTCCATTTCCTGTTTACATTTTTATGCTTCTCTTGAATCCTATATTTGAAAGTCAGATTTTCTATTTAGCTCTGGTCTTTTCATCAAGAAAGCCTTCTATTTCATCAAATGTCTATTATTTCCCCTCTCATCCCCAATGATTATGCTCAGTTTTTTCTGGGTAGGTGATTGTTGGTTGTAATTCTAGCTACTTTGTCCTCTGGAATGTCATATTCTAAACCCTTTAATCCTTTAGTGTAGAAACTACTAAATCTTGTTTTATCCTGACTGTAGTTTAATGTTTCTTTCTGGATGCTTGCAATATTTTCTCCTTGATCTTGGAACTCTGAAATTTGGCTATAATATTCCTGGGGATTTTGATTTTGGGATCTCTTTCAGGAGATGATTGATGGATTCTTTTGATTCTATGTTATTCTCTAGTTGGACAATATCAGGGAAGCTTTCCTTTGCAATTTTTTGAAAAATGATATCTAGACTCTTTTTTGATTATGGCTTTCAGGTAGTTTAATAATTTGTAAATTATCCCTTCTAGATATATTTTCTAGGTCACCTGTCTTCCAATGAAATATTTCATATTGTATTCTATTTTTTCATTGCTTTGGTTTTGTTTTATTGTTTCTTGATTTATTATAAAGTTGTTAAATCCTATTTGCTCAATTTCAATTTTTAAGAAATATTTTTCTTCCCTGAGTTTTGGACCTCTTTTTTTTTTTTTTTTCCATTTAGTCTGTTTAAGGAGTTTTTTTTTTTTTCCTGTGGTACATTTTGGTGATTGTTTTTCCATTTGGTCAATTGTGCTTTTTAAGGCATTCTTCTCCTCATTGATTTTTTTATGCCCTTTTTTTTTTTTTTAACCATTTGGCCTCCTTTGTTTTTTAAAGTGCTATTTTCTCTAATATTTTTTGTGTCTCCTTTACTAAGCTATTGACTCCTTTTCCATGATTTTCTTGTATCACTTTCACTTCTTTTCCCAATTTTTCCTTTATTTTTCTTACCTGACTTTCATAATCCTTTTTGAACTCTTTCACAGACTAAAACCAATTCATATTTTTCTTTGAGGCTTTGGATGTAGGAGTTTTAATTTTGTTGTCTTCTTATAAATGTAATTTAAAAAAAATCTTCTTTGTCACCATAGTAGCTTTCTATAAGTGAGAATTATTTTTTGTTTGCTTGTTATTCTGTCTATTGCTTCCTATGCTATCTTTTTATGAGTTCTGCTATTCCAGGAATTGTTTTTATGGCATTATTTAAAGTTGTTCCAAGGGGTTTGGGGAGAGCTCAGACAAGTAGCTACCTTTTCTCCACCATCTTGGCTCCACCTCTCTAAAAGAAACATTTTCAAAGGAAGAATGAAAGCTTCTCCACCTTTTCCAGAGGTATATAGTAAACAGAATCCCTCCTTTCCCTTTGGGTTAATTCAACCTACCCACATCACTTAAAGATAGGATTTATTGATGACTAAGCTATTATACAATGACGATGAATCACCAGTAGATTCTTACTCAAAAAACCTGCAAACTTCCCCTATTATGATAATGTGAAACTGTGATGTATGAGTATATATAATGTTTGTGTTTATAAATGTATGTGTGTATATACATATAAATATGTGTTTATAGGTATATACATAAATATATGTGTACATGTATGTGTTTGTATATGTAAATTTTTCTATTTAGAAAAGCACAAAATACTAGAAAAAATAATCAGAGTACTACTGCCAGTTATGATATCCTGAAGACTTAAAATGGTTGATATGTTAGTACTTTGATATAGTGATGATTACCTTGATTAATGTTTCTCCCTTTAGTTGCATCAAAAGGTCTTCATCTGATCTCACATTCCATCCATTTTCAGGGATTACTGTGTTTCGTTAGTGTTACCTTCATATAAGGTTTGTTCTGTGTTCTCTCTTTGATACATTAGATGATCTCAGAGAAGAGTTTTCTCATCCTAAAGTCATGCCCATGTAGATGGAAAGTGCCCACTGTTGATTAATGCCATCTTGACTAGTGAGAAGCAGAGCCAAGAATGTGGGATCTGTTTGACTTTTCATTTATGTTATCCAGAGCTCTCAGATCTCAGTATTAAGACTATTTTGAGAAACATCTGATGTTCCCTGTTGGTTTACATAAATATGAGTTAGCTAAAAATGAGATCAGAAAACTCATGAACCCAGAAAATCTTTGATGTTTGTTAATGATATTCAGAGCAACCCCGATTTTTGAAAAAACAACAAAAATCGATCTACCTTTCATTGCTTTCAATATGGATTTGAGATTTTAATCCTGGGTTAAAGCTGGGTTAAGCTGAATTTAGGTAAAAATCCTGTTTCTGTCATTTCCTGTATGACTTTGAGTAAGCCACTTAACTTTTCTGGAACACAATTTCTTCATTTGTAAAATAAAGATTTTAGATTGGATAGCATCTATGATTTTCTTCACCTCTAAATCTATAATTATATGATTATATTTTTAGAACATCTGAGGTCTGAGAGACCATTTTTGGACTACACAGAAATATCTGAATAAGGCTTGGGTGTTTCTATGATAAACAAAGCCAGAATCATTGAAGAGCCAATTCAGATCTCTTTTAAGCATATCAAAAACTGGCATTCTTCTTCTGGTGTTGCTTTATTTTGAAATTTATCCAATAAATTGAGGTATTCCTTTTAAAAAGGCTGATCACAATCCATCTATACTTCCTTACCTTGGATGACTCATGAGCATGTTCTTCCAAAAGTCCATGCCAAGTGGTCAGCTCGATGTGGTAGAGACTTTCCATTCATTCTCTACACACTGAAGATATAATTGTCACACTTAAAAAAAATTATATATATATATATATACACACACACATTTCCTTCTTATTTTCTTACAAATGTGGAAAAAAACATAGTATTTAATTAATGATTGAACTTGTGGCTCAATGACACAACCTCAAATTCATATCTTCATCATTTTGTTAAAAAAAATAAACAAACAATCCAGTAATTATTACATGTTTCATTGATTTTGCAATTTGAAAACAATTGTTCATACTTGTAATTGCATTAGGTTGTGTGTGTGTGTGTGTGTGTGTGTATGTGTGTGTGTGTGTGTGTGTGTGTGTGTGTGTGTGTGTAAGTATATGCATGCTTACTTACTGATGAGGAAATTATATCTGAGGGGAATTCTTTTGGCAGTTTTCTGGAGAACAGATGGAGAAGAGAAAGCATGGTAAAGGAAATACCTATTAGGAGGACATTTCAAATTCCAAGCAAGAGATTATGAGGATGTGAGCTAGAATAGTGGCTGTGTGTGTAGAGAGAAAGTGATGAATGTGAGAGACTTTGTAGATGTATAATCAAATAGTTTTTATCCCCAGTGTTTAGCACACTGCCTAACATATAATAAATGTCTCATAAATACTTTTTGATTTGGGGACTGAGAAAGGAGAAAGGAGTCAAAGTTCAGAACCATGGTGACAACAAAGATAATGGTACCTTTGACAAAAATAGAGAAGTTTGGAAGTCAGGGAGGCTTAAAAGAGAAGATACTACATTCTGGTTTGGACATATTGAACTTATGTCCAGTGATACTAGATCAAATTAATTTTCCAGTTTACACAATTAGGATAGATTCTTCTGAATAATCATGGATTCCATTCAAAAGACTGCAGTATTCCTAAAAATGATGTTATCAGTCCAGAATTCAGGAAAGAAATTATATCCACTTGCATAGACTTATAAGTTATACTATATAATTATCTCAATCCAAGTGAATTAATGAAATAATCAAGAGTGGACATGTGAGAGGAAGAGAGAATTACTATACTCTAGATAGGTCTTAGCATCATAATTTTGACCCATGCTATGTGAAGCAAATAAACCAAAATAAACTAGAAAAATGCAAGGACTTATGGCAAGGACAAGTCTCTTCCTGATAACCCCAGAATTAATCAGCAATACAAATGTTCCCTGTTGCAGTATGTCAGGTCCTCTGCAGTTGGGGCATCTCAGCCAGAGAATCCAGTTTGAGATGGACAGTTCACTGTGAGTTAGGTTTATGGTCATTTATGTATTTAACTCAGTCTCTGCTTATGTAGGGAGTAAGCAGTGCTTAAGACAATCCTGCTGCCCATTCTAAGAGGGGCACCTCAAGTCTATCAGGGACTCCCAAAGGGAGGAAAAAGTGCCTGGAGTAGCTTCACCTGTCCCCTCTCAATAGAACAGGAGCTGCTACTAGGATCCAGATTTCTGAGCAGATTATGCACAGTTAGACCAAGGCAGGCAATCCTGAACTTTTAGAGGCATGATAGCAAACTGCAAGGTCCTTTGAGAATGCTGAAATGCTAATTAAGGAACTGGGGTTACAGAAGTGGAGAAACAGATCAGAGAGATTGCCAGTCCCAAGACAGGTGTCTGATTTCTGGTTGTTTCTAAAAAATAATCCCCAAAACTGAGTCTGCCAGGGCAATTCTAACAGAAAAAGGGATTTCAAAGTTAAAGGATAACCAGCAAATCATAATATAGTAAATTTAAGCAAGAAATAAAAATGAAAAGGGCTGTTTAAAGGATTTCTAATTCAATCTGAACTGGTGAGATAGGGGACGGGGTAGAAGTGCCTAAGGCAAAGTGAATAGGAATTGTTCTCATTCTTTCAGGTATTTTTGACAAAAATACACCAGTTTCCCCAGATTCCTATCTCTTCTTTTTTTTTTTCTCATGGAAAGAAATTATTAAATAGCCATTCCACATGTAAATCCCCAAATTCCTATATATAACAGACTAGTACAGTTTTAACAAATTCCATCCCAAATCTTAAACACACAGTAATAAATGATCCAGTCAGGGTTCCCAAATTCCCCATATCAGTCCAAAGTACATTGGGAGCAGGGATGATGGCCTCTCAAAAACTGCTTCATGCTGAGGATGGGAGGAGATGCTCAGTCTAGGGAGGGCATGGGTGTGGTAATGTTGTCTGCCACCAAAGCTTCAGATGGGCCAATCCATGTCCCAGAAGGGGTTCAATGATTTATAATTTCACCAAAATCTAGAACAACAAAAAAAATAAATCTAACAAATAAAGATTAGAACAGTCTAAGATAGAAAGACTTGGTGCACCAGACTGCTGCAAGATATGGCAAGACCAAACTAGATTGGCCAGCAGCTTCCTATGTGAAGAGATGCTTGTCTCACAGACAAAAAACTGTCAGTTATATTTCCCACACACACACACACACACAAAGCAGCAGTTAGGTCTCACAGACCACTGTTAATTGTCCTCTCATTACTTGGAAACCTTTTAAAAAACACTTGAATATCATAAACACAATATCCAGTAATTCAGGATAATCAGGCTAAATACTTATTTGGCCAAGTATTTAGAATATAATGATTACATATAACTAGATTGGAAACAGGAAAGTATGACATAATTGAATTGCATTTATAGTTTCTATTGACTATTGCTCTGATCATTGAAATCACTCACAGGAGGAAAAAATGCAGGGACATAACTATCACATAACATAAGCAGTTAAAACTCAACTTTCAGCACATAACAGGATAAAATAGCTTTAAATCATTTTTACTCCAGTTAATTGTCCTACTACCATGTTTCCCCAATAATAAGACACTGTCTTATTATTTTTTTTTGGACAGAAAAAACACTAGAGGGCTTATTTTCAGGGGAGGGCTTATTTTAATGAACATTGACAGCAATTTTAATAAACAGGTAAATGTGAACAAAAAAAAGTACCTTTATTCAATAATGATCATGTCATCTTCTTCAACAACATCGTCATAAGTGTCCATACCCTGAATTCCGTCCTGGATGTCTTGTGCCTCTATTTCCTTCAGAAGAAGTGGACCCAATCTATCATGTCCAGCAATATAGCTCTCTTTAAATGAACATGTCTTGTCCAGGTAACCTGCTCATAGTGCCTTGCCGACACAGCTGTCAGTAATTTTATCCCATGACTTCTTCACCCAAGTCACAACTTCTTGCAGACAGGGCTTCACAAAGTTTCCACGCTGATTTCTTTCTATTCTATTTTCAATGTAGTCATTGACTTCCATGCGCAAATGGTCCTTGAATGGCTTGTTTATTGCAATATCAAGGGTGTGGAGATAGGCAGTCATTCCTGCAGGAATCATTACTTGATCTATTCTTCTCTCTGCAAGGAAGTTCTTCATTTCTTTAGCGTGGTAAGTGCTGGCTGAGTTCTTCTTTTATTCTCCATCATGCCCCTTTTATCCTCCATCATGCCCCTTTTATCCTCCATCATGCCCTCTCACTCCCGCTTACATACCGGGTTTTTATGTTGTCCTGCCTCAGCTCTCCTCTGCAGCACTGCTCTCAATGGCGCCAGCAAGCAAATCACTGGGGAAGAACAGGATGACATGCTCACTGCTGCAGCTCTGATTGGATGCAGCTCGGAGCGCGGCGTGCGTTTCATCCGGGGGGGGGCGGGGAGGAGGGTGCATACAGAGGGTACCGTAATGTAGCGTGTAGCGCAGGGGATCACCTTCACTACAGTGACAATCTCAATAGGGCTTATTTTCGGGGGAGGGCTTATTTTAGAGGAATCTTACACAGTACGGGGAGGGCTTATTTTCGGGATAAGTCTTATTATCGGGGAAACACAGTAACTGTTAGAGGGTGGAGCTTTAAAACTCCCAAATAGCATTAACTATAAGCCCAAGAAATTTTATTTCCAATAATAAATCCCATTAACCAAAGTTTCAGATAAATCCTAGACAGATATTTACCATAACCTATATTTATAACAGTAAGAATTTCTCAGTAAGTTCACTTCTTTCATATTTAAGTAGATGTTTTATAAGTGAACATTATACATACAAACCAATTTGCTTTTACCCAATACTTGGACAAATATCCCAAATTGCATATTGTCCATAACAGAAACATTTTCAAAAGGACAAAGGAAAAAAAAGACTATTATTTTCAGAAGCCTTTTAAATAATGGGCATAACTTCAGGATACAATCAATACAATCAAGTGAAACTTATACAGAATATCCTAATTCCACATAAAAGAATCCAAGAAGTTCTTAAAAATATTAAACTTGTAGAAATAATCCTACCAAAGTATAGATCACATTTATGACCATATTCCTTAACCAAGGAATCCATTATGTATCAAAAGAAACAAATATTCAGTCAATTAACTTAAGAGCGAGCCTATCTCTTGAAATCATTTGCCAAAACCAAGCCTCTGCAGAAAGCAGTGGGAACACATTAATTGGGGGAGAGAGGGAGAATTCCTGGTGGCTGCCCTTCCCCCCATTCTACCTCCAAAGATGCAGTGGGGAGAGAAGGTGAGCTAAACTGCATCCCTGACTAACTAGATGCTCCATTGCTGAAGTAGCAGAGAGTAGTGGGGATGAATTTAATCTTCACCTTTAAAGACAAAAGATCCCATTTCTCCCTACTCTACCCAACTTCTTTTCCACATACACATTTTCCTTCCATTGTCTACTAAATCACCTTCAAAATTATTAAGATTCACAATACTGTGGATAGCTAAATGATTCCATAAAACCCACATGTCCAACAGAGCTGGATTTAAAGCATAATTTATAATGTTATAATATATTATAACAAATTACCCAATGTAATTACCAAAGTTTCAGAAGGTAACATACTTTTACTAATTAGAGGCACATGACCCCTTTCAGGCAAGTTAACAGAACTTCTTTAACAAGCTGTTATTCTTGTTCTTAAGATCTTGTACTCAAAGATAACCAAATCTAGCCTGCATAGCCAACAGTAAAATTACTTCCCACAATTTTAAAACTGCCCAAAAGAATACTCAGAACAAATCTGGCATGCAAAACCAATAACAAAATTCTTTCCCACAATTTCAGAATCATCCTGAAATTCCTAATCAAATGTTTTCTCCTGCCTGAGTTTCAATCAGATAAGGTTTTATTGCCCTTTACTCTAAGATTTGAAAATCTGGTCCAAAGAAAAAACCATCAGCCAGTTTTAAAATGGCCAAAATCTTACTTACAGATCAGTGCAACAGGTTAAGGAGTTAGAAATCACAAGCAATTTTTATGCTAAGTACAGTTGCAACATTGAAATAACCAATTTCCAAATTTCTTAATCATTATTCTTAAAAATTAACAGAGCTCTTAAATTAACAAAACAAACATACGAATCACACAGAACACAGAACACAAATCACACAGACTGCACAATTACAACATTAAACAAAACATTTAACACATATAACCAGATAGTATCCAAAAATGCGTTCAGTCAGATCAGACCAGATGTGTCTTAGAAGATAACCAAAATAGAGGGCAGCATCCAGCGTCCTATTGATATCCTTCTCAGAATTTAAAGCCTGTAAGCATTTTATTATTCTGAGAATCCAGATGCTAGCACAGACAGACAGAACAGATAAACAGATCAGATTATGTTCTAAAACAGATATCCAGACTTCCTCTCCCATGGCTGAAATGAAGGTGTCCCCTGTCGGGTGTCGCTGCAACTGAAAACTGCTCTCTTTCCTGGAAACTCTGGAAACAAATCCAGAGGACCGGCCTTTCCAGGCCAAGAACTCAGATATCCAGCTGCCCTGAGGCCCAAGGCAGAGATCCGAAGGTCTCTAATCTCTAATCCTGCTCTCATTTTCTAATATCTTGTTGGGAAGCCTCCAAAATGTAATGCTAGAGAAACTGAGGCAAGATAGAGATTAGAGAGTTATAATATTTTATTTGAAAGGGAAAGATTTATTGCAACCAACTGGATCCATTGTTTGGTCCCAGGGCTGAATGAGACTATTGTCTCCAGGAATCCAGCAAACAATGTGAGTTCTCAATGACATATATACATGTGGCTCTGATACAGGAGGTAGACAGAGACAGGGGCGATGTCAGGGTACTGAGAGCAGGAACAGGACTGTAGATCTGGTTCTGACAGAGTTGAGGGAGACATGGGGGACATCAGATAAATTGGGATTACAGAATGGGGAGAATCACTCAACATTCTGATGATGTCTAAGATAGAAAGTCTTTCTCCTTATCTGGATCATCATGATTAGGAGGGAAGAGTGGTGTTGCAGGATTGACCAGAACAATTAAGAACTGAGGCAGAACAATTTAGAAAGCTTGGGTCAGGACAATTAGGGAAACTGAGCCAGGACAATAAAAGGGAACTGTGGCACAACAGTACAAAGAAAGTGAATTAAATGCAAACAGCCACCAATGATTTAACCAATGATTAGCAGAAGAAGCCATATGCAAAAAGAAAAACAAAAGATTTATGCTTTTATAGTATGTGCTACAACTACAGCTGCTTAAGATCCAGAAAATTCTCAACACCAAAATCATTGACACCATCAAATGGTTAACAACAAAAACAATAATCACGACATTTATATCACACGCTTTAATGTTTGCAAAATGCCAAACAATCTCCACAGTTGTTGCTTCCCAAGATCATGGCTATGGGTATTTCCGGAAGCATTGCTATTCAAAGGCTGTCTTCTTCAAGGTTTGAAGGGAGATGGCAATTATGTGGTGAAGGTGGCAGTTTGACTTGCCTGACATATTACCTTCTGTCTTTCCCTCAGGGTGCCCCACTGCTTCAGCAAGGCTGATCTGCCTTCCCTGAGAAGAACAATAATTGGCAATTAATGGGATGGTTGGCCCTTTCACAGAATTTGTTACCCCATATGATGGCTATGAAGGCTGATTATAAACAGAGCAGATGGTCTGGGAAGTTATTCCCAGATTCTTATATTTATTATATTATAATTTAGGCTAATCCTGTTTGCCATTATACAATGAGGGGTACTGGGCAATCAGGGTACAGTGTAATGACATTGGACTTCTGTGGGACATAGGGAAGTAATAGTTGGGTGGGAAAAGAGGTGAGGAATTTATCTTGCTCCTCAGTGGAAGAAACAATGTTAAAATGTTACACTTTATATATATACAAATATACAAATAAATACAAATATATATACAAATATATATACAAATATACAAATATATTTAGGAATTTAAAGTGGTAAAAGTACAATTCTAAATTGTCAGTAAAACTTAGGACATCTGCCCTAATTTTTTTCAAGGACACATCCATCTGTAATAAGTTTGGATGAGATGTGCCTGAAATTTCACAAAGGAACAAACTTTGGAGATCTCTTATAGATCTGTGGTTTTAGGATGAACTCTTTTTACAGTATGTATTTAAACTTAATAGGTCCCTGATTGTATTATTCATCTTTAAAAGGCAGAAAAAATTGAGTCACAGAGAGTTGAGCAATATACCTAGAAATGAAAATGTTTTCAGTTTTAGAAATGGAAAAAAATGCTTATACACAAAAATGTCTTTCACTCTGAAATTAGCAAGAAAAGGAAACAACGCAAAATTATGTATTTTAACACAAATGATTTGTCCAGAAAATAAGTGTAGTACAAAGAAAATGAATTAAATGGAAACAGCCAACATTGATTTTATCCAATGGTTAGAAGAAATCATATGCAAAAAAGATCTATGCTTTTATTGTATTCAAAAACATCTCTACCAGATCAATCTAATATATGGTTTAGAAAATAAATCCTAGGGAGTTGTCTGAGACCTACCACTGATAAATGACTTGACCAGGATCCCTCCATCAGTAAATGTCAGAGGAAGAATTTGAATCTAAGTTTTTTCTGGATCTAAGCCTTCTACTCTAATCACTATTCTATGCACCATCTGTGCATATCATATGGGTATATATATCATGTGAGGAGAAAAAAGGGAAAGAGATATGGGTCTGCTTTTAAGCCTTGACTTAAATCAATGAAACAGGATGAAAATTCATTATCAAAGGTCATTTAGGTCAAAATGTTGGCTCAATGCGTCCTGTGTATCCCACTAATTGTACTAAAGATTATAGAGCAATAACATAATGATTTACATGACAGATGAGCTTTTCACCATTGATCAATTATTTGGGTAATCTAATATAACTAAAGAACATACAGACTTCAAGCTAACTTGGTGCTCAGAAGTTAAACAAAAACAGTGCTTACTATTACTTTAGGAATAGTCTCCTGGTTTTGTCTTTTAATAAATAAGAACAACTGGTTTTATAATTATGTCAGGTCTTACCCCCCTCATCCCCTAGGCAATTGGAATTAAGTGACTTGCCCAGGGTCACACAGCCAGGAAATGTTAAGTGTCAGAAACCAATTTTGAACTCGGGTCCTCCTAACTTCAGGGCTGGTGTCCTATCCACTTCATTATCTTTGCTTTGTGAGACATACACTTCTTCCTCCAGGCTCAGAGAAGAGCAGAATCTAGAAAACAAGAAAGGGCTTCAAATTGTTTATAAAAAAAATTAATATGAGACATATCACATATTCCAGATACTGGCACATAAATTCTTTTTTAATTTGTTTGTTTGTTTTAATGAATTGCAAAGAAAATGTCTTGAAATATAAATCAGAAAATCAGGCTTCTATCGAAAGCTTCAGAATGAAATCCTCTGTAGTTCTATAGACATCCCTAATTCTATTTCAATGCTTTACTCATTCAATGCTATTTAATTAATATCTAGGTTTGACTTCTGATCTTTGCCGTATTATTCAATTCAATTAAATCAATAAGTATTTATTAAGGCCTACCTTGTGCAAAACTAGAAATTCAGAGGCTCAAATAAAATATTTTCTGTCCTGATGAAGCTTGTATTCTACAAAGTAATTAAATGAGAGAGAAGGCAAAGAAGGGAGAGAGAAAGACTGGGAATTTTTTTATATAGAAAGATGATAGGGAAAGGAAGGAATGAAGGAACAAGAATGAATGAAAAAAAGAAATGAAACACTTAGCATCTACTATGTGCTAAACACTGTGGTAAACATTTTATAAATGTGTCATTTGAATCTCATATGTATAATTAACATATATAAATATATATGTGTGTATATATATATGTGTGTGTGTATATACCCCCCCCACATATATATATATATATATATATATATATATATATATATATATATAAAATATATAGATAATTACATTTTTTAAGACCTGAGCCCTACTTGGATTGTTTAAATTAATTACAGAATCTTATACTTGTTTTGACATCTTGGTAGATTACTGGGCATTTCTATCTTTGATAGAATACAATTCAATTCTATTTCAATTTACATCTCTGATCACTCACCAACTTTGTTAACTTTGGGCAAAGCATTTAACCTGTATGTGCCTCAGGGAATTCCCTTCCACTTATTAATGAAGTCAGTTCTTCAGTCATCCTTCCTGTACAGTTTCTGTAGCCTCATTTGCATGACAAATTGTTGGTCAATGGTTATGATTTGAGAATTATGCACCCCATGGGCACTCAATAAATAATGTTGCTTAACTGGTGGGTTAATTGATGGTGCATTTGAAAAACTATCACTAAGTATATTCTTAAACAAAAATCTTGTATGCTTCTGCAAAGGTAATTCCAGAATTAGAAACAAGTATATATGAAAATATCATACAACACTAGTTTGAAATAAAGTTTTACAAAATGTCACTTAAGTGTTTGGGTTCATGATGATGATGGCAATCATTTATGATGATTATGTACATTCGATCATGATCATTATGTACAACTCCATGATAACCTTGCAAGGTTAACCTGTTATCCATTTTATGTATGAGGACACTCTACCTTAAGAAGGTGAAATTTGTCTAAAGTCACCTGGCTTTTGAGTGACAGAATCAGGTGTGAGTTCTGAGTCCACTACTCTTTTTGCTAAATATAACTTCGAATATATGAGCCATCTCCCAAATATTTTAATAATGACATTTTAACATAATTTAATAAATAGGATTTGTAATCCTATGCTTTTTATTTTTATGAATTAAAAAAAATTTTGAGAAAGGAGTTTATAAGCTTCATCATATTGGTAATGAGAACCACAAGAAAAAATTAAGAATGCCTGTTAATGTGGACAACCTTTCATCCTGGTTATTTCCTTTATTTATTTATTATTTTTTAGTCAATAAAATTTTATTTTTCCAAATACATGCAAAGACAGTTTTCAATATTTACTTTTGCAAAGCCTTGTGTTCTAAATTTTTCTCTCTTTTTCCAATACTTCCTCTGTCTCCAGGACTACAAGCAACAAGATGTAGGTTAAACATGTTTAATTTTTTAAACATATTTCCATATTTGTAATGCTGTACAAGGAAAAATCAGATTAAAGAAGAAAAAAAAAACACGAGAAAGAAAAAAAGAAGTAAATAACCAAAAAAAGGTGAAAATGCTGTAATGTTGGAGAAACTGAGGCAAGATAGAGATTAGAGAGTATTTAATATTTGATTTGAAAGGGAGAGATTTACTGGAATCAAATGGATTCATGGTTTGGTCCCAGAGCTGAATGAGACTATCATCTCCAAGAATCCAGCAAACAATGTGAAGTTCTCAATGACATATATACATGTGGCTCTGATACAGGAAGTAGACAGAGACAGGGGCAGTCAGGGAACTGAGAGTGGGAACAGGACTATGGATCTGGTTCTGACAGGGTAGGGGGAGACATGGGGGACATCTGATAAATTGGGATTATAGAATGGGGAGAGTTACCCAACATTCTGATAAGTTGGAATGGGGAAAGCCACCCAACATTCTGATGATGTCTAAGTTCCCCTTATCTGGATCGTCAAGATTAGGAGGGAGGAGTGGTGTTGCAGGATTGAGTAGAACAATTAGAAACTGAGGCAGGATAATTTAGGGAAACTGAATTAGGACAATTAGGGAAACTGAGTCTAGGACAATAACAGAGAATTGTGGCATAATAGTTCTCTCTCTGGATACAGATGGCACTTTCCATCCCAAGTCTGTTGGAATTGTATTGAATCACCTTATTGTAGAAAAGAGCCAAGTCCATCTTATTGTTAATCATCACATAATCTTGTTGTTACTATGTACAGTGCTCTCTTGGTTCTGTCCACTTAACTCAGTATTTGATAATTTCTTTTAAAAGGCAACTAGTATTGCCCGATGGTGATTTTATGTGGCTTTTCTTTTTTGGATATCCTTTCTTCGAATTGTCTGTAGGTAGTTCTAGAATCTCCTAAGTGGCAGCAGGAGAGCAAGTACAAGAAGGAACACAGGTCCATGGTTTGACTTTAAGGTGTACTTTTGTGGATGGAATTAATTAGAGAAATTGTATTTACAGTCTATTTAGTTTAAATCTGTTTTTAGCTATCATATCATCTAATGTGGCAAATTACAGCTTCTCCTATGACTTAAAAGAATTTTTTTAGAGCAAGTGATGTCTTTATTCATTTATTTATCCACAATGTATCTGCTTATTTATTTTTATCTATGCCTTCATTTATCTTCATTTATTTATTAATTCCTTCATCTATTTATTTATTTGTTTGTTTATTTATTGTTGTGTGTCTGTATGTGTGGTGTGTATATATTCATTTGTCTATCTATCTATCTATCTATCTATTATCTACCTATTTATAATTAAATGCCTGTTGGGGGGAGGTGTTAGAACTAGCTTGCTCTACAGCTGCAGCAGTGATTATAAGAATATAAACATGTGCCCTGCTATTACTCAGCCCAAACTTTACCAAATGGATCGGAAGGGCAGGGCGCTGTAAATCTATGCCTACAGGAAAGGCAAATGTTGCATTTTAAAGAATAATATAGTGTAACAAATCTCTGACAGCCCTGCAAGTCACAACGAGCAATATTTTGGAAACAAGCACACAGGTATAATTGGTAACTGAGACACACCACCAGAAAATGTGGGGAATGTTATCCTGGAAGGACCTTAGTGAACAGCAGAAAAGGAGTTTAGGAAATGAAGGAAATATGTTGCTGTGAAATATTGGAGAAAGTAAACAAAACAGTCAGACCTCCCAATGGTACTCCTTTTCGAAGAACTACATCTTTTCGAAGGATATAATGGAAATGATAGAACTTTGCATCAAAGTTATCTCCACAAATGCTTAAAAGAGTGACTTATGAAGAAATAGTCAAAGCGTAAGGTCAAATGTATGGCTGTGTTGAATAACTGGATGGAGAGAGAAGACTACCTTAATGATCAATGCTTAAGTACTTAAGGGTTATTTAAATAATTTATTTAGAAGTTATGAAATAGTTTCTAAAAAATAATATTTGGACTCAATGAAAAAAGATGGTGATTAAGCTTATGAAATAGTATATTGCTGCAGGGAAGTGGAATCCCCATTACATTCATGAGTCATAAAACTTGACTCTACATATCACACCTGAGTGTGCAAATTAGAAATTGGCCTTTGATTTTAAATGACTGGTATTTCCATAATTGATTATCAGGATTAAAAAAACAAAACTAGTATCTAGGCAAATCATGTGGAAAGGAGGGTTTTCACTCTTGTTTAATTAGATGAAAGATCCTGGAAATAAATTGAGGAAGTGACATATTTTCTAGTTCAATAAAATAGTTTTTGATAATTTAATTTTGATGGCATTGAATATAAAGTTTAATTTAATGTTATAGATGAACAGTTTTGTTGTGAAGATCATATGAAATAATATTAAAAATCATCTATTACAGAGTAGGCACTTAATAAATATTTATTCACTTCCAGAATTGTTTTTTTTTTTTTTTTTTTTTTTTTTTTTTTACAGGCAATATACAAAATGGACCTGTATTTGAGGTAGATATGAAATGCACTTTGATTTTTGCTGGCTTCATTCTTCCTTTCAAAATCATTTTTTTTCAGAAAAAATCCTGTGACTTTTATGTCCTCTCATATTCCTCAATACAACTGAAATCATATAAAATATGTAAGTATACACACATACACACACACACACACACACACACACACACACACATATATATGTATATATTGTATTCATTACAATCCCATTTCTTTGAACATTCAAATTAAGTTAGCTGTGTAAAAATAGAAAATAAGTCTAAAATAAGATATTTGATTCACTTAATATTTTTGAAATAATTTTTGAAAGTTTAAAATGATTTTGATAAATCTGTCTAAAGATAAGTAATCTGTATATTGTTTGAGTGAAATATAAGAAGTTCAAGAAATTTGTATAAGTACATAAAAGAGGCCAGATTTTTATAACATCTATAGTTTTAATATTTTTAATGACTTTCAACAGAAATAGAGCAAGAATAATGTCTTTCTTGGAATTCCACAATTGTTGTAAGTAAATCTATACATCTATCAGTGCTGTCCTAGAAATAATGGTTCCATATCTGATATTGTTCAGTTTTCTCACAATTATTTCCTTATAATACTAATACATAAAAGAGCAGCTAGGAGGCAGAGTGGATAGAGCACCAGCCCTGAAGTCAGGAGGACCTGAGTTCAAATCTGATCTCAGACACTTTACACTTCCTAGCTTTGTGATCCCAGGCAAGTCACTTAATCCCAACTGCCTCAGCAAACAAAATAAAACAAAATAGTAATCATACATAAACATCATTTGCACAACATAGTGTGTGTACATAACTTTAGTTCTTTATAATGTGGGAAAATGAAGTAAGAATAGAAAAAAGAAAAGAATCAATATATTCACATCACACAATTCAACCATTTTTCAAATATCAGATGTGATATCAGGCATTATCCTTATTACCAATGACCAAGACACCTAATGAAGGATTAAATAATTCTCATTTGGACTACTCAATTTTATAAAAAGTTTAACAAACAATGAAAATGAATTAATATTTGTAGTAGAAAGTAATGTAGATATCTGGGTCACCAGTGTGAGACCACATGACTTCACATTGTTGTAGCTAGAAGATTCCTTCACTTCCTACCTTCCAGAGATTATAAACAATTTAATATAAATTGTACTTTAAAATTCTTAATATATGCCCAGGACAGATAAAAGCAGAGGTTAAACTTAAATTTGGAAGTATTGTGTATAAAAATAGTGTCTGTGTATACTTTGGTCTTCTGCAAACAATATATATCAAGCATAAAGATACTGAGGAGAAGGCTAAGGCTAAATACATTGAAACAATGCCATTGAGAAATCTAACTAAATGGAAATAACATGTTTAAAACAATAAATACTTATCACATCCATCTCAATGTATATTTTTGGAATTGTAAAATGGACCGTACATATTTGGAAAGTATCCTAACAAAAGAAATTTAGTTTTCTAAAAAATACTTTAAAAATTAGTAAACACAGGGTCCATCACCTAAAGTAGTTATAAAAAGAGAAATGCTTCCTTTCCAAAAAAAGAGCAAGAAAAATGATATGTTTGTATATATGTGTAATATTAGATATATATATATAATTATTTATATTCTAAATATAATTAATATTTATAATAATACAAATATGACTGTATTTATTATATGAATATATAATTTCTAATATCAAATATATTTTAGAGCACCTGATAAATAGGTCCAATATCTATTGAAATACTTCCAGAATAAAAAGACATAATTTTACCTAAGATGCTGACAACATATATAGACCATTGGATTTGTTTAATGTGACCAAAAGGTCATGATTTTGTATGGAACCTATGACATAGTTAAGATTCAAGAAAGGAATCAAATGACCCTCCATGAACAGCACATACATGAACTTAGCCAACACTAGATCAACAAAAAAGAATGGAACAAATGGTTGAGTCCAGGGGATTTGTCTATGGAAATGGAAAGGTTTATAATTATAATGAAGGACCAGTCATTACCACCAGAAATTATTAGAAGGACTATCTTTAAGGGACCTAAGGACTCAATGATCAATGTAAAATATATAAGGAAATGTTTGAAACTGCAATACACTACTGTAGGTTGTAGAATGTTATTAGCTTCTGGGTAGTTAACAAGACATGATCTCATGGTTAAAGTTGTTTGTTAGTCTTTCTCTCTCTCACGCAATTGATAACTGACAGATTTCCGTATTATAAACACAAAGTTTAAAATATCCTGATGAAGTCAATTAATAAATTGTCCTGGAACCAGACAATTAAAATTTACTGAATTGTTGCTCATAATCAACCCCCTAAACTTAATACTGATCCATAAAAACTTAAGAATTACATTGATTCAGGCCAATTTCAATAGACTCATGATGGAGAGACTCATCTTCAACCTGAGAGAGTGACTGAATGGTGACTGAATCTGGTCACAACATAGTAGTTTCACCTTTTGTTGTTGTTATTTGCTTGCTTGTTTTATTCTTTCTCGTTTTTTCCCCTTTTGATCTGATCTTTTTCATGCAACACAATAAATGTAGAAATATATCTAGAAGAATTGCACATGTTTTATCCATACTGAATTACTTGCTGTCTAGATGACGGGGGAGGTGGTGAGGGAGGGAGAAAAATTGAGAACACAAGGTTTTACAAGGGTGAGTGTTGAAAATTATCTTTGCATATACTTTGAAAAATAAAAAGCTATTATAAAAAAGAATTAAATTTTTGATGGAAAAACTATACAAAATACTAATATTCTTAAAGCTACACAGAATAAAAATTCTCAAAACAAGAGAAAGACTTAGCAGAGGAAATAAAAACAATATGTAAACTGAATACTTACATATTATAGATATTGTCTAAAATGCTTCTGGAATTGCTTCTTTTAGCAAGCATACAGAAGCTTTGTTTACTATATAAGCTTTTATAAAATGCATTATTTTGTCCATCTGTGCATTAATTCACAGGACATTATATATAAGAAAATAATAGTAGTATAACAAATTCTTACTACCATTAAAAGAAATCTGGACTCCATGGGGAAAAAATGAGAACAAGATAACAATAATAACAATAATAATTTGCAAATTGTTTTCTCCACTTGTGCAATAGTACACAGAAGATTCTATCTAAAAGAACTATATCTGGATAACAAGTTGTCCCAAGACTTTTTCTATCTGAACCCTATCAAGGGGAAAAGAAAATAATAATGATAATACCAATAATAATATTAATAATAATAAAGATAAAGGATGGAGTTTTGATGGAGTTAATAATAAGAAACTATTTTTGAAGCTTAGGTAAATCTTGAAGATATTTCAGGACCCAATCAGTATACAAGAGTAAATTTTATTGCCATTTAAAGTCTAAAAAAGTGCCTGGTAATCATATCACATGAAATTTACATTAACACCCTAGTGTGCAGGTGATGGAATGGAAAATTCTTGTCATTTGGATCATCCTTACCTTGCCTCTACATAAAGGGGCTGATTGCTTGCCCTCTGGTCTTATTGCTGTGCTACTCCCAATGTTTAAGTGTATTGTTTGAGTGTAAAGCCTCTTTCTAGAGCATGTAAAGCATGTAAAATTGTTCCACACCCTTTCTGAATGGTTGTCATAGTATACAAATTCTGAGTAATGATTGGGGGGGGGGGGGAGGAAGAATATTGCAATGCTTTTACAGCAGGAATTGCTCAAATCAGAAATTGCACGACAGGGCAAGTGATTGTCAGCTAGCCAGTCTACTCCTAACTTGGGTATGCTGAGGCACGAGATACAACCCAGAACTTTAGCTCCACCTAGGCATGTAATGAATCAGTTGATGAATCAGTTAATCAGTGGGTTCCCTTCAGGTTATGTTCCTTATGAGGTTTTCCTCTCCTTCCATTAGTCCTTTGTTGTACCATTCCATAGCTGAGAGAATGTTGGATTTGGAATTATATTTAGTTTTCAGTTGATGATATATAAAACTATTTAGGATGATTATTTGGGATTATCATGTGAAAGAAGAGTGATCATTCTTGCTCCTTGTATTTGAACATATAAGAAATATTTATTGATTACCTATCTACTATTAATCAATCAATCAATAAATAAACATTTGTTATATATTAACACTGAATTATCAAATGCAAAAGTAAAAGATTCCCTGCTCTTAAAGAAATTACCATCTATTACTATGAAGTTTGAAGAACATACAACTAATTTCTGAATTCTGGTATAAGTTGAGCAATTTCATTCAATTGGGTCTCAGCATTGAGTATTTAGCTTTACAATTTATTGTCATGAGACCATTAGGTTCACTTCTGATTTATATTCTAGCTCAACAGCAATTCGACTTTTTGTTGTTATTGTTGAGTTGTTTCAGTCATGCCCACCTCTTTGTGATCTCATTTGGGGTTTTCTTGGCAAAGCTACCAGAGTGGTTTGCCATTTTTTCTCCAGTTCATTTTACAGATGAGGAAACTAGCTAGATGGCACAGTGATTAGATTACTGGATTTAGAATCATAAGGACTTCTCTTTGTAAATACAAACCTGACCTCTGATACTTTCTAGCTGTATGACTCTGGGCAACTCCTTTAACCTTCTTTGCCTTAGTTCTCACCTGTAAAATTAGCTGGAGAAGGAAATGGCAAATTATTCCAGTAGCTTTGTCAAAACCCCAAATTTGATCATGAAGAAACACAACAAAAAGTCATAACCTACCAAATTCATATCTCAATAAGCAAATCTCTAATGGTATTCTTCCAAAGGATTGTTGATTTGTTTT
Organism: Antechinus flavipes; assembly: GCF_016432865.1. Classification (NCBI taxonomy): domain Eukaryota; kingdom Metazoa; phylum Chordata; class Mammalia; order Dasyuromorphia; family Dasyuridae; genus Antechinus; species Antechinus flavipes. The sequence continues at coordinate 408,115,866 of NC_067401.1, read as the reverse complement.
TTATAAAAAGTTATCAAACTTATAAATATGACATTAATACTTTATTTTAATTAACTGAATAGGTGCTACACTTACGAATGCTAATGCTCTATACCATTGAATTGTATGAGGGATATATTGTATATCTGTGTGTGTGAATTGAATTCAGTTAAGCACCTATTACATAAAAAGTGCTTGTGCTAGGTAATAGAAATAAAAAATTAATAATGAACCAATTTCTGAACTTAATGACCTTGCATTCTAGTGGTGGCATTTATGTCAATAGTGGTGGCATTTATGTCAATAGGTATGTAAATAGAAAGTAAGACTAGGAAGAGCATTAACAACTTGAGGAATGAAAGAAGCTTTCACAGGAGTTGGTATTTAAGCTGACTTTTTAAAAGATGGGTATAAAAGATGGAGATGGCAAGGGAATGTATTCTGAGTACAGAGTGTACTTGTATGCTTGTACAAATGCATGCAGGCGGGAGATGTTATGCCAAATTTGGTGAACAGCTGCCAGTATAATCTTATTCCATGAAAAGAAATAATGGGATATAAGACTGAAAGGGTAGATTGTGGAATACCTTAAATGGCAGAATAAGAGTCATATTTTATCTCAGAATCTTTTTAAATAGGGAGTGTGATAAAGTACCTTTTAACTTTAAAATAGAGATAAAAGCATAATTTGTTACATCTTAAACTAAATTTATTATCTTCTTTACAAATTAGTACTTTTTTCTGTGTTCCATATTTATTAGCTCTATTCTTTGGGGGAGGGGGAATCAGAAGCCTTATTGAAATCTATAAATGTTACATCTATTTAATTTCCTGGACCTAATAATATTAACACATTTAAATAGGACTTTGGGATTTGGAAAGTCCTATATGCCTTTTCTCATTTGATTCTGACAACCATCTTAGGCAATTTTTTTTTTTTTTACAGATGTGGAAACATAGACTCATAGAATATAAATGATTTGCTTATGGTCAAACAAGTAATTGCTGTGGGAAAATGATTTTAATCCAATTTTGGCTTCAAGTTCACTCCTCTTTCTACTATACTACACTGACTCTCATTCTGGTAGTTATCTATGGATTCCCCCTTCATGTATTCTCTACAACTTTAGTTCAAATCACAATGGGTTTTGATGGTAATTGTTCTCACCAGTCTTGTTTGCCCCTCCCAGTTAAAAAAAAAAACACACAAAAACTGAAAAACACCTAAAATTAATATTTATATGCTCCTTATGTTAACAACCCAAGAAAGGAAAAACATTGAAGAATAAAGCATTTAATCAAAAAGCAATGAATAGTAAGTAAATGAGATCAATATTAGTTTCACTTTCTATTGAATAGTGAGTTTCCATTTCTTTTCTACATCCCTTTAGATTACCATGAATGTATGTAGAAAAATAAAGTAAAAAGACCTAGGACAGAGATTTGAGAAACATTTCCAGTAAGGGGCATAATATAGTTGATAAGTTATAAAAGGAGACTGTGAAGTCATAAAAGGAGACAGTCAGAAAGAGAACCAGGAGAGAACAATGATATAAATCCCAAAGAAGAAAATGTGACAGAGGAGAGTTTAATGTCAAATGCCAAAAATAATGAGAACTTAAAGAAGACAAAAGAAATCACTTGATTTTTTTTTTAATCACATTATCTACCACATACTATATGCAGATACTGTGCTAGATGCTGGTAATCCAAAGACCTGAGAGAAAGAGAGTTCTTTCCATGAAATTTTATTGGGGGAAAGAAGAGCAGGAATAACATGAAAGCAAATAAAGAATCTACCAAAAGAAATACAAATTAGTGTTTGAGGGGAGGGAACTAACAATTAATTGCAGAGAGGTACTCAGCATCAGTGTCATGTTTCCTTTTTCCTCTCAGACCCACAGAGTTCCTTTTTTTTTTTTTTTTTGACTGATATTTTATTTTATTTTTTAAATAACTTTTTTATTGACAGAACCCATGCCAGGGTAATTTTTTACAACATTATCCCTTGCACTCACTTCTATTCTGATTTTTTCCCCTCCCTCCCTCTACCCCCTCCCCCAGATGGCAAGCAGTCCTTTACATGTTAAATAGGTTACAGTATATCCTAGATACAATATATGTGTGCAGAACAGAACTGTTTTCTTGTTTGCACAGAGAGAATTGGATTCAGAAGGTATAAATAACCCGGGAAGAATAACAAAAATGCAAGCAGTTTATATTCATTTCCCAGTGTTCTTTCTTTAGGTGTAGCTGCTTCTGTCCATCCTTGATCAATTGAAACTGAATTAGCTCTCTTTATAGAAGAGATCCACTTCCATCAAAATACATCCTCAAACAGTATCATTGTTGAGGTATATAATGATCTCCTGGTTCTGCTCGTTTCACTTAGCATCAGTTCATGTAAGTCTCACCAGCACTCTCTATATTCATCCTGCTGGTCATTTCTTACAGAACAATAATATTTCATAACGTTCATATACCACAATTTACTCAACCATTCTCTAATTGATGGGCATCCTTTCATTTTCCAGTTTCTAGCCACTACAAACAGGGCTGCCGCAAACATTTTGGCACATACAGGTCCCTTTCCCTTCTTTAGTATCTCTTTGGGGTAGACCCACAGAGTTCCAAGACTCTTGACAGGAACATGGCAGCCACTAGAAGCCAGTATGAGTTTCTAAGAAAAAGTAATGATAAATGAAATTATTATTATTATTATTATTATTTTGCTGAGACAATTAGAGATAAGTGACTTGCCCCAGAGTCACACAGCTAGGAAGTCTTAAGTGTCTGAGATCAAATTTGAACTCATGACTTCAGGTCTGGCACTCTATCCACTGTGCCACCTAGCTGTCCCTAATTTCTTCTTTAAAAAAAAAATAGAATTGCTGTGTAATCATCAATTCCCAAGAACTCACAGCTGGCCTATTTCCAAAGGTCATACTTCATTCTCACTTTCCCCACATATCTGATCACTTGCTAAGACTTTCAATACCCCCAAAACATTCTTCACAATTGATCACTTTTCTCTACTACACTTTCATTCAAGCTTTCTTCACCTTCAGCCTAGATTATTTCAACAATTGATTAATCTTTTTGCTTCATTTATCTCATCATTTCTATCTTCCAGGAAGCTGCCAAAGTGACTGTCACTCCCCTACTTGGTAAACTCTAAAGTAATAAAAAAAAAAAAAAAGCCTCTGTTCTTTACATTTTGACCCTAGTGTATCTTTGCGGCTTCATTGGATATTGCTTCTCCTGGACTATGTAGCATAGCCAGAGTGGTCTTCTCTGTATAGCTTATGCAGAATATTTCATGTCATTGTTTATGCCTTTGTAGTCACTCTCCCATGTGCTTAGAATGTACTTTCTCAAAATCATCCCACAAACTCCTTTTCTTTCTTTAAGACACATATCTAGCACCAATTTCTATATGAAATTTTTCCTGATCCCCAAATATTAGTGTCCTTTCTTCCTAATTACCTTGCACTTATTCTACTTATATTTATTCTGTATATTTTCATTTCTAAACTTTTGTCTTTAGTAGAATATAAGCTCTTTGGGAGAAGTGATTCTTCCTTTTTTATTTGTATCTTCAGTGCCTAGAATAGTATCTGACACATAACATGTACTTAATAAATGCCTGTTGATTGATTAATAATTGAAAATTGGGCCTAGAGTTGAAAATGAAAGAATAAACTGTATTGTTTTCAGATAATTGCAAAACTTCTTGAATGATTCCAATTTTTACCGAAAACATAAACTCCCTCCCTTTTTCAAATGTTAATATTCTTCTGACTACATTTAATGAAGACCTAGAATATAATAATCTCCAGAAGCAGAGGACAGACTCATGATGAGCTTTGAAGAACAGGTGACAAAAATGTTATTAAGTAAATATAAGAAAATGTAAGTTTTTCTTACCACTTCAGATTAATGGAATCAAAGTATCAATCAACTAATAATCCCAGAATATGATCACTTAGTGTTGACTAAGTGCCAAAGAATTTTCCTAAAACGTCACAACAATCTAATACACATGAATAACACATGACAAAGTTTTAATGTGTAAAAACAATCGTCTATGCCTATATTTCTTTATCAGATGTAAAAACCTTGAATCAAGGAAGAAAAAATGTTTGGTTGAGATAATCAATGTCACCTTCTCTAGGCTATTTTGAAAAACAATTAGCTTTTTTAAAAATGAGTAAAAGAATTGAAGAATTTCAATCTGGTGGTCCAGAAATGGTGGAAGAATCAGGTCTTGAGCAGGAATAATCGTGTGTGTGTGTGTGTGTGTGTGTGTGTGTGTTGTGTGAAGAATTTCTCTTTTCTTCCCCTTCCCACCCCATCCATCATGTCCTTGGAGCTACTGGACCAGTGGGACATAATGCATATAGTTGAGAACAGAAACACAACTTGAAAGACAAAAATACATATAGATAATCATTTGAAGGATAAAACAACTTCAAAGAGGGTGACTTCTGTACGCAAATAACAATAACAACTGTGTACTTAATAATGGAATACAACATTAGGAGTCCATTCAAACCTATCACAACCACAGGTTGTGAGCCACCCTTTGTCACGTGTATCCTCCAGGTTTGTTTCACTTGTAAAACACTTTGAAGCTTGAGTTCATGCTTCCCATGTGTACTATCAGGTCTGTTCGTGGAAAGGTGAGTCCCAGATTTTTGATAGGAATTTTTAGTATTTTGCTATATGGCATCTTAATAAAAACTTTTTCTAAAGTTAATTAAGCCTACCATCATGCTTAATTAGAAGCACATTAGTGGGGGCTCATAAATTTCAGTAGGAGGAACAGCCACTTAAAGGGATTCTCCTAAAAATCTGGATAGCCACCCTTCTGGGGACCCAACCTATTAGCATGAGTATAAATTGGGGGAATGGTGCCAGAAGGAGGATAAAATAGAAAAGGCTAGCCACATGGTAAAGGCAAGGGATCATAAGTAGACAGCCAAAGTAATATCATCTTGAGTTCAAATGACAGAGAGAAGGTTTCTAGAACATTATATGTACTCCTTGTAGTGAATTTATGCAGGGACAAGGACAAGAATCTTATAAGATGGACAGGTATAGATGATTTAGGATCAGCATTGAAAAAAACTTTCCAATCAATAAGACAGATCTATTTGAATATGAATAAAAAGAAAAAAAATGGAAGAATGGTGGTGGTCTTGACAGTAATAAGACATCAGGGAAAGGATGCCTACTTGGGAGAAGAGAATGGGCTAGAAAAAGGATTAACTCAATTTTAACATATTATTTCAAGTGCCTGCTATTTTTCTGTCATTTCCCCTGTTTCTTTCAGGAGAAGGGAAGGTGCTCGAGAGCAGAGATTATCTTTATTTTAGTCTTTTGATCTAAAGCCTTATAAATAAATCAAGATAAATCAAATAAAATTATATTGGCTTAATTACTTGGAACATGGTGAGGGATAAAGCTAAAGATGATTTGGGGAATTCCTATGTCAGTATAATATTTAATTTAGAAGGGATTCTACAAGGTAGTTGCTGAACAAAGAGTATGAAATTAAGGAAATGATCAAGCCTATATGGGGCCAAGAACAGCACAACTATTTCATCAAACAACTAGCACCTAGGAGAGTAGAAAAAATTTTTTGAGTGTAGCATGAGATTTTTTCATGTCATAAAAAGATAGTATTCCTAATTACAATGAAAGGTTTCTCCAATCTGTATTAAATAAAGTCAGAGATACATAGAGGTAATCAAGGTTTATTTCTGAAGCTCATATTAAAATTCTTAAATAATATAAAAATAAAGAGACATTTCAAGTGATTTTTTTCAAATAAGTTAATTTAAATATACATTTTTTTTTAAATTCACAGAAACAGTGGATACATATAATCCCAAAAGTCCCAACTGCAGATAGCATGCTGGTATAAAAAACAAAGTTTAACAATCAAGTTTCTTGAAAAAGGCAATTCTACACATCACGTTGCCATTTCTAGTTAAAAAATAAAACAAAATCAAAAAACATAAGCTTAAACCAATCCCTTATAAAAACCCCTGAGTTTTACCCCTCTGTGAAAGTTGTACTCTACTTTCCCAGTTCCCCAAAGATAAATAAGTTTAGTCTTATTATTATAAACATTAATTCTAGCTGTTGCCAGAATTTATGTTTTGAAAAATGTTAGCACTCAGCATTCACAACCACACATTATAGCATTTATCCAAAAAAAAAAAGGTGCAAATCTTGCTTTTAAGGTGCTTAAATGCTTAGCTAAAATTTTTAAATTTTTAGATATCATTATGTTGAAGGTACAGTGAGGTCAGCTATTGTTTCTTTCCTTTAGGTAAATATATAGTCCAGTCTTACATACCCAAATAAAGCTGAACCTCTTTTACATAATAGATGGTATTTTCTGAAAACACTTATGCAAATAGAATTCTATTTTCCAATGATTTAAATTATTATTTCAGATATATATTCTCAAAAAAAAAGGAAATTGTGGACCAACAAAAATATTAAAATCACATATAAGAATGCAATTTTCAAATATATTTAAATGCAATTTTTTAAAAAAAAAATCACACTTTAGAATGATTTAAAAAAAATTTTTAAATCCATAAATTTTATCAGAAAATTATTTCTAATTAAAACAAACAATAACATTTCATCAGTAAAATACAGTACCTATCTACTAGTAAAATGTGTACAGAAAAAAGGCATTTCACTAGAAGAGCATTGAGGACTTCTTTGAAAATACATTCAGAGTTGGTTACTTTGTCTCTTTTTATATAATACTCTTCCTTTGATTTACTGGCCTTTTCCCAGTTATCATTGGTACTGGTGTAAAAGATTTTATGTAAAGGCAGTTCTTTGCCCTTATACTCACAGTATAGCTAGGACATTTCATTACTTAAAAAAATCTTCTCCCACATGCCCCAGCTCTGATTTCCCCTTCTCCTATTCCTCATCCTAAGCTTAGCTGAGAAGCTGTCCTCCTATTGACTGTTTTGAAGATAACAGCATAAAGAAAGAAAAAAGAGAACAATAACTAGACCAAATAAGACATTGGGAATGTAATATTAGATGAAGAAGATACAAAGGAAAATTTACTTTGGTAATATGACAATAGGAGGAAAGTTACACAAGCCCCACACTTGGAAATAGTAGACATTCAATAAAATGCTTGTTCAATGGAAATCTGAAGAAAAATGCAGCAAACATGGTAGACGGTAGGGACATCAACAAGTGTCCCTGTTGATATGTAAGTCAAAAAGATATGGAAAGTAATTAAGAAGATGTAATGAATTTGTGAATATCAAATATACTCCTGAGGAGGCTGACTTGTAATGTGGACAGCTAAGTAGAACTAACTATGAGATAATCTGAGAAAACAAAATTAAAAAAAATTAAGACTAAGTTTCTCAGTTTTCTGCCCAAATCCAGTTTTGTGATTGATAATGCTTGAGAAAGCATTTCAGGACTAGTCTGAAGCACATGACATTGTGTTGTCTGTTATACACAACCACTTGAAGAAATAATATCTCTTGTCCTGCGGTAGTTACTCTAAACAAACTATACTAAACTTTCCTCAAATATTGTTGGCGTATGTTTTGTTTACTGGTAGTAATATGAAAATTATTCGAGTATATTTTTAGATAAAAGGTGCTATTTTAAAGCAAGTTATTCTTCCAGTGATTTCACAGCTGATTCTCTTGTTGGCCTTGACATTTTGATATTTCCAAAGATTCTACCATAGTTCAAATAGTTTTTGAATGATTAATGGCAGTTTAATGTAATTGAAAACAACCCAAAATTTCATATGCACCTTCAGATCTTAGGATACCTGAGATTTTATACTATGAGGAAATGTAAGTTACATTAGCTGAGGAAATTTCCAAATTTCCAAGATTTCCAATTCAGTTATCAGTTTGGTGGTTTAAAATGGTTGCTTTTTCTTTTTTTTTTTTTTTTAATTTAGTATGATACAGTAGAAAGCAAGCTAATTTTAGAGTTACAGGATCTGAATTCAAATCCTGTCTCTGCTATTTAGTGTGTGACTGACCCAAGGTAAGTAATTTAACTTCCCTGGGCTTTAGTTTCCTCATCTGTAAAATGAGAGTATTGAATCAGATGAGTCCTGAGGTCCCTTACAGCTCTACATCCTTAATTCCATGATTATGATGTTTGATATGTTGCTTGAATATTTTCAGTTCATTACATGTTTCAATGTTTCCAAGTGATACAGATTTTGAATTTGAAAACATGTTTGCAGAGCACTTTGAGTTTCAAAGAGTTCAGTGCTACATAGATATGTATCATTTTTTAAGAAGGTAGTGTAGTTACTCAGAGCTTTTCGACGTTATAATAGCAATTATAATGATCAAATAAATACCTTACACTTTTTTCTTCCTATAACGCAAAAAGAACAAAAAAGTGTTTCTTCTCAGATGTAAGTAAATACTTGTTTTTAAAAAAATCATCACAAACAAAATTCCCACTTATATGAATTATTTCTCCAACAGAGGAGTACTTTACTACCTTCTGTTACAGAAGATATCAAGTAAAGTGGGGAGCTTCACACAAATATTCATAAATAGATAAGTTAAAGAAATATTTTACTTAAATAAATAAATATATTCAATAGATGTCTATAGTTCAGTTGAACGTTCTTTTAGCAGTACTGTGGGATTGATATCATCAAGTCCAGAGTTTGATGAGCTGGCATTAATGGTTGCTGTTTTGGTGAGTTGAGAATCTTGAACACTGAATGCAGTGAAGGGACATCCCTTTACATTATTGCAGATTAGTGACTGGATTGAGGCTGTATTGATAATTTCAAAACCTACATCACCACCAAAAGTGCTAGGCTTCCAATAATCAGGGGAACAGATTGGGTTACCCATGAGTCCTTTGAGTGAGAAAGGTGCTCCAAGTTCTACCATGGTTTCTCCAAAGATGGCACCTGGACGAGGTTTTTCTACTAGAAGAGCAGGATACAACTCCATAGCATCAATATCACCATAGAGGGCTTCCAGCTCAGCAGCCATTTCTTTCTCTCCTGTAAGGATGAAAAAGACTGATTCAATACATGGAAAACTCACAAATTAGAATTTTACATGTCTATCTCCACAATTATTGTCACTTAACATTACCCTACTTTCTTTTTACCTGTCAGCTCTTCAAATGAACTAAAAGGCTTGAGCATGAAGCGTTTTCTGTATTCATTTAGAGATTGGTATTTCATTTGTCTGCTCTGGTCAATTGAAGCAATGGAAACTTTCTTTACTGCAAGTGGCACATTCTTGCCCCCAGCAACCTGTTGAAATAGAATAATGATATAAATGAAAATATTGAGTAAATTACAACATAATTTTTATTTTGAGAATATTCATTGTACATAGTCTTTGAATAAAAACTGTGTCATTTTCTTTTTCTCAGAAACAAAACAAAACAGGGAAATTCCAATAAGAAATTTCCCTGTTTTGTTTTGTTTTATTTCTATTTTAAAGGGACAGCGGAGAATAAATTTAGGCATTTTATAATTGTATAAATGAAATCAATGCTCAAGTTAGTAATGTCTGCAGTGAGATTAAAATTCTTTTAAAAAACCGAACATTTTGCTAAGATATGTAAATCTGGTTGTTCATGGTTTTCCAGTTCATTTTAGTCTTTTTAGAATAAACTCTTTGAGAACTTTTCCTCTGATTTTAGGAGAAGCAAAGTAATCACATAGAAAAGATAATTGCTTATTATAATCCCTTGAATAATGGGAGACAAGAATAATGCTATATGTGCATTAGGGATCTTGAAAACTACACAAGTTTTGAATCAGTTGCTTACCCGGCCAGCAATTTGCCTAGAGAATGATTCGACCATGTGGGAAATTCCATGTTCCACTAATACAGAGTTGTTGTAGAGGAATTGCTGGTAACTATACTCTTTGTCCTCAATTTGGAAGGTGTCAGGAAGTAGAGGATGCCAGTGGTAGAGGGTGTTAAACTCAGCAGCAATTCGGTTTTGGTACTGGAAGCTCTGACTGAACAGCAGTTCTGGATCAAACTTCAGTTTGAAGTAATAACCACTCAAGTGTTGGACATAATCTTCAATTACAATCTTAATAGTCTCACCTATTTATATAAAACAAAATTAAAACAAAAGGGTTAAATCAAAATATTAAGAATAAGTGTCTCTGTCTCTGTCTCTGTCTCTCTCAGAAAATACCAAAGATCCTTAACCCAGGAGAAAGTTTTGGGATGATTTCCTTATTCTTTTCCCCATCTTCCTTTGATGCATTTTCTCATATTTTACTGAGTAAAATTGACTATTTTATTTACTGCAGTGACAGGCAATATGGTAGAAGGGACAGGAAGCTATCTATAAAGAATCTGGGTTCAATTACAGCTTCTGTCACAAATTGGTAGTATAATCCTGAGGTAAATCTCAATTTCTGAGGTGATTATAAAACTACACGTTGAAGAGCAGTTGCATTAGTAGGAGAACGTCTAGCAACATGAGATACATATAGGGAATTTCCTCATTGGAGCCTTTTCTATACCAGCAAAATCATACATCTAGATTGAAAAAATATTTGACAAACAAGAAAAACGTATCACTATAGGAGAAAACATCTCAGGATGTCTATTCTATTTAAATTCATATGAAACAGAATATTCTCTTGTAAGGGGCTCCTTGATTCTTTAAAATAAACTTAATATAACAAAACTCTTCTTTCTAGATATGAAAGCTAATATCAATCATTACTTATACCATAATGCAAAAATATGACTTACCAATAAGTATCAGTCTGCTGGTCTGGAACAATTGCTCATCATCCCATTCAGGATGTTCCTGTTTAAGGATGTCACACACTCGGTTATGCTCTCGAAGCCATATTGTAGCGTACATCATTAAACCTGGAACCAGGCCAAATACTTCTTGACCAACAGCAAATTTCAGATGCTCAGGAACATGAGGTGGATAGATCATTTCTGCCTGAGTATCTTTCACTAAAGGTGGATATACTTCTCCATCAATTACCTAAAAGAAAAAAAAAGAGCAAAAGATTAGGAAGATAATGAGTATTTAAAGTTTAAACTAATTTTCTATAATAGAGAAACTTATTAAGGTTAGTGCAAAGTATCATTTAAAAAAGATTGCTATTATATTAGTGCTAATTTAACTATTATTATTAATATCTAAATTTATTCTCTAATGAAAACATACCTGGTATTTCATTTTTCCATCCTTGAAAAGCCGCAGTTTATGTTGTCTTTCCAAATTTTCTCCATAAATATGATTTAAATCAACCTACAACAATAAGTGGAGGAAAATTAAATTTGCTGCTGCTTACGGGGTTGCTTCTTGTTATAAAATATCAATTTGGAGACTATTATTAATATATTTTTATGATTGTTAAGGTTGTTATGTAGTCATTTAAATCATTACTGTTAAAATGTGTATTTTAAGAATTCAATAATCAATTTTCTCATGAGAAATTCATTTCTAATAAACATCTATAATACAGATTAAATTATTTCATTAATGAAGGCAGAAACTTAAGTCAAATGTGTTTAATGGTTTTTTCCACAAATTTATGTGTTTATTATTTCATAATTACATAGGATTTGTTAAATAAATAAAGGGAAAATGCCAATGATCTAAACTTTTAAAATGACTGCACAAATATTATTGAACAGAAATTCTTAATAAAGTAATTTATAGCTGTATCCAGATTTAAAATGAAATGGTAATTTTAAAGGATGACAATTAGGATTCTGAATACACCTGAAGGACAGAAATTTTAAGCTGAAAATACAAAGTTGTAAGCAAAAGTCATAGGAAACAAATACCAAGAGCAGAAATAGAAACTATAGGTAAAAGTTGCAAAGTGACAAATTTAGGATTGGTATAAAGAAAAATTCCAAATAAAACCTCCTAATAATCAAAGCTAGCCAAAAATGGAAAGGACCACTTTGATAGAGGATGGGAAATGCATCTCCCTTCTCACTTGTTTTCAAGCAAAGGCTGAAAAATAATTTATTGGGTATGTTGTAAATGAAGTTCTTTTACATATAAGCATTCAATTATATATCCTTTGGAATTCAGAGATTCTTTGATCATGCATCAAAATGTGAAAAATAGAAAAATTCCACTAAGATGAACATCAATGAAAGTGATGTGGCAATTGTGATAATGGTCGTATGCATTAAACACATTGCTTGCATAAACTTTATATGCTCTCAAAATTGAAATCCACATTTCTTATCAACATGGGAAATTATTAAATTACTGTGATTTGTCATAATTTTGATCTAACTTTTTGTCCTCTGGACTTACCCCATGTCCTCGTGCTTTTGTGAAGGCTGGGCCTCTGTGATGATCTGTTTTAAAGAACTGGTGAGTGAAATGTTGAGCAAAGAATGCAAACATCATATTTGTGCCTTGGGGGTCAGGAATAAACTTTCTTCTCAGAAGACATTTTTCCACAACTTCTTTGGATTCAGGAAGCTGTTTTTTACCTAGAAATTAAGAATTTTAGTTTATGATCACATATTTTTGAGGAAGCAGACCCAAGTTTTTAGTTTCCTAAAATATTCTTTTCTTTTTAGATATTCAAATTTAGGAAGAAGATTATAACATAATCGGCAAACTGCATTTATTCTTTCAGTCAATTCCATTAAAACTAGACAGTTCCAACTAAGGAGAGTTAAACAGAATATTCATAGTGGAATTTTCCAAAACTTGTCATTTTCAATTATACTGAATCTTAATCTGATGGAATGGTTTATGTCAAATGATAATCTGTCATCAATCTGCATTTAATCATCATGGAGTTGGATGATAGTTTTATGAAATGACAAATTAATCTCTTTATAAAATTCCAAAGTCTAATTTTTTAGCTCAAATGAAAATTTCTAAATGTATGACAGCAAATTCATGGAATCTGAGGGCCTTATCTTACCTTTTACACCCATTGGAGTTGGACAGTCATCTCTCACTGGTGGAAGAGCTCTAGTGTAGTAAGAGAGGTTAGAAAAGGCTTCCCAACTTTTGTAACCATAATGAACATTGTATGTTGGTGGGCTCTCAATTAGATTTGATCTTGCTGAAATTTAAAGAGAAAACATGTCTCAGACATTTCCACAAGTAGCATTTTTGATGTCTATTTTAGCTACAGGAATAGTAATATTAATCAGATTTTAACTATTATGGCAAAAGAAATTACTTTTAAAAAGTATCACCAAAAATTAAAACATGACATTTTTGAATGACTACTTCTAGTAATAATAGAGTGAATTAGAAAGTATTAAAATGCACCTTTTAATATAGGGTCTGAAGTAAAGGAAACTATATTTTTATAAGACAAACAAGAATAAACACATTCACTGCTCAAGTGGCTTATGATTGGTGCATTCCAGTCATTTTTGTTTTTAAAATTAGGAAACATATTTTTCGAAATTCTATTTAGTAATCTATAATATTGCAGGTTTCTTTATGGTTGTCTTAGGCCATAAAGAAAAGCTAGGTTACTTACATGTCAACACGTATCTCATCACAAAGTCCCGCAGAAAAGGGATATTGTTGACTATATTCCACACTGACTTGAAGTGGGTGAGGATGTAGTGAACTGTGTTTGGCGTGGGTTTTAGCATCAATTTTATCCTTGTCAGAAACTCAGCTGTGATAGTGAGAGGAAAATAACAAAGGAAACAACTGAATATTTTAGCCTCTGTCTCTGAGAATGATATCAAAATTATTGAAACTTAAAAGGAAAACTTACGAGTTGTACAATTTTCTCCATAGAATCCTGTTCTGGTACAGTCACATTGGTATCGGTCAATACCTGTTGTCATACATATACCTCGGTTTTGACATGGATTTGAGCAGCATGGGTTTGCTAAAATGAAAAGAGGCTGAATAAGTGAACAATCATTTCGATAGCCTCATCTTTATCTCATTCATTTGTTGTATAGTATATTATAATCCGATTTCACAATTGCAATTATACAGAGGTAGTTTAAGGGAAAATGGCAATTTGTGCCATTTACAATAGAAAATAGCTAGCTGAGTTACACTTAGACCAATGTCTGTGTCTAGATAAGGGTAATATCTACAGCATCCATTTTAGGGGGGAAAGATATTCCTAAATTCTTACATATATATTATTTTCTTTTTTTCCTTTCCCCTTAACATCTTAACAAGACTCAAAACGAATTTGATTGGGTCTAGTATTTTTGGTACCCTTTTCAAAGGAGAGAGTGACTTGTCCTTAATAAGACCTAGCCAAACAGCTGAAAGACTTCTTTAAATGGTAATATTTTGGCAACCTAGCTGGTAAAAATAAATAAATAAATGGGACGTAAGATGCTCTCCAGTCCAAAATGAAGCGATTCAGGCAGCATAGGGTAGAAGCAGAGGGGCAGCCAAAGCTCCCGCTTGCTCTCCTGGAGCGTGTTGGGACTCACCTGCTTGGCTGAGCGCTAGCGCAGCAATCGAGAAGATTAACAAGAATGCTATCCTTTTCATCATCACAGCGGAGGGCGGAGCGATTGCCAGTAGGGAAAGTTCTCTCGTTTTCCAGTCACTCGTGCTCTTGCTCTTGCTTTTCGGAACTAGTTGAGTGCCTGGCCGCCTCTCAATTTTAAGGCAATCGAGCTCCCCACGTGATGAGATGACTCGGCTTCCGCTGGTTGCGAAAGCATCCCTTGTTCGTAGCTAGCTCGTAGGTAGGTGGGTGGGCGGTGGGGGTGCGACACAGCTTACTCTTCCCTTAAAAATCACAATAATCAGAATTTTAACGGGATGTGTATGCTCCCCCACCCCCATCGCCCCGGACTGCGAAGCTACTTTCCCCCTCCCCAAATGACCTTTCTCTTGTTCTCTTTGGAGGCAAAACTTCAGCCTCAACCAGTGGGAACCGGGAAGAGCTATACAAAGCCAGTGGCCAACAGCCCAGAGCTCAGTAACCTTGGAGTGAAGGGGCGCGCGAAAGGAACCCAAGGCTTCTCCGGCGCTGCTATCCTCTATCCATTTGCGCACGTCTTGAAGAGCCGCAGTGTTAGGGACGCATCCTCTGGGTCAGCATCCTATCGCCGGACCTCAGGGGATTGTCCGGGATGCCGAGCTGGACTGAGTTTGGAGTGGAGTGGGGTGGGGAGGTTGACTGTATTCCCCAGCTGCCCATTATGTGTGACCCTACCTGGGCACGCGTATGTTTCTGACAAAAGGCAAAAGACAGTATGTGAATGTAATTACGTATAGGTAATATGATATTTATGTACTCCTCTGGCAGCCACTTACTATATTTGAATAGTAAGGTTCATTTTAATAGTGCTGCAATATTTTAAACCAGAATATTTTATAAAGAAACATGTACATGCATTTATAGGCATATGGATTTCTATGTACTCTACAAAGAAAACTTTTAGCCCAATTATAACAGTTTGTAAATGTTTATATGATGAACTGTATATTATTCTAGTTAATAGGGGTGACAATAGAGATAATGAATAAATTCCTCTGTACATGTCTGTCTCTCCCCACATCGATCCATCTCTCTCTGTCTGTTTCTCCTTCCCTCTCTTTCTGTATCTCTCTCTTTTTCTTTCTGTGTCTCTGTCTGTCTCTTTGTCTCTGTCTGTCTCTGTCTCTGGGTAATTTCCCCCTCCCCTCTCTCTCCTTCTGGACATGTGGCTCTATCAAAGAACTGTAATTCTGAATCGTAGCATAGATGTTTGATTTGAGTGCAATTATGATTATAGATTATCTACCTTTTTTTTAGGACACTGATAGTCACAGGTATAAAGATTCTTTACCTTTCATAATTTCACTGATGAGAAGCTAAGATGAGAGCTAATTAAATACTATTTTAGAAATTAAAAATTCATCTCAGAATTAATTATTCTTTTTATACTCTTATCAATATTTATTATTATATTATTTATTATATATTAATATAAAACATATTATATAATATTAATCAATAAATACTCTTATTAATTAAAATAATTTATTCATTCATATATTTATTACAAAACTTCCATGTATGGCTCTGCCAGAGTACTATTATTCTGAGTTGGAACACAAATAACTTTTTAACAGAGTATTATAATCATCAGTAAACTTTATTTAGCATCTCTTTGTAGGACTTCTTACTGTGTGATCTTGGCCAAATCTAGTAACTTCTCAGTGTTCTAAATCCTGAAGACTATCAGACAACAGAAGAGAAGGTTCTGATCAGCATTGGTACAGGGAATTTTCCTCATAGGAGAGTTCTTTGTACCAATGAAATCACAGTTCCAACAGTCCTTATTCCTCTTTATTCTCCTTTCCTCTTCTCTCCTCTCCTTTTCTCTTCTCTCTTCTCTTTTCCTTTTTTTCCCTGTTTTCTCCTCGCCTTTCCTTTTCCTGCTTTTCTCTTCCCACATATGTTCATGTATTGAGACTTATATGTATTTGTATGAATAGAGAGAATTCAAAGATGAGAGTAAATAGAGCTGAAAAGAAGGGGGAGAACATAGTTCTTTAGCTTTTTACTAGAAGCCTATGATAGAATTTGAATCCCAGGTTATGATGGAAATCCAGTGTAATAAATGCTGATGGAAATATAATAAATAATCTAGTGTAATCTAGCTCTAACCTCCTATGAACTAGGAAAGCTCATCTGGCAGTGTAATACTAGTCATTTAGTCCAGAGGCCAGCATCTCATTTATGCTGGAAAATACTTATTAGTTTTGCATGGCAGGTTTTTCAGATACACAGAATACCCTTTAGAGCTGAAACCTTCAGGGCTTATCTCGATCATACACAGTGCCAACTCTCAGTCATGGTATGCTCTCTACTGAAAATTTTCAAGAAATTCTTTTGTACCTGTGATTCTCTTTAAATTTATTTACAATAGGATTTTCAGGTGACAAAAAAAAAACTAAATATTTAATTTGTTAGGTAGTAATAGCTTATCAAATAGTTTATTTGAATTAAATTATAGGTAAATGAATTTACTCAAAGATGAATAAGGCATAGTACCTGATCTCAGAGCCTTTAAATCTAGTGGTACTTAACCATATTCTCTTTGTCTTTCCCCCCCTTTTTTGAGTCACTACTCAAATTATTATTTTTTTTATCAAAAATACTTTTTTAGGAGCCAGGAGTTACTTTTGTGATAGGAGTTATTCAGTTATAGTGGTAAATTACCAGGAAGATGAAAACAGCAAAGACTTCTTGAAGGGAAAACTAGTTTTTCACCAAATCAGAATCTAAAATTTGAATAATCTTTCTTAGGGAAAACCACAGTTGATTAATACATTTGGACTTTCACAAGAAAATTATATAGACAGCTAAGTTCTGGGGGTGGGGGAACTGTGTAAAATTTTTTGAAAAGTTTTCAAAACTCATTAACAAGATAGTGAAACATTTTATGTAGCAAAAATGGAAAAGTACTTCAAATTGCTGAAAGAGATCATAAGGTGACTCAGGAGCATAAAAGCGTCATTATGGCTAATTTTATGTGGTTTACTTTACTGTTTTATAAGATTGAGGTTGAGGAGTAAGAAGACAGAGAATTGCAGCAAAAACTCAAATTAAAGTTTGGCTGTAATAGCAATAGCAAACTTTTTATGGTGGTGTTTGTGTATTTATGGATATATATATGTATGTATATAAAGTATATAAGCACATATTTCTAATACATATAAATATTCTATGAACTTATGAATTGTATTTCTTTTATTCATTCCTAAAATTTACAGGAAGAATCTTTGATATTAAGGGAAAATAAGAATGAATTTTGAAACTCTTCTTGAGAATTCTCTTGAATTTCATTCCTCCATTTTATTTTGTGAGCTTTTATTAATTTTCTCTAAGTTACTATGAAGATGATTTTCTGGTGCTTTAAAGGCATTTCTTTCAAGTTGTCAATTCAATATAATTTCATCTTTTCAGGTTGTTCCTTGTATACTTAAAATCACCTGTAATATCTGAACATTTAGATATAGCGAGGTCCAAATTGTGATAGATTATTCTTTTGGAATAAATTTAACAAGAAAATTAATAATTTTTTATAACTTCAAATGTGTCCAAATTCAACTATACATTACTTGAGAAACTTAAGCCCGATGCTTCTTTTGGACAGAAATTTTTAGAATCTAGATGTCAAGCAGTAGTTGAACCAGACTGAAATATAACTGAGAAATATTTAGCAAAACGAATAAAAATGCAATAGAACATAGAAAATGTGATTTGCGGTTTTCTAAGTTAATATGCTTCTTGTAGGGATTCTTATGAAATAATTAGTGACCACCATTTCTATTTGGGTTTGATACCACTGCTACTTTGCAGACAAAGAGAAAAAAAAGACGTCGTTCCATATCTCTTCTTTATTTCTTGGTTTGCTTAGGAATATACCTGATAAATACTTTTATTGTCACATGTACTCACATTCATATAACACAATTGCTACTAGAGTTTTTTTTCTCTCATCTTGAAATTGACTTTAACAGAAACATCAGCAAGAATGTGCCACGAGCATAGGGATGTGTGCTATGTTAATACAAATCACCAGTTTACATAATTATCCTATCTATCTATGTCCCCTTTCAAGGCTCTATATTACTTGAGTACTATAGCCAAGCATATAACCACAATTTCAAATAAAAGTTGGCAAACTTTTTTTCTGCACATCTGATAAGCCCACAGATATAATGTATGAAAGTATACTATTGGCATTCAACATGGGGGAAGGAGAAGAGAATTGCCAATTATATAGTACCTATGATGTGCAGCTTTCAAAACAAAAAGCACTTAAAACATTTTTTTTTTACAAATATTATCTCATTTGATCCTTACATATCACCCTGTAAGATAGGTGCTGTTGTGCAGTTGAGGAAACTGAGGCAGAAGTCAAGTGACTTGCCTGAGTTCATACAGTATTTGAGGTTGATTTTTAAACTCAGGTCTTTCTGACTCTAGGCTATTCCACTGCACTGCCAACTTTTACTTCTCTAGTCTACCCAACTCTTTTTTTTTAAATTTCCTAACAAAAACACATTATAATTTCCCCACTATATTTAATTTTGACTATTCTTCAAAACAATTCTGTAATCCAAAGAAAACCAGTTATTTAATCAACAAACAGGGCAAGAAGGCAGATCATCTCTGTGACTTGTGACAGTATCATCAATGTCATTAAAGGAATTGAATTACATTTTGTCTGTCTTTCTTCCTCTCTCTTCCCTATTACTTCATGTGCCTTGATTTTCTCTCTCTATTGTTGCCCTCTTCCTCCCTCTCTCCTTCCCGCCCCCTTAACCTGGGCAACTTTTTTTTCCTGAGCAAGTCTACAGAACTACACCTCCATCTTTATAAACACCCTCCTGAATGCATTTATTATAGAAGGAGAATTCCATATCTACTTGCAGTTCTCCATGTATGAGATTCTCCAAGTCATAACAGAAGCATAACCTTTCTGATTTTACTATTTTTCACTTCCCTCAATATATTCTGTGAACTAGTGACAATGGCTTCCTTGTTCCTTCTACATGATGCTCCATCTGATAGCTGAACATTTTTAACAAGCAGTTCTAAATGTCTGTAACTTTCTTCCTCCTCATCTCTGCTTCCCAGATTCCCTGAAGAATTACCTCATAGTCCTGTCCTCTGCATTTAGTCTTTTCTAATCCTCTAACCTTAATACCTTTCTTCCTTCTGAGAATTTCCCCAATTTATCTTGCAATTATCTTATTTTTACAAGGCTATTTGCATGTTATCTCACCAATTAGACTGTGAAAACTTTGTTATTTTTTTTTTTTTGTTGTGATTTTTTCTCATTGTGTCCCCAGTACTTGGCACAATGCCTGGCACATTATAGACAATAAATATGATTTGATTGACTAACTGATTCTGAATCTTCTTGGTCTGCTATATCAATGAAGGCTTTATGTTGTATTATATCTCTCTTGTGCTTAGGTGGTCGTTTCATCCCCACAATTCTGATCTGTTGATAAGTCACTGACACTAGATCAATGCTTCATTAATTCTTTCTTATAGTAATTTTCCCACTTCCCCTCATTTCCATTGAATAACTCCCCAACTTGAATACTTTGCATAATATGTCTGCATATCTCCTATCCTCCTACCTACTGTGATTGCTATTAAGTTTCCCTTCAGGAAAAACAGCTATTCTTTCCTATGGAACATTCCTGCCTTCTTTTTTTAATACCAATATCCTTGGCTGGGCAAACCATATATATGTGACCCAGCATCAATAATTCTAATGTTAATATACTGGAGAGATTGAATAGGGATTGTTACGGTAATCTCTCTCTCTCTCTTTCTCTCTCTCTCTCTCTCTCTCTTTTTAGAACTATATTTGTGATTGCCATTGGAAAAAGATGATGGAAATGTAATGGAAAGAAGAGAGAAGACAAAATAGGGACAAAAGAATTACTAGTGCCCCTGTTTTTCATTTTCAAAATAAACCCATTCATAGTAATATATCTTTCATAAGGTAATTTTTTCCCTACACAGAGCACTCCCTAAAATTCACTCTTTCTTGTGGTAGAGGAAGGGAAATTTTTTCATGAATAAAATATCGAACTATACCCATGGGAAAAAACCTGTTCAGTTTATAAAATGAAATGTGTAAAACACATCTAATAACATCATATAATAAAATATGGTCACACAAGATCTCTGAACAAAGTCAGAGGTGAAAGAAAATAACTGAACTTTGCCATATATTCCATAATCCTAGAAATAAGTCTCTCTCTGTGGGTGTTCACCTTCAGAAAACCTAAGTGCTTTATACAAATATATTAATTTGATTCTGTCATACAGATGTTTATTTCCTTGTTTCAGGCATTTTAGCAAACAGTTTTGTTTTTGGGAGCAATACAGCTGTTTTACTGAAGGCACTTGCATATTGTCTATTTATTCTGAAACTTAATAGCAATCACAGTAGCTAGGAGGATAGGAGATATGCAGACATATTATGCAAAGTATTCAAGTTGGGGAGTTATTCAATGGAAATGAGGGGAAGTGGGAAAATTACTATAAGAAAGAATTAATGAAGCATTGATCTAGTGTCAGTGACTTATCAACAGATCAGAATTGTGGGGATGAAACGACCACCTAAGCACAAGAGAGATATAATACAACATAAAGCCTTCATTGATATAGCAGAACAAGAAGATTCAGAATCAGTTAGTCAATCAAATCATATTTATTGTCTATAATGTGCCAGGCATTGTGCCAAGTACTGGGGACACAAAGAGAAAAAGTCCTAACCCTAACCCTAACCCTAACCCTAACCTAACCCTAACCCTAACCCTATTTATTTTGAGAGGGATGTCTTTAGGGGAAAACATAATCATGTGCACATAGCTTATAGTCTCTTAACATTTCAGTAGGCAAGCCATCCATCACATCTACCATTTGACATCATACAATATGTTAGCACTTATCTATTTAGTATTGTGTCAGGAAATGAGTAATTGTGAAATGATTTCTTCACTTGTATTTCCCATCCCAGACCACTAAGTACCTCATTTCCTTCCTTTGCTTTCTCTCCCATTGCAAAACTTTCAGGTGCCTTTTCCCTAATCTTAGAGGACTATGTTTCTGATTAGCCAGTGATAGAGATCCAAAGGGATGTGGAAGAACAATATAAAAGGAATTTTTCACTCATCTGTAGACCCCATGTCAAACTGAATGGCTTTAACATTGTGGGAAGGATAAGTACTATAAGCAGGGTTTTTGGCTTAATTGAGATGTCCTTGTGATACTCCACAGGTCACAATCTGAAACTTCAATATTTGAAGATGACTTTGGGATCTTAAAGGCACTGCCAATGGAATATAAGTTCTGACATTTATTGGACAACAAAGGCTGGTAATATGGCTCCAAGGACAAGGCTAAGTGTCCTGTCCGAGGATCATTCTACTTAAGAAGAGAGGCTTCATCACCTATAGGTTGTTTACTAGGAATTGAATACTTTGATTATGACAACACAGAAAAAAACAAAGAAAAGAACATTAATTAAAACTCAGTTCAGTATAGTGATGGTGGCAGTAAGCTTTAATAACAGTGAGATTCTTAATCAATTATCAAGGAATTAGACATTCTATTGGAAAAACTGAAACATACCAGTATTAGTATTCTTATATTAAAACAAAAACAAAAAAAAAAAAATAAAAAGATATTGCAACTAAATGGAAGGATGATTCATAGGGTTTCCTTGAGGAGGCAACAAAGGATTTGTCAGAATTTGGCTTTGTTTTGCGTAAAGTCAATAATAGACATCATTCTGTGGAATGATCATCACATTTTGCAGCACTCATGATGAATATCAGTAAAATGATCATCATGAATAACATTGCAGATTATATACCACCATCTGTTGTAGAAGATGAAAAGGTAGGTTAAAAAAAAAAGAATGCATATTGTACACAGATATATCTACACACATATGCAGGAAGACATATAGACACATATAAACATGTATACATATACATACATGCATACATACATATACAAAACTGCATGTGTACACATATATAAGCAAGCTTACATACACAAGAGTCTTTTGGGTAGACTTCAAGTTTAATTTTTTTTTTTTTTGCCATTCTGCTCTTTAATATCAAAAGTACCAAAAACCAAAGTATAAATAGAATTCATAAGGGTTTTGTATAGTTCTTCACATAATTTTTCTACAATGCTTCTGTATTGGCTTCTCCTTTTACTATATCCCACCAAATACCTTCTCATTTCAGCTATTTATATAGATCCTACTATTTGCCAGGTACTGTGATAAGTACTTTACAAATGTCTCATTTGAGGGGCAGCCCTGAAGTCAGAAGGACCTGAGTTCAAATCTGGTCTCAGACCCATAATATGCCTTAGCTATGTGACCTCCTGTGCAAGTCACTCAACACCCCAATTGCCTAACAAAAAACAAACAGAACTCAAAAATATCTCAATCTACCTCAACTGAGGCAGATGAAGGTTAATTGATATGTTAAATCTCTCTGGGTGATTTAAAGGGAAGTTGATATTATCTTGTCTGACCCCTACATTTTTGAAATGATGAAATGATTCACTCAAGATCACACAGATAAGAAGTGGAAAACTGAGGATCTGAACCCAGGAACTCTGATTCCAAATCTGGCTAACTTTCCACTGCATCACACTGTCTCCTTATTATTCTTGTTTATTTTTAGTCAGACTGTGGCCTCATTTAAGGTTTTGTTGGCTAAGATACTGGAGGATTTGCTATTTTTCTTCTCCTCTTCATTTTACAGATGAGAAAACAGAGATAACCAGAGTTAAGTGAATTGTCTAGGGTCGAACAGCTCTTATGTGTCTGTGGTCACATTTGAATTCAGGTCTTCTTGACTCCAGGTTAGTACTCTATCCACTCTACCACCTAGCTGTCTCTGCCTCCTCATTACAGTAGATAATACAATTTCAGAAAAGCCACCTAAAAGATTTATCCAATAATTGGCTTTTGGGACCAATTTGAGTTTTTATGGAGTCTTTCCATGGCAGGACAACAACCTAAATATCAGAAGAAATAAAAGTATGTAAAAGAATGCATAATGTAATGTGATAATCAATTTTGATAGACATGACAATTTTCAACAATGAAGTGATTCAAGCCAATTCCAATAGATTTATCCAAAAGATACCAGCATCTTTTTCCACTTATTTTTCATGGTATTTATATATCAGGCTCCCCTCTTTTCTACCTTATTGTCATGTATTTTCCTTCCTATTTGCATGATATAGTAGGATCTATATAAATAGCTGAAATGAGAAGGTATTTGGTGGGATATAGTAAAAGGAGAAGCCAATACAGAAGCATTGTAGAAAAATTATGTGAAGAACTATACAAAACCCTCATGAATTCTATTTATACTTTGGTTTTTGGTACTTTTGATTTTAAAGAGCAGAATGGCAAAAAAAAAAAAAAAAAAAAAAAAAAAAGCCATCTGCATCCAGAGAGAGGACTTATGGGGACTGAATGTAGATCATTGCATAGCGTTTTCACCTTTTTTGTGGTTGTTTGCTTGCTTTGTTTTCTTTCTCATTTTTTTTCCCTTTTTGCTCTGATTTTTCTTGTTCAGCATAATAATTGTGGAAATTTGTATAGAAGAATTGCACATGTTTTAACATATACTGGATTACTTGCTGACTAGGGGAAGGGAAAGGGAGGGAGAAAGAATTTGGAACATAAGGTTTTACAAGGATAATTGCTGAAAACTATTTTTGCATATATTTTGAAAATAAAAAGCTATTATTTAAAAAAAGAATGCATAGTGTAAAAATTAAGATTAAGAGAAGTAATCAGTTATGTTTGTGCTTAGTTAGTACTGATGTTACAAAAAAAGAATACCTGCATCTTTTTCCATTTATTTTTCATGGTATTTATATATCAGGCTCCCCTCTTTTCTACCTTATTGTCATGTATTTTCCTTCCTATTTGCATATCAGAAATTATAATTTTTTTTAAAGGCAGATAATGAATTGAAGGTTCGATCTGGAGTCAGTAAAACCTGAGTTCAGCTTTTGTCTCAGACACTTATCAGCTGTTTTATTCCGGGCAAGTCATTTAAACTTAGTTTCTTCAACTGTAAAATGGGGGTAATAATGGTACTTATATCCCAGTGTTTCTATGAAGATCAGATTAGGCAATGTTTATATAATTGGTAGCTCAATAAATGCTAGATTAAAAAAGATTTCACCTTTTCAAGTGAAAGATGTTTTAATATACTATATGATTATCAAAGTATAGATTGAAATATTAATACTGAATTGTAATCTTCTCCATGACCAATTGTGACTCTATTATCATAGGGTTTTTTAAAAATTGTTTTTGTGTTTTCATTGGCCTTGTAGATATGTTGAGAAGAGAGTGCATAAGTTTTATAGGTCTTCAGAATAAATAATAACAACTCACACTTATATTATGCTTTAAACAACAACAACAAAACTTTATATACATTATCTCATTTGAGTCTCATCACAATCCTTAAAAATTAGGTGCTATTCATCTTACAGATGAGGAAACTGAGCTCCAGGCCAAAGGAATTGTTCAGAATTACACAATTTGTGGTTATCTGAAGCAAAATTCAAAGCTATTTCTTCTTGACTCTAAATCCAGTAACTCACAAATCTAAATTAAAGCCATTTACATTATTTGGAAAAGGCTCTCTCTTAAGACTTTTTATCAGGAAGTTACAATGGGCATTGTTGACAGATTCTGTACTTTGTATTCCACAGTCAACTGTGCACATTCCATGCTTGACTTTTATCTTTTAAATATTAGAATGTGGGATTATTCTCAGCTCTGTCCTTTAGGCTGTTGGTCATTATCAGGGCTTTTATCTTCTATGAAAGGAATGAGAATCTCAGAGTTAGAAATGATGCTGCTGATAGGAATTCTTCTAACAGTCCAGGGAATTTATCCATTTTGTGGTTTACCTTGATTCCATCTCTTCAGAGTTTGATAATCTGCAAAAACTGGTTTTATGTTAGGCTTTCAAATAAACATTCTGTTATTTAACTGTTTTTACTTATTATCTTTTGGTTTATTTATTTAGTTTAAACGAGGAAAAATGAGCTATTAAAGGAAGAGCCTTCCTTTAAAAAAATTCAACTGTGTCAACCAGAATATTTAAATTACCCAACAATTATCTCATCCATGCCTAATACAATAAAATAAATCCTCTTTTAACCTACTGTAAATTACATGTGATGCCCATTATACATTGTAATTTTAAAAAATAAAATTTCAATTATCTTTCAAATTTCTATTGATAATCTTATTTTTTGACACTCTGGAATTCAGAATCTGGTTTTGAAATAGGTATTTTTTTTTCAGGGAAGATGAGGATTGGATATTGTGAATAAGTGATCCATTGGGGTTAGGGGTTGTTGTACAATTAAATGGTGGTTTAATGTGAATTGGGTATGGGCAATCATGCATACATAGCTCAGGGCTAAAGCTGAACAAAATCCAGTTACATACAACCAATATTTACTTCATTTCTTCAAGTTCATCAAAATGAGTTAATGTGTTAAATGCTTAAATAATGTTCCATTTCCCTACTTGGCCTTCAAGGCCCTTTACTACCAGTTGGTACACTATTTTGTTTAACCTGATCTCATATTTCTCACCTAGATTTACTTTAAACTTCAGCCAAAGTGGACTGTTCTCATACTTTGAACACACACATTCTACTTCTACAATCTTTCTCAGGTTGTCTTTTTCAGAAATGAAATTTTTAAAAATTGAAATTTTAAAATAATAGCCTTTTATTTTCAAGATATATGCAAATATAGTTCTAAACATTCACTTGCAAAATTTTGTGTTCCACATTTTCTCCCTTCCCCCATTCTCCTCCCCTAAACAGCAAGTAGTTCAATATTTTTATGGAAATGTTTTATATAACTTCACATATGGTTTCTTAATTGTGGGCGGGGTTAAAGGAGAGAACCTAGAACTCAAAAACTTTAACAACAAATGTAAAAAAAAGTTTTGAAATTATGATAGTTTTTAATTAAATGAGTTTTAAAATTTTTTATTGATAAAAATATCTTATTATGACTCTTTACAGTTTTTATCATAGCCAATTTAGTATCACAACATACTATAACCCTGATTATGAGACTAAATTTCCTGACATAAGGAACTAATTGTTCATCTTTATATCCTAAGTATCTACCGGAGTATTTTGCATATAACAAGTGATTAACAAATGTGTGTTATTCCCTCTCATGTTCTAATTTCTGTGTTACAATCATTTTAAAATATTTGCCCTTCTTTATTCCTAGCAAGGAGAGAGGAAGAGATAAGAAGCTAGGAAGAGAAGGTAACCACTTTGAAGATAGGGACTGCTTTCATTTTTGCCTTTGTATTCCAGTCCCTGGCCCATAGCAGGTGCTTAATTTAAGCTTGTTGAATTCAAATGAATAATGAAATCGGTTCAATCAATAGTATTTTTTTCTTGTAGACTAATGGTGTAAAATTTAAATAGAAACTGGGAGCACTGAACCATAAATATTTCTATGGGCTGCATATTGATTTAGAAAACCACAAACAATATTTTGTTGTATTTTTATTTAACTATCCTGGCAAAACTGCCTAATTAATGCTTAGAATGCAAGCCAAGACTTTCAGAGGGACCTGGAAGGGAAAGAGTTGTTTTCTATAAAACACTTTGCAAACCTTAAATACTATGTGATTGTCCACTATTATTAAAGTTTTTAAATTGGGCATTGCTTATTTGAGTGGAGTGGCCCTGTCCCAAGCTCCAGGCTTTCTGTAGACTGCTATTTTCAGTCAGTTCTGAAGATCTGGAGGTTTTTGGTGCTTCCAAAGTCATGTGATCCAGGGAGTGATAGAATCATTCATCTTCTGTTCTGTACTCTTGTCTTTATCTAGGAAAAGGCCTCTGCTCTCCTGAAGTTATAAGCATTAAGATTCCCTTTTAACCTGGAATTGTGACCCATTCTCTGATTTCCTGCAACCACAAAAGCTAGTGTTCTTCTTTGATGTGGAAATGTGAGCCAGAACTGCTTATTGGCTATAGAGCTGCCAATCAACATTAGCTATGTTCAGTGCTAGGAAAAGATCCTCTATAATCTCTTTCTGACCAACTGCCCTACTCCTTTGCCTTCTCTGGACTGAGAACTACTTTAGCTGCACTGTTATACTATTGTTGTGCTCTGAGCCAGTGCCCACCTTGATGTCATAAACCTCTAAGCTACCTTTAGCTAGAAAACTCATACTCTGACTTTTTGTTGCCTTCATTTTGAGGAGTTATTTTAAAGTTGTTTGGAGGGGAATATTGAGAGAGCTAAGCTTGGTTGCTGTTTGTACTCCACTATCTTAGCTCTACTCTCTCTGGTAAGTGATTTGGTAGTATTCTCTTTATGTAAAGAAGATATAATATTAGTGGCTTCTTCACAATTGTACAAAGAAACCCAAAGAAATAGGTTAGCTATAAAAAGCAAAATTCAGTGTATATTATAAAATTAGAGCTTTTGCTTGGATATAAAAATGTAGGGACTTGAGGATGAATCACATCTATGATTTCT
Organism: Antechinus flavipes; assembly: GCF_016432865.1. Lineage (NCBI taxonomy): Eukaryota > Metazoa > Chordata > Mammalia > Dasyuromorphia > Dasyuridae > Antechinus > Antechinus flavipes. Next base: position 408,087,794 of record NC_067401.1, on the reverse strand, counting down.
TATCCTTGTCTGATTTGTTTTAGTATTAGTTGGAGATTTTACAGGAAAATAGTTATTAAATATAATATATATACTATGTGCCAGGTACTGTATAAATTGATGGGGATATGAGAAAAGGCAAGTGATTGTCCCTTCTTTCAAAGAGCTCATCTTCTTCTTGGGTAGACAGGGTTTATAGGTAAAAAGTCCTATATATAAATACGATATAGAAAAGATCAGTCAGGTATTGTCTCAGAGGGAAGACGTTAAGTTTAAGGAAAAAAGAGTTTTGTATTTGGAACTCAAGCCCCAGCTCTGCCACATATGTGATCTTGGGTAAATTATGTAACTTTTCTGGGTCTTGGTTTCTTCATCTGCAGTGAGAGAATTTGACTAGATGCTCTCTACATTCTCTTCCAACTCTATATCTTTAATTTTATAATTCTCTTCCTATTCTTGCTACTTTATTGTCTAGAAACTATTTATGTTTTGTACTTAAGGGCCTCTCAAAGCTTGGAGCTGAAAATGCTTTTGCACAGAAAAGAAAGGGATAGTATATCTGTTTATTTCTTTAAACAATGAATACAAAGATCTTTATGGACAATTCATATAGATAAATTTACCCAGATCCTATTTGAAAATGTCATACATAGGTCAACTTACTGAATTGAATCTAGCAAAGAACATCAAGGAAAACAGGAGGAAGTAGGGATAGTTTAGCTTAGAAAAGAGAATCCTTAAGTGATATCTTAGCTATCTGCAAGTGTTTCAAGAGGTGTAGTGGAAAAAAAGGATTAAATTTCTTTTGTTTTGTTCAAAGGAGCAGACTTAGGAGCAAATGATGGAAGTCACAGAGGAACATATTTAAGTTTAATGTAAGCAAAAACTTTGTAATAATTCAGAATATCTAAGTGAAATGGGCTACCTGGGGATCAATTTCCTTCCTCTTCATTGGAGGATTTCAAGCTATCTGGATGATCATTTGTCAGGTATATAGAACTAGAGATTCTTGTTTGGAGATGAATTAGAATTTCAGGTAGCTTCCAACTCTGAGATTGTATCAAGAACAAGATTGGGAAACAGTGTTTCTTATCTATAGTATTGCTCCCCAGAGGGCGCCAGAACTTTGTTTGACATTCAGTTCTTGATCTGTTGAGCCATAGGTTAGTGAGAATATGGCTACCAAAGGACTATTTTCTTGTAAGAGACTTTACTCAGAAATAAAATTTGTTCTAAGACATCTCTCATGTCACTCATTGATGCAATCATCTGTCAGACTCTAATAAAAGTTTTCAACAAATCATTCTTATATTTATATAGCTCTTTGTATAGAATTTTGATTTTTAAAATTTTAAAAATGGTTTCTATGTAATATTCTATTTGACCCTCCCAATAGTTCTGTGAGATAGCTAGTGTGTATATTATTATCTACATTCACAGATAAGGAAACTAGGTTAGTAGGATCTGCAGGACTTTTGATCCACTGGTATACTTTGAGAACCCAAGAACATCTTGATTCTGTTAGTAGGATCTGCAGGATTTTTGATCCACTGGTATACTTTGAGAACCCAAGAACATCTTGATACTGTAAGGAAAAAGCCGAATAGGAATTGAGTGGAGGTTCCATTGACATAAATTTCAATTTTCTGCAAAAATAGTAATTCAATATGACTATGATCCAAAGTAGATTCAGAACTCTCCAATAGACTTTCTGTATCGTATCTGAAAACTTAGGATAATAAGTTTTTCTGAGACTGAAATTCCACATTTGTGGGGGAAAAGGTTAAAATAGGGATCATTCATCTTAGAAATGTCATATAGCCCAACATAGAATGTAATTTTAAAAACATTTCCCTGTAGACAAATGATATATTTAGAAATTCAATCTTGAGAAATAAGTAAACAATTGAAATCCTTAGGAGAAAATCTAATGGAGTTTACTCAATGTTGTGGATTTCCACAGTAGGATTATTCAGCTCCTCCTGTGGAGTTAATCAGCAGTTGAAAATCAGAAATACGTCATTGCCTTAATTACATTAACATTCAAAGAAGATCACAGAGCTAGTTGCTTGGAAGATAGACTACCAGAAAAGCTGGGTATTTCTGAATCTGATCCAGTATTCTTCTTCATAAAAAAATCTAGTTAACAATTGCATGAACCAACTCATGACTTAAAAGATGAGTTCTCCTTACATATAAGGACATTGCAACTTAAAGAACATATGTTCTGGAATGTGCTGGTAAATGTTAAACAATTCCTCACTGAGGAAAAACAATACTCCTGGCACAAGTTTAAAATTAATCTGCATTACTTAACTTTTTCTCCGTTACTTTCTTTTCTTCTCAATCTGGCTCCCTCCCTACTTTATCTGTCCTTTCACTTTTTCTACATTCAACACATTTTACAATCCAGCAACAATGAATATTCCTCAATAAATCTGTGTTTTTTCACTTCTGAAATCTAGATAGTCAACAAAACAATAAATCAACCCCCAATTTGTAGCATTAATTGATTTCTAAAGTGTTAAGGCTCACATGGAAAATTTAATATTTGGCTTTGGTGAATTAATATTCCTTATATATACTGTGTATTTGCTTTCCCCCTAGAATTAGATTATGTTTAACCATCTATAAAATTTTAATTTTTTTTTTTTTTTTGTGCTGACTGTTCCTTAGTTTGGGAGGCTGAACCAAATCTAAAAAAATATATAGGAGTAAATATCATGTCTTATGTCTTACATCTGGGTTTTAAAAAAATCAACTTCACAGGCTTAGTGAAAGAGATTTGGTTTCACCATTTAGCAGATTTGAAGGTTATGGGTAACTTTAAGCATAATATGTATCAACAGTGTGACATGATAGCCAAGAAAGCTTGCACAGAGTAGGTATTTAATTAGTTGTATTGAAATAAGTGGTACAACATTTGAGATGAAGGAAGGGATAACACTAGCGGATTCTGCTTTGGCCAGATCACATTTGGCCTATTGTGCTCAGTTCTGGGTGGCACATTTTAGAAAGGGCATCGAAAAGTTGGAGTTTCAAGAAGACAAAATCAGGAAAGTGAGGATGTCAAATTCATGCCATCTGTAGGTAAAGTAAAGAAAGAAAGGAGCTGAAGGAAGATAAGAAGAAAGGAAAAAAAGAAAAAGGAAGGAAATAAGCATTTACTAAATACCTTCTATGTGCACTGTTAGGTGTTTCACAAATATTAGCTCATTTGATAATTGGAACATAATAGCTCTCTTCAAATACTTGAAGAGCTCTCATGCATGAATAATTAGTTGTTCTTAATTACCACAAATGCCAGAACTAGAAGTAATTAATAGAAAGTAGAAAGAAGCAAATGTAGACTTGATGATAGGAAAAAAAATTCCATATAAAAACCTACAAACTAGAAATGAGTTGTCTTGGAAAGTACCAGATCTCCGCTCACTTTAGGTCTTCAAGCAAGAACTCGAAGGGGCCTTTGCATAGAAGGGAATCCTTGGCCAATTATAGGCTAGCTCTCTTAGGTCCCTTTCAACTCTGAAATTCTTGATTCTATAATTTCTAGGTAAGGTAATTAATGATAATAATATAATGATAAAATAATAAAAATAAGTAATAATATTAAGATACTAATATCAAACATTATACTGGCATTTATAAAGTTCTTGAAGGTTTATAAAATGCTTTTCATATTATCTCATTTGAATCTCACAACAGCCTCTTGAGTTTGGTGCTATTATTATATTTATTTTATAGATGAAGAAACTGAAGCTGAAAATGAAACTAATTGGCTCATAGAAGGTTGCTATAACTATAACAGTATTTAAAGCATTGGAGAAAACATGGCATAGCCATAGCAGAAGATAAATTTATTGAAAAGCATTCTTTTCCTCTTGAGGGATATGTTTCCTTTCTTTTGCTGGTTGTAATCACATTAATGGTATGATGATGCCTATTTTATGATTCTATAAAAGACAATTTGGAGTGTGTTCCATTATCACAATTCACTTTTGTAATCATCTCTCTTGTTGGGGTCAGAAGCCATGCCCTAGAAGAATAGCCCCAAACTCCTGGCTCATGATCTGGATGCACGATTGGTGGTTGTCTGAGTCACCATCATATCTAGATGTAGATTCAGCCATGCTCCATCTTACTCCCAACTTTCTTCTATTCAGATTTCACTCAACATTCCTGTAGCTTTCCAAACCAAAAGCTATGACTCTTATATGTATCATTTTTTTCAATAGCATTTATATCTTCCAAATGCATACAAAGATAGTTTTCAACATTCACCTCTGCAAAACAAACAAAAAACAAAAACCCTTTTCTTATATGTATCATTTACCCCATTAAAATTTAAGTTTCCTGAGGATAGTGACAGTTTTTGCTTTTTTTATTTCTAGCACTTAGTTGTGTGGCACAGAGTAAATAATTAGTAAGTTCACATTAATTCATTAATTTATTAATTTATTCATTCATTTCATTTTTTCATGGTACTGATGATTGCTGCTGTGTGGGCAAGAACAAGTACTTCACTTTATGTCCTTGAGTCTAAGTTCCCTACTGTATAAAATTAAACTTGATGTCTTTCAAGGCCCCTTCCATATCTTGATCTAAATCTCTTTAAGGATTTTTTTATCTCAATTTCTTGAATCTTGACTCATTCCATCTCATTTTAGGCATTGAACCAAATAAGATCTTTACAATATAACATCTACTCATCCCCTTTTTGTTTTACATTTGAAGAAACTTAGATCTAGGGATATTAAGTAACTTGCCAATGGTAATAAGATAATAAATATTAGCCAGTAATTGAATTGAAATCCTCTGACTTCAGCCAGTGAACTTTTCATTATACCACATTGCTTCCCAATATGGTTACTTACTGAGCTCACCATATACCATCTACTCATCCCCTTTTGTTTTACAATTGAAGAAACTTAGACCTAGGGACGTTAAGTAACTTGATAGTGGTAATAAAGTAATAAATATTAGTCAGTAATTGAACTGAGGTCCTCTAACTCCAGCCAGTGGACTTTTCATTATACCACATTGCTTCTCAATATGGTTACTTATTGAGCACTTGATTTTCAGGTAGAGCTATTGATAAGATCTAATATGTGATAATAGAAGGAATTATTAGAAAAATAGTCAGAATGGTCTTGCTGGGTAACCCCAACCATAAAAGCTGTGTCAAATGCATGAACTAGGAGAAATGGGAGTTAACAAATTCCCTAAGGCAGTCTGTCATTGGTAGAGAAAACAAGAAATGATTTACTGCCATGAGAGAGAATAAAGGCAATAAGAGTTTGAACTTCTTTCCCTCGGTCTTCTGGTACATTCAGAGGAACAAGATGTCAGTAATCTTTTAGGTAATTTTGTTTATTTTCTATTTTATTGTCAGTGATTTTTGTTTATAAATTGAAGAAAGAGGTTAGATGAGCATTTAAGGACAAATGTTAACTTAATTTCATACATCATTAGTCTCCTGGGGGCAGTACATAAATTAGGATACAGAGGTCTTCCCAGGGGCTTCCTGAAACTTGAAGCAGTAACTGAAAAATCATTTTAGGCAGCTATGATTGGAGTCCATGTTGTTCCCTCTTGCCTTTTCCCCTGGAGTGAATAGAAAGCATACACTGACCCTAATAGTTGATTAAAAAAAAGGAAGAATGTAAAAGGACATGGGGTAGGAGGTGAAGGAATGAAGAAGGGCAAATATTTTAAAATGATTGTAACACAGAAATTAGAACATGAGAGGGAGTAACACACATTTGTTAATCACTTGTTATATGCAAAATACTCCGGTAGATACTTAGGATATAAAGATGAACAATTAGTTCCTTATGTCAGGAAATTTAGTCTCATATCAGGGTTATAGTATGTTGTGATACTAAGTTGGCTATGATAAAAACAATGTAAAGAGTCATAATAAGATATTTAAAAATGTGAGTGTTGACCATGGACTATGAAGACTGGAGTTTAAATGCTTCATTGGGCAATTAATAGCCACATGGAGAAGACTCTGAGATTCTTTCTCAGTACCATGGAAGTGATAATATTTATACTACTTATATCCCCAGGTCATTGGAAGGAAACTTCTGTTATAAATCTTAAAAAGCTTTAGATATATGAGTTCTATAAGTTTGAAGGACTTAAGACATAAGATTGATAAAGTGATCATATATTCAATGAATTGATGAAGAGTGTTACTCAATTCCTAAAAGGAAGGTGATAATTCAGGGTACAGGATGACACTTATTTTTGGATATGATCCTGTGTGGAAATTGTATTTTTTTAAACTATGACTATTTATTATAAATCTTGTGTTGTTCTCTCTTTGTTTATTTTTTGTGAGGCAATTAGGGTTAAGTGATTTGTCCAGGGTCACACAGCTAGTAAGTGTTACGTTTCTGAGGCTGAATTTGAATTCAGGTCCTCATGACTCCAGGACCAGTGCTCTATCCATTGTGTCATCTAGATGATTCATTCTATCTTAAAAAAAAAAAAAAAAAAGCATACAGAAGGGATAGAAAATAGATTTTTATTAACTGAGAAAAAAGTAAAAGGAAAAATAAAAGAAATGTGAGTTGTAGTTACAGTTCTTTCAAGTATTTGATAAGTCTACCTAGCATAGTATAATGAAACCGAAGCCCAAAAACTTTGAGATATTATGTGATCTTGAGTTCACACAACATATGTAGCAGATCATGGATCTGAATCCAAATTCTTGGGCTCTAAAATGGGGGCATTTTCTCCAATATACCATGCTGCTTCTTCTAGGTTTTAGGATTTTTAAGAGTCTTCATCTAAAATTATTTGAATAAAATTTGAGAGAAAGGAGTCACGTACCATAGTCATACTGTATGCTGATTTTTTTTTGGGGGGGGGGGCTGATACATCTTGCAAAAATATCTACCTCATTACTGCACAGTCAAGTCAATAAGTACTTATTAAGTGCCTAATATGTGCCAGGCACAGAGCATTAAACAGACCACTCAGAAAACAATTTGAATCCCAGAGGACCATAAATGGGCAATCAAGAGGTCAAAATTTCATGGGGACCTTTATATGGTCAAAGACTAAACTCACCAAAATTCATAATTGAATCTGCATGTTGCAATGAGCAGAGATAAATTAGACCATTTAACAAGGTGGATGCACAGGAAAATACAACAGATTTCTCTTTTTATTTTTAATATTCTCACCTTAAAGAAAAAGGATCTCTATTATGTGAATTCTATAAGAATTTCAGGAAAACAGAACGTACCAGACTATAAATGCTCAAGATGACATCATCAATACATTGTACATTTGCATAGTTTTTTTTTAAAAATCACCAAAAAACCTTCAGCAGAAACATGATTTTCATTAATATTGATGAGAAATTGATGCTTAAAACATATTTCTGCTACTAGTTTTGAGTTGCATTCTCAAAATCCTGTGGCTCATAGATTTGTGATTTCCATTCAGTGATGCAGATCAAAATCTCTCCATACCTTCCCAATCTGTGTGTCTCTTGTTCATGTCCTTCCATATGTTCACATAGTCAAGATACTCTTCTAGTACTGTACAATATGTCTCTCAAATCACAGTAGCTTTTTTGGTACTCATATTGAGCTTAATAAATAAATAGTTCAAATGTATTTCATTATCTTATACAATAATCTTGTTCAATGCAAGGGACAGACATCACTTTTCTGTATGAATGGAATGGCAAACTTAGATTTGAGGACTAAAAAAAACTTTCCTGAGTTCATAAAGCTTGTACTAATGAAACCTAAGATGGAATTCTGGCCTCCTCTTGTATTGGGTACTACTTTTTTTTTTTTATTAGACTATACACTTTTTTACTTTAATTATCATACTTGAATTTCTTTGACAAAACAAGCCAAAGCCAATCAAGATGATTAATCAACTTTTATTCTCTATAATTTGTTATGACTATTGTTATAATGGGTATGGGGATAAAGTATTTGTCCAAGAATCTAGAGAAAGTCTACAACCAAATGTCTATTTTCTCAGTCTGAATCTATTTTGTAAAATTAAACTCATATGAGTCAGCATGAAAATTTTGAGGTTAGTTAATATTGGTATGGATATTGTTGCTTTCAATAGTCTATTTATATTAATTACAGTCAATATCTGACTTTATGATGATGTCTTCTTTGACTCAGCAATGAATTTATCCCTAAATTTATGTCCTAGTGATGAGAATTGTAATAGATCAGGCAGTCATTTGTGACCACACAGATTATTTGCATTACTTTTCTTTTCATTATTTTAAAAAAGTAAATGAGTAAAATATGCTACTCAGTATACAAATACTAAAATAGATATGTGATCTTATTGATTTGGAATTCCCCTCCAAGGATGCAGATCATAAGCCATTCATGTGTGCCCATCCTCTGGGATTTTTTTCCTTACATCCTTCCATAAATGGAATCCATTCATTTTGCTGCAGATCTTTCTCTCTCTCTCTTGATAACATGAAGGTACCATTGTAACTCTCTAACTGCCCTTGTAATATTTCACCCTCATCACATGGGCCTATTTTCTTTTATCTCACATTTTTCTTTATGATATCTTTGATAATGTTCTTCTTTGAAGTTCTTTATTGGTCATATGTCCTAACCTATTTACATTTACCAGAAAGCTTTCCATTTTCCACTGTTGACATTCTTTCAAAAATTCTTTTAAGACTACTGTATTCTATATTTTCCCAAAGTAAGATCAAAATAAGTAAAAAATGTTTAACACTACAAACAGAACAATACATAGACTCTTCTATATCAGGCATAGATTTCCTTTTAATGGTTCCCTTCAGAGAAATACTTTTATACAATCTGGAATGAAAGAAAAAATTATTCAATCTCACAATACTATTCAACTATTTATGTGTAATTTTGCTATAATTATTTTTATTATCAGATATAGAATATATTAAATGGAAAATGAGGAACTTGACTTCGCATGACTTTAAGTTTGAATTCTGGCAATGCTATGTGTGATTTTAGGCAAGTCACTTAATTTTATGGGATCTGAATTTTATCAACTATAAAATGAAGTGTTGAACTAGGTAAACTGAGAAGTTAATTTAGTTTTAGATCTTTTAAAACTATGATTTCACCCTAAGTCCTTGCCAAAGAAACCTCCATTATGGCATATTTAGATGGAATGTGGATCAATGCATATCCCTCAAATATTAAAATATTAGGATTAATTATGTGAGAAGATGGAGGAGTTGATGTACCTTAAGGCTCACTAAAAAAGGCCTCCCTTACCCTTTTGGTATGTATTTTACTACCCTATAAGATACCTAAGTTCTTTAGATATCTAATCCTATAAGATATCAATATCCTATCAAATATCCAAATACTTTAAAAATTCATACCTTTAAGCAATGGTGTGGTAATAAATGTTTAAAAACTAGTTATCTTAAAAAGAAAAGTTATAGCACATGTTTTAAGTTTAAAATGCATTACTTAAGTCTTGACAAAGCAATAGTTAAATCTTGATTTGTAGTTAGAGATTTCTAAGTTATAAATGCTGAAAATTTGACAAATAGCTCTAGTAAGCCAATAGCAGCTGTCTCTAGTGTACCACCACATTGTCTTGAACATTTTTTGGTCCCCAAGGATTTTTTGGTCTTCAAGTTCCTTGTTAAGAAGCAAATACTCTCAAAGGAATAATACCTAACCATGAGTTAGTGTTTTTAAGGATGAAACTTTCAAAAATGAAAACCACTTAAAAGCATAGATTCTGACAGAAATGATCTATAGAGTAGATACTAGATGGAGGATAGTATCAAAGTTGGGCCATAACTTTTTGAAATCTCCTGAGAGCAATGCCTGATTCTCCTATAATTAAAAGTACACACACACACACACACACACACACACACACACACACACATACACACTTTTTTATTTTACTTTACACCATTTCTCCCATTCATTAAGTAGTTGCTATATGGCAGATACTATGCTAAGTGCTCAGAAACATTTAGATGGTATGATGAGTAAAGCACTGGATCTGAAATCAGGAAGATCTGAGTTCAAATTTAGCTTCAGACACTTATTAGCTACGTGACCCTGGGCAAGTCAGTTGACCTCTGTCTGCCTCAATTTGTTCAAATGTAAAATGGGGATTATAATAGCATTTACTTCAGAATCGGTATAAGATTCAAATGAGATATTGGTAAAGTGTTTAGAATAGTGCCTGACACATAGTAGGTGCTTAATAAGTGTTTGTTTTCTTCTTTCCTGAAGACACAAAATTTTTTATTTTTTTCTTTTAAAAACAGCTTTTTTTTTTTTTTTTCTGCCAAGGAACTTACATCCTAACAGGGATAATAATAGTAGCTTATAGAGGGTTGTGGTGATCAAGTAAGAGAGTTTTATCTGAGAGAGGTAGAAAATGACAAGCTGATGAGAAGACCAAGGTATATGACTGGATGATAAATGATATTAAAACATGATCTGGTTTCTAGAGCCAGATATTAGATATAATAGCTAAGTGGACTAGTTTGTACATATTGCTACCAATCAACCAATTTTGACTTGAAGAAGAGTGGATTAACTTTCCCAGTGTTACTTACTTCTAACTATTTCCCCCAACAAAATGCAGGAAGGAAATTTAAATTAGAATAGAAATTTTTTATCTGAAAGATCTTGTTAATTTTAATAATAACACAGTATTAGGAAAAAGTTCAAGTTGCTCTAAAAGTAAAAATAATGAGTTTTCTATTGACAGAAACATCCAGACATTTTTATTTACATTATTATGTAGTGAATTAATCTTCTGTCTCATCTTAGAGGACTACAAAGACTTAATATGCTTGAAATATTGAAGTAATTTAAAACATTGTTGATTCAGACATCCTTTGACAGATCAATTCACCAAAAAAAAAGTCAACAAAGTTTATGCATGACTTATTTTGAATGTAGTTTTATTTCTATGGCAAAGTTAAGAAGCACTTTGTACTTTTCCATTGTGATTTCAAAGTGCTAATTTCTCCTTGAAAAGTGGAAAATTCCCAATTTCTGTTGAGAGTTTTCCTTTAAGATTAAGAAAAAAAAGTCAATGTTTTGGGAAATAATTGTTACAAGATTTATTGGTACAAAGTGATGAGATTTTTTTTTTAATATCATAGAATAATGTTACAACTTATAATGAGAATGGAGCAAAAGTGCCGTTATCAACACTCTCTTATAATTTTTTGTAGTGTCAATCTGTAGGAGTTATTTGCCAACATTATTGAACTGGAGAATTTTGTATGGTTGCGACCTAATTACATTTACAAAGTTCTCTTCTTGAGGTAGCTAGGTGGTGCAGTGGATAGAGCACTAGCCCTGAAATCAGGAGCACCTGAGTTCCTATCTGGTCTCAGACATCTGGGCAAGTCACTTTGCTCAACACACACACACACACACACACACACTAAATAAAAAATAAAAAAAGTTCTGTTTTTGACTAAGATAGCAAGTAGGAGAATTTTTTCATTCCTTTGTTCTCACATCTTTGTCCCCCTCCCATTTCAATTATGATTTTCCCTATCCTCTCTTTCCATACCTAAACATACACATATTTTTTCAGCTCTATGAACTATGGACTACAGGCATTTATTCTCAGTTGAAACTCAATTAATACTGCAGAGGAGATTGGATTTTTCCAAAGGGTTTTCCTTTTGTGGGGCTATTTGCATCCTAATTTAAGCATTTCAAAAATGTGAAAAAATTTTTTACAATCAAAATGAATGAATATTGAATGGTAGAATTTCAATTTATTTGGTAGGGTAGCCTTGACATATGATGGCTTGACTAAAGAAAGAATGATAGAATTGTGAATGAATTTAATTAAAAGTGAGTTTAAAAGATATCAATCCATTGAGCCATCAATGAATATTTGTTAACCAATGAATGACTTTATACTAGGCCTTGGGCTAACTATTGAGGGCACAAAGAAAAAATAATAATTCCTGAATTCAGGAAATTTACAATCTAATGAGGAAGAAATCTTGAAAAGGATACAAACCAAGCAGATACAAAGTAACTTTAGAGGTGAAAATACTAGCAGTTGGGACTGGGGTTAGGCTGGGGCTAGAAGGCAGACCACAGTAAAGCAAAGAAGCAAATCAAAAACAGAACAGCTCTTTATCTTTTATTTTATATGCTGATCTATCTCCAGCCTAATATTCTCAGTTTATACCACATTACTAGCTTTTGTGTGCAGCCAGACTAGCCAATTTGTCTTGAATTTGACATCTCATTTTCTGCCCTCTCTATGTACATGATACATACTTCCCCTTCCCTCCAACTAGAATCAAGCTCTTTTGAGCAAAGATTTTTTTTTTTTTATTTGCTTTGTTTTGTTTTGTATCCATGGAACCTGGCACAGTACCTTGCACAAAGTAGGCAGTTAATAAATTCTTGTTGGATTGAATTGGATTGGATTATGCCAATGTGGTTACACCTTCCTCCGAGATAATATTAACACACTATTAAATCAAACACCTTTACACCTAGGTGAATAGACTTTGAAAGTTGCAGTGTAGGAAAAATTTAGCTCTCTGTGGATAGACTAGTCATAAGATCCACTGAATGTAGCTATTCTGGTTGCTGAACAAACAGACTTACAGTTTGTCATGTGGCCCACTCGTGAAATTTTTCTGGTTTGGTAGGTATTCCTGCCAGAGTTTATACTCCAAAGATAGAACATTTGAGATCTTAGGTAATCTCACTCTCATAATGAACCGTGGGAGGAGTGCTTTGGTAGAGAAAGATCCCTTTAAACTATAAAATTCCATGTGTCTGTGCCCTAATTAAACCAACTAATCCTAGCAATATAGTCAACATAGAGTTTACAAAGTGGAGGTGGGAGTGGGGGAGGAAGGGAGAAGAGAAGAAATAAGCATTAATATAATGCCCATTCTGTGCTAGCCATAATGTTAAGCAGTTTTTGCAATTATTATCTATTTTTTTTTCTCATAAGAATTCTGAGAGGTAGGTATTATTATTATTCCCATTTTACAATTGAGGAAAATGAGCTTGACAAAAGTTAAATGATTTGACTAGAATCATATAGCTTGTAAGCATCTGAGGTCAAATTTGAACTCAGGCCTTCCTGATTACAGACCCAATACTCTATGCACTGCATTATTAGTTGCCCCAAATAAATATAAAAAGAAACAGACAAGAAATATAGAAAGAAATATGAAGAAATATTAGGAAGACAAAATAATACAAATGAAATAATTAGTGAATATTATACTATATGGTATAATTATGTTAAATTGTGTGTGTGTGTGTGTGTGTGTGTGTGTGTATAGTTGGACTTCAGAGAATAAAAAGAATAAAAAATATTGCAATCAGGGAAAGATTCATGGTAAAGGAAAAACAAGAATGAAATGATTCTTGAAAAGATGTAAAAATGTTGAAATTACAGGGAAATGATCCTTCAAATGAACCAAAACTTTTATTAGTTTGGAATTATCCTTTGGTACTTTTGGAAACTTTGTGCATGTTTCTGCTCATGCAATGTGGACAGGTCTTTTGATTACTTATTAGAAGGGAAAAAAGGCATTTCCTCATTAGTTTACAGTTGACTTGGGGTAGTACTTCAAGAGAAATGACTGGTTTGGAGACAGCACCCTTTGCATCGCTCAGAAGATGGATTTCAATGTCTGGAATCATATACTTATAATCTCTTAGGAGGAAAGGTAGAAATAAAAAGGTAACAAAAGAAGCCTTGAGTCCTCAATGTACACCTTTTTATATATATCAATTAATCAAAAACAAAACAAAACAAAACAAAACAACCCTCTATAGGCTTTTTAGCCACTCTTAAAAAAAAAAAAAAAAAAAAAAAAAAAAAAGATTGTTCCTTGAATCAGAATCTGTCTTCTTATAAATCCATACCAATCAATCTATCTTGGGGGTTTCTCTAGTCACTGAAGCCCATCAGTTAACCAGCCATTCATTTTGGGGCAGATCTAGTTTCTGTGACTAAATTAGGTGATGTCTTTTTTTTTTTTTTCCCTTAAGTAATCAATAGGTCTGCCATATCTACCATAGACAAAGGTATGTGCCAAAGTCCAAAACAAAGCGTGGCCTTAGGGAAATTCTTACATTGGTCAGAAACTTTCTGTATCCACTCACATTTTATAAACAGAAAGATTGAGGGAGAGTATTTCAGGAGGGGAGAATGACACGAATAAAGCCACAGAGTTAGAAATAAAGATATTTTGGGAATGATGAGATCACGTTAATTACACTGAAGGTTCATGCTGAAAAATAGTGAGAAATAAGGTAGGTTCTGGTTTGAAGCTGATTATAGAAGGTTTTTAAATGGTCTGAGAGAAAATTAGGCTTGATCTGTTAGTTAAGAAACCAGTGTATTTAAAAATATTATTAGAGGAGGAGTGAGTGACGTGATGTAAATAGTATTACTAGGAAGAATAATCTTGTTTTGGCATAGGAAAAGACTAGAGATTAGGAGAATAACTAGAAGGCTATGCTATTCATCTAGTCTGACATGATGAGAGCCTAGATTAAGGTGGTGTAATTGACAGCTACAAGAGAAGTCTATAAGAAAAACTGACTGGGCTTACTGACTGACTGTAGATAAGGAGTAAAAGAACATTAATTTTTCTAGAACTTTATCTTTGTGCCTTTACAAATGAAATCTGCTTATGTTGTCTACTGAACATGGTTGTAAAAACAGATATCTGACCTTTTTATGAAGAAATCAGAAGCACACAATCTGCAATTCATGTAAATAAAGATTTGTTTATGAGAAAGTTTTCAGAAATTTCACAACATATAGCATTCATCAGTCAAATATTCCACACACATTTTTTTCATTTCCTCCTTACTCCCTAGCTAGCCATCAAATTCATCTTCTCCATCTTCATATCCTCTTCTTTGTTAATAGTTTATTTTCTGAATTTAAAATAAATGAATGTTTTACTTCGTTAAGAGTTTATAATCATCATCTGCTATTGTCTGAGCTCCTTCTATGGGAAATGAAAGTCTATAAAAAGAGTTTCTGATCGAGAAATGCAAATTAGGACAACTCTGAGATACCACTACACATCTGTCAGATTGACTAAGATGACAGGAAAACATAATGATGAATGTTGGAGGGGATGCGGGAAAACTGGGACACTGATGCATTGTTAGTGGAGTTGTGAACGAATCCAACCATTCTGGAAAGCAATCTGGAATTATGCCCCAAAAGTTATCAAACTTACATACTCTTTCATCCAGCAGTGTTTCTACTGGGCTTATGCCCCAAAGAGATACTAAAGAAGAGAAAGGGACCTGTATGTGCCAAAATGTTTGTGGCAGCCCTCTTTGTAGTGGCTAGAAACTGGAAATTGAATGGATGCCCATTAATTGGAGAATGATTGGGTAAATTGTGGCATATGAAGGTTATGGAATATTAATGTTCTGTAAGAAATGAGCAGCAGGATGAATACAGAAAGGCTTGGAGAGACTTACATGAACTGATGCTGAGTGAAATGAGCAGAACCAGGAGATCATTATATACCTCAACAACGATACTGTATGAAGATGTATTCTGATGGAAGTGGATTTCTTTAACAAAGAGACCTAACTCAGTTTCAATTGATCAATGATGGACAGAAGCAGCTATACCCAAAGAAAGAACACTGGGAAATGAATGTAAACTATTTTCATTTTTGTTTTTCTTCCCGGGTTATTTTTTACCTTCTGAACCCAATTCTCCCTATGCAACAAGAGAACTGTTTGGTTCTGCAAACATATATTGTATCTAGGATATACTGCAACATATCTAACATATATAGGGTGGCTTGCCATCTAGGGGATGGAGTGGAGGGAGGGAGGAGGGAAATTGGAATAGAAGTGAGTTCAAGGGATAATGTTATAAAAAAATTACCCTGGCATGGGTTCTGTCAATAAAAAAGTTATTATAAAATAAAAAAAATAAATTTAAAAAAATAAGAAAAAAATAGTTTCTGATATGTTTTAAAATAATGTTTATTATTTGTTATTATTATTAGTTACTTCAGCCCCAAAGCACTTGAGTTTGTGGCTGGAGCATCACTTTTTACTTTAGCATGTTGCTGCTGGCTCCATGGAGGCTGGGATACTATGGCACTCCCTTTGCTAACTCTGAAACCTCCATGCTCTAGCCTCAGACACATGATTGGGATAAAGTTTAGATTTGAGGATCTTTGCTTCTAATGGGAGAGTTAGACTCCTTTCTCTCACACTTTTTGACTCTTTAAATACTCACTTTTAGGACAACTTTTGTTCATGTCATGGCTCTCCCTCAAAAGAAGAGTAAAAAGGATATCAGGAATAGAACAGGTAAATTGTTACTATGCATATGAGAAATTTTAAATATAAAATGAAAAGTTAGGAATAAGCATTTATTTATTTTAAATTAAATTTAATTTTTTAGGATACATGTGTACATTCATTTTTAGCATATTTTTATATGAATCATATTGGGGGAAAATCAGGACAAAAGGGAAAAACCATTAGTAAGAAAAAAACAAAACAAAAGAAAAAAAGGGTAAAAAAAAAAAAGGCTGATTTCAGAAGAACAAGGACTATGGAGACTGCTGACTGAAGTATACTGTTTTAACCTTTTTTTTTTTTTTTTCTTTTGTTTTGTTCAGCTTTCTGCTTCCCTTCTAATCTTGGCTGCATTTGGAGATAGAAGATGCCTTGTGCAAGCCATTTCAGCACTGGGCCACCACTGGCCTGAAAAGGAGAGATGTGGTCCTTGCTACACCATCCATTAGTCTAAAACATTCCAAGGCAGGTTGATTTTGGCAGATATTTGATAAGTATAGGACACCAAGGTAAAGCTTTTATAAAGTCAGTGTTCATTTCCAATGCAGTTCAATACAATTTATTTCAGCAAATATTTTTTTTTAAGTACCCACTGTGTGCCTGCTTTTGTTGTGGTTGTGTGTTATAGAACCCTATATTCTATGAAAAATTGAATAATTGTTAGCCAGAAGGCAGCAGTGATCTAGTAACAGGAAAAGCTTCTGCATAAGAAAGAACTGCCACCAAGAGAATTAGAAAAGTAATACTGGATGTGAGCAGGCTGCAACATATTGCAAATAAGTAATTACAGAAAAATAGAATACAAGATATCGTCCAAGTTAAAAATTAGATGAGCTGCTCAGAAAAATGTGGAAAGTCCTTAATGTACACAAGCGAAGAGAAAAAAAATGTATTATGTAAAAAGTAATAGCAATATTCTGGGAGGATCAGCTGTGAATGACTTTGCTATCCTCAGCAATACAATTGATCCATGACTGTTTCAAAAGACTTATGATAATCCATATCCAGAGAAAGAGCTGATTGTATCTAAATACGGATTGAAGCATACTCTTTTTTTTTTTTTTTTGAGCTTTTTTGGAGAGAGTGGTGATGTGGAGAGCTATGTTTTCTTTCACAACATGTTTTTTTATAGAAATGTTTTGCATAACTTCACATGTGCCTTTTTAATGGGGATTGGTGGGGAGGAAGAGAGAAAATCTGGAACTCAAAATTTTAAGAACATGTTAAAATTGTTTTAAATATAACTGGGGAAAAATAAAAATATTAAACAAAAATAAGATGAGCTGGTTTTGTGTTAAGAACAAGTAGTAAGTATTGGAAAACCCATATGTTCCATTAGTACCCTTGGATTATTAAAAAAAAAAAAAAAAAGTGAAGAAGCCAGAGAGAACTAATTGAGGGATAAGGATTAAAGTCATACAGAATAGGCAGGCATGGATACAGTGGTGTTTTTATCACCATAGTGAACACCCCTATCAAAAAGGTAACATCCCCTGGACTTGCAGAGCACCTAGGACCTAGAAGAGCATCTTCTTGGGAAACTCACATGGACCAGTTGTATCAACTCAGGTATAGGGAATGTTGTTTCAATTCTACATAATAAGTTCAGATATCTCCATTTTGTGTCTTCCTATCTTACATTTGATTCTAATTTCACTCCACTTCTAATTGTCTCAGATTCCTCAAATGGGTCAAAGAAAAGAGTTCATTTATAGACTCTTTGAAACAATTGTGGAAGAACGCTCAATAATTTGATACATGTCTCAGAGGGCAGATAATGGCAAATTTTGCTGAATGTTTCTTTTATCAGATAACAAACTATGTTTCAACCATGGCAAACATTTGAATGAAAGCTGTAAATGTCAGCCAACCAGCCAGATGTTTTCTCACTGGTAGATGTCCAGTGTCCTTTACAAAACATTTGAATTATTGGCATCTTTATATTTCATCTGGTTATTCTGGCACAGAATGCTCCAGGGCTTAGCATAAAATCTTCAAAGAAATATGTCCTAATCTTCCATCACAAAGGGAAATGTGTTACCTCTTATGTGTGTATACATACATCCATGCCTCTTATTTTAAGTGATGTGTAAAATAAAATACAAAAACATATCAGACGCAATATTAAAATTTTTTCAAGGGTGTTGCCACTTTTATTCTCCTTTGAAATGAAATATTTAGATTTAACACTATAGTCTTTCCAAATATTCTTAAAGTCTACTTTTTATTTCTTATATTAACAAGAAATGGCAGGACTGCTAATTTCTTTTAAAAAAATTTCTTTTTAAAAAAAATCTGATGGTTTTTTTTTTTTGTTGTTGTTGTTGTTGTTGTTGGATTTTCATATTTTTCCAGTGAGGATCTGTTGACCAAATAGCAGCTTGTGGTTTTTATGACATACTATGAGTTTTATGAATTTTACTATAGATCATGTTCCAAATTCCCCTTTTCTAATTTCATTATAATAATATACTATGGTGAAATTTCATTATATGACATAATAGGTCATTACTATTGTGATGTTATCTTTAAAAAAAAAAAAAAAACATTGTGTTGGAAAAAATGGATCCATAAAAATGACTTTAGAGTTAAAAAGGTTCTTGAAAAAAAAATTCATGGTGCTCTAATAAAGGGAGAAGAGTTTAATCTAGAGCCAGAGGATACTGGTTTCAAATTCAAGTTCTGTTATTTATTTCATGCCCCACCTTATCTCTGTAGGGATCTTTATCTGAGAAAGGAGAGGGCTAGAGGAGATTGGGTGAACTTTTTCTGGAACTTTGGAGAACTTTGAGGTACTTTGAGCCATTTAGGTAAGACAGACATATACTTTGAGGGATGGTGGTAGTGCAATGAGGGAAGCTTTTACTCTTTTTAAAAAACAAATTTCATAATTGTAGTTAGTTCCCAGCTCTTAGTCAGGACTTTCCTTTACTAGTACAGAATTACAACTACCTTGTAATTTTTAATGTCAGGCAAGTCTACTTGATGTGGTATGTGGCAATATATAGTGATGGAGGAAAATAGGCCTTTCTCCCCACTGCAAATGGGATCATGCAAATTCTACTTTGTTGCAATGTAGTTTTGTGTGGGAGGAAAAAAGGGAACTGAGGAGTCCAGTAGTATATTATGCCTGCAAACACATTCTCAATGAATGAATGTGATGATGAGAAAAGCATTTATTTTTTATGATGTAGTAGATGGGAGATAAATTACAACACAATAGCTATTGTTCAATTTGCAATTATATCTCAACTTAAGTCAGTGTATTGAGCTGTTACTTCTAAACCACTAAATTGAAAAAAAAATAGCTGCTAATCGATTCAATTCACTAATCATTATTACTATCAGCCAAGTAAGGAAGAAAAAAGGAAAGCAGGGCTTTGTTTACAGATCTTAGGTTCTAGGGAGAGGAGTAAAGAGCAACAATTAGCAAGACAAGAAAACACAAATTATATAGAAGACAAACAATGATATTGTTTTAAAACATCATTAACAACTTGGGATAACAGAAAAGGCCTTGTGTTAGAGGTGGCAATTGAACTGAGCACTAAATGGAGATAGGATCTCTTAAAAATAAAAGTGAGGAATAATAATATTTCCCAGCTTTTACTGTTCTAAAAAATAGAATTAAGGTGCTACTTGCTACTTTCACAGATATGGAGAGTATCATGTGCAAGGGACAATGAGAAGGTTGGTCAAAGTTGCTCAATCATAGACTATGTTTATTATAAGTAAATTCTGTAGGAGGTTGTGATTCGTCTTAGGAAGGACTTTAAATACAAAACACTGGAGTTTACATACAATTTTGGAAATAATATAGAGCTATTGAAGTTTATTAAGAAGTGACATGGTCAGTCAGATTAGCACTTAAGGAAGACCACTTTGGCAGATGAGTGGAAGATGGACCAGAGTGAGGAAGAGATTTAATGTAGGGAGATCAACCAAAAAGCCTTAGAAGTTTGGTTTGGCAGGTATGTGGATGATAATTAGATTAGCAAGAAGAGAAGCTAGGAAAGGTGGGAACAAATAGGGACTATTTTGCTGTTGTCATTTTTTAATTTGTGTCCAATTTTTTGTGACCGCATTTGGGTATATTTTGGTAATGATACCAGATTGGTTTGCCATTTCCTTGCCCAGTTAATTTTTTAGATAAGGAACTAAGGCAGATAAGTTTAAGTGACTTGTACAGGATCATATATTAGTATGTGTCTAAGGATAGATTTGAGCTCAGGAAAAAGAGGGATAATGAGGCTTACATTGGGGTGTCAGCTATGTGAAGAAGAAAAAGGGCGATGTTGAACAATCTGGTCAATGTAGACCGGACAAAAATTCTCTACTTATTGAGTTGAAGGGAGGGGGAAAAGTTAGCAGAGATAATCTAAGATTAACTTTAAGTTTGTAAATCTATGTAGAAGTAATGTATTGTAGGAGTAAATGAATTTTCTGGAAGAGAGAATTCTTTTCTATCTATAAATTATATCAACTTACTGTGAAATATCTGTAGGCCAATTATGGTCTTTTAAAAAGTACTATCTACTATATGTGAAAATAAAACTCAAAAGATGTATTTCCTTGTTGTAACAGAATAGGCTCACTTAGTTTCTGGATATCCCATGCAATGAATCTATGATACATTCCTGAGACAGTTGAATGGAGTTAGTGGTATAGTTAGTGGTTATACAACAGAATGATATTCTAACCTCCCAGAGAGGTCAAATCCATGATTTGGCATTAGTAGCATACCAGTCAAGTCACTAGAATAAAACACAATGCCACAGTGGAATGAATTCTAGGATTATAATCAGAGACCTGAAGGTCAACATCTGTCTCCTTAAGGACTCTGTGATCCTGACCAAGCCACAGTTTTTCTGATTTTCAGTTTTTTAAACCAGTAAAATGAGGTGGTTAGACAATATGACCTTTGAGTGCCCTTCTAGATGTGAATTTTTTTTATTCTACATTTCATCTGGAAGAAATGACAGTAAGGGGGAATAATTCTTAAAATAGGTTTTGAAAATGTTTTGAAAATGTTTACCAGGATTCAAATTCTTGATTACTTTGTTCTATTCCATTTACCTGAACAAAAATAATAAATAAATTAGACAACATATATGATTGTATCTTAAATAACTTGGACAAAAAAAGATATTCCCCCTTGATGATTTTCTTCACAGAAAGTCAGGAATGATATGGTTCATTTATGAATTTTACTTGTGATCCCTGAAAAAATAAAATCCCTCAAGAAAAAAAATATGAAGAAAATAAAAAAAGGAAGATAATAAGCATTTATTGGGTGCCTATTATTTGCTAGGTATACCTTGATATGCTTTACAAATGTTATCTCATTTGATCCTTAATACAACTTTGTGAAATAAATGCTATCATTCTCCTGTCATGATGCTATCAATGATAGCTATCCATCAGAACCAGGAATTTTTTCTTTGTTAGTTTCTTTAAAACCAGTAGTATTTCCTTCTTTGAGACTGGATTAAAAATGTTATTTGGTCTATTGCTATCTTTGGTATTTCATGTTTATGAAGGAAAATCTCTATTTATTTTATATTTTCAATTTTATTAGGATATAATCCTATATATTAGGGTCCAATAACTCACTTTATTTCTTCTTGTTTTGTTATGATTCCCTCTTGTTAATTTGACATTTTTATTAGATTTTATGCATCTTCTTTGCAACTAGATTTGGTTAAAAGTTTGTCGATTTTGTTAATCTTTCAACAAACTAACTTTTAGGTTTGTTCATCCTTTCTATTTTCTCATTGTTCTCCTTCTAATCTGTTTTGTTTCTTAATTTTTCTTTCCCAGTGTACCTTTTTTTCTTCTTCTAAGAAGTAATTCTTTAATTTATTTTCTTCATTAATTCTCTTTATGTCTGTTCTAAATTTTTATTTTTTTATTCATTGTCTTTGCTTTTGCATATTTCTTCATTACCTTTTTTGTGTTTCTCATGAAATTAAAACTACTAAAATACAAATTCTGAGTTCCCTCTTTGAAACTTTTTCTTTGTTATTGTCTTGTAAATTATGACTCTTCACCCCTTATTGTTGCTGTTGTTATTGTTCTTGACTTAATTCTTAGAAATATAATTTCATTAGAAAGATACTGAATAATGGCCCATGGTAAAAAAAAAAAAAAATTGCCTTGGGTCCAGTGTGTGTGTGTGTGTGTGTGTGTGTGTGTGTTCTAATTCCATTTTCTATCACCCTTTTCATTTTTACTGAAACTTATGTTGCCTTTAGTTTGCCATTCTCTGTGTTTCATAATGTATTTAGTATTGAGTTGTCATATCACTGGGCCTTCTAAATATCCAAGATATACTACTACTACTACTAGATATATTAGTATCTTACTATGAGCCAGGCACTATGTTAAATATTCACAATTTTGATCTTTAATTCAGACAACAAATCTGGCAAGTAGGGACTTTTATTATCTTCATTTTATAGACCAGGAAACTCTGGCAAACAGTGATTAAATGACTTGCTGTTGATCACACAGTTAGGAAGTATCTGAGGCTGGATTTGAACTCAGTTCTTCCTGACTCCAGGTCTGGTACGCTATCTACTTCATTACCTAGCTGTCATATATGGCTGTCAATAGATTATAAATTTGCGATGCTTTCTAGTGGTTTATACATTTCTTTTTTGGAAGCAGGGATGTAGTGCAGGTCTGGCTTTAGAACATGTAACAAAACAAGAAAGAGACAAACACCTTTAAAAAACCTTTCCTATGCCACTGTTTTAAAGTTATTATTTCTTAATTTAGAGATACAAATATCCCTTTCTTCTCCAAACTTGAAGACATTAATTCATAGAAAAAGTCATTTAAAATATCTGTCAGTTTCTGGAACCTGATCATCTAAGATCAATGTACTTCTTTTCCCATCATATCTACCTTATGTTAAGAAAACTGTTGCCAGGGAAACTAGCAAACTTCTTATCTAATTAATAGTCAAACAAATATTAGACTTATGAACAGTACGATAGAACTTTCTTAATTGACTTGATTTTAAAGGATGATAGATTAAGGAAGATTTCATTTTAGCAAATGTACCTTGATTGCCTCATTTATCCCTTTTACCTATCCTATCACTATAAAATGATCTTAGCAAGTAATTTGATACAGTCTCTCAGTCTTTTCATAAGAAAAAATTATATATGGCCCAAATGATAGCACAATAAGTTGAAATTGGAGGGTTTGAATGCCTGGATACAAACAGTTGTCAGTGGTTTATCTAGTTAGAAGGAGAGATCTAAGTCCCCAAGTATTTGTATGCATGTTAAATATTTTTTTATCAGTACTTGTATAAAAATATAGAGAACCTGACATCAATACTAACTAAACTAATCTATTTATTTAGTGCTATACCAATCCCAAGAAACTATTTTACTGACCTAGAAAAAATAACAACAAAATTCATCTGGAAGAACAAAAGGTCAAGAATTTCAAGGGAACTAATGAAAAAAAATAAATGAAGGTGGCCTTGCTGTACCAGATCTAAAACTATATTATAAAGCAGAGATCATCAAACTGGCTAAGAAATAGACTAGTTGATCAGTGGAATAGGTTAGGTTCACAGGACAAAATAGTCAATAACTATAGCAATCTAGTGTTTGACAAACCCAAAGACCATAGTAAGAATTCACTATTTGATAAAAACTGCTGGGAAAATTGGAAAATAGTATGGCAAAAATTAGGCATGGACCCACACTTAAAATTGTCATGTGCCCAGCAGAATATCAGGAAGAATTCAAAATATATAAAAATAAGGCATTGACCTACACTTAACACTGTACACCAAGAGAAAGTCAAAATGGGTATATGATCTTGGTATAAAGAATGAGGTTATAAATAAATTAGAACACAGGATAGTTTACCTCTCAGACTTGTGGAGAAAAAAGGAATTTGTGACCAAAGAAGAACTAGAGCTCATTATTGATCAAAAAATAGAAAATTTTGATTATATCAAATTAAAAGTTTTTGGACAAACAAAACTAATGCAGACAAGATTAGAAGGGAAGCAATAAACTGGGAAAACATTTTTACAGTCAAAGATTCTGATAAAGGCCTCATTTCCAAAATATATAGAGAATTGATTCTAATTTATAAGAAATCAAACCACTTTCCAATTGATAAATGTTCAAAGGAAAAGAACAGACAATTTTCAGATGAAGAAATTGAAACTCTTTCTAGCCACATGAAAAGATGGTCCAAATCATTATTGATTAGAGAAATGCAAATTAAGACAACTCTGAGATACCACTACACATCTGTCAGATTCCCTAGAATGACAGGGAAAGATAGGGGATGTTGGAGGGGATGTGAGAAAACTGGGACACTGATACATTGTTGGTGGAATTGTGAATTCATCCAGCCATTCTGGAGAGCGATTTGGAACTATGCTCAAAAAGTTATCAAACTGCATACCCTTTGATCCAGCAGTGTTACTACTGGACTTATATCCCAAAGAGCTCTTAAAGGAGGGAAAGGGATCCACATGAGCAAAAATGTTTGTGGCAGCCTTCTTTATAGTGGCAAGAAAGTGGAAACTGAGGGGATGCTCATCAATTGGACAATGGCTGGGTAAATTATGTTATAAATGCTATGGAATATTATTGTTCTGTAAGAAATGACCAGCAGGATGATTTCAGAGAGCTCTGGAGAGAATTACATGAACTGATGCTAAGTGAAATAAGCAGAATCAGGAGATCATTATACACGGCAACAACAAGACTATATGACAATCAATTCTGACGGATGTGGCTCTTCTCAACAATGAGATGTTTCAAACCAGTTCCAATTGTTCAGTAATGAATAGAGTTAGCTACACCTAGAGAGAGAACTATGGGCAATGAGTGTGAACCACATATGATTTCCACTCTTTCTGTTATTGTTTGCTTATATTCTTGTTTTCCTTCTCAGATTTTTTTTCTTTCTTCTTAGATCTGATTTTTCTTGTATAGCAAGATAATTGTATATATATATATGTATACATATATTAGATTTAACATATACTTTAACATATTTAACATGTATTGGACTACCTACCATCTAGAGAAGGGGGTGGGGGGAAGAAGGGGAAAAGTTGGAACAGAAGGTTTTGTAAGGGTCAATGTTGAAAAATTACCTATGTGCATGTTTTGTAAATAAAAAGCTATAATAATAATAATAAAAGTTCAGATACTGGGGTGAAAAATTAGAGAATCTGCTTATCAGATTTGTAGATGATCCAAAGCAAAGGTAACTGGCATATTAATATTAAAGACTTCAAACAACAGGCAATAACCATCATCACCTATTCCACCAAATCAGATCATGGAAGACCAGAATACTAGATTGAATCTAAAAACATGAAATTTAATAAAGATGGATAGAAAGTCATATTTAGGTTTAAAAAGTCATTTTTATGAGTATAAGATGAAATCAAACTTAAAAAGCAGTAGATCTGGGAAAAAAAAGTAACTGAGTTTCAATGCACTTAGGCTCAATATGAATCAACATTGCCAGCTGAAAGTCAAGAAAGGTAATGTAACCTTAGGTGGCATTAAAAGAAATATAATAGATAGGAAATATTCCCTGCCCTCAAGGAGCTTACAATCTAGTCATGAAAGACAAGCCATAAAATCAAATAGAAACGCAATCATAGAGGGATGTATGGGAGTGGAATTGAAAAGATGCTATTACATCAGGGAATATTTGGCACTGGGACATCTTGTTCCAAGTTGAAATCAAGCAGTGCTGCAGATGGAAATTTTTTACAGCATTATCCCTTGCACTCACTTTTGTTCCGATTTTTCCCCTCCCTCCCTCTACCTCCTCCCCTAGATGGCAAACAGTCCTATATATGTTAGATATGTTGCAGTATATCCTAGATACAATATATGTTTGCAGAACCGAACAGTTCTCTTGTTGTACAGGGAGAATTGGATTCAGAAGGTAAAAATAACCCGGGAAGAAAAACAAAAATGCAAATAGTTCACATTCGTTTCCCAGTGTTCTTTCTTTGGGTGTAGCTGCTTCTGTCCATCATTGATCAATTGAAACTGAGTTAGGTCTCTTTGTGAAGGAAATCCACTTCCATCAGAATATATCCTCATACAATATCTTTGTCGAAGTGTATAATGATCTCCTGGTTCTGCTCATTTCACTTAGCATCAGTTCATGTAAGTCTCTCCAAGCCTCTCTGTATTCATCCCTGCAGATGGAAATTGGAGTGAGCTGGAAGTCTAGTTCCTGCTATTTATTAAGGAAAACTTTGGGAAGAGTTAAGTATCCAATGCTTCAGCCCTCCCAACAGAGCTCCTTGTTGGTAAGGATTATCTTTTTATTATTTGTATTCCCAATACTTAGTACAGTACATAGCAGGTATTTAATAAATGCTTGTTGAATTGAATAGACTGAGACAGAATAAGAACAACTATCACTTTCTTACTCCTATCTATTATGTGTCCTTTAATGCCTTTTAAGATTACACTAGCTTTCATGCCTTTCTGTCTCTAAGGTCAAGAATTGTCTTTTTGTGTATTGTTTTGTTATGAGCAATGGGTAGAATTTTCAAAGAAACACATTTAAGCTTGATGTCAGGTGTATCTGTATCTCTCTCTCTCTCTCTCTCTCTTTCTCTCTCTCTCTCTCTCTCACACACACACACACACACACACAATCCCTAATAATTAGAATCATCTTCAAGTATAGTGGGCTACTGCTGGTGGTAAAAACAGTTGCATCCTCTCTTGATATCTTCAAGTTATGCCTGAATGAGCATTTGTTGTGTACAGCCATTTTCTAATTAGTGTGAATAATGAATGCTATTATTTGAAATTGAATCACATAATTTTCACTGGAGTGGAATAAATGACCATATTTAGCATAATTTTAGATAGTGAAAATTTAAATACATATGACCACTTCATAATATCATTATTGATACTAATTAGGACATGACTATACATTTCATAGATCTTTTTTCAAGCTCATGTTGGAAATGATGGCCATTGAGGTCCCTTCCAACTTGAAATTTCTGTATTTTGGGGATCCCGTGAGCCACTTGGAAGCAGTTGTTTTCACTTGACCATGGTGTGCATTTTTGTCAATGCTGACTCAGAAGGGTGGTGTTGGATGATTAAGAGGCAATGAAATGCTCTGCACCTAACTGATTTGTCATTTTTGAGAATCTCCCTATTAATTCTGACACCGCCCAAATTTATTTTATATGTGAAATCCTGGGAGCCCACAGGTGGCATAGTTCTTGGCCAATATAGGAACCATTACTCCACCTGTAAATAACAAATGGAAATCAATGACTGAAAAATGACAACAACAAATACCAACCATTTTCAAGAGTGGGAAACAATCATCTCTCTGTTAATCATTCCTTCTATAATAATTAATTTATTTCAGCATGGCTTTCAAGGAAGGATCATTTGATATCCTTTTAGTTTCTCTTTGATCTGTCATAATCCATCAACAAATATATATCTTTGTGTTCCTTTAGAACTGCTGGAAATGCAAAGATATAGTCTTAGCTGTTTATTAATGAGAGAAGAGGACAAGTGAGAATAAGAGTAACAAGTGAAAAATTCATTATAAAACAATGTGTGATAAGCATCAAGTGAGTGGTCCAGATAACAAACCCCATAGAATATAAGAAATGATAATCACTGAGAGTTGGTGTGAAAATTTTAACCAAAGTCAAAGTCAAAGTCTCAAAGTATTGAGATCAATTTAATGGGATGAAGCTCTAAAGCACTTTATATAAATTAAAGCTAGAATTCATATGCATTGCACTCATAAGATAGCTTAGCAGAGTGGATAGAGAGGCACTTGTGATCAGAAGACATAGATTTGAGTACTGCTTCTGACTCTTTGTGACCATGAGAAATCACCTACTCTTGTAATATTCTAGGCAAGATACTTAGATTATAAATTGCAGAGCAGATGTTGATCTATGCTGGTAGAAGGAACTTCTTCACTGAGAATTATCAATGTAGTAAGAAGAATTTATATACATTTTTAAACATAAAATTGTTAATTTATGTTAATTCTTGACAAGCAGCTAGTACTTAATAAGACCTATTCACAATATTTTTGTTCTGGATGACCATACTTAGTATGTATAGATAACGAATGTAGTTAGAGTAGCAACCCATTCCTTTCCTCAGTTCCTCCAAATGGAAGGGAAGGGAGATGGTTGTGACCAGACAGCAAAAGGATGGGCAAGTGGGGAGAGGCTGTGCCTGAGGGCAATAATGACACACCTTGATGCTGACAGAGACTAATATTTTTTCCTTTTCACTTCAGTCCTGAAGCAGAAAAGCTTGTTTGAACAATATAAATGTGTTGGGAGCTGAATATTTAGGTGTGGTGTGGTGTTGTATGGTCTGGGCCAGAGACAGCTGAAAGCCAGAGAAAAATCAAGTTAATGAGCATCATCTATCATTATGACTCACACATTATTGCTATAACAATACCTTATCAACCACTATTGTATGGCCCATCCAATATTTTTCATGATGAAACCATCAACAAAATAAATGAGATGACCATTGCTCAATGGCAAACCAACTACCTAAAAATTTGACTTGATGTGAATATCAGTCTTAGTGGATCAGTGTTATTTGTCCAACATCATGATTTATAATAGTTCAGGAAAAAATTAAAATCTGAGATATCAAATTAAAATTCTATATGAGTTGTGTCTTAGTAATTCTCTATGAACTTTGCTGATTAGGCTTATGAGATACTGGTTAGATTAAACTTGTTGCTATAGGCTGGGATGAGCTAATTTTGACCTTTAAATAATTAGCTAATTATATGTAGTGGTATGCCACACCTTACCAAGTAACCCTATTACAGAATAAATGAAGTATATAAAACATAAATTAAAATTATAGAAAGATTATTAGGTTGAATATCAGTTTTAGTGAGAAACATCTTCTTGTTGGATGGATAGAAAATGAAAGTAAATGTCTCAACTTAAAAAAAAAAATCTTTGAATAGTCTATTTTATAACATTAATTTAAGTTACCTAAAAGTAATGATTTATGACATAAGTTGATATGCCATAAATTCAATCTCCAAAAAGTTGCCATTCATTTCACTTATTCTAATGATACAACTATTTCTGAAGTTTTTTTCATATTTTCCTTTGGAGTTGTTGACAGGATCTTTAGAGGAGCAACATGACATAATGGATAGAGTATTGGACCTGGTTTCATGAAGACCTGTTTAAATTCAGACTTTGATATTTGCTAACTGTGTAATCATGGTCAAGTCATTTAATATCTCTGAGCCGTCTTCTTCTGTAAAATGGAGGGAAAAAGTAATGGTATTACCTACACTACCAAGTTATGGTAAAGCTTCAGTGAAATTGTATATCTACAGCTGAGATGGACTTGGCTCTTTTCAATAAGATGATTCAAGGCAATTGTAGTATATTTGTGATAGAAAGTGCCATTTGCAACCAGAGAGAGAAATATGGAGACTGAATGTAGATCAAAGCATAGTATTTTTATTTTTTTTTATGTTTGCTCATTTTTTCTCTCTTTTTCTCCTTTTTGATCTGTGTGTGTGTGTGTGTGTGTGTGTAGTATAACGAATATGGAACTGTTTAGAAGAAAAAAATAGCATATCTATAGCACTTTGCTATATATGTTGACATATATATGTATAAACAAAATTTGATGTTTTGATATTTTTTCTTAGTAGTTCATATTATTAAATTGGAGATATACATCTGGGAAGCAGTGTCACAAAGTCTTCAAACAGGAATAAAGCTCAGTAGTTACCTAAGTCTCTTCTCAATATAAAAGACCTATATAAATGGTAATTATTATTGCATCCTCTTTGTGGTGAGAAATCCTTAGGCCTAGAGGAATGATTTGGTTTTTAAAAACAGTCAAAAGTCATTTTAGAGGAGGTGGTAAAACTGAGCAACAATTGTTTTATTCATAAATATAAATGAGTAAGAATGATTTTCTTTTGTATAATGTCAAGTAGATCTAAAGTCAGTTGCCAGAGAAAGAAGTTCTAAAAATATTTTGAGTAATGGCTGTATCATTGTAATAAGTATGTATCCTCCCAAGGAGACTATTTTGAAAGAAAACACTCATTTGGGTGTATCAGTTTTGGCATGTCTATTAAAAAAAATAAATCTAGTCTCATGATTTATTAGCTATACCTTATAAAGGTATTCTTCAATTTATGAAGCACATGGATTCCAAATAAATTGACTTTAAAATAAAATTTGGTGTTTTGAGTCTTTTTTTTTTAATCATTAAATCATTTAATAATTGGAAATACTTGTTCAGGTATCACAGGAAGCAGTTTTAGATAGAAGGAAGAAGAGACGATGTAGATAGCTACAATCATGGTTTTAAGTTTTATGAAGGCAGAGTGTTTCTCAGACTGAAGTTTTCCTGCACATTACCTCTCTTAATTGTTTATCAATTTCCAGTTTTAGAGTTTTTATTTAGGCCTCCCACCTTCATCTCCCAAGAGATTCACATTATCACCTTATCACAAAACAATAAAAAGAAAAGAGACCTACCAGTATACAAAGTTTTGATCACAGAGAATTGAAAAATAAGGGAGTACATATGGTAGATAGATGCCAAAGTATTTTCTGTGTATAAACTTAAAATTTTGTTTTAATTGACAGTGGAAGAAGTTCAACAAAAGAAACAGAGATGACCGGCTTATAATGGCTTGACTTTTGCTAGTTATGCTAATCATCAACTTATTTAGTCACAATATATTAAAATGTTCAGAAAAACAAATGTCAGTAGTACAAATTTACCACAGCCAAATAATAGAGGAAAAGGGACTCACATATGCAAAAATGTTTGCAGCAGCTCTTTTTGTGGTGATAAGGAATTGGAAATTGAGTGAATGTCCATCAGTTGGGGAATCATTAAATAAGTTATGGTATATGTGTAATAGAATATTATTGTTATATAAGATATGATGAGCATGCTGATTTCAGAAAAGCCTAGAAAAATTTACATGAACTGAGGATGAGCAAAATGAGCAGAACCAAGAGGACATTGTACACAATAACAACAAGATTATGTGATAATCACTTATGATAGATTTAGCTCTTCTCAGAAATGTGGTGATCCACGACAATTGGATTGGAAAATGCCATCCACATCTAGACAGAAAACTATAGAGAATGAATATGAATCTAAGCATAGTATTTTCACCTTTTTTGTTTCCATTTTTTTTTTTAATTTTATGTTTTTTTTCCCTTTTGGTCAATTTTTTCTTGTACAACATGACAAATTTGTAAATATGTTTAAAAGGATTGTACATATATAACCTATATCAGATTGCTTACTGTCTTGGGGAGGCAAGGGAAAAAGGGAGAAAAATTTGGAAGTTTTACAAAAATGAATATTGAAAACTCTTTACATGTATTTGGAAAAATAAAATACTATTAAGAAAAACAAGTAAATCAAACCTTTAATGATCATCTAAAATATAAAAAAATATATAGTTGAAAGAAATTGTAAGACAATGACATTTTGAATGCAGATGAGAAATAAATTTGCCTTCAGAACTTTAGTAACTTCAAAGGAAATTGAGATAGGTAAATAGGTAAAATGGAAAACTTGGGAACACATTGGCTCTGTTCTTAGATTTTTAAAGATGGAAAGAAAAGGGAGGCTAAAAGGAATATATTGGTATAGAAAGGAGAGAAGGGAGAGGAGCTTACAATTTCTCATAATTAAAATACATGAAAAAAGAACATATTCATATTGAAAAAGGGTGGGAGGAGTGGAAATCAGATGGATTTGACTCTGTACCAATATGTATATGTTTGCATGTATGCACTTACACAGAGACTGAGTTAGGTGTAAAAATCTGCTAAGCCCAGTAGGGAAATTAGTAAGATCAGAAAGAAGGAGGTTTGACAGAGAGGAAAACTCCCTGATTTAGAAGAAAGAATTAAAAAGAAAAGATCTGGAAATGAATCTAGGTAAATATCAATTGGGGAATAGTTGAAATTGCTACTTACAAATTTAATGAAATATTATTGAATTATAACAATGATGAAAGAGACGGTTTTAGAGAATCCTGGGAAGTATGAATTAATGAGGGGTTAAATGAGTGGAACAAGGAGACACTAAAGAAAGAAAACTCTAAAGAAAAACAACTTTGAAAGACTTAACTGTTCAGCAACTAATAAGGTTTCTTATTTATTTATTTTTTTGCATGTATCATAGACTCCTTTGTCAGTCTGTGAAGTCTATGGACTTTTTCTCAGAATAATGTTTTTAAAATATGTAGTTACAAGGGATAAAAATTCTATTGAAATAGTTATTAAGCTATGTTCTTTTTAAAAATTCATGGATCCCATGTTAAGATTCACTAAGCTATGATGAAG
Organism: Antechinus flavipes; assembly: GCF_016432865.1. Taxonomy (NCBI): domain Eukaryota; kingdom Metazoa; phylum Chordata; class Mammalia; order Dasyuromorphia; family Dasyuridae; genus Antechinus; species Antechinus flavipes. The sequence goes on along the minus strand of NC_067401.1, from coordinate 408,055,079 downwards.
AATATTACCCATCTCCCGAAAGAAATGAACTCAGTATGTTATGTGAGATTTTTTTTGGACATACCATGATATAGGATTGTTTAGCCTGACCATTTGTCAGAAAGTGAATTTTTTATGGTTTTTGTTAATTGAAGAAGGATGGATTGAAATAATGATGATGAAGAAGATGACTATTGAATAAATTTTTTAGAAGTGCCCAGAGTGTGAGAGAGCCATCTACACCCAGAATGTGTGGATTGTAGGAACTGAGTGTGGATCACAATATAGCATATTCACTTCTTTTATTGTTTGCTTGAATTTTATTTTGTTTCTCATTTTTTCCCTTTTTGATCTGATTCTTCTTGTGTAGCAAAACAATTGTGCAACTATGTGTGCCTACATTGGATTTATATATATTTTTACCATGTTTAACAAATATTGGATTATTTGTCATCTAGGAGAGAGGGTGAGGAGAAAAGAGGAAAATTGGAACACAAGGTTTTGCAAGAGTCAATGATGAAAAATGATCCTTGCATATGTTTTAAAAGTAAAAAGCTTCAATTAAAAACAAAACAAAACAAAACAAAACAAAAAAAAGTACCCAGAAGAGTACAGAAGGAAGTTGTAGAAATACAATCAGATAACAGTTATTTTGAAAATAATGTGTTGCATTTTATTATATATAATTTAAATAAAGCAAGTGATATAGAAAAGAGATTCAGAATTCATCTACAATTGTCTTTCATATTCAATTTTCTTTACAGAAATGCTCAAATTGTATTAAGAAAGATAATGAGTGGTTATCAGCAGAATCTTTTTTTATTATAGCTTTTTATTGACAGAACATATGCATGAGTAATTTTTCAACAATGACTCTTGCAATCACTTCTGTTTGAATTTTTTCCTTTTCTTCCCTCCACCTTCTTCCCTAGAAGGTAGGCAGTCTCATATATGTTAAACATGTTAAAGTATATCTTACATACATTATATGTATACATATTTGTACAGTTCTCTTGTTGCACAAGAAACATCAGATTTAGAAAGGTAAAAATAATCTGGGAAGAAAAACAAAAATGGAAGCAGTCCATACTCATTTCCCAGTGTTCTTTCACTGGGTGTAGCTGGTTCTGTTCATCACTGATCAATTGGTTTGTACAAAAACTTTTCAATTTGATATAATCAAAATTTTCTATTTTGTAGTCAGTAGTGGTCTCCAGTTCTTCTTTGGTCATAAATTCCTTCCTTTTCCACAGGTCTGAGAGGTAAACTATCCTATGCTCTTCCAATTTATTTATAATCTCATTCTTTATACTTAGGTCATGAACCCATTTTGACCTTATCTTGGTGTATGGTGTTAAGTGTGGGTCAATGTCTAATTTCTGCCATACTAATTTCCAATTTTCCTAACAATTTTTATCAAATAACGTGTTCTTATCCCAAAAACTGGGGTCTTTAGGTTTGTCGAACACTAGATTATTAAAGTTATTGGCTGTTTTGTCCTTTGAACCTAGCCTATTCCATTGATCAACTAGTCTATTTCTCAGCCAATACCAGATGGTTTTAGTAACCATTGCTTTATAATATAATTTTAGATCTGGTACAGCTAGGCCATCTTCATTTGATTTTTTTTTTCATTAATTCCCTTGAAATTCTTGACCTTTTGTTTTTCCATGTGATAATTTTTTTGTTGTTATTTTTTTGGGAGTCTGATTGGCATAGTCCAAATAAATAGGTTAGTTTAGATAGTATTGTCATCTTTATTATATTTGCTCGCCCAATCCAAGAGCATTTAATATTTTTCCAGTTGATTAGATCAGACTTAATTTGTGTGGAAAGTGTTTTGTAGTTTTGCTCATAAAGTTTCTGATTTTCCCTTGGCAGATAGATTCCTAAATATTTTATACAATCAGTAGTTACTTTAAATGGAATTTCTCTTTGTACCTCTAACTGTTGGGTTTTGTTAGTGATATATAAGAATGCTGATGACTCATGTGGGTTTATTTTGTATCCTGCAACTTTGCTAAAGGTGTGGATTGTTTCTAATAACTTTTTAGTAGAATCTCTGGGGTTCTCTAAGTATATCATCATATCATCATCAAAGAGTGATAAATTGGTTTCCTCATTGCCTATTCTTATTCCTTTAATCTCTTTCTCAACTCTTATTGCCAAAGCTAGCATTTCTAATACAATATTAAATAGTAACGGTGATAGTGGGCAACCTTGTTTCACTCCTGATCTTATTGGGAATGGTGGCAGTTTGTCCCCGTTACATATGATGCTACTGATTATTTTAAGGGAAAGTCCATTTATTCTTATACTCTCAGGTGTTTTTAATAGGAATGGATGTTGGATTTTATCAAATGCTTTTTCTGCATCTATTGAAATGATCATATGGTTTTTGTTAATTTGGTTATTAATATGGCTAATTATACTGATAGTTTTCCTAATATTGAACTAGCCCCTGCATTCCTGGTATAAATCCTACTTGATTGTGGTGTATTATCCTGGGAATGATTTTCTGTAGTCTTTTTTGCTAATATCTTAAGATTTTAGCATCAATATTCATTAGGGAGATTGGTCTATAATTTTCTTTCTCTGTTTTCAACCTACCTGGTTTAGGTATCAGTACCATGTCTGTGTCATAAAAGGAATTTGGTAGGACTCCTTCATTCCCTATTTTTTCAAATAGTTTATAAAGCATTGGGGCTAATTGTTCTTTGAATGTTTGGTAGACTTCACATGTAAATCCATCTGGTCCTGGGGATTTTTTTTTTTTTTTAGGGAGTTGATTAATAACTTGTTCTATTTCTTTTTCTGAAATGGGACTATTTAAGCAATTTACTTCCTCCTTTGATAATCTGGGAAGCCTATATTTTTGGAAATAGTCATTCATTTCTCTTAGCTTATCAAATTTATTGGCGTAAAGTTGGGCAAAGTAACCTCTTATTATTTCTTTAATTTCCTCTTCATTGGTGGAAAGTTCTCTCTTTTCATTTTTAAAACTACTAATTTGATTTTCCTCTCTCCCTTTTCTAATCAGATTTATCAAAGGTTTATCAATTTTATTGTTTTTTTTTCATAAAACCAACTCCTAGTTTTATTAATTAGTTCAATATTTTTTTTTTACTTTCTATATTATTAATTTCTCCTTTTAATTTTAGAATTTCAAGTTTAGTAATTGATTGGGGGTTTTTAATTTGGTCTTTTTCTAGCATTTTAAGTTGCAAGCCCAATTCATTGATCTTCTCTTTCTCTATTTTATTCAAGTAATCCTCTAAGGATATAAAATTTCTCCTTATCACTTCTTTGGCTACATCCCACAAATTCTGGTATGATGTCTCACTGTTGTCATTATCTTGTGTGAAATTGTTAATTATGTCTATAATTTGCTGTTTCACCCAATCATTCTTTAAGATGAGATTAGTTTCCAATTACTTTTTGGTCTATTTACACCTAACTTTTTGTTGAATGTAGTTTTTATTGCCTTGTGATCTGAAAAGAGAGCATTTACTATTTCTGCCTTTCTGCATTTAATTTTGAGGTCTTTATGTCCTAATATGTGGTCAATTTTTGTGTAGGTTACATGAACTGCTGAGAAGAAAGTATACTTCTTTCTGTCACCACTCAGTTTTCTCCAGAGATCTGTCATACCTAATTTTCTAATATTCTATTTACCTATTTAATTTCTTTCTTATTTATTTTGTGGTTTGATTTATCTAAATCTGAGAGTGCAAGATTGAGTTCTCCCACTATTATAGTTTTGCTGTCTATTTCTTCTCACAACTCTTTTAACTTCTCCTTTAGGAAGTTAGATGCTATATCACTTGGTGCATGTATGTTTAATACTGATATTGCTTCATTGTCTATGTTACCCTTTAGCAAGATAGAGTGCCTTTCCTTATCTCTTTTAATTAGATTAATTTTTGCTTTTGCTTGATCTGAGATAAGAATGGCTACCCCTGCTTTTTTGACTTCATCTAAAGCATAATAGATTCTGCTCCAACCTTTTACCTTTACTCTGTATGTTTCTCCCTGTTTTAAATGTGTTTCCTGTAAACAACATATTGTAGGGTTCTTTTGATCCAGTCTGCTATCCGTCTCCTCTTTATGGGAGAGTTCATCCCATTAACATTTACAGTTAAAATTACTAATTCTGTATTTCCTGCCATCCTAATATCCCAGATTATGCTTTTCTTTTTCTTGCCCTTCTTCCCCCCTTCCCTACTATTAAATTTATTGGTCCCACTTGTGTCATGCAGCTTTCCCTCTTTGGTATCCCTCCCTCTTCCCTTTGAATCCCTTCCCCTTTCTTGTACCCTTCCCTTATTACTCTTTTTTCCTTTTCCCTTTTCCTCTCGCACTTTTTAATGAGGTGAGAGAAGAGTCTCTGTAAGACAAATATGTCAATTATTTCCTCTTTGAGCCAACTCTGATGAGAGTAGGATTCACACAATGTTACTCCCCCTCTCTAAGTTCTCTCAGATATGATAGGTTTCCTTTGCCTCATCGTCGCATGTAGTTTCCCTCTTTTTATCTCCTCTTTTCCCTTTTTCTGACACTATCCCCTTTCCATTTCTACTTCCCTTTTTTATGTTATATCAGTAAAATCAAATTATACATGTGGTTTTTGTGTATATCTGCAACAGAAATACAGTTCTCAAGAGTTCCTTTTACCTTTTTCTACTTCTCTTGAGTCCTGTTGTTGGAGATCAAATTTTTTGTTTAAGTCTGGTTTTTTCCCTAGACACAAATGGAATTCCTTTGTTTCATTAAATGTCCATCTTGTTCCATGGGAAAAAATGCTCAGCTTAGCTGGGTAGTTTATTCTTGGCTGCATTACAAGCTCTTTTGCCTTTCAGAATATCTGATTCCAGGCCCTTCTATCCTTTAATGTTGAGGCAGCCAGATCTTGTGTGACCCTTATTGTGGCATCTCAGTATTTGAACTGTTTTTTCCTGGCTGTTTGTAAAATTTTTTCTTTAGTCTGAAAATTCTGAAGTTTGGCCACAATATCACTCAGAGTATTTTAGGATCTTTTTTAGAAGGTGTTCAATGAATTCTTTCAACGCTATTTTACCTTCCAGTTCTATTACTTTTGGGCAGTTCTCTTTGATGATTTCCTGTAAAATAGTATCAAGGATCTTTTTTTCCATCATAATTTTCAGGTAGTCCAATGATCCTCAGGTTATCTCTCCTAGGTCTATTTTCCAGGTCTGTTGTTTTTCCAAGTAAATATTTGACATTTTTTTCCATTTTTTTCATTTTTTTGGTTTTGTTTGACTGATTCTTGATATTTCAATGAATCAGTCATTTTTATTTGTTCAAGTCTGATTTTTAGTTAGTTATTTTCTTCATTACCTTTTTTTACTTCTTTTTGTAAATGTCCAATTGAGTTGTTTTGCTCTATGGAATTTTTTTCCATTTCACTATTTTTTTTTTTTTTTTAGTGAGTTATTTTCTTTTTCCAATTCACAAATTCTGTTTCCCTGCACTTCTTGTTTTTTTTTTTTTTTTTTTTTTAACCTTTTCCGATTCACATTTCAGGAAGTTGTTTTCTTTTCCCACTTTATCAAATTTTTCTTTCAGTGAGTCATATGCCTTTCCTATACTCTCTTGCATAACTTCTCTTTCTTTTCCCCATTTTTCTTCTAGTTCTCTTTTAAAGTTTTTAATAGTTTCTTCTAGGAGAGCCTTTTGTATTGGTGACCAACAATTGTCTGGAGATTGTCTGCTCTTAGTTTCTTCAGGGTTGAAAAGCTGCTCTCTTTCTGTATAGGAACATCAATCGTCCTTTTGATTTTTTTTAATCATTTTGGTAAATTTGGTAAAGCCTGTAGGATCTGCATTCAGAGCCAGGAGGTTACCAGCTTCCTCTGCAGTGCAGTGAAAGGTGTATGGACTGGTAGCTGTCCTGCTAGTCAGCTACAAAAAACAGTGAGGTACTGGAATGCTCTGAGAAAGAGTTCCCCACCCAGAAGTAACTCAGGCCTGAAGGGCTGAGCTGGGAAAATGCCCTGCAAAGACCCTCTCTCCCCCCTTCCACCCTCCCCTTGTGAGTTAATGACTGCCCTCAGGCTAGACACTGAGCAGTGAGAATTTCACTATCCCAAGCCAAATCCTGCCCTGGAACTGTGGGTATTAGCAGTTGAGCAGTGAATGGATTTGCAGGGATGGGAAGTGTCTCTGCCCCAGGAAGCACAGTCTTCTGGAGAAGTTCTATTGCCCCAGGCAGAGCTCCTCTCTGTGCAGATTAGAGGCTTCCTGGGTTGTGCCCCCCTGCTGCATCACTGATCAATTGAAACTGAATTGAATCCTCTCATTGCCAAAGATATCCACTTCCATCAAAATTGATCCACATATAGTATTGTTGTTAAAGTATATAATGATCTCCTGGTTCTGCTCATTTCACTTAGCATCAGTTCATTTAAGTCTCTCCAAGCTTCTCTGTATTTATCCTGCTGGTCTTCTTACCAAACAATAATATTCCATTACATTCATATACCATATACCATAACTTATTCAGCCATTCTCCAACTGATGGGCATTCACTCAGTTTCCAGGTTCTGGCCACTACGAAAAGGGCTGTCACAAACATTGTTGCACATGTAGGTCCCTTTCTCTTCTTTAAAATCTCTTTGGGATATAAGCCCCGTAGTAACACTGCTGGATCCAAGGGTATGCACAGTTTGATAACTTTTCGAGCATAGTTCCAAATTGCTCTCCAGAATGGTTGAATTCATTCACAACTCCACCAATAATGCATCAATGTCCCAATTTTCCAGTATCCCCTCCAACAAATGTCATTTTCTTTTCCTGTCATTTTAGCCAATCTGACAGGTATGTAGTAGTATCTCAGAGTTGTCTTAATTTGCATTTCTCTGATCAGTAATGATTTGGAACACCCTTTCATATGAGTAGAAATAGTTTCAATTTCATCAAATGAAAATTATCTGTTCTTTTCCTTTGAACATTTATCAATTGGAGAATGGCTTGATTTCTTATAAATTAGAGTCAATTCTCTATATATTTTGGAAATGAGGCCTTTATCAGAACCTTTGAGTGTAAAAATGTTTTCCCAGTTTATAGCTTCCCTTTGAATCTTGTCTTCATTAGTTTTGTTTGTACAAAAGTTTTTTAACTTGATGTAATCAAATTTTCTATTTTGTGATCAATAATGATCTTTAGTTCTTCTTTGGTCACAAATTCCTTTTTCCTCCACAAGTCTGAGAGGTAAACTATCCTATGTTCTAATTTATTTATAATCTAATTCTTTATGCCTAAATCACGAACCCATTTTAATCTTATCTTGGTGTATGGTGTTAAGTGTGGGTTCATGCCTAGTTTAGCAAAATAATTTTCAACAATAGAGAGAAGCAGTGAAAGGTAAAACCTATTTAAATAAAATTTGTCAAGAAATCCAAGTAAACAAAGTCACTCCAAGTATATTCAAAGATGAGAGTAGTAGGAGGGTAATAAATAGAAAAGACTGAAAGGATCCACAAATATCTTTGTAATAATTCTTTATCATCAAGGACAGCAGAGTCCCCATACTGGGATTTTAAAATCATAATACCAGATGCACTTAGTGAGGTAGCATGGTGGATACAGGGATGCTAAACCTCCTCCTATCTCTTTACAGATTTTTGCCAAAATTTCACCTGCAAAGGTCTTTTGCATCATATTCCTCTGATTATGATAACATTTCTTGGCCTCTTGCTTGTTATAGTAAAAAGAAAAATATCATGATTATAACTTAAATTTACAAGTGATATCATTCAATATTCGTGCTAATCTTATCAGTTAAGAAATTGTAAGTTGACATTTGTTGATAACTAAATGAAGACTGAGATATGAAGTGATTTGCCCAAAGCAATATATCAGGACTTGAACCTGTACCTTTTGATGTTAATTGAAATATTATTAGAACTACATCATAGTTATTACCTAAAGGCATGAAAATTTATGAAGTAAACTAAAAGCTTTTTATATTATTTTTACTTAATGCAAGGTCTAGCATATAGTAAGAATTGAATAAATGCTGGCTCACTAAACAATATTTCTTGTTAACATGTTTAAATTGTATGATCCATTTCTAGCTTCCATTTAGACTGTTTCTTTCAAAAAGTGAGCAATGAGTCTTAACCCAGGACTACAATTGTCCAGTTAGAACATTATATAAACAGGAAATTTCAGGTTTACATTTCATAATCTTAATTCATAATAATGTCTCTAATATAACCTGCCATTGATATGACTTTCTATAAAACTCAGCCATCAGTAATTATTCAATTATTCAATTAGTAGATTCCTCCTTGGTTGATCCCTGAGCTATCAATCTACTTATTTATTTATCCACTATTCTTTGTTTCTGTGAGGATTGGTAGCACATCAAAATGCTACTGTAAATAGCAAAAATTATTATTATATTGGATTTTTTCTTTAGGGTAATTACTAAATTATCTTAACATCCCTTCTGAAGCTAGCCAAGTTACCAATTTGCTGTTCCTTGGTAGGCCATAACTGGAACTTCTGAGTTTATTAGCTTCCTTTGTAGATATTAAAATAGGTAAGTGAAATAGTGGAATAGTTTAGAAACTTACATGCAACAAGCTCCACCTGTGAATTAATTCACTAGATTAGGTTTGTCCTCCTAGTGGGGTTCAATAAATATAGAGCAGATTCTGGACTGAGCTAATAAGTAATTTTTTTGCTACGTAAGTACTTTGAGTTAACTTTTTTCCATTCAATAGAACTTTCAGAGTAACATTTATTTATGGCTTTGCAAAGTGCTAGCTTGCCACTATTTACATTAATTAACTGTTAAATACCCAGGAAAATGGGCCCCAGGAAACTTGAGTAATTGTCCATGGAACCAAGTAAAATGATAAAATGTTCTACAAAGAAAAGTTTCCACTCCTGCCTTCCTTGTAGGAAGTTTATTAACATTTACAATCACCAACAGTGTTAAGTACCAACATTTATTAAAAATCACTTTGGTGGAAAGATTACTAGGCTTCATTCAAATACACAGAAGAACTACTTGAAATTCCTCTTCTTGAGCTAGTTGGGTGGAAATGTAAATGTATCCTTTCTTTTCTCCTAGAATCACTCAAGTAGTTGACCAGGAAAGCTTTTCAATTTGGTTGCTGGTGCCCCAACAAGAACTACGGCTATTTACTACTATTCAAAGTGCTCAGGTATTTGAGTGAGATTTTCTATTACAATTTAGGAAATCTTGACCATGAAAAAATATGGTAAAATAAAAGAGCATTGGTTGTAGAGACAGAAGTCATGAGTTCAAATTCTGCTTTTGAAGCTGATTATGTGCGTGTGTTCTTAAGCAAATTATGCTTCCAGGACCTTAGTTTCCTTATATTGAAAATTAAGAAGATAGAGTAGCTGGCCCCTGAGGTTCCTTACAGTTTTACATCTATGATGTCACAGACAATGTTATCAGTAGATTAATTAGATTCTAATCTACAAATTGAATGAATTTATCTATAAGTAGCATCTCCTAGTATTACAAATCCATTTGTAGAACATAGAAATCAATTTCTAAATTTACTAAAATGATTGAAGGGGAAAATCATAAATGTTGAAGGAGTTGTGGAAAAATTAGAACACTACTTCACTGTTGGTGGAATTGTAAAGTGACCCCTCCATTTTGGAGAGCAATTTGGAATTATGCCCAAAGAACTATTAAATTTCCTATGCCTTTTGAGCCAGCCATATTACTACTAGTAGTATTTTCAGAGATGATTAGTGAAAAAGTAAAAGAACTTGTATATTTTAAAATATAAGCAGTTCTCTTTGTGGTGGCAAAGAACTGGAAATTGTGGAGATGCCCTACTTTGGGGGAATAATTGAACAAATTGTAGTATATGATTGTGATAGGATGCTTTTGTGTTATAAGAAATGATGAGCTCTACTGTCAGAAAAACCTAGAAAGACTTACATGATGTGATGCAAAATGAAATAAGTAAAATCAGGAGAATATTGTACAATAACAGCAATATTTATAATGACCAACTATGAATGACTTAACTATTCTCAGCAATGCAATGATTTAAGAATTCTCAAAAATGCTATCTAACCCTAAAGAAAGAACTGATGGAATCTTAATATAAATCAAAGCACACTTTTCTTACTTTATTTTTTCTTGGATTTTTACTTTGGTCTATGTTTTCTTTTAAAACATGACAACATGAAAATATATTTTGCATAACTATTATGTATAATCTATGTAAAATCCTTTGCCTTTTCAATGGAGAGGTGGCAAGAGAAGGAGAGAATTTGAAACACAATTTTCAAAATGAATATTGAAAATTGTTTTTCCATGTAATAGGGGAAATAAAATAATAAAAAATAAAGAAAAAATTATTGGACTACCTAAAAGCCATGATTTAAAAAAAAAAGAACCTGAACATCATATTTCAAGAAATTATCAAGGAAAACTTCCCCAAATTCTTAACTTTAGAAGGAAAATAAATATTGAAAGAATTTACCAGTAATATTCTGAAAGGGATACCAAAATGAAAAGTCCCAGGATTATTATAGCCAAATCTCAAAGCTCTCACATGAAGGATAAAGCATTGCAAGCAGCCAAAAAGAAATAATTCAAATACTTTGGAGCCACAATTAAGATCATAAAATATTTAACAGCTTTCACATTAAAGGAGCAAATGGTTGGGAAATGGTATTTTGAAAGGCAAAGGAAATAGGATTGCAAACAAGAATCACCTACACCTTCAAACTGAGTATAATCCTTCAAGGGAAAAGAATGGAAATGTAATGAAATAGAGAACTTTTAAGCATTTCTGATGAAAAGATTAGAACTAAATAGAAAAATTAACATTTAAACAGAAGTCAAGAGAAACATAGGAACAGGAAAGAGAAATCATGAGAGAATCAATAAAGTAAAAATGTTTATATTTCTCTATAGGAAGATGCTACATATAATTCCTAAGAACTTTATCATTATTAGGGCAGTCAGATGCGGTCAACATAGAGGGTATAAGAGGAAGTGATTATGTTCTGATGGTCTTAAAGAAATGAAAAGATGAGAAAAAGGGATGCAGAGGAGGATAAAGGGGGAATGGAGAAGTAGAATGGGGAAAATTATCTTACATAAAAGAGACATACCAGGAAGAGCTTTTGCAGTAGATAGGGAAATGGTGAGGGGGTGGAACTTTTTTAAATATTTTTTTCTGATAATTACTTCTTTTCTTTTCTTTGTTATTTTTTAAAATTAAAGCTTTTTATTTTCAAAACATATGTATGGATTATTTTCAACATTCACTCCTACAAAACCTTGTGTTTCAAATTTTTTCCCTCTCTTCCCTCACCCACTCCCCTAGATGGCAAGTAATCCAATATAAGTTAAACATGTTTAATTCTCTTATACATATTTCCACAATTATGCTGCACAAGAAAAATCAGATCAAAAAAAAAAAAAAAGGAAAAAAATGAGAAAGAAAACAAAATGCAAGCAAACAACAAAAGGAGTAAAAATACTATGTTGTGACCCATACTGAGTTCCCACAGTCCTCTCTGTGGATTTAGATGACTCTCTTCATCACAAGACCATTGGAACTGGCCTCAATTATCTCATTATCGAAAAGAGCCATGTCCATCAGAATTGATCATCATAAAATATTGCTGTTGCCATATATAATGATCTCCTCATTCTGTTTACTTCACTTAGCATCAGTTCATATAGGTCTCTCTGCTTCTGTAAGAAACAATCACCCACAATGTACTAGTGTCCCAGTTTTCCCACAATGATAATGAGTGTCCCTCCAACAATGATAAAGGCCTCTTTTCTCAACTGAATTAAATTTATAAAAATGATAGCCATTCCCAAATGATAATTTATCAAGAGATATAGACAGCAGTTTTTAGAAGACATTAAAACTATCTATAATCAGAGAAAATACTCCAAATCACTATTGATTGGAGAAAAATAAATTAAAGCAACTCTGAGGTATCATTTTATATCTGTCAGAAATGACAAATGCCAGAAGGATGTGGAAAATAGCTACAGAAATAAACTGTTGGAGCTGTGAACTGCTCCAACTATTTTAGAGAACAATGGACCAATGCCTACAGGGCTATAAAACTGCATAATCTTTGACCCAGAAATACTTCTGCTAGAAAAAAAATTATGTATACAAAAATATTCATAGAAATTCTTTTTGTGGTGGCATAGAATTGGAAATTGAGCACATGCCCATCAATTTGGGAACAAGTTGTGTCATATTATTGTGATGAAGTACTATTATGATGAAAGGGAGCAGCTAGGTGGCATAGTGGATAGAGCACCAGTCCTGAAGTCAGGAGGACCTGAGTTCAAATGTGATCTCAGACACATAACACTTCCTGGCTATGTGACCCTGAGCAAGTCACTTAATCCCAATTGCCTCAGGAAAAAAAAGAAAGAAAATATAAAAAGGATGGTTTCTGGGGAAAAAAAAAAAAACATGGGAAAACCTATATAAAATGATGCATAGCAAAGTGGACAGAAGCAGACCATTTTACACAGTAATAGCAATATTGTTGTAATGATGATCAACTATGAAAGACTTGAATACCCTGAACAATATAACAATTCAAGAAAATTTTACCGGACTCATGTTGAAAAATTCTACCCACTTCTAGAGAAAAAACTCAGATGAAATCTGAGTACAAATTGAAATACGGTTTTCTCATTTTCTTACAAATTATTAACTATCAAATTAAAGCTATAGATAAATTATCAAGAAAACTAATCAGTGAGAAAACATATATTAAGCATTGGTTATGTACCAAGCAATGTGCTAAATTCTGAGAATACAAAGAAAGGAATTTTGACTTTAAGAAATGCCATTTTTATGGGAGAAACAACAGGCAAACAATTAGTACTTTCAAGATATCTACAAAATATATGTGAAGACTTGGAAAGAGAAGTTTAAGTGCCACAAATATAATTAGAAGTAATATATTGCAGAGGAAAGCATCAATAGGACCAAGTTTAAGCTATGGGTCTCACATTTAATATTTGAGTTTAGATATTAACAGGCTCTCTATTTTGTGCATAAGAATACATATGCAGGGCAGCTAACTAACACGTTGGATAGAGTACCATGCCCAAAGTTATGAACATTTATCTTTCAGAGTTCAAATCTGGCTTTGTGACTTAAGTAAGTTTTTGCCTCAGTTCTTCATCTGTAAAATGAGCTAGAGAAAGAAATAGCAAAACCTTCCAGTCTCTTGCCAAGAAAACCACAAATGGAGTCATGAGAGTCAGACTGAACAACAATACATGTACAACTTTTCATAAAATTTATCATGACTAGATTTTTCTCTCTAAACTCTTCTCCATCTTTTGACTTCCTTCAAATGAAAGCTAAAACCCACTTTCTTCAAGAAATATTTCCCATATTCCTCCACTTCTTAACATTAGTGTTTTTCCTCTGCTCATTATCTCCAATTTTATCCAGCATACATCTTGCTTATAAATCATTGTTTATATAGTGTCTTCTCTATCAGACATTGTCTGTCTTGAAGGCAGGGATTATTTTGTGCCTTTTATTTCCCCAGTACTTATCTATCTCTTAGTAGGTGTTTAATAAATGCTTGTTGACTGGACTTGACTTAAAAGAAGAAGGGTATGATACAGTATAAAAGAGAAATTAATTTAGACCTGAATTAAGGACTCAAATTTAAAGACCTAACTCAATATCCTTCTCTGCCACTTACTATCTGTGTTTTCTTGGGGAAGTCAGTTGAATTATATGGGCTTCAGTTCCTTTACCTATTCAATAATAGCAGTGAACTGATGCCTTAAAAGGACCCTTCAGCTCTAAATCTAGAATCTTAAGATCTTTTAGTCCAATGCTCTCATTTTAAAAAGGAGTAAACTGAAGGAAAGTTGCCTGCCCAAGATCATTCAGATAATAAGGGGGCAATTAAAAATCAAGAGTTTCCAACACCAAATCTAGTGATCCTTCAACTACACAATATTGGCTGTGATAAGATTGTAGATCTGGAAGTCAAATTAAAAATTATCTAATCAAAACATCTTTGTTTTACAGCTGGGGAAATGGAGACAAACAGAGATTGAGTTGCCTAGAGTCACTGAGGTGTTTTGAAATCAGATTTTCCTTAGCATTCCATCTACTATACAGGTGATGTCAGAGGCAAATAGAAATGGAGCCACTAAATCATATAGCATAATGAAAATAACATTATCTTATGTTGTATTGTACTTTGGTTTATTTTGTTAAACATTTTCCAATTATATTTTAATCTGGTTCTGGTTTCATTCAAGAGGTTTGTGGGTACATAAAATTTGAAACTTCCAAACTACCCCATGGTACCTGTTTTAAAATACCCATTTTGTATATGACATAGCTATAGTATTTGTCATAATTAAAACATAAGTATAGTCAGGCTTAATGTGTCTGACATTTAAATGGAGCAGTGGATAGAGAGTTGAGTCAGGAAGACTTATCTTTCAGTGTTCAAATCTATTCTCAGACATTTACTGGTTGTGTGATGGTGGGCAAGTCACTTAAGCTTGTTTGCCTCATTTTCTTCATCTATTTCTTCATCTATAAAATGAGCTGGAGAAGTATTCTAATATATTTGTGAAGAAAACCCAAAATGAGATCACAGAGTCAGGTATGACTCTTTGAAATGATTGAACAACAATAAAAAATGTCTCTGAGATACTGAGTCTTTTTAAAATGAGGATAATGACATTTGTTTGTTATATAACTGTTATTTATAAGTTTACAGATAATCTTCTGTAAATAATAAAGTATTAATAAGTTATTTTTCTTCCTGACAAATAGGGCACTCCTTTATATAATCACAAGTGACTGTGGAGAGATACATGGAATTCTAGAAGGAATAAAAAAAGAGTAGAGAGAGTGGGACAAAACTTTACAATGAAATTAAAATCGTGCTTTCATTAAAAAAACAAAACAAAACAAAACAAAACTTAACTCCTTCTTTTGATGGAGATTACCTATGATAAACTGTCTGATTCCTGAGACTTCTAATGCCACTTTCATTCTTATCAATAATGTCAAAAAGGTAGATTCTCTTCTGGCTGTGAGATAACTATAGTAACCAATCAGCATTTTTTTGTTTTGGTGATAACTGTGTGGGATTATAAATCATAAGAATGGGATGGAATCCATCCTATGGAACATTTATGATAAATGTTAGGAAACTCTCTAATAGGGAAATTGAGTTGAGTAGTTTTGCAAACTCGACTAAAGAATACACTCTAATTAACCTTTTTGCTCTACTACTCCCAAGGGGTGGAAAAAATGATTTTCCTAATCTTCTTTTCCATCTCAGGATTCCCTATGCTATGTTAACTTTTCCCTAGGCCATTCCCAGAGCATGTGTCATCCCTCCCATAGATGGGAAGCATCAATACCATGCATTCATTCCAAAACAGCACCCTTTGCCTTGTCCCTTTTGTCAGAGCTAAGTAACTTCTTCCATGAGGCATATTTATCTTCTGTAGATCTGAAATGAAGATTATATGAACAAAGTAAATAGTTTCTCCTAGAAAAGGTCACCTGAATCCCATTTTCCCCCCAAAGCTGCTACTATTGTCATTTCCTTTGCAAAACATCTTTCATATCTTCATGAAGCATTCATTTACTATTTGTTGTTATTATTATTCAAATTACTTGGCCTTCATCTTTTTTTGTTCTTATTATTATCTTGTTCTCATTATTTTTGATAAAATTTAGATAGAAATGATGGGACAATTCACTAGACTGTTAATTTTAAAAAATATTTAATAGTCTGAAGATAGAGGTGATAGAAAAACTGTTTTTTGTAGTTGAAAAAAGACATTAGGACATAATTTCATTTTCTTCTTCCCAATGCTTACCTCTCTCTCTCTCCATATGCACTTGATCCCACCTTTCCCACCTCTTCCAGCCAGATTGCAACCTGAACATTCCATTTCTCTTTGTCTTGAATATTTCCCTATGTATGGTTCATTCTTAATTGCTTTAAAATATGTCCCTCCATCCTAAAAAAAATGGAGATTATTTCTCCAATCTGTCATTCTATAGCTCTTCTCACTTTCTTCTTTTAGAAGGATTTAGACAACATAAAAACAAAAGACATCAAGAAAAATTTATCTTTAAAAAAAATCATTCCATCTATTATTGTTCTGTAAGAAATAACCAGCAGGATGAATACAGAGAAGCTTGGAGAGACTTACATGAACTGATGCTAAGTGAAATGAGCAGAACCAGGAGATCATTATACACTTCGACAATGATACTGTATGAAGATGTATTCTGATGGAAGTGGATTTCTTTGACAAAGAGACCTAACTCAGTTTCAATTGATCAATGATGGACAGAAGCAGCTACACCCAAAGAAAGAAAACTGGGAAATGAATGTAAATTATTTGCATTTTTGTTTTTCTTCCCTGGTTATTTTTACCTTCTGAATCCAATTCTCCCTGTGCAACAAGAGAACTCTTCAGTTCTGCACACATATATTGTTTCTAGGATATACTGTGACCTATTCAATATATATAGGACTGCTTGCCATCTGGGGGAGGGAGTGGAGGGAGGGAGGGGAAAAATAGGAACAGAAGCGAGTGCAAGGAATAATGTTGTAAAAAAAAAAATTACCCTGGCATGGGTTCTTGTCAATAAAAAGTTATAAAATAAAAAAAAAGAAAAAAATCATTCCATCAACATTCCATCAACAAGCCTAGCATCAACAAGCACTGTGCAAGATGTTGGAGATATCAAGACAAAAATGAAAGAGCCCTTGCCCTCTAAGGACATACTTTTATTTGGGGAAAACAACATGTACATTTGTGGTAGAAATGAATACAAATGTAATTAATTCCAAGGAAATTTCAAACACTTTTTCTTGGTCCATCCAATATTTTTCATGGTGAAATCAATAACAAAGCATGAGATGTCCATTGCAAGCTATCTGTAATTTTAATATGTTCTGTTCATTTGAATATAAACTTTAGTGGATCAGTGTTACTTATTCAGCATCTTGATTTATAATAGTACTGAGTGGTAGGAGATTAAGTTTTAATATACATAATACAAAAATAAAAAGGATATAAAATCTTATTCCCCTTCTGAATTCTTGGAATTCTCCAAGATTTGGAGAAATTGACATATAGGCAGTTTCAGTTCAGAAAAATATTAATTATCATCTTCCTTCCAGTCCTCAGGCCAGACTTTTTATAATTCAGACTACCTTTGCAAACTTGTGAAGTACCAGTTGGGACTAAGCCAATGAATGGGGTAGAAAAAGGGCAATGGCCACAATAACTGCAATAGCCTTAAGAATCTGGCCAAATTCCCACCACAAAACTCAATCCCATGTAATCCAGTTTCACATTATAAAAACCTCCCTCTAAAAGATAGCCAGTGATCTGCTTATCTGCAAACTTAAAATAGATCAACAATGTGATAATAGCAGCCCAAAGTGCTAATGTAAATTTAAGTTGCATTGAGAAACAAAGTAGTTGATTCTGTGTTATGTCTTGTTCCTATAAGACAAATTTCATATTTCATATGAAATACTGAAATACTGGGCTAAATTTGGAATACAAAAAAGGCCACAAACTCAGGAAAGTGTTCAAAGGAAGATGACAAAGCTTTGAATTTGTGCCATGTATGGAGGAGTATTTGAATGAACCAAGGAAAAAGAGAGGAAGGAGAGGGAAATAAGAAACCTAAGAAGGGCACATGATATTTAATTTTCTTAAAGTATTTAAGCACACTATAAATACTTCTTTTCCTTTGATTTCCCTGATAATACAATCTCCTAGTTTTCCTTCTCACCAAACTCCTAATTTTCTCTTTTTTTCTTCATCCTAAAACCTTAACGTAAATGTTCCCTAAATTCCAGTCTTATTTCTTTTATCATTAGAGTCAGAGAATCTGGGTTTAAATTCAATTCTGACAATTTCTATTTGTAGGACCCTGAATAAATCATTTGATTTCCTCCATTTCCTATTGTGAAAAGTCAGGGAAAAAATAATATTTACCTGTGTCAGAGGGTATTGTCTGCTCTAGTCATACCATATCTGTAGTTGAACAGCCTATCTTCTAGATAGAACCTAGAGCATCCAGAGGAAGATGACTTTGGGAAATTAAAGGCCTGAAGATTATATCATGGGAGAATTGATTAAAGAAAGTGTGTTCTTAGCTTGGAGAAGAGAAAACTTGGCAAGGACATAATAATTTTCTTTAAATATTTGAAGGTCTATCTCATGAAAAGGCAATCAGACTTGTTCTAATTTATCCAGATATAAGAATGAGTGAAACTATAAAACTATAAAAAGAGGATAATAATCAATCAAGATTTCTAAGCACTAAGAATACAAAAAGAGGCAAAAGGCAGATCATATTCTCAAATGACAGAGACAGAATGCAAACAAATATAAATAAACTTAATAGAAATATTTAACCTATTCTGACAACCTTCTAAAGCTGTTGTGAAGAACAAATGAGATAATATATGCAAAGCACTTTTTAAACTCTCAAAGTGCTATAAAAGATTAATGTAATCTCAAAATAGCCTTATTAGTGCAGTGGAGAAAGTTCAGCCTTAGACTAAGAAGTTGTGTTTCAGAGATTTCATTGCATGTGAAAATGGCTTGTATTTAATATTATGCTGTTGTCATGTTTTCAGTGATGATTCCCAAATATAAACAATTACATAATGAATAGTCACAGTCACTTTTTCTGACTACGTTTGTAAACTGAGGCATGGAAAGGATAAGTGAATCATTTGCAGCTATAAGATGAGTCAGTGTCAGACAGGAAAAGGAAATGAGCCAAAACTTCCAAATAGTCCATCTTATTTTTTGCTATTTTAACTTTTTACCCTCAAGAAAACCCTCTTTAATGAAAACATTCTTAAGTAGGAAATCCCACTGAGTGGACTACTCACTTAAAAAAAAGAACACTTTGTGTGTTTTTATTTGATACCATTGTTCCAATTGCCAAAAATATCAGCTCATGTTTCTGGAATCTCTGAGGCTTCCAAGAGTATGGGTTATTTGTGTGCACAAGTTTCTTCTTTAAATATTTTCTCTAACACGAGGTTGCAATGGAATTTTCAGAATCAATATATTTTCATGTAAAAATCTTCAGCAGTTTCATCTAGTGTCTGGTGTATAAGTTGGAGCTTATAGAGATGGAATCAATTGTATTCAATAGCTAAGTCATGCAAATTCCATTTCTTCATGGATTTTTAACACCTTCATATATTAAGGAAACAATTCTTTCAGTAGTATCCTTATCATCTAGTTGTTATGCAAACAGAGCCTGGCTTCCAAAAGAAACTATAAAATTTTGCCTACACAAACACCCACAGAAAAGATTACTAGATTATGTAGTGTTAGATTATTGGATGAATATTATTTGTGCCTACAAACCTCTTACAAGCAAAGTCATATATTAAATGCCAAAAAATTTTTTTGAGAAAATATGGGCCACTTATACAGTGAGAAAATGATAGAATGTTGTTATGGTTGGTTTTAAATGACTGCCTTATTATTCGACCTTCATGGAAACTGGCAACTTCCTCCACAGGTAGTATAGATTTTAGACTTACTTCTCTGTAGCCATAGTTACTGAAAACTTGGAAAAGAAAGTTCTCACTGCCAAGTCCTTAAAAGTTAAAGATGTAACATCAGATGTGGATATGGTTTTATTAATGAAAATTACATGAAAGAAGATCAGTTCCCATCTTCTTTGCTTCAGTACTTTTAGTATCATGAAATCTTTTCATATAACTGGCAGTTAAAATTTCCTCTGTATGTTTTCTCCTCCCATTAAAATATGAGCCCCTTGAGAGGAGGGACTGGCTGAGTTTTAATGTTTTGCTCATAGAAACACATTTATTCATTTACTACTAATTCCTCATAAATAATTTGCATTATTAGTGGTTTGTACTTTGTTTTATAGTTCTTAATTTGTAATAATAATAGTGGTGAGATGATCATGTTCCATCTTGACATATTTCAGACTCAAACTTTATGTGAATCAGATAGAGTTCATCTTCAACTTTATTTTTCATCTTCAACTTTAGAAAAAGCATGATGTGGTAATGAGAGCAGAACCTGGAGTTAGGAGACCCAACTTCAGTTTTGGATTCTTTGGACAATTGCCACTTGTACAATTAGGGGAAAGTCACTTAACCTCTTCAGGCCTTGGTTTTCTCATCTGCAAAATGGGATAATAATGCTTTCCCCATCTGTCACAGAGGGTTGGTAAGAGGAATTCATTTTATAAATATCAAAGTGCAATATCTATATAGATACATATAGATGCAAATTATTATTACTGTGATAGTTGTGACGATCCTGTCCCATCTAACTTAGGGTCTTTGTGTCTTACAGTTCAAAAGCTTTCTTAAACTACTGAAAAACATAATTCCATCATTTTTTTTATCCTATGACGGAGTCATTCCTGAATTATTCACCAGGATTCACCCTTCTTGAATCCATAATTTTCTCTTTCTGTCTGTGTATCATATCAATTATAACTCTTAATTGTCCCATTAAGAGTTCAATAAGTTTAACTCCTTCCTTTTTTAATTTTTCAAGTTTACTTGGTTTTGTATCATTACTCAAAGGTAACAGTAGTTTCTACCAAAATAATTCTCAGAATAAACTAACATCTGCATTCTACTGAATGTTGATACTAAAATACTTAAATTAAAATTAAATGTTAAGTTTTAAGACTAATTACAAGAAAACTTGAAGTATAGGTCTCCCATATAGATATCAATGGCTGGTATATAATAGATGTTAAATACATGTTGATTGCTCTGGATGATCTCTTTATTGTCAAATATATTATCTTTCTTTTCTATAGATCACTTCACAATTCAAAGTGCTACCATCATGTAATTTTCCCACCCATAAATATACCTGTGTGGTAGCACAGTGGCTAGAGAATCAGTCTTGAAATAAGAAAAACCTGGGTTCAAAATTAGCCTTTGACATACTGTCTTTGGGAACCTGCGCAAGTTGATTGACTTCTACTTGCCCAAGGCAACTTTTTAAGATTATAAATTGCAAAGAAAATGCAGATTTGCATTGATAGAAGCAGTTTTCTCATCTAAGAATTCTATATACTAATGAAATCACAGATCTAGTATCCCTTTGCACATAAATCATCACTGTTAACTGTTGTTTAGTTAGATTCAATTGCTAAGTAAAAGAAACATTTTTATTCACTGTACTGTATTCTATTTCTATTTGAAATATTTGAATTTCTATTTGAAGAGTAACTAATTTTCTATTTCTGTCTGTGTGTATCATACCAATTATAACCTCTTAATTGTCCCATTAAGAGTTAAATAAGTTTAACTCCCTCCTTTTTTAATCTTTCAAGTTTATTTGATTTTGTCTCATTACTCAAAGGTAACAGTAGTTTCTGTCAAAATTCTCAGAATAATTACTAACATCTACATTCTACTGGATGTTCATATTGAGATATTTAAAATTAATTTTCTTTAATAAAATTAAATGTTAATTTTAAGGCTAATTATAGGAAAACATGAAGAATAGGTCTCCCATATAGCTATCAGTGCCTGGTATATAGTAGATATTAAATACATGTTGATTGATTGATTAATAACTTTATGAAAGTATTAAGTATTTCCAAAGGCTAACGACCATAACAACAACCATAAGTTCCTGAAGACCAACCATCAGCTCCACTATCTGTATCCTGATCAATCACCAGACAAATGCATAAGAATTTATGGATAAGTAAGATAAGAAACAAGCTTTTTCTCTATATAAGGCAGATGTACTTACCCTCAAATTATATTTAGTTAAAAACAGAAAATTCTTTTTATAAAAGATGCACTTCTGAAAAACATCACTGTCAAAAATTCACTATTGCTTGCCCCTCATAGATTGGGGGAATGAGTAAAAAATGAAGATATCACAGGTCCAGGAGAAATATCTGAAGAAGTACTGTCTCTACATCCTTTTCAATCATCTTAGGACTCCTCAATATCCAATTCTTTGCCACCAGAAGAGAGTTGCTATAAATATTTTTTGTATATACAGATCATTTCCCTTTTTTATTTTATTTATTTATTTATTTTGAAATACACCTTGTGATGTTGGTAGATCATAGGATCTGCATGGTTTTATAACCCCTTGGACATAATTCCAAATTGTTCTACGTAATGGTTGAATCAGTTCACAACTATACCAACAGTGCATTAGGGTCTCAATTTTTCCACATCCCCTCTAACATTTGTCATTTTCTTTTTCTGTCCTATTAGCCAGTCTAATAGGTATGTTAGTACCTTATTATTATTTTAATTTAAATTTCTCAATCAATAGTGAATTAGAGCAATTTTTCATATAGCTATAGATAGTTTTGATTACTTGATCTGAAAAGTGTTCATATATTTTTAAAAATCATTTATCAATTGGGAAATGGCACTTATTTTGCCAAAAATGGCACCAATTTTCCCCTAAATTATGATTGTTAGTATAATTTCCCTCCATTTTATCCCCCCGTGCCCCATTTATTCTTTTCTCTCTTTCCATTCACCCTGTCACTCCTCAAAAGTTTTTTGCTTTTGAGTGCCATCTCTCCCAATCAGTCCTTCTTTCCATGAGCATTCCTACCTATGCCCTCACTTCTTCTCTTCTTCTTTTCTTCTACTTCTTTCCTGCGGTAAGATAGATTTCTATACCCAATTGAATATGTCACTGGCAGGAGTCCTCAAACTACGGCCGTGGGTCAGATGCAGCAGCTGAGGACATTTATCCCCCTCACCCAGGGCTATGAAGTTTCTTTATTTAAAGGCCCACAAAACAAAGTTTTTGTTTTTACTATAGTCAGGCCCTCCAACAGTCTGAGGGACAGTGAACTGGCCCCCTATTTAAAAAGTTTGAGGACCCCTGAAATGGTATTACCCTTTTTGAGTCATTTCCACTGAAAGTAAGGTCCAAGTGTTTCCTGTCATTCCTACCATTGCAAAAGGCTTTTTTCCCCCCTGTTCTATGTGAGATAATTTATTCCTTTCTATCTCTCTTTCTTTCTCCAAGTGTGTTTTTCACCCCTAATGTTATATATATTTTAATATATCACCCCATCATATTTTAGTCACACCTGTGCCCTCTGTCTATATACAAGTAAGAAGTAAATAGTTTAACCTTATAAAGTCCCTTATGATTCCCTTTTCTCTTTATCTTTTTATGCTTCTCTCGAGAATTGTATTTGAAAGTCAGAATTTTTCTTTTTCTAAAAATGTATTTAATTAAAACTTAAACGCAAAATAAAAAATAGAAAAACAAAAACAAAAAAGAAAAAGTCCAAACATTGTTATGTTTCCAGCAGAACAACAAAATATGTCACAATAAATTTCAATTTCAAGAAAGCATATATAATAATAGAATATAATAATAATAGAAGACATTGTATTCAAAGCTGTTTGTCTTTTCTTTATTTCCTGGTAGGTTTTCTTTTGTTCTCTGCTGTGTACTTTCTACTTTATTCTTTGCTTTCCCCTTTCCTTCCTCCCACTTCTCCTAAGCAGACTATGATTAAGCACAGATATATTTATATTTATGTGTGTATGTTGACACACATACACACACATATAGATTTCTCTCTTGATGGAATCTTTTTTAAGCATGATTTTTATCTGAGCTTAATGATTATTATCTCTACTTTTTTTTCTAATAAATTTTCCTCCTGACCATTGTTATTTTGTTTGTGTGTATCTCTTATTTTTTATCCTTGCTAACTCTTCTACTTTAGTTCTACTCTTTAACTTGTTTTGCTATTACTTAATCTCCCTTCCCCTCCCTGATTCCCTTCCTTATCTTCTTCCCTTACCATCTCTCTCCCACATTATCTCATTCCTATTAATCTATACACCTCATCCCACTGCCATAAATTTATATACTTTTATCTTCTCCATCTTATCCTATTCTCCCTCCCCTAATTTCTTTATAGATTTTGGAAGGTGCTTTATCTTCTTGGTTGTAACTGTACCTTCTTTGATCTCTTGAATATCATATTACAATCTCTCTGATCCTTTTGGTAGAAGTTGCTGAATCTTGTATTATCCTAACTGTGATTCCATGATGTTTGAATTGTTTCTTTTTGGCTACTTACAGTATTTTCTCCTTCACTCAGGAGCTTTGGAATTTGGCTAGAATATTTTGGGGAGTTTTCATTTCTGGGTTTCTTTCAGAGGGTGATTGGTGGATTCTTTCAATTTCCATTTATCCTCTACTTCTAAAATATCAGGGAAATTTTCCTTGAAGATCTCTTGAAAGATGATGTCTAGGCTCTTTTTTTGATCATGGCTTTCAGATAGTATGATAATTTTAAAATGATCTGTCTTGCATCTATTCTTCCAGATCAATTGTTTTCCAACAAGATATTTCACATTATATTGTGTTTTTTTTTTCATTTTTTCAGTTTTATTTTATTATTTCTTGATTTCTCATAGATTCATTAGCTTCCATGTAGTCAATTCATTTTTAAGGAATTATTTTCTTTACTGAACTTTTGAACCTCTTGACCATATGGTCAGTTTTGCTAGGTAAGGAGCCCTTTCCTTCAGGGAATTTTTGTATACCATTTTTTCATTTGATAAATTCTTCTTTTCAAGGCATTCTTCTCCTCATTGGATTTTTGTACCTCTTTTGCAATTTGACCTAGACTGTTATTAGACTGTATTATTTTCTTCAGTATTTTTTTGTGTGTACTTCCTTTATCAAGCTATTGATTTTTTTCCCCCATGATTTTCATGTATCCCTCTCATTTCTTTTCCTCTATCTCTCTTATTTGATTTTGAAAATATGAACTATGGAGAGATGTGTTTTCTCCTCCTCTGGCCTGTACTCTGGTTTGTGAGTGACCACAAGAACTTTTTGTCATGGAACTGTGAGGAGGTGTCTGCTTCATTGCTATTGTGAGCTTTGATGTACTACTGCTCCTCCTAGCCCAAGGATTGTCACCTAGGACTGTGACCCGGATTCATGTATGGGCAAAGGAACAGAATCCTTTTCCCAGTGCCAGGGAACAGCGTAATCTTTTCTGACTAGTTGTTTGACTCCCTTGTTATCTGTGAATTGAGAATATTGGAAGCAACTGCTTCCTATGCTCCTGAGTCTGGGTTTGTACTGGTTTGACCAACATTGAATTGTACTGTACACTCAGTGAAATAGATCTTTTTTGCTTACTTTCTAAATTGTCCAGGGCTGGGATACCATCCTTTTGTGGTTATTGCTGTTCTAGAATTTGTTTTAAGCCATTATTTAAAGGTGTTCAGAGGGACTTGGGAGAGAGTTCAGTTAAGTTCCTACCTTTTCTTTGCCATCTTCTCTCCACCCTGGTTCAATAATTTAAATAATTATCTCAGTCTCAGTCTCAGTCAGTTGTTTTTCTGATATTTCACATTTTTCCCTATTTTTTTAAATTTTGTTTTATTAATTCCTGACGTTTTATGGAGCCATTAGCTTCTACTTGCCCAATTCTAATGAATTATATCTTTAGTGTGCTTTTGTACATCTTCCATTTGTCCAATTACATACACACACACACACACATGTAAAGTGTCTGAGGCCAAATTTGAACTCAGGTCCTCCTGACTTCAGGGTTGCTGCTCTATCCATTCCACTACCTAACTGCTCCGACCAATTTTATTTTTTAAGGAGTTCTTTTCTTTAGTGAATTTTTGTGCTTCTTTTATCGTTAGGCCAATTCTGTTGTTGTTGTTGTTGTTTGGTATTTCCTTCAGCATTGTATGTCTTGTTTACTGAGATGTTTTCTTTTCATAATTTTATTGCATCATTCTCATTTGTTTCCCTAAATTTTCCTCCACCACTATTGTCACTTTCTTTAATTTTTCCAGAAATTTTTGTTGGATTTCGGTCTAATTAACTTTTATCTCTGAGGCTTTTTTGTAGCTATTTTCACATTGTTGTGTTCTTATGAGTTTGTCTTGGTTCTCCCTGATATCACAATAACTTTTTGTGGTCAATTTTTTTTTAGTTGTTTGATTATTTTCCTTTGAACTTTGATCTTTATGTTAATGTTGATCTCTGCTTACGTAGGGGTAGGAGGCACTGCCCTAAGTTTTGACTCTTTTTCCATTTCATTTTATATCCAACCAGTTGCTAAGGGCTATGGATTCTATATCCAAAACATATCTTGTATCTCTGCTTTCCTTTCCAACTCCACTGCCAACAACTATCTTAGTTCAAAATCATAAACTCTCCTCTGGAGGATTACAATCCTCCAAAGTGACCTCATTATCTATGGTCTCTTTTAATTCCCACTTTTTCTTATACTGTTGTCAACTATAATGCTCTTAAAGCATATCTCTTATCAACTTCCTACTCAGTCATCTCATTTCCTAATCAGTAAAACCCAAACTCCTGATGTCCCCAGACAGAAATCATCTTTGAACTTCTATTGCAAATTGTATGTGTTTCAGTAGCACTTGTCTTTGCCATATCTATCTTGTACTAAGTGATTTATTTGCCTTATCCCATATAAAAACCATTATTGAAGGATTGCTGCTTAAAGAGGGGACTACATCTTGTTCATTTTTCTCATGTCCATGTAGTGGGCTCTTCACAAAAGACCTGTTGGTTAAATTAATTTAATTTAAGTAATATGACCCTCTTTTAGGCATTACTTTTAAATCCTTATCAATATTATTAACTACTTTACTTAATTCAAAACATTATTGTGATAAACAGGATCTCTCTTTAAAAATTTTTTTTAGATTTTTTCATCTGCTAATTCAGCTGACATTCATATGGTACAAAATGTGTGTCATCTCATTTGATTCTCCACATCCTCTGCCCTAATCATTGCTATCTCTACTCAGGAGATAAAGAAATTGAGAAATTAAGCAACTTGCTTGTGTTCCCCCAGTATTAAATATCACAGGCAAGAGTCAGACTCTTGTCTTTCCTGATTCCACGTCCCACATCCTAGACATTATGTTAAGCTGACATTTTCTGCTTGATGGACTGGCAGGAACAAACCAAATAATTACTTCCCTGCCCTAGGCGAAGAGTGTAGTGACATATAAAAGAGAGATCCTAGCTTTACATTAAAGCTTTGCATCAATTCTGTTAAGGAACAAGAGAGTGAATGGTTGAATAGGGGAAGATGGGTGCAGGGTATTTCTATGAGGTTTCAAAGCATTGCAATCATCCATGTTTAGTTGCAAATACCCAAACACCTTCCAAAACCATTCTGTCATTTTACCTAGCTTGCTGTCCCTCTAGAGGAATATGACAAATTGCAGTTAACTGAACACCATTGTAAATGTATACTTGGTCATCTTTTACATTAATCCTCAGCAATAGCAATGATTTTGTCATAGAATAATAGATTTAGATCTTGAAGACTCTCTAATCTAATCCTGTCAGTGTGCAGATAAGAAAATGACTTGCCTATATGTAGTAAATGGTAACAAAGTCAGAAATCAAACTTGAGTCCTTTGTCTCCTGATCTAGTATTCCATTCGCTGTTTGACAAATCAGCATTGATTAAACTCCCACTATGTACCAGATGGGATGGCTAGATAGTAGTAGATAGAGCATTTGGGCTTGCAGTCAAGAAGATATAAATTCAAATATGGCCTCAAACATTTGCTAGCTACGGATAAGCCATTAACCCTGTTTGTCTCAGTTTCTGCATTTCTACAATGAGTTGTAGAAAGAAATGGTAGCTCAATGCAGTATCTGCAAGAAAATTACAAATGGAGTCACAGTCAGTTATGATAGAAGCTACTGAACAACAAGAAGTGTTCTGTTCTAGATAGATACTGGACCTACTCAAAGGGAGCTTACATTCAAATGGATAAAACAAGGGCATAAATACAAATATGTGCAAAATAGCTAAATAAAAAATATTTTAAAAAGGAGGTCACTAGCAATTGGAGAGGATCAGAAAAGATCTCATGTAGAAAGCAGTGATTAAACTGCATTTAGAAAAAGAAAGAGATTCTCTGAAATGATTCTTTGAGATGAAAGGGCAAAGGCACAGAGATTGCCCCGTTTTAGCATCCTGTTTGAGAAATAGAGAGAATAATAGTTTAGCTAGATGACAAGAGAATGGGAGCTATTTTTCTAGAGATTTCAATTTGCTTCATTTCATTTTCTGTAGAGGGCTGAAACTCGAGTGGATGCACTGAGGTCAGGACAGCTGAGCACTTGAGGCTAACTACAGACTGGACAATACTCTATGGGCATATGATTGGAAAATGGCTCTTCCCACTATCCTGTGCTGGCTTGATGATTGGTGTATACAGAGAATTGTAGGAGGGACTAGGGAATGGAGTAAGACTAGCCAGAGGCACTTTTTCAGTAGATGAGGAAGAAGGAGTTTGGGGAGATTCTGCTTCCATCCTGTTCACTTCTACCCCTATAGACCAAGAATAAAGACTAAGGACTTTTGCTTATCCTGACTCTGGCTGATTCTAAGGTATCCTGGGTGTTAGTGCAATCATCACAATTTTCAATTTCTTATTTTGGACTAAAAGTTTGCAAAAAACACGCACAAATGTACATTTCTACATGTACAAATATACATATAAGTATACATATGTACACACACACACACACACATATCTTTGCTTATTGTCAATTTTTCCCTATCACCTGCTCTCTTTCTCTACTGCTTATTAACATGACCACATCTTCCTAGTTTCAGAAAACCCCTCACTTGCTCTATTTCTTCACTAACCACAGTTCTACAATGCTTTTTTTTTTTTCTTCTTTGGCTAAATTCCTGGAGAAGACTGTCTGCAATAGATGCTTCTACTTTCCTTTATTTCACTTTCTTAACTTTCTACAGTTTGGTTATGACTTCATCTTTCAACTGAAACTGCTCTTTTCAGAGTTACCAGAAATCTATTAATGCTAAATTTAATGCTCCCCCCCCCCCCAATCCTTATCCTTCTTTATCTCTTTTCAGCTTTTGACAAAGCTAATCACCCTTTTCTTCTTGATACTCTTTTCTCTCTAGGTTTTCCTAATATTATTCTGTCCTGGTTCTTCTCTTTATTGTTAGATAGATAACTTTTTTCTCAATATCCTTTGCTCAATCTTCAACAAATTTTTGATACAACATCAAACAGGTCTATCTCTTGGACTATCTTATTTTTACTGCTTTATAATATTTAACTTAATGATCTACCTCATCAGTTTCTATGGATTCACAGATTATCTCTATCTTGATGATTCTTAAAACTACTTATCTAGCCCAATGCCTCTGTTGACCTCCAGTCTCATATTACCAACTGTTACCTATTCACCATCTTGAACTGGATATTTTTAAAGACATCTTAAATTTAGAATATACAAAACCAAACTCATCATCTTTTCCCCTAAGCCCTCCTCCCTTCCAATTGAGGGAACAATATTTCTCCCAGACATCCATCATTCTAAGTATCATGCTGGACACTTCACTCTTTTATTCCACCTGTCTATTTTATATTCATAATATCTCTCACAAATGCTCCCTTTTATTCTTTGACATTGCCCTCACTCAGGTTCACACCCTTATCACCCCATGCCTGGGTTAATACAATGGCCCGGTGATTATTCTCCCTGCCATGAGAATCTCCCCACTCCACTATATTATTTGCTTCATTGTCAATGTTCTTCCTAAAACTTAGTTCTGACCCTATCACACTTTACTCAAGTGATAACTTCAAGGATCAAATGTAAAATCTAGTTGGCATACAAAGCCTTTTATAACCTTACTCTTCACTTATCATTTCACTCTTATACCTTTGCTTCTCCCTGGGTACTCTGTAATCAAATGATGCTGGTTCTTTTGATCTTCCTTATACAATGATCTCCATCTCCTGACACTGGCTGTCACCCTTGTCTGCAATTTTCTTTCTTTTCTTTCCTGTCCCTGGGTTCTCTGGCTTCCTTCAGGGCAGAACTAAAATCCTAATTTCTACAGGAAACCTTTCTTGAGCCCCTGACTTTGGATGAATAGGATGCTCAGAGAGGACTTGCAACTCTGGTGTGAGAGCTTGCTGAGCTCCTTTCAGGGCTGCTTATCAATTTTTGGCGTTTACTTGTCACCTAACTCTCCCCTATGTCTCCAAGAAGCTCTAGCAAACTCAGCAGCCACCCTCTGGTAATAGAAAAACTAAACCAAGTTGAGGATAGCTAGCAGGTTTCAAACCCATCAATGACGTAGGGGGAATTTCTATTCCAAGTATGTGGAGATTTCTACTGGCAGAATGGGTAGATGAGAATAATTTGTTCCAATGGCCATAAAGACAGCCGAAGCAGACACTGTGGAATTCTTAGAGTTTGGACAGTCATCAGATACCAAAGTCATTCAATGTGTATTCCAGGACATGGCCAGTCATATTGACTTTTGTCTTGTCATGGGTAAAGAGTGAGATTGATGATTACCTCACAATTCACATGCAAGTTGAGATATGGCCCCATGATGAACAACAAACATGTTTTTGAAAACAAAGGAAGAACAGCTTTTTATACCTTTCACTGCTGATTATTTCTGGTATAAATTTTGCTTGTTCATAGTTATATGTATGTTGTTTCCCCCATTAGATTATAAGCTCTTTGAGAGCAGGGATCATCTTTTGTTTTTCTTTTTATCCCACTTAGTATAGTATTGGGAATATAGTAGACACTTAATAATGTTCATTGGTTGATTGATATAAAGTAGTTTGCAAACTTTGCAGCATTATATAAATGCTAATTACTATCACATTAATAAATAAACAAATATAAATATATACATGCCCATACACATATATAGACAGAAAGATGATAGATAGATAGATAGATATAGAACAAAGACTATATTCTGTGTTCTATCTTTTGGCCAAATTTGTTTGAACTTAAATTTTCAACTATTTTTAAACAATCACTTTTTTCATGTGGGAAACAGTCATCAGATAGGACCTAAGTGGTTACAGAAATTTAGACTTACAATAAATTCTTGCAAACAGGAAATTTTTGTTTTCTCTGCTAAGAAGATAAGATGTTTCCTTAAAATAAAAAGCTTATCGTTGCTCTGCTTACTCAAGAGTTTTGGAGAAGACAGCAATCACTGCTTGAGGGAATTTAGAAAAGTGTATTTGTTAAGGTAAACTAAAGCCAGATGTCTATTTGAGTAAAAATAGAATAGAAATCCAACATAAAATTAAGAGTCTGGTTTGCTTTTTTCCTGGAGCAAGGGGAGTGGGTTATATGACTTTTTGAGCCTCCTTCCAAATGTTCACTCTCACTCTTTGTTCTCCTGCTCCTGTTTGTGCATACACTGGGTAAGGGATGGACTAGACTAATTCTGAAGTCCATTCCTCCTTTTGTGTTCAAACCTTCTGTAATTTCCTTGCTCTGTAACTACTTGCTCTGCTTTAGATGAAACACTGTTGACCTTGATGGGTTTGAGTAACAGTGATAGATTACATTTAAATGGTATTTTGAAATTGATAAAAATGCTTTCCTCATTGGATTGCTATGAATAGGTATTGTTATTCCCATTTTACAAATGAGGATACTGATGTTCATAGGGGCTAAGTGACATGTTGCAGTGTCATATAGAACTACTACATATTTGAACTGAGATTTAAACCCATGTACTTCTAATTCTCACACTCTTCTTATACCATGTCCTACTATACAGGAGGTAATCAGCTTAGCTGAAGAATTCAGACAGAGAAACAGGAGATATTCATGCCTGACAAGTCAAATCATTTCCACTTTCTCAACTGACATTTTCCCTGTCACCTAGATGAAGCTAGCTCAAATCCCAGAGTCTAAGAACTCTGGGAATAGCAATATCCCTAAAGTACAAGCTCTATTTCCATATAGGGTCCTGTAGTACTTTCTGAAGGGAGCAAATGTGAAGAGATTCATCTTCCTCAAAACACTGATAAACTTTCCAGTGATGATGGTTTAAATCTAAGACCCTCAAGAGTGAACAAATCTCTCCCCTCCAAAGTACTGGTCTTGTCTCTAGTCGAGTCTCCACAGTTGTAATTGTGAACTTCTCAAGAATTGGAACCATTTTCTCAATCCTATTGACATTCACAGTGCTTAGTATATTGTAAACACTTAATGAATTCCTTTTCATTGATTTATAAATGAATTGAAATGAAAATGATGGAAACCTTGGAATACAGTACTACCTTAACATCAGTTATCAATAAGGAAGAAGATGCTAAGTATAGTATATATGAATTTGGAAGAATAGATTGGAAAGAGTTTGGATACTGGATAGATTTCACTTCTCAAGTCTCTAAAAGGAAAAACTAATCAATAAAGATGAGAAGTCTGAGGGCAGCTAAGTGGCACAGTGGATAGAGCACCATCCCTGAAGTCAGGAGGACTTGAGTTCAAATGTGACCTCAGACACTTAACACTTTCTATCTGTATGACCCTGGGCAAGTCACTTAACCCCAATTGCCTTGCGGGGGGGGAGGATAAATCATGAAAATATCAAGAATAAAATTATATGAGTCAACTTAAAATTGATTCTAAGGGGAAAAAAAGCATCTAACTTCATACCCAGACAAAACTCTATGTATGTGTATGAGTTCAATATATAGAAAGGATTCTAATTTAATTAATAATTCTTCCTAATTAGATTCTAATTGTTTCCACATTGAGTCAGGACTACATGTATTTGCTGACAGTGCCCTGTAAATTTGAAGATTTTCGTCTTGGTTACCCTGACATGGACATCTGCTAATCACTGAGATATAATTTTGTTATACTCTATTACTATAGTTTAGAATTCATGACATACTTTATGTGACTTGAGTTGTAGAATATCTACACTTTGACTTGGAATCAGGAACTTCTGACCCAAACTATACGAGTAGTGGAGGCAGTCATTTAACTTCTTGGAGCCTCAGTTTTCTCATCTTTCCAAAATGAGAGGTTTGGATTAGATGGAATTCAAGAGATACTTTCCTGATCTAAATCTTTAGTTATTAACTTCACAGAACTATTATGAGGGTCAAATGAGATCATATATGAATATGATTACTGTTTTATTTTATTTTTAAGTAACCGAAAGACTGTGTGGTACAGTGAATGAAGGACAGGCCTTTACAATCAGTAAGATTTAGATTCAAGACATTCCTTTGATGCATACTGGCAGTGTGACCATGGGCAAGCTACTTAACTTCTCAAGCAACTCTCTAGAAGATATATTACCTATGAGTAGCTTACATTTCCAAATGGGAAGTTCATTCATCAGTGAAAGCCAGATCTCCCAAAACAATTGAAAAAGACCACAATTCATAGCAAAGATGGTAAGTCTGGCTCCATTGCTCCTTTCTTATTTCACATGATTCATTCATACTCTATGCTGTGTCATAAATTCCAAGTTCTAACTCCAAACTGTGAATCCATGAAAGCCATATGCTTTGTCTGGAATATATTCCCTTTTCATCTCTGGCTTCCAGAATCCTTGTGTTCCTTTAAATCTTAGCTCAGAATCACTTGATGAACCCTTCTGAGTTCAAATATTAACTCTTTCACTTAGTACCAATGAAACTTTGGGCAATTCACTTCTCTCTGGGTCTTATTCTTCTTATTTACAAAGTGAAAGGGTTGGACCATATGACCTCTCAGTTCCCTTCTAGTACTAGAGCTATGCTATCTTCAGTTCCTATTGTCTCCATTCTCAGATTGCCTTGCAATGACTTTCTCAAAATAATTTCTCTGTGTATATGTTATGTCCCCTATTGAACTCCTTGAAGTCAGTGACTTTTTTTTTTTTTTTTTGGTTTGTTTTTGTATTTAGAGTGCAAAGATCTGTGCCTTACCTAATAGGTGGTTAATAAATGTTTATTGATTTGAATGGGATTGAATTCCTTTCCATTAGGAGTTATTCAGCTAGTAATGAAGTGTTTTTTTTTTTTTAATTTCCCTATCATAATTGACATAAGCCATTTTTTCCTTCTTATATATTCTCCACCTATCAAAGATATTTAATTAATCAGTGCTACAGATTTAGCTCCAGCTATTGAATTTTATAGTTTCTTTCCCACTTATTTTTTATGAAACCCTTCTCATACTGTTTATGTCACATTTGCTTTGCCTTAAAATTGCATGATAACAGGAGTGGGAACAATTGATAAATCCAGAGAAGAGATTATCTTTATGTTCCAGAATTTTAACCAATAGCTTTAACATTCCAGTCCCTCAAACCTTTCCCTGGAGCTGATAACAAAACTCAAATGGACTTTCTTCTGTTCACTTCTTCTATTTCCTCTGATTGTTCTTTGTTGTAATGGAGAAGAGATTAGTTGTTAAAAGATAAATAACTAAGAGCAAAGGATCTAGTTAATTCAGTACTTGGATATGTTACTCATTTAAAATTGAAAGATGACTGTACCCCAATAAAGAATACCTAAAGTGTATACATGGCCATCTATATGGCATGCAGTGGAGATATCTCTCCTGCCCCAAAGTCAGACCATGGCAAAGGGAGAGAATGTCATATTGAAATAATCAATGTTCTTTTAATCATTTTTTCGCCATGCTTCACGTCTATTAACTCATGCCATATGTCAATTTGAAAGAGTATCCTCTGTCCAGAAGCTAGTCTACTTATCATTAAAACTCTATTTCAAGGCTGAGCTATCTAGATTGCTGAATAAATTCGAACCTAATTTAGTCCATTATTTCCAGCTTGCTCCAAGTAGACCAATCTACTTTGGATGGATTGTCATCTGAGCTTACCCTGACAATTCTCACTCCTTTCCACCAGCCTTCGTTCAACATCCCTGTGCCATCACTCTCCAGTATGTGTTGAATCTCTCTGTTAGAGTATAAATTCCTTTGAGAGTGGTGACTGTCTCACTTTTGCATTTGTATGCCTAGAGGCTAACATAAATGCCTAAAATAGGCATTTCATAAATTCATTTTATTTCCTTTTACTTTAAACAATTTATTAGTAAGTACTTAATATACAAGAAATATACACTAAACATAGTTCTGTACGGAGAACAATATTAGAATGAGACAAGGATGTGTTTCTTTTTCTTTTTCTTTTTTTTTTTTACTTGAAAATTCTTGCAAGCCTTTTTCTTCTAGTAAATGAAGAAACTCTAAAAAGCTTAAAGTTTTATGGGCTTTTAAAATTTCCGATCTGTGATTTAGCAAGCAGATCTTTTGTGTTGTTTTGTTTTTATTTTGCAAAGGATCAAAATGTTTGTTTTAGGTAATTGCATTGCAAGAAACCATTAAAAATGGCAAATCATAGTAATTTATTGTTAGCTCTGGCCAGCATTCCAAATGAGATGACACATCTGTCTTCTAAACAGAAAGACCTTCACCAATTTTTTTCTACATTAAATTTTCATTTGTATTTAAACGTGTTTTATGTTTTTTTCCGTGATAAAAACTTTTGCTTTTTGTGTATAAGTATGTTTTACAAGGACTCTAATGTTTCCAAATGGATTTTGTCTTTTTCCTAGTGCTTCATATATTCTCATGATTTAAGAAAGGTCAGTATAAGACACTATGTGATGCAAAAAAACTAGCTTTCTATATATAAATCTACTTCATTTATTAAAAGGACAGTCTTTGCTTCCAGATCTTTATATTCCCTTTTACTTTTATGTGATTTGGAGATAATATAAACTGAAGTTGCTGAAACACTTCCAGCTCCATCCTCATGTTGCAGATAGTGATGCCCTTATCCTTTAGTCTTTCCAGGCTTATTTGAAAGAATTATCACTTCACTAGTGAGCTGGACAAGAAGCAGATGGATAATTTGGCTTTTTCCAGCTACTATACATTACAGAACCACCTTAAATTATGGTAACAAAAAATTTCCCCTTTTCCTTCCCTAAAAACCTACCATCAAGCAACAAATAGAATTCAGTTAAAATATGAATATCAAAATCATATTTAAACTAAATTAAT
Organism: Antechinus flavipes; assembly: GCF_016432865.1. NCBI lineage: Eukaryota > Metazoa > Chordata > Mammalia > Dasyuromorphia > Dasyuridae > Antechinus > Antechinus flavipes. The sequence goes on along the minus strand of NC_067401.1, from coordinate 408,019,147 downwards.
TTGATGAATATTGTATTTCAAACATGCATTTGTTTTGTAAGATGACTGTTCAAAGATGTGACATTTAACACAAATTTTCAATAAATATATACCATTCTATTTTGAATGTTGATTTTAATTGGAAAATTAAGCAAAATTAGAAATGGAATTTATTGAACATAAATAATCCCCCTATCAAGATTTTGGGTTTTCTTAACAAGGGTTTTGCTAAAGTTTTCAAATATTATGCGAGTGTCGGATTTAAGTCCTAAGATTGGGCATAGAGAATTGGACTTTGAGTAAAGAAGATTTGGTTTAATGCCACCTCTGACACTTCCTTATTATGTGGCCATAAGCAAGGCACTTAACTTCTCTCATTTCAGTTTCTTCATCTGTAAAATGGAAATAGATTATATATAAAATCTCAAAAATATTAAAATATTATATCCAAATTGATTATTGCTAACAATGTAGCTTTGGATAAATCACGCACTCTCTTTGGGCCTTAATTTTCTCCTCTGTAAAATAAGAGTTTGGGATTAAATGATCCCCAAGGAAACTAAACTCAATTGTACCAGGTTGCCTTTGGAGGTAGCATATTTCCTCCACTACAATTTTCCAAACATTAGATAACCCCATGCAATGTATGATTTAGAGGGTAGTCTTATTCAAGTTTAAATCAGACTAATGGCATCTTACAAATCTGAGATTTTGAGATTTTGCAACTTCTTTCCAGTTCTAAATCTTATAATCCTATGGTAATCCCATTTTCCAAGTTAATTTACTCCTAAATTCAATCAATCTATCAACAAGCACTTATGAAATGCCCATTATGTTCCAGGCACTCTGCCCACATTAAGGATACAAATGTAAAATTAAGACAGTCCTTACTTTTAAGGAACTATTTTATTGGGAGATATAACATATGCACTGGGGAGTAAATACAGTATATCCAGGAAGTAAATTAAAAACAATTTGGTGCTAGTTAGGGACATTAACAATTTTTGTTCAATTGTTTTTTATCATGTCTGATTCTTCATGATCTCATTTGGAGTTTTTTTGGCAAAGATACTCAAGTGGTTTGCAATTTCCTTTTCCAGCTCATTTTATAGATGAGGAAATTGAGACTAACAGGGTTAAGTGATTTGCCCGTGGTTATGTAGCTAGACAGTGTTTGAGGATAGATTTAAACTTAGGAAGATAAGTCTTCTTGACTCCAGGCCAGACACTCTACCCATTGTACCATGTACCAGCCCATATTAATAATAGAGAAAATCAATAGAAATCTTTTGAAAGAGGTAGTGATTAATTTAAGCTTTAAAAAGGGGTAAAGTTTTCAAGAGGTAGAGGCAAGGCGGGTGGGCATTCCATGTATGAGAGATAGCTTGTGAAAAGGCACAAATTGGGACAAGAAATCTTAGGTTTGTGGAACATGGATGGAGCATGAACTACCATATAATCATTTTGAAAGAACTTGGTAGAATGAAATGGCTGAGCCTCTTAGGTGCTAATTTAATTGTAACTAATTTGAGCCTCCAAAAAATAAACTTTTAATCTAAATAAACAATCACTCGGAATAGCTAGTTTGAGAAAACTATGTTGTTGGAATGGTTATATGAATTTACTTAATTGGCACTGAGGAAATAATTAATGAACAGTTAATTAAAAGGCAATTGCTATTCTTAAAGGGATTACCAGGTAGTATAGTAGTCTATACTTTTCTACTTGGCATAATAGCTATTCAATTATATACAATATCTTTACTATAATTTCAAGAAAACATAATTTTAAATACTATTCTGCATTAAAACTATAGAGGAAAATTGGAAATGAAAAACATAATTATCTCAATTGACATAGCAAAGTGCTAAAGATAGATCCTAGTTTTTGGTTTGTTTGTTTTTCTTCTGGGTTTTCCTTCCAAGAGTCCCTGGGCAGTGAAAGCAATATTGGGCCAGGAAGTTGGAGAATATCAAGGATGGTTTCTGTCATCATCACTCAGTAATTAGATAACAAATATGGGACTGATTCCCATTCAGCATCTTTCACAAGGCTTGTTCGTGGGTCTTGGAAGAGTGCAAATAATCAGGATCAGTGAAATAACTCGGTGCCCTCCTCAGGGGCTACTCCCAGGGGCCTTGTTTAAAGGTGCAATTTACTGAAAAGTCTCTAAATATTGGCCAATTATTATTTGGAAATGATATCATTCAATAAATTAGCCACATTCTTTTTTTTCTTCTTTCTTTTCTTTTTTTTAACCTTTTCTAATAGGTTTGATTTCCTAAAATGGGAAAGAAAAATTATAAAGGTTAGGGATTATCAGAGTAATAGTCAGAGCCCTAGACCAGGAGTCAGGAAGGCTTTAGGTCAAATCTAGCTTCAGACACTTATGAGCTCTGTGACTCTGGACAAGTCACTTAATTCTTACTGGTTCCAGTTTCCTCATTTGTAAAATGGAGGTAATAATAGCATCTATCTCACTGGATTATTTGTGAGGACCAAATGGAATAATAACTGTAAAGTTCTCAGAACTATATAAATGACAGCTATTATTATTGCTTTCATATCATCTCCCCTATTCAATTGTCAGCTCCTTGAGAGCAGAGACTTTTTTTCCTCCTTTTTTAATTTCCTCATTTCTTAACACCATACCGGAACATATTAGGTGCTTAATAAATGCTTTTTGACTTGACTTAGCCTCATTTATAAGATGTTGGGGCTGTTTTGATGACCTGTAAGATTCTTAGGAACCTCCTCTAAATGAATGATCCAATGATCCAGTGATTCCAGTTAGGAGAGTGAAATTAGGAGAAAATATTCTCCTATTGTATCCATTGTATTTTTGCTAAAAGGCAAGAAGCTTTTGGAAATTGTGTGTGTATCTGTGTCTGTGTAAAAAAGCATTTTACTTTGGGGAAGTGAGCATGCTTTTGTTCAGTCATTTTTCATCATATCCTACTCTTTGTGACCCCATTTGAGGTTTTCTTTGCAAAGTTACTAGAGTGGTTTGCCATTTCCCCTCTCCAGATTATTTTAAAGATGAGGAAACTGAAGTAAACAGAGTTAAGCGACTTGCCCAGTATCATACAACTAGTAAAGAATTTAGTTCTTCTGATTCCTGACAATATTCTATCCATTATTCCACTTAGCTGGCTCTGAAGTCAGCTTGTGCAGCCAGATATTAGAAATTGAGCAACATGCCAGGGAATCAAATAGAGAAGCAACTTGGTGTGGTGGATGAAATGATGAAGTTGGAAGCAGGAAGCCCTGGATCTTATGCATTTATTAGCTGTATGAGTATGGAGAAGTGATTTATATTCTTAGCCACAGTTTCCTCATCTATAAAATGGGAATTACAATAATCTCTACCACACAGGGCTGTCATGTAGAGCAAATGTTCAAATGCATGTAAAATGCTTTGCAAATCTGAATTGCCTTTGAAGACATTAATATTATTATAGAAAGACAAAAAAAAAATTGTCCTAAAAAACTTACCTTCTATTGAAGGGATATAACATATACCAAAATAAATAAGATTTGTTATACAACTTCTTCAAAGTTGTTCATGCCTGTTTTAGTATTATCTCTCTCTCTCTCTCTCTCTCTCTCTCTCTCTCTCTCTCTCTCTCTCTCTATTTCTCTCTCTCTCTTCTCTCTCTCTCTCTCTCTCTCTCTCTCTCTCTCTCTCTCTATATATATATATATATGTTTACATTTCTTTTAACTGGCTGAATTTTCAGGTACAATCTATTTAATACAGCACGAATTTTGTCCCTTGGACATTGGTATTCATTCCATTATCTAGATAAAAGAAAATAATGTATGGAAAATATTTCCAACCTTTAAATGCTAGCTATTAGCCTTGAGGAATGGAATCACAAAAGGATGGAGGAAGGCCTTTGAAGCCTCCAGAAACATATAATGGAAATATTCAATCTAGAAATGTCAATAGCTTCAGCACAAATTCCTGTGGCTTAGCCTTTTCCTGTACCACATGTGAAGCAGAGATGGATGCTTTGGATCTGGTTTTCCTTTTTTTTTAAAATAAAATTTTGCATGTGTGAGAGGATTAGAATTGTCTGTTCCATATCTTGTTAATGTGACTGAAGTATGTGGCCAAAATGGTTTGAATTTTGGAGATGTAATATTTTCTATCATTTAAATACTCAAACCCTCCAAGGGATCTATGATTTCCTCAATGCAAGCTTTTTTTTTTTTTTTTTTCCTTTTCAGTGATGCAGCTCACAACTAATCACCTGCATTTCTTGTATTTGTCCAGGACAGGCTTTGTCATTTCATGAAACCCAATCACTGAAGCTGGTTTATGGGAAGGTATTCACTTTTGTCATCTTATTTTTTTCAGTCTTATTAATTTGACATCAAAATTGCAAGGGTATCAGGCCCTACTTTTAATGTTGAATTGTTTATTTTTGGCCCGGATTTTTTGTAGAAATCAAAGCAACCATTTTTTTTTCCTTTTTTCTTTTTAAACTCTCATATCTCTAGTACTTATCTCTACTCTTTGTGGTTCACATAAAAGTAAAACGTTTCTTTATCTTAAGTATCTTAACCTTACATTCTTTTTAAAAGGAAATTTTCCCAGTGAGAATAACATATTTAGGAATTATACCACATTAACTGTGAACTAATTTGTCATAATCTGGGGACAAGAGATACCTATAGTGATATAGTAAGTCTCGGTAAGTTGGCAGGGAGGGATAAAGGAAGTTCCTAAAAGCAGGGGGAAAAAAGAAAATAGTAGATTGGCCAAAGTTTAAATCCTGCTTCTACCAGTCACAACCTCTTTGGCCCTTAGTTTCTAAGTCTAAAAATGAAGATTTGGGGCTGCCAAATGGCCTATTTCAAAAATGCCTTCTATCCCTAAATCTGTAATCCTATGAAAGGGGAAGAAGAACTCGTTGAAGAAAAATTTTAATTTGTAATTTTAGAGTCCGTACTATCAAGCATTAAATTTTGATTCCTCACATAGACAATGTGATCAGATTCCAAATTTAAGGAGGTAGAATCTGAATCCTGACTTGAAATCAAATGTATTTTTCTGATTCTTTGAGGGAATGACAACTTATTTTACGTTTCTTTCTTTGTCTCTGGCCTTGGTTAGTCGGAATGGAAGTTAGAAAAGTGATTATAGAACCCTTCAAACTTTAAGTGTCATTAGGAGGCTTCTTGATTGGCTGAGAGTAAACTGAGTACTAGAGAATATACCAATGAACTCAATCAGATATGCAGGTACTACATATCTAAATCAGCATAAGGAAATGTTGAAGTGGAAGATATCATTATTTTCTATATAAATAGGGGAGTTGAATTCTGTGATGAATTCACTTTGTATTAGATAGAATAATGAGCCATAGGTATGGATATGGATACCCAGTGTTAGAATTTTAGAACATTTAAATACAACTAGTTGGAAACTGGATAGTCTTCTTTCTTTAACACTTGGGAGATGTGATTTCATTTGACTGAAAGATATTCCCTATGCCAATGTAGAATGCAACTTCTCTTCAGATGAATAAGTGGGGTCATCTGTGGGGGGAAAAATTCTCACCTCAAAGCTCAAGTCTCAGGCAATGAGCCTCTCTGTATTCTAGTAGAATGTCCTTGGAGTCAGACATCTTCAGACATTTCAGAGCCCATACATGAAAACCTTTCTTTCTATCATGTGTCAGAGTACACACTTAGTGTCATAAATTTCAAGAACTCAAGAACACCAATATACTCTGATAAGTGGATTTTCAGAAATGGATTAGATGAACTCTATTGTCCTTTTCACTTGAGATGCTATACTTGTGTGACTCTGGAATACTTTTCTTTTAGAAATACTTCTAATTATTGAGGTATTATTTCTATAATATATAATTATAAAAATATTATTTTTGCATTTGTGTATCTTATTTCCCTTTTTAAGTCTTAGAAATGTACCCTTATAGTCTAGTCCAGGACTTCTTTAACTTTTTCCAGTTTACAACCTATTACAACACCCCATAGATATACAAATCAAACATTACTGATAAGAAGTCATAATTTGCAACCTCCACATTCAGTTAATAGACTTCATATGGGATTGTGACACAGTTTAAGAAGCTGCCTGGAGAAAATGACTACTGGAGTTTAAAAGAGTAAGAGGGATTGGATTCAGGATTTGGGGATCTAATTATGGTGCTCACATCAGTAAATGGGGAAACTTAATGAGAGATTGAGGGAAACAAATTTCTAAACCCAGAGGCTAAATCAGAATAATTTCTTGGATTGAGTTGAATAATCAAGGAAATTTAGAAATGGTGAAAGGCGAAAGCTTTGAGGAAACAAAGAGAAACTACATTGGACTAATTCCAAGGAGTTGGAATCTTTAGGAAGCTGACAAAAGACCTTCTAGACCTAAAGTACACAGTTGGATCCTTCACAGAACAAAAGAGCTTTTTATCCATGGCACACTACCTTCAATGACCTAGATCTTTTTTTTTTTTTTAATTTTAAAGGTTCTTTTATAAAAAAATTCCTTCTATTAAATATTCCAAGAAAAACAACATCATCTCTTCAAGTTGTCCCAGAGCATGAATAATTTTAATTAATCCCTGAAATTCTTTGCCTTTTCTAGTTTAGATATTAGATGTTATTTGATTCTCCTTTAGACTTTTACTATGTGAAAAACTTACTGTTTTGTCATTTTAATTTTTTCTTTATTCAACTTTTTTGGATGTTTTTAAAGAATGAGAACAGAAATTATCAAGCATAAGAGGGTTACACAGAAAGTCTGTGTTTTAAATAAACTGTGTCAAATGCCATACTTCCCCTTTATTAACCTTGAGTATATGTCCCTTGCAGGCCCAAATGGTCTTGAACTAAAGACTGAGGTTCAGTCCATATCTGGTAAGTGTTTAGTAAAATCATAAACCCTGGCTCTATGACTCACTACACTTGGCTGATCTGAATTCTTCTGGAGTTTGTACTTGTGCCCCAACATCTTTTGACATGGACCTCTTGCCCAGCTGGCCTAGAAAGTGAGACGGGCACTGGGTCACAGTCCTGTAGTCAGACATTGGGGTCCAAATTTCTTCAACCCTCTTTCCCCCAGTGTTTTAGAGTCTGCCAAAAAATTCTTAAAGTCCTGTAGTTGGACTTGAAAGGACAGTGTTCTGCTCCCTTAGTTTCAGGATTGTGTGTGTTTACCTTGAAATTCTGATTCTGAAATTGTAGGAGATAATTAACTTGTGTATGCTAAAACTGTGAACTTGTTCATTCTGGTATAAGAGTTTAGAAATTTATGCATTGATATTGAGGTATTGTTACTAAAAATTTATATCTATATTTGACTTAATTTTAAGTAAAAAAAAAATTTGGTTCTCTGGTAACTTACCTAAAGAGGTTACAAGTTTGTCTCTCCCAATTAGATGAAATTTATCTAAGCTCCTATGTTGCTTGCTAAATTGTATATTGAGTAATATGTAAAAATTATATGAGCTGTGCTTTAACATTTTGTCAGTCCAGCTGGATATGTGGCAAAAATTTTGTGAAATTTTGATTCCAGGTGATTTAGAATATTAATCTTATGGTTTGTTTTGCTTTCTCCCTTTAACAAAGAACTAAAAGCAAGAAAATTTGGCATATAGAGATATGTGTAATTGCAGAACAAATTATATCTGCAAGATGTGTAACTTGTCTAAAGATAAATAAGAAAGTATTGAGGAAGTGTCCCCTGGAGAGAGAGGGAGTCTGGCTCCAGAATATTTAGGTTAGATTTTGATGAATAATAACATATATATATATATAACTAAGATATAGGGGGGGTGAGCTCTGCTACTAAAAGGTGTTAGTGTAATAATTTTGGAACAAATTGTACCTAAATATGGATTGGTAGATATAATTGATTCTGATAAAGGAACATTTTAAAGTTTTATAAGAAATAATGGGGAAAGATTGGAAATTGAGTGGCAATTCCATATACCTGGGCATCTGCCCTCATCCAGGAGAGTGGAAAGAATGAATCAGATTCTTAAGAAACTGGTTACTAAATCAATATTAGTGACTAAATTGCCTTGGTCTAATGTTTACTTATTGCTTTGTTTAAAGAATTAGAACAATCCCCAGAAGTGACCTGGGACTTTCCTCATATAAGATTGGTTTATTTTATTTGGGAGGAGAAAAGGAAAGACACTCTTTGAAACAAAGGATAACTTTTGAAGGAATTAGACACTGGCCATATCCTCATCCCTTTTTAGCCCTTAGGAAACAAGGATTGCTGACCCAGACAATATCTTTGGAGTTTACAGTTTGCAGGAGAGTGGGTATGTACTAAGTCCTGAAAGAATCAGAGTGGGAAGGACTTTATCAGAGGTTACAGATGATTGAGACTGTATCCTGGAGGCTGAAGAACACTAGGCTTACAGGATTTGTGGTCCTTCACAATGTTCAAGAATGAACTAATAAGGACAATTTATGATCTCTAAAATTGACTTTGCAATTAAGAATGTTTTGGTGGGAGATGGGAATGTTTATATTTAGAGGATTTTTAACAATATTCGTGTTGTACTTGTTATTTATATTTCCAAAAAAGTTCAAAGGGACTTCTCAATTGGAGGAAGTTGAATTAACATTTTAATTTAGAATGGAGAAATCATTACTGTTAATTCTAATAAGGTTCTTTTATATGAAATTAGGATATTCTATATTCTATGTGAGCTTTAATTAGTTGTATTGACTCATCTTAAAGTTGTACCTATTATTTAAAGGGATTCTGAGAATAATAGTTTTTGCCTTTGTCCCTTTGAATATGCTTGTTATAGACAATATGCAATTTAGAATTTTTATATGTATTGAGCATTTAAAAAACAAAATGATTTTTAAATCATTAAACAATGTTGTGTAATGTTGAATTTAAAATCATCTATTTATATATGAAAGATAAGCTTGAACCTTCTAGAATTAATCTCTTACTATTATCAAGATCATACCATCATACCATCATCAAGGTCATCAAGATTATGTAAGATCATAGTCAATGCTTATTTAGGATATCTGATCCTTGAGTGCTAGATTCATCCGAAGCTTTGATTAATGAGATTTGCTATTGGAGATAAAATCTCTTGGGACTGTAGCTGATATTATTTGGAATTTTAAATTCATTTATGACTGTCTGATAGATCATCAAGCCAGTGTTCCATCATCTGAAAAGAATGTCACAAGTTACTCAGTGATACTGAATTGTTATAGGGGGAAATTAGTATCTGGGATAGAATTAGGAGGATGACCTTGGCCTCTGTGAGGTGGGATCCTTCTGACTCAGTTTCTCAGTGGTATTTTTTTGAATAAGAACCCACCTGATTATTCCTGAGTCTTGCTTAAAGTGGAATTGTTACATGATTAATTGAAAACTGGAACAATTACCTGAAGTAAAACTGAGTCAAAGATGTTTTATCCTGTATCATGTATATTCTCTAAGGCCAAGATGTGAAGGACCTGTTGTGATGCTATCATGCCCCTGCTTTTTTCTCTTATGGCAAGTTTTTGTAATCAAAGCAAATGGTCAGTAGAAGTCATGAGCACAATTTTAAAAAATGTGTCATTATCTCCTAAAGTAGATAAGTGAGGATTGGCCTAATCATCCATCTGTTGTTAGGTGAATATGTTTAACATCTCAGTTGTAGCTTACTTTTGGTGGCAGATATTTTTATTTGTGAAAAGTCACCTACTCCCGTTATGGGGGACTTAACTGGTAGAATGATAAGTGGCCCTGCCACCTGAGCCCAAGGAAAAAACTCTAATCAAGGAAGAGGTGTCTATGGAAGGCTATTCTCATAGCACTCCTATTCCCAATCTGTATTATCCAAGATGATTAGAATGAAGGGCAAGGAAGGGAGGAAACCGTCTGGGTGATTTCATAGTTAATATTCCAATGAGAAAAGACTATGTTTCCAGGAGAAAATACTGACTATTGCATTGGTAAAAGATAACCAAAGATATCAGAAAATTAGCACTTTTAACTCTACTTGGTGGTCTTGGTTTGGAGGAGCCTGTTGGAGACAAGCTTTATGTTTTCTCCTGATAGTTCTCAAGAGTTATGTCTCCCCTGTATGATGTACTTATTATCAATGTGGTTCAGAAAACTCTGTGCAAAGTCATTAAGAGAGAAGGTACAGTCATGGGATTAGTGTGATCTATGGTGCTCAAGAGGCAAGGGTGGAAACTAGAACCTGAAAGGATAGGTCAGACCCCAAAAATGAAGTTGAGCAGGGAGATGAAAAAATGTATAAACTTTGGTGTAAGAAGCTTTCAACTGATGAAAGAGAGGGTGGATCTGAATGAAGTGAATTGTGAAAGCTATCTCACATGATGGAGACACTGTTGTAAAGATCCAGTGAATCCGGCTGTGCCCCAGGGCCAGGTTTCTTTCTCCAGAGATCACCTAGTTTGCAAGAAGTGGGACTACACAGCCCTTTTCTTTGTGAGACTAAATTGGGGCCATCTTGGCACTGAAACTCCCATATGAGGTAATTTAGTCATCCTAAAGATGTGGTTGGGTTGAAAGTTTTTCCTCATTTATGACTTAGAATGTGAGGCCATTTGTCCTGACTAATCAGGGCAAAGATCCAGACTAGAGAGAGTGTAACCCCAAATCCCTATATAATTCTTGTCTGTTAACTGTACCTTGCCTCTCCTTTTCTGACTGCTTGTGGGGAGGGAGATTCCCTTTCTCATGAGATGGTAATAAAATTCCTTTCTGCCTTTACTTTGAGAAATCTCCTTGATTTATTTGAACTGTGGTCTTGTCCCATACAATATTAACATTGATAATATGATATATTGATAACATAACTATATTAAATAGTATTAATAATAATAACCATGAGTGAAATTTAATCATAAGAATTTAGAGCTTTATCTGGGACAGGGACCTTCTTAAGGAGTGGTCTTCTTGGACAGAATTTGCTATCTACCTCTTTCTGTTCCTTTCACTTTGCTTCACAGTTATCTGGTCCAGTGATGTTACTTATTCTTATTGTTGTTGTTGTTGTTGTTTTGTTGAAGTCTATGAATTTTGCTCATTGATTATTTGTAGTTTTTAATGGGCTTTGACTTTAGAAAAACTTGATTTTATTTCTAAAAATATAGTATTTTTTACAGAGTGCTTATACAGTATATAGTATATATAAATGAATGGACCAACTCTTGAAAAGGTTAAAGGAGAAACTGGACAAGTCCTAGATTTATTCTCTCTCAATAGGAATTGACTGTGGATAAAAATATGCATTTCTACTCTTATATGTTGAGGCATTAAAGCCTCTAATCAAAATTATATAGAAACAACATGGAGTAGCAATGGATGGAATTCTAAGATTTGAGTCAAATAGACCTAAGTTCAAAACTTGAGTCTGATACTTGGCCAATTGAGCATATGTGAGGAAGTCACATTCTCTGTTCCTCAGGCAAGTAAATCCCTAAGATTTATCTATTAATATAGACAGGGTACCATCTACTAGGTGATGTAATCACATATCCTTCATTCAACATAGTATAATTGTGCAACTAATATGAGTTAGCTCCAACCAGAGGCAATATTAACATTAAATTACGTCAAAGGTTATTGTACTCTAGCTTTTCTTTTACAGAATTGCACACATCTTTCTCCACTAAATTCCTATTTGCATATTTGGAAGTGACTCTGGGCCCCCAAAGGCTATTTCAGTGGAGAACAAGCTCGGAAGGCTTCTATCAAGATTGAAGAGATTCTGGTATGGCTTTAGAGAGAGATTGCATGCATAGAGTCTGAGTAAAGGTCTAGCTAAATATGAAGAAACAAATTAGTATTAACCAGTAGGCAATAAAGTCATTAGACCAAAGCAATTCATTAAATGATCTTCTAAGGCAGAGATCAGAGTACAGTGGGCTTTGAATTTGGAAATCCAGAACACCTGGGTTTGGACATTAGTTCTGCCACAGAGACACAAAACCTCTCTAAATATCAGTTTTCTAATCTGTAAAATAAACTGAAGGAGGGGAGGGTGGGCAGAGTGGTAAAGAATGTGTGTGTGTGTGTGTGTGTGTGTGTGTGTGTGTGTGTGTGTGTGTGTGTGTGTGTCTGTGTGTGTGTGTGAGATTTCTAGGTCTCTTCATCACTATATGAAGGATTTATGGTAGTCTTCAACAAATGATGAAGAGCTTCTACCCCTGAAGTTTAAATATGAAGATATTGCTCTCCTATAAACCTGATGCATATTTGCTAACCATAGAGTACCCTCCCAATGCTGAGAACTAGATGACCTCAGTTTTCTTCCGATTTTGAGATATGATTCATGGACATTTATTAATTAGGAGAGGTCTTTAAAAGTAATTAGATCCATTGTATTGTGATAGTCAGAAGACCTATGCCTCATACATTGTAGGCACAATTGAATGGGAGTATATCTGTTTAATATAGGTCACAGAGATAATTTTAAGTTAATCTAATAAGTCACTTCATCCATCTCTAGTAACTCATTCTGCTGGATTGATCAGTTTGAATTTCTGCTTAAATAAAAATATTTACCAGGGGTCATTCGGAGTTTTTGTTGTTGTTGTTGTTTGTTTGTTTTTTAAATAGATGAAGTTGAATAAGTGTGCATAATGAGTAGGTTGGGTGTGTTGACACACCTTAGAGAGATTTGGTTTTTTCCCTTTTTCCTCAGGGTATGGACCAAAGGGAATGTTTCTCAAGGGTGTGCCAGCACAAAATAGTTAGTGCTAGCATATAAATAGTTCATTAATGTTTGCAAAGCATTTTACATATATCATCTCATGTAATCTCCACAACAACCCCTAAGAGAAAAAGGCTATCACTATATCTATCTCACAGATGAGGAAACTGAGGCTGAGATATTAAATGATACTTAGAATCATATAACTAGCAAATTTCTCAGGAAGGACTTAAATTCAATTCTTCCTGATTTATAGTCGAGCACTCTACCTACTATGTAACCTAGCAGCCACATATCTCACCCTTGGGAATACTTAAAGTGATTTCTCTGTCCTTTTTCATGACATACAGACAGAACTCTGAGTTCTAAATACAGCTTGGGTATCAAATATCTGAGAAGATGCAAATTTTTTTTAAGGATCATATTATATGGCTTTATCCTTCATTTTTGAAAAGGGCCAATGACATCACAGGATATTGCATTGAATGATTCATGAATTGGATTTAAGTGAAGCAGAGTTGCACAAAGTCCATTTTTTCTCCTAGAGTCATTTGTCTCCAGTGGCTAGACAAAAGAAGAAGTTGGTGATGGCTCAGTGTGCAGTGGATGAACTTCAGTGTCTGACTAAGCTCTAGGACTCAGGAGTCCTCAAACTACAGCCCACAGGCCAGATGCGCATCTGAGGACGTTTATCCCCCTCACCCAGGGCTATGAAGTTTCTTTATTTAAAGGCCCACAGAACAAAATTTTGTTTTTACTATAGTCTGGCCCTCCAATAGTCTGAGGGACAGTGAACTGGCCCCCTATTTAAAAAGTTTGAGGACCCCTGCATGGGTGATCCACATAATCTGCTCTGATAACTTCAAGATCATTGGAACAAATTGTTTTCGTTTGCCCATTCTTCTAGGAGAACTTTTCACATGCTTGGGGTAGACACTTTCTTAACCAATGGGTTTGAAATGTATTAGTTACTCTAAACCTGGTTGAGCCCATTTGCCAAGACTATGTACTGAGATATGGTCACTGCACATGTTATAACTTCTTGGAGGCTCAGATTGAATGCCAGGTAGACACCAAAAGTGGAAGATACCCCTCTAAATTGCTTAGAAAGCTCTCAAACCAGAAATGCTAGTCTTCTTTGAATACCCCACAGACCCGACATTGGGTGCTAGTAACCTATAATAATGTCGATACTAATTACCATCAGAATGTCTTTGAAAATTGGAAAGTCTCTAGTTCTCAAAAAGGAGCTCCCTGATGGTGGAATTTTAAGTTATATGAAAGAGATTTTCAGCAGAAGAATGTTCCATACGCTCCTCAAATTAAACCACGTAGGCAATCCCTTTTATAGATAGTCCCTATCTGTAATGTGAACCATGAGGGCTAAGGAGAATTGAAGCAAATAAGTGGTGATTTGCTCTAAATCAGTACTTTGGTAACAAAAATTAGCATGAATTTATACCAAAACCGAATCTTAGAGATGGTATAAGGGAAAGCCTCAGTCCATGGTATACTTGGGAAAGCATACATACTTCTCCAAACACAGAAGCTAATAATGTCTGGTAGGAGTCTTGGAAATATCATAATAATCAGGGCAGTGTGCTGTAATGGACAAAACAATAGTCAGGACAATTAGTGATGGCTGAGACTGCATGACTGGCACTTTTGATGTCTGCCCAAGCTCTAAGCACTTCATAATGCCTGCTCCAGCTTCCTTCGTGTCATTGGAACAAATTGTTCTCTGCCCATTCAACCAAGGGAAGTGTTCACATGCTTGGGGTCAACATCTCCCACCTCATTGGTTTGAAGCCTGTTGGTTACTCTCAACTTGATTTCACCCATCTGCTAAGCTAGTTTTACCAGTATGTGGCTAGTACGCATGCTGCAACTTCTTGGAACCACAAGTGAGAGTTGGATGTTGGGTGGACACCAGAGATAAATGAGTAACCCTGAAAAGGGCTCAACAAGCCCTCACACCAGAGGTGCTAGTCTTCTCTGAAGATTCTGTTCACCCCAAGAATACAATTATATTACTCTCTAAGCATCAGTTTTTAAATTCATAGCATTTCTTTTTTTTAAATTTTTTTCATAGCATTTCTTATACAATGATTTAATCTATCCTAACAAAATCACAACACAAAAAAAATTAAGAGATTTAAAAACAAACAAAAACTTATTGGCAAATTGTGAAGACCATGTTAGCACCCTGGATACTTTAACATCAGCTGGAATCAGGATAAACAAAAGTCTCTGATCTTTATTCTTTGTGGATGTGAGAGAAATGGTCACACAAGTCTGGCCAGGAGTCACTCTGGCTTTCTTACTCCACTCTTTTATCCCTCCTCCAAGCCAACACCTCAAACCAGCACAGAATGGTGGGGCGGGCCATTTTCCAAGCAAATGCTAATAGAGTATTGTCCAATTAGTATTAGTCTTACGTGCTTGCTTGTCCTAACCTCAGTGCCTCTGCTCAGTTTCAGCCCATTACAGCAAATAATATCAATTAATTTTATGCTTTTCTGAATCACCTTACAGAGAAAATTACTTCATCCATGTATTCATTTGGCATTTTATTATACTAATAGCATTCAAAGGCCAGTATAGAGTAATTGAATATTTAGGTTTAAGAACTACTTTTTACATAAACTGGCAGTGTAACTTGGGATAAGAAAGTTAACTTCTCTATGCTAGAGGCACCTCTCTAAGACTATCAATTGCAAAGAAGTTGTACATCTGCATTTGTGAAGGAATTTATTTTACCCTAAAATTCCTAATCCTAGTGAAATCCTAGTAGTTCCATTCTCTATTTCTATTCTTTTGATTTTTGTATTGCATCAAGAATTTTTTTTTTGGATGGCGACTCTTTATTAAATACTCCTTTGTTGAACAAAACTTTGAGCCTTCCACAGCATCAATCAATCAACCAATCAATCAATCAACACTTACTAAACATGGATGCTGGAGATATAAAAAGAGACAAAAGATAATCTCTGACCTCAAGGTGCTTACAATCTAATGGGGGGAGAAATATGCAAACACATAAAGCTAACTGTATACAGAAGGGAAGGTTTGGGGATTAAAAGAGGTTGGGGAAGACTTCTTATGGAAGGTGGGATTTTAGATGAGACTTGAATATAGGAAGAGCAATAGAAAGAGGAGGAAGAACTTTCTTAATATAAGGAATAGCCAAAGAAATTGCCTGAAGCCAAAAGGCAGTATCTTGTTTGTAGAATACCCCACAGGCCAATGTCAATGGATTAAAGAGTATGTGTTTAAGGAGTAAGGTATAAAAACTGGAAAGGTAGGAGGGAGCTAGGTTTTGAAGGGTTTTGAATGCCAAGTAGAGTATTGTGTATTTTATCTTGGAAGCAATAGAAAGCCATTGGAGTTTTATTAAGTGGGTGAATAGGGCATGTGACATAATCCAACCTGTGCTTTAGGAAAATTATTTTGATGGCTGAATGGAATATAGACTAGAGTGGGGAGAGATGTGAAGCAGGCAAATCTACCAACAATCTGTTTCAGTAATCAAGGTGTAAGGTAATAAGAATCTTCACTATAGTGGTAACTATATTAGAGGAAAAAAGGGAACATATTGGGGTCTTGTTACAAAGGTCAAATCAAAAATACTTAGCCACATTTTATATGGGGAGAGAGTGAGAAATAGAGAGAATTTAGGATGACTCCTAGGTTGTGAGCTTAAGTGACTGAGAGGATGGTGTTGCCCTCTATAATAGTAGGAAAGATAAGGGGCAATGATGATTTAAGGGAAGAGATAATTTTGGAAATATTGAGTTTAAGATATCTATAGGACAACCAGTTTGGGATGTCTGAAAGGGATTTGGAAATGTAAGTTTGGAGATTAGAAGAGAAATTGGTGTAAAAAAAAAAAGATTTAAGAGCCACCAGCATAGAAATAATAATGTAGTCCATGGGACTGATGAAGAAGATGAGATGACCAAGGGAAGTTGTGTAGAGGAAAAAGAGAAAAGAGCCCCAGAAAGAACCCTAAAGAACAATTATGATTAGAGGATGTGATCTGGATGAAGATTTAGCAAAGGAGATAGAAGGCATGATCAGAGAGATAGAGAGAACCAGTAGAGAATGGAGCCCTGAAAATCCAGAGAGAAAGAAACTTCAAGGAGAAAAGTGTGATCCACAATCCCCAAAGCTGAAGAGGTGTCAATGAAGATTGAGAAGAAACCATTGAATTTGGCAACTAAAAGATTATTTGTAACTTTGGAGAGAACAATTTGGGTAGAATGAAAAAGATAAAGATCAGATTGTAAGAGGTGTGGCAAATAAAATAATTCTGAGAATCATAAGTTTCTAGGTAATTTAATCATTTTATTAATAAGATCAGCAAGGGTGTATGATACACAGACACTTTTAAGGTCTCTCTTAAGAACTTTAGAATTGATTGTATGACATGAGAAACACTGGCATAGGACTACCCAGTATGGCGTCCCTCTTCAGAAAAGGTGCTGTGCTCTACGAGCAAAATAGAATTGAATTAGCTCAAAATAAATTCAAGATGCACAAAATTAGAGAGTCCAGCCCAAATGTTCATAGGACTTTGTGTCTGCCCAATGGCAGAGCACTCTAGAAGTTGTATTGGTCTGATCAGTCACAGTCAGACACACTATAATGGTGAGGAGCTGAGTGGGGTTTTGGACCAAGAGAAACTAAAGAACTGATTGCTGGGACAGACAGGAAGCAGGCTCTGATAATCCAGATCAGTTTAGTTGCATGGTCTCACCCACTGGAGGTAATCCAGCCAGAAATCCAAATTATGTCAAGTCCCTGAGGCTAAATTTTCCCTATAAAATAATTTATGGCCCATAGCTTTGCTGCTACTTTACTTTGGGTCAGGCAGGTACTCTGCCTCCTGGTACTTTTCCCCTTCTCCTTCCCCTTCCCTTCCCCTTTCTTTTCCTTTCCCTTCCCATTCCCTTCTCCTCCCCTTTCTCTTCCCCTTCCCCTAGGCCACATAGTATCCCTCCTAATACTCCATTGTGCTTCCCCAACCCACTTCTCTTTACAGCTAACTATTTTAGGGTGATAAATCCCTTTCAGGATTTAACCTGCCAGCTAAGGGCAAGCCCCAACTTCATGAGGTGCTCCTTTTCTACTGGATAATTGTGAATTCCACTGAAAAACTTGTCTTTCATATGCTCTCCCACTTTCATATTTACCATTCCCGGTTTCTGTTGTATCCTTTGAAATTTTGTCTGTAACCTCTTCCCTAAATCTATCATTTACCAAAGAGAATGGACCTTGTGAATTCTTTCCATGACCAAACCCAAAGTTTGGGTGCCGAACCTAACCCCTGTCATAGATCACAGCAGTAACTTGATTTTATAGTGATGTCATTTTGGTCCGCTGAGAAAGAAAAAAGGTTAACAAAAGCAAAGTCCTTTGTCTCTCTTGCAGTAAATAACTAGCCAAGGGTCACATAGCTAGGAAGTGTTAAACTGAAAGCATATTTGAACTCAAATCCTCCTAACTGCAGTACTGGTGCTCTAACCATTATATCACCTGAGGGTGAGAATGATATCAAGTCACTTTTGATTAAAGAGACTATCTCTCTACTCAGACCACTCCAGTCAGGGGTCCTCAAACTACGGCCGTGGACCAGATGCAGTAGCTGAGGACGATTATCCCCCTCACCCAGGGCTATGAAGTTTCTTTATTTAAAGGCCCACAAAACTCCCCTGCCTCTACCCACCAAAATCGTCATTTCCTATACAACACATCAGGACTTGCACAAAGAGTGGGCGGGGGCCATTCTTTCTTCAAGCTTATATATTAATAGAGTATAGTCCAATTACTATTTAGCCTCATGTGCTTGGGACCTCAGTGCATCAACTCAAGCCTCAGCCCATTACAGTTTTTACTGTAGTCCGGCCCTCCAAGAGTCTGAGAGACAGTGAACTAGCCCCCTATTTAAAAAGTTTGAGGACCCCTGGAAAAGGATCTGTCTCTACCTCATTTAGACAAGAGTTTTGTTCCCCACGCAAGCGTGATTGAATGGAATTCACCTTGAATTTGTTGACGTCTGTTAGAGAATCTTCAGAGACTGAGATCCTGAAAATAGAAAAAGAAAGAACCCTGAATTTCCCCAAATCATTAATTTGTAATAATCATTTCTCTCAGAGTTTAAGAAGAGAATGAGAGGAAAGAAAATGGAAGTATATATTTTGGCCTTTTTGAGGAGTTTAGCTGTAAAAGGCAAAGTGTTAGAGACTTTCTTTCTGAGAACTGCCATGTATGCCATGTCAATTGGCAGGGTGGACCCAGGAGGTAAAAAGGGACTTGGCCTCTGAGGCAGGAGATTGTGTCTTTCAGGTGTTAGATCTTTTCCTAGGATGCAGCACTAGCTCCAGGTGTCTCCCTTCTGCATATCTACCTATGCAGGGCTGAGTGGGCTAGGCACAAAGTAATCCCAGAGGAGAGTAGATATAAATGGCTAGTGTTGTCATAGGCAAAAAAGAAGGATGTGGAGAGAAGTAGAGAGGCAGAGATTCAGGGATGCAGACATGTAGAGAGATTCAGGGATGCAGAGATAGAGGCGTAGAAACATACATATACTTGCTCTTGCTTCTAGCTAACCCCTGCTGAGATTAAAAGAAAGGCTGGCACTTTAATATCAGTCTCCTCTCCATGTCTATCAGGGAGGATTGGTATGTATGGCCTGGCAATCAGTAGCCTCGAAGTGGGAGGTTGCAGCAGAGGACATACAGGGTGATGGGGATAGAAGGATCAAAGTAAAGGAGACAGGAACTTATTTGTAGGAAGTAGGAAATTGATGCAGTAACAAGGAAGACTGAAAATAAGCAAAAGAGTAGGGAAGACTGGGATGGGAGGGTACTGAATGGGGTGGGGGGGGGGGAGGGTGTAATCTCTCAGAGGAGACAAGATGGATTAGGATCCATTAGTTTTGGAGTTAGGCCACTTCATCAAGTGAAACAAAGATTAAGGAGGAGAAGGCGGCAGGTATGTGAGTGATAGGAGATAAGGAAAGACTATACAAGTGGGAGTTCACAGCATATGACCTCAACTTCCTGTGAAGTAAGAGACAAGGTTCTCAGCTGAGATAGTGGTGGAAGAGAGAAGCCCAGGGAGCAAGGGAGTTTTAAGAGAGATAATGAGATTGGAAGGGCTGTGGTTAGCAGAGGAATTGATAAAAATTAATCCCTGAGGCAGGCAAGGAGAAGACTCTTAGAGGGATCACTTTAGTTCTGGGGAGGTGGTTTAATCTGAAATCCCAAGTATGTCAAACCCCTGAGACCCACCCTCTGTAGAGGTCTGCAGTAGTTTCACCTTGCCAAATCCAATCAGAAATCAGTCATGTCACTGAAGTTAAGTTTTTCCCTACAAAATCTACTTATGGACCATCCCATGGCTGCCTTCCCTTGGGCAGTCCATCATGGCATTTTGCCTCATAGTGTCTTCTTGCCCCTCCTCCCCCTATGCCATAGTGCTATCTCTCCTAACTGCATTATATTTCCCATCCCTACTTCTTCTTACAGCTAACTCTTTTAGGACACTAAGTCCCTTTCAGAATTTAGCCTGCCAGCTAAGAGCAAGCCCCAACCTCATGGAGTGCTCGCTTTCTACTGAGTAATTGTGAGTTCCACTGAGAAACTTGTTTTTCATATGGTTTCCTACTCTATTTCATATTTACCATTCTCATTGTCTGTTATTTATCTGCAACCTATGATGAACAGAGTAGGGTGTTTCCCACTCAATTTAGCTTGCCCCCAAGGAGCTTCCATTTTAGAAAGGGAATATAACAGTGGAAAGCAGAGGGGCAAAAAATAAAAGATTCTTTTCAAATCTCAGGCTACCACCTCTGATTACATAATCCAGTCCCTGCCCCTAAGAAGCTTACATTCTTGCATCCTTTTTGGGGAGATAAAATACTCTCTGATGTCCTTGTGGGTTTCAATTGTCTAATTTAAGTTTCATTTCTCCAATTTAATGCAATCCTATCCATGTATGTTCTATTTCTATGCTGTTTTATTTCTATACCCTTATGCCACTGATAATAAGCTCCTTAAAGGTAGGAAGATCATTATTCTTTAGCTTCTGAACAGTCAATCTACTAAAAAAAAAAAATGGAGGAAATCTTTATAATAGATATCTCTGATAAGGGTATAATATGCATGATATAAAGGGAATTATATATAGAAATAGTAAAAATGTGTAAGACAAAAAAGTGTCCATTGGATAAGTGATCAAAGGTTATAAAGAATCCCCAAAAGAATGATATCCAATTATAAACAACCACAGGAAAAAATGCTCCAAAGAATGATAATAAAGGAAATAAAAATCAAAACAACTCAGATCTCATTTAACATGCAGAAAATTGGCAAAGATGACAACCTATGTGCATAATTAGTGGTAGAGAGATGATAGAAGAATGGACACATTAATAAAATATGTGTAGAGCTATGAATGGATTCAACCATTGTGGATAATAATTTAAAATTAAGCTAAGAAAGTAAATAAAACATTCATATCTTTTGATCTTTGTAGTGATTTCACTACAAGGCCTATGCTCCAAATTAATCAAAGACTGAAGAAGTTCCATGAACACCCAATTTTTCAAAACAGAACTTATTGTAGTATATTCTAAAAAACTTGAAAGGTGGTGGGTGGTTGTCAATTGAGGAATAGTTGAAAAAGTTGTGCTACATGAATGTAATGAAATATTACTAAGCTATAAGAAAAAAAATGATTGTAAAGAATACAAAGAATTATGGGAAGACTGAAGCACTAATGCAGAGTGAAGTAAGTAGAGCCAGAAAGACATTATAAACAACTCTAATACTATAAAAGAAAACAACAACAAAATATATCTAACCTAACTTTCATGGTGTTATACTGGCCAACTTGGTTCCAAAGAACAGATCTAAAAAAGTAAGTTTCTCCCTTTTTTATAGATGAGTAGGCTGAGTATGGAACAGTACATATAATGTTGAAATCAGTTGATGTTATTCATTAGTTTTGATAAATTTAAGTTTTAAGAAAATATATATGTGTTCATATACATATATATGTATATGTATGTGTGTGTGTGTGTGTGTGTGTGTCTATGTGTGTGTGTATTTGTATCTATGGGCTAGATTGAGAAAGACCTTGAATATTAGCATTAAGGGTTTAAATTTTATCTAATAGAAAAAATGGGATCCCCTGGAAGATTTGGGTTTTTATTTTAATTTTTATGGGTAACTTTTGCTGTTATATCACCTTCACTTTTATATACGTATAAGAATATATGTATAGATGCATGTATACATACACACATACATACATATAAGTTTATATAGCCACAAATACATTTAGGAGTATACTCTACGTAAATAGATATGTATATGTGTGTATGTATTATTTACATATATGTATATAATATGGTACAGTATATAGAATATTAATTCTGAAGTCAGTAATAAACTCTTTGAGTTCAAATCAAGCTTGATTGACTAGTTCTATGACCTTCCCCAAGGTAACCTGTTTTCCTCATTTCTTTAATCTGTAAAAGGAACTGGAGAAGGACAGGGCAAATCCCTCTAATATATTTGCCAAGAAAAACCCAAATGAGGTCACAAAGATTCAGAAACTATTGGAATGACTGAACAACAACAACATATTCTTACACACATGAAGATGATATAACAGAGTTGTCTATAAAAATTAAATAAAAACAAAATCCTTCAATGAATCCTCATTTCCTGTTAGCTAAGATTTGAACCCCTAAAGCTGACATTCAGGGCCATCCTTCATCTCTCTTCATTATTTCTCACTAGCAGAGTACATTATTGCTATTCAAAATCTCTCTGCTTTAGTCAAATCAGATTGCTCTCTGTCCCTTGTCATTTTCCATCTATCCCTCGGGTGAACTGCTTCCTGCTCTTTCCCCCAGTCTTCATATGTTCATGTTGCTTCCTGTCTTCAAGATTCACTTCCTTAGTGATTGTTTATGATTTGGATAGGGAGAGAGAACATTTGCACATATAAATAATTAGGAGAATGTTTGAGGCATTTGGATAGCAAAGTTGACAGAATTCTGGATTCAGAGTTAGAAAAAAACTCAGCTCCAATCCTGTCTAAAACACTTACTACCCGTGTGATCCTTGGCAAACAACCTCAGTCTCTGTCTGCTCAGTTTCTTCTTCCGGAAAATGGGGATAAGAATAACACCTGCTTCACAGAAGAAGATCAAATGAGATAAAATATGTAAAGTGCTTTATAAATTTTAAAGTGTCATGTGAATACCAGTTATAGTTAATGAGAGAGAAATAATAATTTGTTTCACTGGGGAGAAAAGGGAATAAGCATTTATATAACATATTCTGTGGGCCCGTACTATGCTAAGTTCTTTATATTTATTATCTCATTTGATTCTCACAGCACTCCTATATGTGTGTGATTAATATTCCCATTTTACATGAATATAAATCAACACATGCGATGTTCACTTTTTTCTGTTTTTTTTCTCCCCTGTGGTTTTTCCCTTTTGCTCTGATTTTTTCTACCAACATGATTCATAAAACAATGTGTATTTAAAAATATAAAATTAAAATAAAAAAAAATTCATTTTACAGATGAGGAAACTAAGGGAAATAGTTAAATGACTTGCTGAAAAACCATACAGCTATCAAATATCTGAGATTGAATCTCATCTCGGGTCTTTTTGTCTGCAGGCTCAGCATTCTATCTTTTGTGCCACCTTTTAATGAATGAAAAACTTATTAAGTACTTACTGTGTGTAAAACATTGTGCCAAGTTCTGGAAATACAAAAAGAAAAATAAGACAGTTCCTGTTCTCAAGGAACTCACATTTTAATTGCTGGAGATCATACATGTAGAATGTTTCAACTACAAGTCAAATGAAAAAAGTCTTGTGATTAAATTTTAGAATACAAATGGCAAAATAGAAGTTAATGTGTTGCCTTTGATGTCATTTCCACTGATAAAATCACATTTGTTTCTCATATCGAATTAGGGAAGTCTTCCCAGGGAGATAACCCATTAATCTGAAAACATTTAATTTTTAGAATTTTAAGAATTTTAGAAGTAACAATCTTATAGTAAAAAATCCAGAATACTTTAATATCATTGAAAAATGTTTCACAATATTGTCTTGGGCTTAATGACTCATGAAGTATTTAGTATTTTGCTACCTTTTCTAAAGATCCCCATGTTATTCTTCTGTGGTCACAGTAGCATCTGATGTGCTATTTCCTGAGCCAGTGTTTCCAGCATGAGCAAACTATGTGCTTACCTTTTGATGAGGGATTATGTTACAGTTATTTGTGTTGTCTATAACTCTGTAACGAATTGACACGCAAGAAGAAGTGACTGGCAAATCTGCTGAATTCAGGACTCTAGCAGAAATATAAGCCCAATATTGTACTATTTTTTTCAATGTCCTTTTTTCATTTTTTTTTTTTATGAGTTCTTGGAAGTATGCTCTTCTGCCATTCCTGAAGGAAGAATCTATTAAATCACAGGATTTTTGATGATAATATTTTTTCTATTTTTAGTAAACATATTTTCAAATAAGAGAAAGAGTAGCAACTTTCTTGTCTTAATAAGTGTTTCTGCCGAAATAACATTTTAAAAGACTTGTTTTCCTTTTTCTTATTGTGAGGGTTTGAGTGTGGTAGCAAAAATATTGAGTAACAGACTTCTGCTTCTGCTTTCAGCATATTGCAGGTGAAGTTTAGCTTCTCTAATATGTGAGCAAAATATTTGAGGAATAGAACAGCCTTCGTTTCCAAACTGTGAACATAGCTCTAACCAATCAGAGAAATGGGTCCCTAAATCCACTCATTCAACATCTTGTTGAGAGTGAAACATTACTTGCCAGGTACTTGTTTCCTGGGGATTCTTTTTACTATGGTTTTACAGGAAGAAAGAACTACATCACTGAATACACTCAAGACGCTAAACTACGGTAATATCGATTATGATGTAGGAACTTGGTAAGCCGTGGTGGTAGCTCTGGAACAGATATGAAGCATGTTCTCTTAGGATTTACTGGAGAGCCTTGGGACATTTTTTTTTTCCATTTGAAAAAATGATCTCAGAGTTATCCCATTATTTTTATGTAGTTGGGCAGTCAAGACCTGATAAAACTGAAATGTAACATGTTGATAGGAAAGATTGGGTAAAGGACAAACAAGCAATTGACTTACAGTTCAAATAAGAGAATCTTTTGAAAGTGTAAATCACTGACTGAAATCTCCTGATATTTATGCCTATATGCCTATAGCTTATTCAACTCAGAGAGCTTGAAATTCAAAGTAGATTAAGGCCTTTTTGTGCTGGGATAATCATTATTTTATGAACACAATTCCATCTTCCTATATACTTAAGCCTCCTAGAAAATACTACTCCTGGAACAACTTGGAATTATACCCAAATGGCTATAAAATTATGTATACCCTCTTACTTGGCAATAACACTGCTACGTCTGTATCTCAAAGAGATTTTTAAAAAAGGAAAAAGTACTTACATGTACAAAAATATTTATATCAACTCTTTTTGTTGCAACAAAAATTTGGAAATTGCAGGGGTGCCTATCAATTGATAAACAAATTGACTGAACAAGTTGTGATATGTGTTTGTGATAAGATACTATTTTACTATAAGAAATGATGAACAATATGCTTTCAGAAAAATCTGGAAAAACTTAAATGAACTGATAGGAAGTGAAGTAAAACCAAGAGAACATTATACATAGTAACAATAATATTGTTGGTATTTTTGATTTATTCTGTTACATAGTTATTTTCAACAATTCTAAGATCTAAGACAATTCCAAAGTACTTATGAAGAGAAATGATATCCACCTTCAGAGGAAGAATTGATGGGTCTGAATGCATACTATTTTTTATTTCTTTAATTTTTTTCATGCTTTTCTTTTTGGTCAGTGTTTTTTTTCACAACATGACTAATAGGAAAATATATTATGCATGGGGTGAACTTCTCAACATGAGGGAAGGGGAGGAGGAAGGAAGTTAATTTGGAACTCAAAATATTAAAAAAATATTTAAAATTTTTATATGTAATTGGAACAATAAAATGTTAAATCTCCTTCCCCCAAAAGAAATTACTACTACTAAGCTAATATGTGGTATATTTTTGAATCTTAAAATAGTAATTAGATAATAGTATTTTCTATGCTTTTTGTTTTTGCAGTTCAAATAATGATGTGTATCTTTAACTTGAAATGGAAAGACAGTTTTCACATTGGTAACATTAATAGTAGGCATACTCAAGCCATTCAGGATGACTTCAAACTCACAAAACAAAAATTTGAAAATATCATTTTTAAATGTGCTTTTTTTAGCTTTTTATTTACAAGATATATGCATAGGTAATTTTTCAGCATTGACAATTGCAAGACCTTTTGTTCCAACTTTTCCCTTTCTTGTCCCCACCCCTTCCCCCAGATGGCAAGTTGACCAATATGTGTTAAATATGTTGAGGTAAAAGTTAAATGCAATATATGTATACATGTCCAAACAGTTTTTTTGCTGTACAAAAAGAGTTGGACTTTGAAATAGTGTACAATTAGCCTGTGAAGGAAATCAAAAGTGCAGGCAGACAAAAATAGAAGGATTGGGAATTCTATGTAGTGATTCATAGTCATCTCCCAGAGTTCTTTCACTGGGTGTAGCTGGTTCAGTTTATTACTGCTCTATTGGAACTGATTTGATTTATCTCATTGTTGAAGAGGGCCATGTCCATCAGAATTGATCATCATATAGTATTGTTGTTGAAGTATATAATGATCTCCTGGTCCTGCTCATTTCACTCAGCATCAGTTCATGTAAGTCTCTCCAGGCCTTTTTGAAATCACCCTGCTGGTCATTTCTTACAGAACAATAATATTTCATACTATTCATATACCACAATTTATTCAGCCATTCTCCAATTGATAGGCATCCACTCAGTTTCCAGTTACTGGCCACTACAAAGAGAGCTGCCACAAACTAAATGTGCTTTTATTGAATGGGAAGACTTGTTCCTTTTCAAATTGAAAAAAAAATGTTTTTCAACTACTCATTAAAAAAGTACTAATATTTTTCCTAACTTTTATATTTTTGAATGAATACTAGGTTTTTTTTTTTTAATAAAACCAGATTTGGAGGAAAACATGTCAGAAGAGTTATTTTAGAGCAATAATTGTACTGTAGCCTCAGAAACAGATCTACACTGTCAAATACTTTTACATAATAATGTCAAGTGTTTTCAATTCTAATTTAGTAAATGATGATAAATGCAATCCAAATAAACAGAAGTTCTTTGGTGGGTAATCCTACCTTTTTTTAGGAGTATAAAGGGACCCTGAGACCCAAAACTTTAAAAACTGCTATTTTAGATTCTTAAACTGGGAGAAATTTTGAAAGTTAATATAATTCAATCCCTCTTAATTTTATTGATAAGGAAAGGCTTTTAACCAGGGCGATGTCAAGAAATTCCTATCTGTTGAGTTATTTTTAAAGAGAGGTTGTAATGCCAGAGAAACTGAGGCAAGATAGAGATTAGAGAGTATTTAATATTTTATTTGAAAGGGAGAAATTTACTGCAACCAAATGGATCCATGGTTTGGTCCCAGGGCTGAATGAGACTATCATCTCCAAGAATCCAGCAAACAATGTGAGTTCTCAATGACATATATACATGTGGCTCTGATACAGGGGGTAGACAGAGACAGGGGCGAAGTCAGGGTACTGAGAGTGGGAACAGGGCTATGGATCTGATTCTGACAGAGTCGAGGGAGACATGGGGGACATCAGATAAATTGGGATTACAGAATGGGGAGAGGCACCCAACATTCTGATGATGTCTAAGATAGAAGGTCTTTCTCCTTATCTGGATTATCATGATTAGGAGGGAAGAGTGCCGCAAGATTGACCAGAACAATTAAGAATTGAGGCAGAACAATTTAGGGAGCTTGAGTCAGGATAATTAGGGAAACTGAGCCAGGATACTTAGGGAAATTGAGTCAGGATAATAAAAGAGAACTATGGTACAACAAGGTCCAGATGTGAACATGTTGAAAGAAAAACACAAACAAACAAAACAAACAGAATCCAAGAGGGGAATAACAAAATGAAGAAAGATTTGAAAATTAAGTTTGTTGATTTTTCCTCTGGCACTCTTAGTATCTTCTTTGTCCCCCTTTCCTCTCTTAGTGAAGCCTACTTCCCACTCTGTGGTACCAGGAAATTTTTCTATTACCAAAAAACCAGTATTGCCTGTTTCCTTAACTCTAAGGTGTCAAAGAAAACACTTAAAGATGATCTTGGGATGTTAAACATCTCTAACAACCATGTTAAAATAGCCATATTTAACAGAAACCAAAGTCTTGTGTTAAAAGGATGATGCATGGATAAGCGAAGAGTTTAGCTCAACTGTCACATCCTTTAAGAGATCTTTCTGATTTCCCAATTGCTTGTACCAAAATTATCTTATATCTACTTTGTGAATATTTTGAATTTACTTATATGGGTATATATGTTTTCTTCCTTCTAAATATAAATGAATGACTTGATATCAAGGATTGTTTAATTTGTCTATTCCCTCTTCTTAGTATCATGTTGGGAAAAGAATAAGTATTCAATAAAGTGTTTACTAGTTTATTGAAACCTTTTTTGGATTGCTGAAATCATACTGTACAGAATATCATTTGTCCTTTAGGAAAATCAACTTAGTAATTTTGTCTTTCCAGGGTCTAATACTATGTTTATTTTATACAGTAATAAAAAGTTACTGATGGTTTATTTGAGAATCACTTGATTTGGGGAAACATTTAAGTCAGGAAAAGCAATTGCAATCAGTTATTGTCATTTTGATTTCAAAAGTCCTCTTTAGAATTAATGAAGACTTGAATTGGGGCACTAGCTTTATAAATAGAGAGAAAATAAAGAGAAATTCTAATGTGGAAATTTCCTTCATCAGTGCAAATTAGCAAATTGTATGAGTAATTTCTAAAGATTGCTTGGAGCTCTGGAAGTGGTGACTTATGTATGGTTACATAGCTAGTAGGAATCAGAAGTATGATGAATGCAGGGCTTCCTTCAGCCCAACTGCTGGCAAGTTGTCTTCTTATTCCTTCTGAAGAAACTACCCCTTTATGTCATTTACACTTTAGTATGAATGAATCTATCACAACATTTTCAAATTCATCTCTCTCTCTCTTTCTTTCTTTCTTTCTTTCTTTCTTTCTTTCTTTCTTTCTTTCTTTCTTTCTTTCTTTCTTTCTTTCTTTTTCTTTCTTTCTTTCTTTCTTTCTTTCTTTCTTTCTCTGTCTCTTTCTCTCTTTATCTCATCTCTACTCTAAATCTCACCAGCTGATTTTATATTGATTGGTGGTTCTTCATGTTTTGAACTGTAAGCATACCACACATTTTAAAATAGAATCTGTTCATACGAAAGGTTTGCATGTTCCCATACCAAAGCACTTACCCTATTTCT
Organism: Antechinus flavipes; assembly: GCF_016432865.1. Lineage (NCBI taxonomy): Eukaryota > Metazoa > Chordata > Mammalia > Dasyuromorphia > Dasyuridae > Antechinus > Antechinus flavipes. The sequence continues at coordinate 407,989,979 of NC_067401.1, read as the reverse complement.
TTTTCTGAAATGAAATACTTTTAACTAGAGCATGTTCTTTTTAGTAATGGCTTCCTCAGTTTCCCTCTATCTAAAGAGACGAATTACTTTTCAGCTATCTATTCACATTCCTAGAAATTATATATGAAAGGCTCTTAATTATTAGAAGATGAAGTTAGAAATGTGGATTGAATTATTAGGATGGCTCATCACAGAATCCCTGAGTTGGAAGGGATTTCATAAATCATTAAGCATTTAAGAGGCAGTTCTCCTCTCTCTGCTTCCTTTATATTCTCTTCTGTAATTGAAACATCCCCAGGTGAATTTGAGGCCTATTATCATCCTGGTTTCCTTACTCTGGACATTCAGAATAACCTCAGGGTCACTCTTAACATCAGAATTACTATTACTGTTACATCTTTTGAATAATGCCAAATGAACCAAACATTTTTTGGGGTTAGAAAAATTCAATAATAACCCATTTCTGAAGCTGAGTGAATATGATCTAATTTTATTTGTTAAAAACATTGCTGTCCTTATTTAGTACACATAGATAAATATGTTTGGTTTATTTTATCTTAGGTATTGCATTGATTTCTAAGAGCACAACTATAAGAAAATACAATTCTTATTCTCTAGGAGCTTACGTTCCAATGGAATAAAACAGAATATATAAAGATCTGGAAATTGAGGGAGAGGGATGGGGGAGTGGGGAGTGGTAGTGGTGATGAGGTACCTGAACAAGTAGTATATGAGGAGAAAGCAATCTGAAAAGTGATTAGAAGTGGGAGTGAAGTGAGCAGCATAGCTGAGTCCCTTTAAGTCTTCACTACAAGTAAGGAAAGTAGGGAGAAAATCTGATTATGTCTTCATCATCCCACATCTACCATATGTTTGGTGACATTTAGATTAAAGGATAGTCTAGCATAATGTTTTTCCTTATCACTTAAAAACTGTTTATGCTTTTTGTTTTTGCTTTGAACCTTTGGCTGTAAGGAAAAAAAAAAAAACCCTTAAGAAAACAACATTAAAGTAAAACCAGTAAAATTGCCCACGTTTGACAGTATATGTACTTTTTGCTTCCTTGGTTCCATATTTCTTTAATAATAAGAAAAAAAATTTTACTATCTGTTTTCTGAGACCATAAATTGCTTATTTATTTTGCATTTGATTTATTTTGCTGTTCTTAGTATTTTTATGTTGTAATCATGATTACACATATTGTTCTCCTGGTTCTTTATACACTTTCATTGTACAAACCAACACTTTAATTGTATGGTCTAGAATTTTGTCAATTTTCAAAAATTAGGGTAATGTTTCTCCTTCAGTTATATGGTACCTCTTCATCATCTTTTAGATAGAAGCTCAGTAATCACATCTGTATGGGATGGGTTGGGTGCAAAACCCCCTTCCCAATCTAATTAACTAATCAGAGAGATCATCAGGTACAAAGAGAAAACATTTATTTAATCCCTGCTGGGAGAGGCCCAGACACACCCCGAAGCCATCTCAACTCCTGCCATGTGCTCCTGAAACCTGGCCAGCTTCTGGCTTGTCCAGGGTTTAAAAGGCAAAGGACTTGAGCCTTCTCATTGGATAGACTAAAAGGACGGAACCATCCTTGACCAATAGTCACCAATGCTGGCTACCTTCCACAGGTCACATCACTTTCTGCAACTTCCTGCATCTCCTGGTTCAAAGTTCATTCCTCCAGAGAGCAAATGACCTCCCCTAAGGTCCCAGTTCTGGAAACAGGGATCATGTGACAATACTGAGAAATACATTATCCAATCAGTCCCATTCACATTTGCTAAATTTTTCACTTAAATACCTTATGATACATTTATCAGAACCTAGTGACTTCAACTCATTAAAGGTAGATGAGCTCTCTTTCATCACTCATTTCGGGTTCTTTTCTTTCATCTCCAAAGCTCATTCTCCTCAGCAGAGAAAAAAGAACAATAAAGTATTCTACATTCTTGTTATCATCAGTTATCACCATATAATCCACTCTACAAATGTATCTGTTTTATTTATTTTTTATTCTCTCATCATAAATTTTTAAAAAAGCACTTAAACAAAATTCACTTTTACATTCATCACAATCTCAGCTTCTTCTGAAAAATTGAGAGTTCTGAAAAATATGTTCTTCTTTCTTGACTATGCTACTGTTTTGCATAAGACCTAATTACCTACCCTTCCTCATAACATCTGTACATTTCTTTTTAGATCCAAGTTAATTGAAGAGGTCCCTATGAATCCACATCAGCTTGAACATAAATAAATAAATAAATTTTGCTCATGTTTGTATTTGACTAGTAGATTACAGCTAATTATTGGTCTATAAAATATTTTTTGAAAAGCAGTTTTATTATTTTTTAGAACTCTAGTCTGAAAAACATTTTATAGTTAGGCTCTTTATTAAGACAGACTTCTACCTCCCTTCCATGCCTAGTCTCCAACATTGGTTTGAATTTTTTAGTTTTTGTTGTATTGTGTACATTGTCAAAGGTCTGTGAACCCATTAAGATATTGTAATTGAAACACTTCCCTTCAGGGAAAGGGAAATATTCATGTTGTTACTCTTTAACTGTTGTACAAGCTTCCTCTTAACTGAATAGAGTATTCAGAAACCTAATGAACTGTGCTAGAAATACTGCTGAACCTTCAGTTTCGAGGAAGAACATGAATCTTGTGCAATACTTGTGCTTTTTTTTTTTTTATTTGAAGGGCAACCAAGGTTACTCTTACTTTTGTTGTTTTCAGTTGTGTCCACCTCTTCGTTATACCTTTTGGGTTTTTCTTGGCAAAGATATTGAAATGGTTTGCTATTTCCTTTATCAATTCATAGGGAAACTGAGGAAAATGGGGTTAAGTGACTTGCACAGGTTCACATAGCTAGTGTCTGAAGCCACAGTTGAACTCATGTCTTCTTTGACTCCAGGCTCATCTCTATTCACTTCATCACCTAGATGTCCATTAAAACACTCTTCTTCTTCTTTTTGGGAAAGCATATTTATTAATTTACTAATATATTTACTATATGTGTTCAAAATGTGCTTCACTTGAATTTCAGTGCCTTGGGATTTAGTTACACTATGATGACCCCATTTACTAAGTTGAGGAATGAATTACTTATTGGTCATACTTTATCTGCCAGTATTGGACAGAATAATGAGCACTGACTCTAACAGGCACAGGATTATGTTGCTCTTTTACATACCAGTGTAGGGAAAAATTTCAGAATGGTGGAAATTTAAGCATTTCATTAGCATCCTTTTGAGTTGACCTGATCTGCCCCTGAACCCACACTGCTTGGTCTATTTAAGCATCAAAATTACCTAACTGATGAAAACTCTTTCCAAAACGGAAGTAGGCAATGAATTGGTTAGGGCTATGTTGATCTAAACCTACAAACAGCACTATGTTAATGCATTATTTCCTACTTATTAAGTCTAAACACTTGAGATGTTTAAAGATTGATTGGCAGCCATCCACAGAGATGTTGTTCTGCCTAAAGGCAAATTGTGTGGCACATATGTGATGAATCATGAATCACATTTTCAGAAGAGAAGAGGGGAAGGTTGTGTCCCACTCCCTTCCTAATTCCCTCCCCCAACTTCCCTTCAACACCTGAGTGCCATCAAGCAGCAACTTCTTCCATCATATTTTTATGTAAGCCAAGTGTAAATCATTGCCTTTTAAATTTACTTAAATTGAGCAACATTAAGTCTTTTCTGTTTCTCATAAAAATAAAAATGTCAGAATATAGTTCTCTTTCATTTTCTCTCCTCTCATAATTCCCCCCCAAAATGTGTGGACTTGCTATTTACACATATATATCACATATTTTAAACATGATAAAACAGGAGACAATATGCTATTATTTTCAGTTTTTATGTTATTAATATAATATTTTTCTTTATAACACAACTCTACCTTTTCACAAAAGCGTTCTTCATTTTGTTAGGAATTATTCAGTGATTTGACTTGCTATATTAAAAAAAAATTAAACCAATTGAATAAATATTTCTAAAACAAGTGAGTTACTTTTGTTTTTGCCATTGGAGAAAAATGTTTTTTAATTAAAAACCTACAATCTTCAAAGGAATACAGTTTCTATTTTCTAAAGTCCTCTTGAAAGTATAGTCATTTGACAATTTTGGGAAAATCATATACATTTTAGATGAATGGAAAATGTTGTGTCTGCTTAGTGTAAATGATTATGAGATTTATGATTGTAGATTTTACTGTTATCTCCAGCCTTAATATTCTTTCACTGAACTTTTGAGCCTGTGAACTTTCTTTCATTCTCTCCTATAAAACTTCAGCAAATTATTGGATGACAGGAGCAAGGCTGTGACACCCCCTGCTGACCTATGAGAGAATGCCATATTCTTACCATCCAGGACCTGGCTACTCTCAAAGACTTTTTTCATCCTGACCTCTACCTACTGCCAATTTCCATGACTGAACAGAGATTATTTCTTGGTCTCACTTCATATTGAGGGCTGAGGATAAGGAACATGTTTAGTTAAGTGACCCTGGACATATCTGTCAATCTTGTTTTGCTTGCCAGTTGTTGATATTGGGGCCAGAATTTCCTTAGGATGATGGTAGGATTCTCCATAATATAATTAAGACTTTTTTTTTTTTTTTTTTTTTTTTGGACAGGCAACTCAAGTTAATACTAACTTGTCTAATAGCAGTTTCTCTTGGGTTCTTATTAATGATAGAGTATCTAAAGTTATTCAGAAAAATGAAGGTAAAACCTTGCTATCTTTACATCTTCTGGATTATTACCAATAGACTGAGTATATTTGCCATTTCCCAATCGCTATCTCTATAAAATGTGGGAATTTTCCCTGGGTTAGTGTATAGATATTTTTAGATAGTTCAGTGTCCATTGAGAAACTATGATCTGGGTGTAAAACGTTTAATTGCCTTTCATATTATTCAGGAATGTACTACTCAGAATATTATGCTTTTAGGCAAGTAGCTAGTTTCAATTCTATGGAGACAAAAGGGTTCCAGAAGGCCATTTATCACATATGACTCAAGTTCAGCAAACAGATGTCAATGAGAAAGCCTTAAAATCTGTCTCTCATCATGGCTGAAGACTTTTTCATTCAAGACTCTAGAGCAGTTGCAAAAAATACAATTGACTATTGACCACAGAGTGCAGTAGAAACAGAATTGAATTTGGATTCAGAGTATTTGGGTGCAAATCTTCCCTGTACTATGTTTGACCTTAGGACTTAAACTATCCTTGCCTTCAATTTCTCATTTGTATGATGAATTTCTTGCATTAGATGGTCTCGGGTTCCTTTCAATTCTAAATCTATTATTGTATGAACTTGATATGCATCTTGGCTCTGCAGATTACTACCTGTGGGACACATGACCTTTTTTTTTTCTTCTTCATATAAAATAAGATTGTTGGACTAACTGATCTCTAACCTTTCTTCTACCTCTAAAAACGTGATTCTATGAGCAAATTTGTTCCTTAGGTAAAAAGAAGTAGGGCCCAGAGAGGACTGTTTATTCTTTTTAAGAATTATTTGTTCATGTAGTATTTGTTTCTGAGACCACTGGATCTCCTCTCCTCCTGGACTTGGGGAATGTTTACTTTATTATGTTTTATCAGTAGGCTGAAGAGATTTACTTTATGTTTCTAGTTATTTTGTTATTTTCTTAGTTTATTCAATGTACTAAGTTGATTGGATTTTTCAGCTCACCACAATCCACACTTTTCCTTTGTGTACATGAAATAATTTCTCAGGAGGTTAAGGATGGTAAATTCAGTTTCAAAAGTGACCAAGTGTTTCTAGGAGAAACTTATCCAGGTTTATCTGCTTCATTTGTGGTAGCCTTGCTTGACTCCACAAATTTTTCAGTGATGACAATTTGGGCCACAATTTTGATATAGCACTCTCAATACAAGGATGAAGGATTTGAAGGATGGGAAAATGGATGAAAGATAGATTGACATAAAAGAAGTTGAGTACAGATAATATTATAAGTATCAGAGAATAGAATGTCTCTTAACCAGGTTAACAGTACAATGTGGATTAATGTCAATGAGTCAAACAGTTGTTTGTAGAGGACTATATAGAACTGAATAGCTGACTATGGAAGTGGTATCAGAAAGGGAATTTGGATTTATGGTCATGATTTAAGATGCAGGATTGATGGGCTTTTATACAGAGATCTATTTAGCAAGGACCAGAATGCCTCTTGTTTTGTTAGAAAAAGCCTGAGCACATTGAAAGAGCTTAAAGGTAAAAAAAGAAGACAAAGAAACGCAATCTCGATATAGTACTATATTAGATGCCCTTGAGAATAGCAGCTTTGACATAGAGAGGTCATATGAAGAGGTACTGAGTAATCCACAAAAGTTAAGCATGTAGAAAAGAGAGAAAAGGTTAACACTCATAGATCAGAGCAAGGACAGATTTTAGGTATCATGTGGTTCACCTGACATATCTTTCAGAGTAGGAACTGAGGAACAATGTTAGAGGCAGCAAGTATCAATGTTAGACCTGAATCCAGTTGCTCTTACCCCCAGTTCACTGCTTTTTCCAGTGTATCAAGTTATCGACAACGTTATTAAATAAATTATGGATAATAAACAAAATTTAAATTTGACCTCAGTGGTTGATACTTGCTTCCCCCCAAATCCTGCTTTGATGATTCTTTGTAGAGTAGAAGTGACACTTGGTTCTCAAACACCAAATCAAGAGTCTTAGATTTAAATTTGTCAAAAATTCAACTCCTGAAGCAAATAGAAACTGAGAATGTCATGGTCACAAGATTGGTCAAAATGATGAATGTTGGTCAAGATGATTTCTTTGCTAGGCAGAGATGTGGCAATGAAGGGGAACAATGAAGTAGAATCAAGTTCTTTTACAAGACATTATGGAGGAGATTGATGGAAAAACATAAGTAGTATTGCCTCATAAAATAGCAAAACCAGTGGAGGGGAAAACAAGCCTGAGTAAAGTTTGGCATGGGGACCAGTTTAGCCAAGTTGATGAAGAATGTTGTTGGGATCACAACATGTAGTAGAATGGGCAGCCTATTGGATTAATCCATCAACACATATATCTCAGAGAAATATTTCAGAGAAAGAATGATACAGGGTCTAGAACTGAACCAAAAAAGATTAGATTGGTTTACATTTGAGAATCCATACAGAAATTTCAAAGTTTCCAGGCTACAGCCCAAGACAAAAGCTCAGTTAAAAATAAAACAAATCAAATCAAAGTATTTGATACATATATTAAAAAACTACAACATATAATATTACCAATAATGACTTGTTCATGAGAAATAGCATAAAGGCATTGTCAAGGATGTGTATGGCTAGAAAAGAAAATGTGTTGACTGAAAATTTAAAAAGACAGATAATAGATGGACAGTGCAAATGTTGCAGTGCTACATATAAAATATTTAGACACCAGAAAGACCTCCAAGTGCACTGCCCAGATCCTTAGGGAGAAAGACATTGAAAATAATCAATCAAGATATAAAGATATGGATAAGTTTGTATGGGTGACTAAGACTATATTATATATCCTTTTTTCCTTTTATGGCATTTTGTTTGGTAATCTCATCAGTTCCAATGGATTCAAGTCATATCTATATCAGACAATTCTCAAATCTACTTATGTATTCCTAACTTCTATCCTGACCTCTCACTGTCAATTGGACATTTTGAATTTGATGTCCTTTAGATAGCTTAAACTCACCAGATCCAAAGTTGAATTTATCTTTTCCCCCAAATTCTCTCTTCTGCTACTATTAAGGATATTACCATCCTCCAAGTCACCCAGGTTTGAGATCTAGGTGTCATCCCTGATTCCTCAATTACTTTTTATTCTCCTCCCACCCATAACCAATCAATTGCCAAACATCTCTCATGTTTGTTCCTTTCTCTCCTCTGACATTGTCCCTGCTCTGATGTAGGCTCTCAGTACTCACATTTGAATTTTTATGACAGCCTACTGATTGGTCTCCTCATCATAACTCTCTCCAATTCATATTCCACTCAGTTGCACAAATGGATCGTCTTAAAACACAAGCATGATCATGTTACTCACATTCCCCCTTTCCCTTTATTTAAGTCTTGTTCCTCCTCTGTTGCTTCCAGGGACAAATATAAAACCTGTTTGCCTTTTAAAGCCTTTTCTAACATACCCCCTTCCTACCTTTCCAGTCTTCTTATATTTTACTCCCTCCACCCCAACTTGTATTTTGAAATCCAGTGATTCTGGCCTCCTTGTTTGTTGTTCCTTGTACAACACAATCTACCTCCCAATTACAGGCATTTTTTACTTGCTCCTCATCTCTATTTCCTGGCTTCCCAGGCTTCTTTCAAGTCTCAAAAAAATTCTTGCTTTCTTTAGAAGATTTTCTTAACCACCCTTAAGAATAATTTTCTTTTTGTTAATTATCTTTAATTTATCTTTTTTTGGATATACAAAGTATAATTTCTTCCTTTTATTTGTTCTTGAGATCAAAAACTGAATTTTGCCTTTCTTTGGAGTTTAGCATTGTGGATAGCACATAGTAGGAGCTTAATGAATACTGTAAACCAATCTGTTGACTGAGCATATAACTCAAAGGGTTTATGCATGGATCAAATTAAATCATCATTAATACATATATCACTTTAAGGTTTGCAAAGTACTTTGCATATCTCATTTGATCTTCAAAACAACTTTATAGGGTTGGTTCTATAATTATCTGCATTTTGCAATTAAGGACACTGAGGGTCAATTGATTATAATTATTCTCAAAGAGGACCAAAATGACATTATGTTAGAATCAAGTTAGTGTGTCTGACTGTGACTGACCAATATGAGCGTGGAGTGCTCTGCCACAAGTCAGACACAAATAACCAAGGTTATATAATTTACTCAAGGTTTCATAACTACTGTATTTAATGAGATCCAAGAGTCCAAGTTTTCTTGACTCCAAATCCAGAACTCTATCCATTGTATGTGTAATATTTTCCAAATGTAAAGTACTATGTAAATATTAATTGTTATTAATGCCATCCTCAAAGTAGTCTCTAACCCTAAACCTTCTTCATTGGATTGTCTGGGGACTGACCATTTTAAGAAAACTGTTTTTAGGAAAATATTCAGACCAGGCATATCATCATCCTCTCCAGGTTACACTTCTAACTCTTCAGATTTGCTCTGTCATGCAGGTCTTTCCCTGTCTCTGTCTGTCTTATGTCTGTCCTTGTCTCTGTCTCTGTGTTTCTCTCTCTCTCTCTCTCTCTCTCTCTCTCTCTCTCTCTCTCTCCCTCTCCCTCTCTCTTTCTCTGTCTCTCTCTCTGTCTCTCTGTCTCTCTCTCTGTCTCTCTCTCTCTCTCTCTCTCTTTCCCTGCGTCTCTCTCCCCTCCTCATATCCCTATCCCCATTTTAAATTTTCTTTCATGTATTGTTTTCTCCCATTGGATTGTAAACTATTTGAGGGCAGAGATTATCTTTCTGCTTTTTGTGTTCCCATCACAGCACAAGGCTTTGCACATAGTAAGTATTTAATAAGTGCTTGCTGAGTTAACTTGACTTTCTACATAGTTAATTTTTTTTCACTTTTGATGAGCCAAAATATACATCTTTGTTACTTCTTTTCAAATGATAACTTGTATTTATGTAGCTCTTTAAAGTTGTTTGCAAAATACTTTGCAAATATTATCTCACAAATAACCCTGGGAAGTTTGGTGTTGTTATTTCCCCCATTTTACAGATGAAGAAACTGAGATAAGCAGAGGGTAAAGGATTCAAGTGGGGTAACAAGCTAGGAAATATGTGATGAAAGATTTGGATCCAAAACTCCTTGGCTTTAGGTCCAGCATTCTATCCACTGTACTACTTAGCTACTAGTCTATTTTTTGGAAGCCTGTTCTATCTCCTCAAGTGAATGTTAAGTTCTGTGAGAATGAAGATTGTTTCTTTTATGTTTTTCTGTATCAAAGAGCTATCATGGTATCTTGTACATAATAAGTATTTAGAAAATCTTTGTGGAATTGAATTGAATCCTAGCCAACTATTCTACTTTTGCTCTCTCTCTCAAGGGAGAACCAGTTGAATCCCTTTCATGTGACAAACTTTTATATATATATATATATGAACACTCTTCTTTCTTGGAAGTTCTTCCATGGAATGGTCTTGAATTCCCTCTCCATTCTCACCCCCGCCCTGCGTTGTGGGTCCCTTTCTGTGGACCCATCGAAGTTTTTTTTTCAAAACTATCTATACCTTCTATTTTACATCTTCTTTTTTTCTTCTTTTCCACTGTCATGTTCTAGTCCTGAATCATCTCTCACCAAGGTTAGTGATACTGGATCACCCTCATCTACTTGTGCTCAAATCAACAGTTTTCCTTGTACTTTTTTCTCTGTGCTTGATGAATGATGATTTCCCTCCCTCTGTCCCCTTTCCCATAACTTTCTCTTAAGAGACTCTTAAACATTTATTATGATTTTCCTTTCCACACCACTCCCACTGCTCTTGACAATACCTGGTATAGTAACTGTTATCTAGAGACTTTTCTCTCCTTTCCCTTTAAAGACCTTTTAAGCAAATCAGCTTTTTTCTAAGCAAATGCATTCTACCTGGCTTTTGTCACATGTTCTCATTTGTGGGACAAGAGCTCTTCACTCCTATAAAATAAGAAACCTTTGCTCTTCTTCTTCTATTCTTTTCTCTTTTCTTTTTTGTTAATAGCAATCCAGATTCTATTTGTATCTAGTTTACTGCCTTTATTATTTCTAGGAATTCCTTTCACTTCCTTCTATATCATACTTGCAAAATAAGCACAGAATCACAGAATTTCAACATTAGAATGGACCTCAGTGTCTACTTTTTCCAATCCATACTTGAAAAAGAATCCCTTCTTCTCCATACCTGACAGATATGGTGAACAAGGGATCCAAACTTTTCTTGATGATCTGAAAATAGAGGAGATCTATCATTTGTTCATAGAATACATTCCATTTTTAAACATCTCTGCTTCTTAGGAAGTGTTTTTTCCTCTTCCATCCAGTCTCAATTTCTCTTTTTGTAACTTCCAGTCATTGCTCCTAGTTTTGCCCTCTGGAGCTAAACAGAACAAGTTTAGTTCTTCATCAATTAAAATGAAAAAGAAAGAGAAATGATAAAATAGAAATAGAAAAACATTGTACCTTATATGAAAGGCAAGAGTTTTAAGATAGCTCTTCAAATACTGAAGACATAAATATATGCAAAGAATTTGTGAAATGTTTTCTTTGTGCCAAGAACTATGCTAAAGGCTGGTTGTTGTTTGTTGTTGTTATTATTGTTTGTTTTTTATTTCCAAAGAGGAGTTTGACATTAGAGAGGTGATGCCATGACATGCAATTGGATTGGATTTTAGTGAGTGAAGGCTGTACAAAGGGTGTCATCACTTTCTCCTCTAGAGCTCTCTGGGTCCAGTAGCAAGATATAGGTCCAAATGACTGGAGAAAGCCCTGGATGCAGTGGAAGACCTTGGCTTTTTAAAGCTAAGATCTTTAACAGGTCTCAGTTTGAGGCAAATGCCTAATCAATGATTAAGTCTAGATAAGAAATGAGGAAGAGAATGGCCTCTTTCCCCTGGTCATATCTATCTATCTATTTATATTTACCCATTATTCACCTACCATTTACCTACCTACCTATTATCTATCTATCTCTATTATCTACCTATTATTCATCTACCATCTACCTACCTGTTATCTACCTATCATCTATATCTCAGTCTGGGAAGGGAAAACTCTCAGACCAATACAAAAAACAACAACTTTTTATCTTCACTCTGAGCAGATTAGGGCTTACACAGTGACTAAGAGGAGTTTAGATTATGGGACCTATAGTTGACCAATGTGAACCAGGGTAATTTGGGTTCTTAAGAAAGAAATTTAGCCTATAAAGATATCTTGTGAGATATCAGTGAAGGAAGAGAAAGGAAAAAGAAAAGAGAAAAGAATAGAAGAAGAAGAGAAAAGAAAAGAAAAGAAAGAGAAAATAAAAGAAAAAAAAGGACCTGTGTTCTTGAACTGGCCAATCCCAGTGTGATCCTCAATGGAACAGCTCCTTCTCCTGTTTGCCCTTAGTTCTAGAAGAGAACCATGATATCAGGGAGGTAATGCCATGACATGCAAGTAAGCTGGATTTAAGTGAGGGAAGGTTGTGCAAAGTTATCGATTTCACTTTCTCCTCTGGAATTATCTGGCTGTAATACAAATACAAATACAAAAGCAAAGATGGTTCTGTTCTCAAGGTATTTATATTCCAATAGGAGGAAACAATATATAAAGACAAATGGGGCTAGAAAGAGATATTTCAGTTTAGAAAGTTATTGGGATGGTTCAGTTGAAGCAGAAGAGAATAAATTGATACACACTTTCAGGTAGAAACAATGAAGTTGATTATGATTTGAGAACTGAAAAAGGGTTGAGTGTGAAGTAGGATTATATGCTTGGGCTAAGAGGCATCAGAGCTGCAGTGGAGCATAGAAGTAAAGGGTGACTGAGATAACCAATAATTAAGTCAGTGGGACTCTAAGCTGTAAGAGTCTGGGTCCTCTTGGAGAAGGATTTCTGGAATAGATTGCAAGAACTAGTCAAAAGATGGCCAAGAAGTGAAGCTCTCATCTTCCACTTTTTTGCCTACTCAGTCATTGATTCTTTAGGCTAAACACCACCACTTTTTTTTAAAGCTTTTTATTTTCAAAATATCTGCATGTATAATTTTCAACATTGACTCTTGCATAGCCTAATGTTTCATATTTTCCCCTCTTTCCCCCCACCCCCTCCACTAGATGGCAAGCAATCCAATATATGTTATATATGTTAAAATATAAATTAGCTCCAATGTGTGTAAACATATTTATACAATTCTCTTGCTGCACAAGAAAAATCAGATAAAAAGGAAAGTACATGAGTAAGAAAACAAAATGCAAATAAACAACAACAAAAAGAGGGAGGATGTTATGCTGTGATCCACATTCAGTTCCCACAGTCTTCTCTGGGTGTAAATGGCTCTCTTCATCACAAGATCATTGGAACTGGCCTCAGTCATCTCATTGCTGGAAAGAGTCATGTTCATCAGAATTAATCATTGTATAATATTGATATTTCCCTGTATAATGATCTCCAGGTTCTGCTCATTTCACTCAGCATCAGTTCATGTAAGTCTACCCAGGACTCTCTGAAATCATCCTGCTGGTTGTTTCTTACAGAACAATAATATTCCATAGCATTCATATGCCATAATTTATTCAGCCATTCTCCAATTGATGGACATCCACTTAGTTTCTTGTTTCTTGCCACTACAAAGAGGACTGCCACAAACATTTTTGCACATGTGGGTTCCTTTCCCTCCTTTAAGATCTCTCTTATGATATAAACCTAGTAGAAACACTGTTGGGTCAAAAGGTATGCACAGTTTGATAACTTTTGGAGCATAGTTCCAAATTGCTCTCCAGAATGGCTGGATCCACTCATAACTTCACCAACAATATATCAGTGTTTCAGTTTCCCTATATCTCCTTCAACATTCATCATTATCTTTTCCTGTCATCTTAGCCAATCTGAGAGGTGTGTAGTGCTATCTCAGAGCTGTCTTAATTTGCATTTCTTTGCTCAATAGTGATTTGGAACATCTTTTCATATGATTATAAATGGTTTTAATTTCTTCATCTGAAAATTGATCATATTCTTTGACCATTTATCAATTGGAGAATGGCTTGAATTCTTACAAATTCGAGTCAATTTTCTATATGAAGCCTTTATCAGAATCCTTAAATATAAAAAGGTTTTCCCAATTTATTGCTTCCCTTCTGATCTTGTCTATTAGTTTTGTTTGTACAAAAACTTTTTAAGTTAATATAATCAAAATTATGTATGTGGTGCGCATCTATGAGTTCCAGTTCTTCTTTGGACACAAATTCCTTCCTTCTCCACAGATCTGAGAGGTAAACTATCCTATGTTCTTCTAATTTGCTTATAATATCATTCTTTAAATCATGAACCCATTTTGACTTTATCTTACTATATGAACACCATCACCTCTTTTGACTAGTCTTAATAGGGAATGAAATTAAAGCTTTTCCTCATCCTCCTTGTTTTGTGGATTATTAGCATTCTTCCTAAAATTATGTGCCCAGCAGCAGTACTGTAACTAGAGTGGAGTAGGTGAAGCTTTAATTAAGGCAGACAATTCAGAAGTCACTGGTAGTGCTGTCCTGAGGTCATTTCTCTGGTGCTTCTACAGAAACAATTTAACCTCCTGAAAAAAAAATCACCTGCCTAGAATACTGGGTTGTACCAGGTAGAATACTTGTTCCCTTGCTCACCTCAATTCAGGCAATGGTAACATTTCTTCCTGCAGAGGACCATGGTTGAAAACCCAGGTTTAGGTATATGATTAGTTGCTCACAAAGAGTGAGGGGGAAGGTGCTGATTCTGAGTGACTGATCCAATAGGAAAGATGACTATGGTCTTTGTACCTAGTCTCACCTTGGTCAGAGTGAGATTGGTTATGTAGTATGACTAAAAGATCAAAACTCTTACTGTGCCTCTGATTCCCCATAAGTTTATAAAACACTAATATGCAAATAAGGATATGAACAATGAAAATGAGAGATCCCAACAAGTTTTCTGAGAGTTACAAGAAGAGATCCCTTCTAATTGTCAGATGGAGCTAGAAAACTTTCATTAAGGAGAATTCCAGTAGACTGTTAAGTTTCTTGAAGGCAAGGACTGTTTCAAGTTTGTATTTGTCTAGCAGAGAAACAGACAGAAAAGGAATAAATGGTTGACTACACACAATCATCACACCATCCCTGTAGATTGTTTTTCCGTCTTTTATGTTACTCTCATCCTGGTTCCTGTGCTTATGGTCTTGGTACTATTTTTTTTTTTTTTATGGCATAAAGATTGTTGTGATATTATCAGTGGTTATTATCAAACTACATAACATTAAAGGGGTGCAAGGTAGCTGAGAAGGTAACTACATTAATTTTAGAAAGAAGGGCATGAAATCCACCTTTCGTGTATATGAACATCATGAAAACAGATGGAGGTGTGGGGTAGATACTTATACTGTAATTATTATAAGTTATAGTTAGAACCACAGAGGGAAATAATTGCAAACTTTATATAGCAACTTAAAGTTTGCAAAGACTATCCATTTCATTTTATCCTCATAATCACTCAAGTAGATTGATACAATTATCTTCATCTTACAAATGAAGAAACTGAGGCAGGCTAAGGCTAAATATTTTGCCCAGGGTCACAGAGCTAGAAAATGTCTGAGACAGGATTTGAATTTTGACTTTTACATTCAAATTTCAAGCCTGAACTGCCTAGCTGTCCCTAAGGATCTCAATAATTCTTTCATTCAGAAGATCACTTAAACATATTTTTGTATAATTTTTAATGCCATCTGGATAACATGAGAAATAACTGGATGAATTCAGAGATCAATAAAGCTGTTCAAAGCCTATATTAGGAAGAAATTCACAGATTTCTATGCATTTCCACTGCTGTAAAGGAAATAAGTAAGTTAATCATAAATAGAATAAATGGCTCATGTGTAGAAAGTCAGAAGTTTTAAGAAATGTATGACTTGGAAACCAATGTGTCCAAGCAGTAATTTCCTCCTTCTTTTTAAATGTACTTATTCATTTAAAACTGAAATGCAAAATATAAAAAAATAGAAAAGACAGAAAAAAAGATTAAAAAAATCATTGTCATGTGCACAGCGGAATATGAGAGGATTTCAAATATGAAACAAAAAATGTACATTAATATATTAATTAATAGAAGACATTGATTTCATAACTGTTCTTTTTCTTGTTTCCTTGTAAGTTTTCTTTTGTTCTCTGCTATGTGTATATATACATACACATATACATTTTCATACACACAAGTATACACACACACATAAATACATACATACATATATATATATATATATATATATACTCACATATAAAAGTATTAATATGGGAGAAACATAATATAGCTTTCTCTCTTGATTGAATCTTTTTTTAACTTTGACTTTGTCTGAGATAAATGATTATTACCCCTGCTTTTTTTCTAGTAAATTCTACTATTGATCATTGTTGTGTTTGTATATATCTCATTTCCTATCCCTGTTAAGTCTTCTAGTTTACTTCTGTTAACTTGCCTTGCTATTATTTAACCCACTCTTGCTTCCCAAATCCCTTGTCTTCTACCCCCTTTTCCCTTCTTCTTTATCCCATTCCCATTACTCTACGCATCTTATCCCACCCACACATCCTTCTATATATCTTAGTCTATTCCTTCTCCCTCTGATTTCTTTATGGATTTGGAAGATGTTATACTGTTCTTGACACACACACACACACACACACACACACAAAACACACACAGAGTTCCCTCTTTAACTTCTTTTCCATGGGACTAGGATTTCAGAACTACCATTCCTTTTTTAATTCCTCTCTGTTCTTGCTCTTGCACCTAGTTTTTATAACAGAATTACCATTTTTATCTTTTCCAACATGATTTTGATTTTTAGAGTCACATCATACTCACTCTACCCCAATCTTTCTTTTGGATTACCAATTACTAATGACAATTTTAGACATATGGCTTACTTTTGCATATAAATAATAATTGATTTGTCCTTAATGAGTCCCTCAAAATTAATTTTTGATGTTGACTCATATGTCAAACTGTTTATTGAGTTCAGGTTTGTTTGTGACAAAATCCTGAAAAGTCTGACAAAGTCACATTATATCCATTTTTTCCCCTTCTATATTATACTTAATTTTGCTGGTTATTATATTTCAACACTAGTCTTTTGATTGTCAATATATGGTATTCTAGGATCTTCAGTTTTTTTATTGTAGCCTTCAATAAGTCTTGTGCAAGTTTAATTATAAATGGAGTATATTTGATTTTGTTATTGTTGCTTGTAATATTTTCTCTTTGTTCTGTGGTTTTTGAAATTTAGCAATGATGTTACTGTATATTTTCTTTATAGCCTCTTTGAAGTAGTGAGGGGTGGATTTTTTCCTATTTCTACTTTCCATTCTAATTCTATAGGTTCAGGATAATTTTAATAAATTATTTATTGTGTTATTGTATTCAGGTTCTTTTTTTGGTCCCAGCTTTTATGTAGTCCAATTATTCTTATGTTTTCTGTTTTTGATTTGTTTTCCAAATTTATTGTTTTTCTTATGAGATGTCATATTATCTTTTATTTTTTCATTCTTTATTTTTGTTTTATATTACTTGGTCTCATCTGTTCACTGGTTTCCCTTTGTCCAATTCTAATTTTCAAAGAACCATTTTCTCCCTTAACACTCTGGATATTTCCTTTGTGATTGGCTAATTATTTTTTTGAAAAAATATTCTTCTTGTTTTTCTTGGATTCTTTTTCATTTTTAATTTTTTTCTCAATTTCTTTCATTTAATTTTTAAAGTATTTTTGAGTAGTTTTATGAATTCATTTTGGGCAGGTAACCATTTAATATTATTCTTTGGGGTAGGAAGCTTTTATTTTTTTTTTAACTTCAGTACTCTCCTCTGAAGATGACCTATTCTTCCCTATTCCCAGAGTTACTTTCTATGGTTGGGATTTTTCTCCTTTGCCTGCTTATTTTTTTAAAAGAACTTTTTAGTGTACTCATCCTAGTGTTGGGGATGGTGTTTCTGCCTTCACTTCAGGGCTCTCCTCTGGCATGGAACCCCAATAAAGAAATAAAGAATTTTACCTTTCTACAAGTACTCCCAGCTGGTAACTAGCTTCCCTAATCACTGGTTGTGCTGGGTTCTTCTTCCTTAGGGCTATATCTCAGTAGCAGACCTGGGCCTGGCATTCCTTATCAGCAGGGATTCCTGACTACCCGCATTGTCCAGAAGGTAAAAGTTCTTGTAGTTGGGACAGAGTTACCTCCCAACCAGATTGCCCCAGGACTCCTGCTTACTATTTTGGGAGAATTAGCCTGGTAGTGTTTACACTTCACACTGGAAAAATCTCTTTCCTCGTGTCTTTCTTCAGGTCTTCTCTCATTTCCAGGGGACCATAGTTCTGTCCCAACTTCTATAAGTTTCTCCCTGATCTTTGTTTGCTCTGAGACATAATTTTGTTTTGTTTCAGAAGGGAAATCTGGAGAACTTGAAATTTTCTGACTTATTTTGCCATTTTCCCAGAATTCTCCCCCAATTATCTTCTTAAAAGTAAGATCTTTAGAAAAGATCCAAACTTACCTCTTAAATTATAGCACATGAAAATTTTGTTACTTAGAGATCTGGTGCCAGAACTGAACTCAAAACTCTTTCAATTTTACCTGAAATTTCACAAAAATTTCCCCCCCTCCCCTTTGGCTGTTATATCACATTATTGACTCCTTCTGAGCTTTTAAGCCATTAAAAAAAAACAGATTTTTTTTTCCAGACAAACTGCTACTTATAAAGGCAATTTTTGGAATCCAAGCAGATATATGTTGGTCAGTGTTTAATAGTCAGCACTCCAGAGGGAAAAGTACACAAGATATACTTTTAAGTTTAATCTGCATTATTAATATTTTACCCCATCACTTTCTTAAATCTAGTTAAATCTAGACAATTAAGAATAATAAATAAAACTCTAATTTGTAGTATTTGCTGATGTTTGAGGTATTGATGCTCATATTTTAAGAATGGGCTCTCCATAACCTGTTTAAGTGTGCTCCAATACCACTGCATCCAAATCTAAGACTATTCTCCATATTCCTAGAAATTTTTATACAGTTTGATTTGTCCCAATCTTCTAGCATGTCAGAATTTTTAAAAATTCTAATTCTATCCTTCAGTATATTATCAGTATATCCTTAGGTTATATGAGCTTAGCAAATTTCCTTCTCCAAAGTCTTCATCTACACAAATGATAAAAATGTTTAACAGAACAGGACCAAATCCAGATATGAGGAGGAAGGAAAGGACCCTCCTGGACATCTTTTGAGCTTGATTTCAAAATTAGTAACAACTACAGTCTCTGCATCTGGTCTTTCAGCTAGCTCAAAATGCACCTAATATTGTGATACTTTAAAACCTACATCTCTTTTCCATAAAATAGCATGAGAAATTTTATCAAATATATAACTTTCTATAAAGATGTATTAAGTCTTCTTAATATATATTATTAATCATTATTATATATTATTATATATGTTATATATAATGTAAACTATATATATATTATTATATATATAATTAAGTCTTCTATGTGCCAGACACTATTCTAAATGCTGGAGATACAGAGATAAGAAAAATACTTCCTTACCTTAAGGAGCTTAAAAACTGATGGAAATGAGGATGAACAACATGCAAGCAACTATAAACCAATATGATACATTCAAGATAAGTTGGAGATAATCATGGTTGAGGAGGCATGAAAATGCCCTGTTTCCCTAGCTGGAGCATGTGGAGATGTTCTGTAGTTGAGTCTGGTCTGCTTACCATGTAAGGAGGAGTCGAAGTGGGACACTTTCTTTTTTTAAAATTATTTTTATTATAATTTTTTATTTATAAGACATATGCATGAGTACTTTTTTAGCATTGACAATTGTAAAACCTTTTGTTCCAATTTTCCCCTCCCCCCACCCCCTCCCCCAGATGGCAGGTTGACCAATACATGTTAAATATGTTAAGGTATAAGTCAAATACAATATATATATATATATATATACATGTCTATACAGTTATTTTGGTGTACAAAAAGAATTGGACTTCGAAATAGTCTAAAATTAACCTGTGAAGGAAATAAAAAATGCAAGCAGACAAAAATAGAGGGATTGGGAATTCTATGTTGTGGTTCATACTCATTTCCCAGAGTTCTTTCACTGGGTGTAGCTGGTTCAATTCATTACTGCTCTTTTGGAACTGATTTGGTTCATCTCATTGTTGAAGAGGGCCACATCCATCAGAATTGATCATCATATAGTATTGTTGTTGAAGTGTATAATGATCTCCTGGTCCTGCTCATTTCACTCAGCATCAGTTCATGTAAGTCTTTCCAAGCCTCTCTGTATTAATCCTGCTGGTCATTTCTTACAGAACAATAATATTCCATAACATTCATATACCACAATTTATTCAGCCATTCTCCAACTGATGGGCATCCATTCAGTTTCCAGTTTCTGTCCACTACAAAGAGGGCTGCCATAAACATTTTTGCACACACAGGTCCCTTTCCCTTCTAACAAGTAGGACACTTTCAAAGGGCACTAGTCAACTAGGGCTAATCTTTTTTTTCCCCCTCTGGTTCTTTCCAGTCTAGTTAGCATTGGCTAAGGTAAGGAATAAACCCTTAATGGAAGGGTCAGCATTTGGGGGGAGGGGAAGGAAGAAGACTCAAATTTTAATCTACTAAATGGGACCTTTAAATGAAACCAAAAGTACAATACAACTGTTACTCTTTCTCTATTTATTCTGTCCTGCTTTTAGGTGGAGTTGGATATGATGATTATGATCTCATGAGCTTCATAAAAGTCAGGAGAGTAACCAACCAGGAGGAGGAGCAGAGTCTACACTGGGATTTGACCTAATCCAACTGTAGAGAAGGGAAGTTTCAAGTCCATTGCCTAATCAGTCCTTCAGGAGCAAACATTCATGTTCACCCATGAATTGATTGTGATGCATTTGTAAGTGAACTTGGTAGGACCTTGGATAGGCAGAAATTACATTAAATCTGGGGTCATTCCCCTCAAGGAATGTGATGGTATAGAGGAGGTTGTGCTCCCAGGTTTTTTAAAAATGTAATTGTTCTGCTTGTTGTATCTTTGAAGTCAACACTCCTAAGTGATACTCATTGGTTTAATAAAAATAGGCCCCTGATCACAGCCAACAATGGAGTGATTCCTCCAGAATATGGACTTTTATATTGTTTGATTTGTCCTAATGTTCTAGTATGTCAGAATCTTTTAAAATCCTAATTCTATTCATCTAACCCAATAGAGGCATCCCTAGAATTCCTAGGGGGAAAATATAGCCGATCGTCTCCAGGAAAAGTGAATATAAAATTTCACTTAAAAGAATTCTTTAATAAAATCTTGGTAAATAATAGCTAAAGCATCTACTAATTTAGCAACCTTATGGAACATGGAATTAGGATTAGCTGGCTCTTTGAGATCACTGCTTTCTTTCAAAATGTTCATAAACCACCCCAATGATGACATTCTCTAAATGTTGCCATCAAATGATATCAAATTCACAAACATAGAATATGTAGAATTCATTCTCTTCCCTATTTGAAAAGTTGGGACATTTACTTTTCTCCAGTTCTGTGGTTACTTTGCCTGTTTAATCTAGCTGAAAGACCAATCTTCACCAATTGCACACATGCTATTGTTTATCTGTGGTAGAGAGAGAAGGCACAGTCTTTACAGTTCCCTAACATGGACTCTTATTCTCTATCTCTGATAAAATGAAGGTTTGGGTTTTATTTTTTATTTTATTGTTGTTGCTCTCCTCAGCTAGTAACATGACAAATTGTCTTTCTAGGTTTATAAGCTATCACTGAGAACAGGAGAATCTCAGTTCTAATTATTTGATTGAAATATTCATTTTCAACTGAAGTCTCCTTTTCCCTATATTAGGGATCACTAAACACTAATGGCCCACTAATACCCTAAGTGCCCTCTGTGGAATCAGGAATCTCATCAAATAGATATCTTGGGAAAGCATTGCTAGGAGAATCCTACACTTGTTTACCACCTTCCAGTTAGTTTCCAGTTCAATCCCACTTCTCCAAAATTTTGAGTCCCAAAAATCAGATTGGTTTGGAGATATAAATTATTATATTATACTTGAAATAAAACTTTGAGTGCAATTTAGTCATCTTGTGTGGACAGATTAAATACAAAACCATAAATAATAAGAGTCCAGAAAATTAGTTTAGTTGAACTATATTTATTAACTATCACCTCTGAGCATAAGGAGGCCAGAATCTGGAGGGGACTTTCACAATAAGGGAGGAATTGGTCATTCTGGTTCTAAGCAGATGGGCTAGGCTTAAATTAAGAGTCTAAGAATTCAACACAAAATATGAGAAGCAGCAATTTCATAAAGGTTCTGACCCATAGGACTAGTCTAAGTGATTATGAGATGGGTCTTGGGTAGGTGAGTAGGGTTTGGGGAGAGTAAGATGAGGACATGAAAAATGTAACAGAATGAGGAAGATAAACCTTGTAGAGTGTATTTGTTCACAGATGGGGCAAGTAGCTGCACTTGAATGCAGAAGAGTATGGTGGCAGAGAACCAAGCACTTGCTGATAGCTGAGAAATTTGAATTTTATGACTTAGGTAACCAAGTTGCATGTTAGAGAGAATGAATGTGGATTCTTGTGTGATATAATAAGAATTAGGGTAGGGAAAACTGACTTGGTGGAAACTAAGAATGAGTGACAGATTTAGAGATTATTGACAGACCTTTCCACCTTTGGAGAAAGTAGAAATGAAAAGGCTAAGCATAGAATGTCAACAAAAATAATTAGTTAAAATAAAAGTGTTAAATTACAAATTATGTCCTGGGATGAACTTATTCCCAGTTTTGGACATGAACTTTCTGCATGAACTATGGCCTCTGCTATCAGTGATCCCATGCTAATGTTCTGTGTTTACTGCTTCACTCCCCTAAGGAAATACCTTCCCACTTCCTATTCAACAAAGGGCACCTTCTTTATTGCTTGGTACAACAGACCAATCTAAGGTCCTTGCCCAATGGAAGAAAAACCCTTCTAGTTACAACTGTCATATGGGAGACTCTTTTAGTAACTCAGCCTTGAAATGATGAGGGCTTATTTCCATAGTCATCATTAGAATAGTCATAGAATAGTCAAAAGGGGAAAGAATGCACAAGACTTTGAGAAAGCGTGGCAGCCCCTGCCTGGAGAGTATTAAAAAAACACCTCCAGTGCTATGACCCTGGGGAAAATGAGGATGGTAGCTAATAACCATATTCTTAATCTGTGAAATGTGCACAAGTGGGAGTACATCTATGTAACATGAAGCTAATACATATGCATGATATGAAGTTAAGATGGGATGTCAGTTTGTCAAGGAAGATAATAAATTCACTTTTCGGTGTTTTGCATGTTGGGTCATAATGATATATCTGAGAAGTAAGGTAGTGATAAATACAACTAGTTAGACTGGGACTCTCCTTATTTCCAAAGATAGAATGTGTATTAGATTAAGTGATCTCAGTGATTTCTACCATTCTACCAAATTAATACTCTTTTTCTTCTTTAAATCAATTTTCTATAATGGATATAATGCTAGACTTGTAGTCTGATCTAAGAAAAGGGTTCAAATTCTGCCTTAGATACTTACTTGATGTTTGATTTTGGTTTGACTATATATCAGTTTTCTCATCTGTAAATAAGGGGCTCAGGCTCAGTTGACTCCTGGGTTCCTTCCAGTTTTCAGTCTGTATCCCAAAGCTTGAATATGAACCCTGATTACTATTTGTACATAGATATGTGCTTTAAATAATATTAATCAGCAAACTTTTGTACTCTACATATTTGTGAATCTCTCTTCACTGCATCCCTTTAAAACATCCCTTTAAAAAACAGCCACCTGGTCCCTGGCTATTAAAGACAAAGATGAGCTGTTTGTTCTTGTGGTTTCCTAGCAGTCCAGAACTATGTTGCATCGTCTGATAGATTGTCTCTTCTGTTTATTCTGCTCTTGTTGTTGTTTAGCTATGTCTGACTCTTCATGATTCCATTTGGGATTTTCTTGGCAAAGATACTAAAGTGATTTACCATTTCCTTCTCCAGCTCATTTTTGTAGATTAGGAAATTGAGGCAAGCAGGGTTAAAGGACTTCCTCAGGATCACTGAACTATTAAATATATGGGGCCAAATTTGAATTCTTGAATGTGAGTCTTCCTGATTGCAGGTCAGCATTCTATCCACGATACCACTTAGATGCTTTATATATTTGAACTCAGAACATCCTGATTTCTTGAGTCCAGATAGCTGGTACTATCTAGCTGCACAATTCTGCTCTTGGTGATCTCATTTCACTTCACCCTTAAGCTGTTAGATAGACTTAATTCCAGCCCAATAGAATTTCGTGGCCTCAAATAATACTTATTGCTTCAATGTTGGTGACCTGGTCATATTCTTAGATTTTCCTAGCAGGAATGCCTTATGGATAAAAATGTTTGAGAAATCATAATACACAGTAGGAAATTAAATGATTGATTTCTAGGGCATCAAATTCAAATTACCTATATGACTTAGATACACATAGATGGAACCAAGGTAATACTGAGCAAGTCAAAAATCTTTCCATATGACAGTGGTTTGACTTGACATAAAAGAGATTGAGCTAAAAAACGACCACAATGTAGAAGGAACCAGGAAGTAAATCTTGAGTTATCAGAGGCAAGAAAAGGAAGTGACATGGTTTTGGATATCAAGGATAATATACTATTTCTACATCTAGAAAGTGGGAGATTAAAGTTAGATATTCATTTTTGGGTTGGAAGAAGAATATCAAAAAAACCCTTTTGACTTTGTCATTATGAAATAAGAAGAATAATTCATGGTCTTCTTAAGTATCTTTTCAGAATTTGATGGGACTTCTCTCTTCCCCCATCCCAACCTCCTTTTAAAAACTTAGTATTAGTAGGTTGTTCTGACATATACTGGACAACTCTATAATTTGTAGGAAACGTGCCAATCTGCATTGGCTGAGGGAGTTTCTTCTTTAGGGAGTACCCTGTGTCAATGAAATCACAAGTCTAGTATCTCCTCTATTCAGCAGCATTGACTAAGTAGTTAAATACAAAGCACCTAAAAAGATAAAAGGAAAAAAGTCCTTTCTCTCAGAGTGCTTACATTCTATTAGAAGGTAAGAAGACTGCAGATATTAAAAAGATTTGTTCTCAATATTTAATGACAATGGGCAGTCTGATAATTTGGTGAAGCCAATGGACATTTCAGAATAATGTTAAAATGTATAAAATAAAATACATAGGATTCCAAAGAAGCGCAAAATTACTTTTTAAATGAAGACTTATTTTCCCCCATCATAAGCCACCTAAATTCTATATGTGTGGATCCCTGATTAAGATTTCCTACTCAAGACCTATTATCCTGATTTATAATTGGTGTTATTTTATAATAAACAAAGAAATTCCAATATAGCCTCCCATCCTCCCTTATAAAAATAAATTACTATAAAATAATGGAGAGTTAGAGCCAAAAGAACATAATTAGCTCAGCAATGAAGTGATGATAGCTGTTTATTTGTTAAGGGAAGGCTAGCTGCTTCCTTTAGACTTTTCCTGTATGGGATGGTTTCTGGAACACTATAAATAATTCTATATGATGTTTTGCTTCATTATTAAATTTTGATTAGTCATTTCATGCTTCATTTAAGAATGCATAAAAGCCACCTTATAATAGCAACAGAAACTACCAACTTTGGCCTATTTTTAGCAATTCATTGACTCGTGGTATTTATTTAGAGAAAATGCCCCATTAAATAAAATTCCATAGTGTGTATATACCTAATATTAAATATTTATCAAAATAAAGTTGAGCTTGTAACTATGAAGAAAACACATCAGTTTTATACACTGTTCTTTATATTCTTTTTTTTTTTTTTAAGTCTGTGGGAGAGTCAGAGTGGCAAGAAGAGGAAGGAGTTGAGAAAGAACTATAAGCAAAAGTCTTTCTGAATTTATGCTTCATTTTTGATTGCAAACAGTTCAGCTTTTAGGAAGAGTTCAGTGCTATATATGGAATGAAGGAAATGCAAAGTGGACATTTGTACTAAGGATATGCTTAGGAAGATGGGTCTTATTAGTATTTAATATTTTTAAGGACCTATAATTTCATTAGTGTGGATACTCTCGCCATCAACACAGACTGCAAACATTTATGTCTTAACAGTCTTTATGCATGATCATGACTAAAAAAAAATATCAGCACTAAAATTCATACTGCATCATAAGGACTTTGAAAATTATGGGATTATAAAGGCTGGAAGAAGCTTTAGAGGTAATCCTTTTACAAAGAATGGAACTGAGGTCCATAAAGGTGAAATAATGTACCCAAGTAGACACAGAGTGAGATGTGAACTGTCCAGTATATCTTTCCACTACAAAATGGTGCCTACTTTAATCCTACCCAATCTTGTGTCCCATGCCAGATCCACTCACCATTCACTGTGCTCTCTAGAATGCTTATTCCTTAAGTAACAAACTTTCATCTTTAGCCTGTTTCTTTTTCATTTCTTCCATCTCCTAGCCCTCACTAAAGCATGCCTTTCTCTTGGTAACACCACTTTCCTTGACAACCTTTCCAATACTGTCCATATTTTTTCTTATGGAATTCCCTCCCGCCCTCATGCCACAAGTTGTGGTAGAGTTAGAATATTCCTTGCTTCCTATAGCCACTTCCAGACTGCCTCCCCTTTTCAGTAAGCAAACTTTCTTCCTTTGAGGTTCACACTATATAAACCTATCAACCAATCCAGCTCCTTGTGGTTATTTTTCATAAGTCCCCATTAGATCATTCACTTTCTTTAATGAGTTTCAGTACTTGGTTCATAGTCTTTTCATCTTTATGTAGCCTGCCCTCATATTAAGGGACTATAATATACATATTGATACACTATCAAATATCTTAATTCTCAATTCCTGAAACTACTAAATTTTGTGACTTTTCCCCATATTTTTCCTCAGATATGTATGCAAAAATTCCATCCTTTATCCAGCTATCACATATTCCATTTTGTTTATTAACTGTACAAATCCCATGTTTGGACATGATCTTTTAGCATTTGCTTTTTTTTCTGTGCCTTAGGACCTTTAAACATCCTCATCATATCTTTCATTCTGTTTACCTCTTAGTTATTTTAAAGGTTATATATTATGTAACCTCATATACACCTATATTATGTTACAATATTATATAATTATATACTCATATAGAAATAGATTTATCTAAAAAGATATTTATTTTTCATAAATATAGTTATAATTTCTCTCTATATATTATATACATATATATTTATATATTTCTATATATAGCAGGAGAGAGAAGAGGTATGTATATAGAAACAGATTTCTATTTCTATTTACATATATATATATATGTCTCCTTACTTTATATTTCAATGATGCAGTTACTGGCACATTTTATATCTGACTTTTCATGACCTCATTTTTTTTTTTTTTTTTGGCAAAGATACTGGAGTGGTTTGCCATTCCTTCTCCAGTTAGTTTTACAGATGAGCAACTGAGGTGAACAGGATCAAGTGGTTTTCTCAGGGTCAAATAGCTAATGAGTATCTGAGGCTAGATTTGAACTCAGGAAGATGAGACTTCCTCACTCTAGACCTGGCACACTGTATACTGTGCTATCTAGATGCCCTAGTCCATACTTAATACATTCTTGCTTCAATCTAATGTCCAAAGACTTTTCCTGCGAATCAGTACCCAATAGGGTTCGTGTTTTGCCTCTAATGATTTTTGTTTAAAGCTTTGCTCTCATGAAGAGCTGGAAAAATACACCTCTTTCCTTTCTTTGAAGAATATGGGGTTTGGAATATTGCATATACTATAAGACATGTTTGATGCGTTGGCTATTTTTCTGAACTTTTTTTCTTTTCTCTTTCTTTTTTTAACCTTTGCTATTAGGAATGGATGTGTAAGCAGGAAAGAGAAGAAGGATATATTCAGAAATAATGCTAATATAAATATAGAAGATATTAATAGAAAATAAGATTGTAAAAAGGACTCAGGATCACTTCTGTGTTATGATGTAATATTAGAGCAAGAGTTCAGGGGGAAATAAGTATTTTTAATATGAAGAAAACCAACAGCTGCTTATCCATCTCTAGCACATTAAATTTAAAGCTTTTGAAGTGACATGAATCAATAGTTGGCTTCTTTCATAATTCTCCTTATAGTTTGTTGTGGCATTTGAGTTTTAACAACTATATCAATAGCCTGCTCTGACAAAAAATTTGAATTTGTTAAAATTCATATTCAGTTTCCTCTTTGCATATTCTTCCCTAATTTGATACCCAGGGGACTGGCTAATAGGGGCCCTTTTCTCAGAGCCTGTTCAAAAGGTTCTTCCTGCTCCCAATTCACATGGGAGTTTTGTTGAGCCTGCTTCTTAAAGTGTATGATGATAGGGAAAGCCCCAGATTCCTCAGTTCAGAAAATTTATAGAAATTCTGCAATTGTTGCTTGTTTATTTATGAAATAACGAAAAAAGATCTTTTGATTGGTTGATGAGTTAAAATTGACTATTCATACAAAGGATGGTAACTAGTCACATCAATCTCCTTTTTTCTTGGTGGCAATCAAGGAGAAAAATTCTGTAATCCCTTAGGTGGGAAGAGAGATTTCTGACCATTATCTACCTGTGTAGGCTGCTGTTTGGTTTTATTAAGTATCTATCTCTATCATGTTTTACTCTTTCTTCCTCTTAGGTGATAGGGATTGTAGGGGATGGAATGGACTAAACCAATGGTGTAAAACTCAAATAAAAATAATGTCCACTAATCCATATATAATGATCCCTTGGGTTGCATATTTACTTAGATGTAACATGCAATATCATATATGTTTTGTTATATTTATCTTGTTGAACATTTACTAGTTTGTTTATTATTATTCAATAATGTTTGAGTTAATTATTTACTACTTTATTTTATTTATTATTATTTAATAAATAATATTTAAATTTAATTTAAATTTTTTAAATTAAAATTAAACTAATTTAAAAAAATACTGTTTTCTTTTTTTTATAACTTTTTATTTTTTATTATTATTTTTTAAAATAACTTTTTATTGATAGAACTCATGCAGGGTAATTTTTTACAACATTATCCCTTGCATTCACTTCTGTTCCGATTTTTCCCCTCCCTCCCTCCACCCCCTCCCCCAGATGGCAAGCAATCCTTTACATGTTGAATAGGTTACAGTATATCCTGGATACAATATACGTGTGCAGAACCGAACAGTTTTCTTGTTACACAGGGAGAATTGAATTCAGAAGGTATAAATAACCCGGGAAGAAAAACAAAAATGCAAGCAGTTTATATTCATCTCCCAGTGTTCTTTCTTTGGGTGTAGCTGCTTCTGCCCATCTTTGATCAATTGAAACTGAATTAGCTCTCTTTATCGAAGAGATCCCCTTCCATCAGAATACATCCTCAAACAGTATCGTTGTTGAGGTATATAATGATCTCCTGGTTCTGCTCATTTCACTTAGCATCAGTTCATGTAAGTCTCGCCAGTCCTCTCTGTATTCATCCTGCTGGTCATTCCTTACAGAACAATAATATTCCATAACGTTCATATACCACAATTTACTCAACCATTCTCCAATTGATGGGCATCCATTCATTTTCCAGCTGCTAGCCACTACAAACAGGGCTGCCACAAACATTTTAGCACGTACAGGTCCCTTTCCCTTCTTTAGTATCTCTTTGGGGGATAAACCCAGTAGAAACACTGCTGGATCAAAGGGTATGCACAGTTTGATAACTTTTTGAGCATGGTTCCAAATTGCTCTCCAGAATGGCTGGATGTGTTCACAATTCCACCAACAATGTATCAGTGTCCCTGTTTTCCCACATCCCCTCCAACATTCCACATCATCTTTCCCTGTCATTCTAGCCAATCTGACAGGTGTGTAGTGGTATCTCAGAGTTGTCTTAATTTGCATTTCTCTGATTAATAATGATTTGGAGTATATTTTCATATGTCTATAAATAGTTTCAATTTCTTCGTCTGAGAATTGTCTGTTCATATCCTTTGACCATTTATCAATTGGAGAATGGTTTGATTTCTTATAAATTAGAGTCAATTCTCTATATATTTTGGAAATGAGGCCTTTATAAGAACCTTTGATTGTAAAAATGTTTTACCAGTATAACTTTTTATTGACAGAGCCCATGCCTGGGTAGTTTTTTTTACAACATTATCCCTTGCACTCACTTCTGTTCCGACTTTTCCCCTCCCTCCCTTCATCCCCTCCCCCAGATGGCAAGCAGTCCTATACAAGTTAAATATGTCGCAGTGTAGCCTAGATACAATATATGTGTGCAAAACCGAATAGTTCTCTTGTTGCACAGGAAGAATTGGATTCAGAAGGTAAAAATAACCTGGGAAGAAAGACAAAAATGCAAGCAGTTTATATTCATTTCCCAGTGTTCTTTCTTTGGGTGTAACTGCTTCTGTCCATCCTTCATCAATTGAAACTGAGTTAGAGCTTCTCTTTGTCAAAGAAATCCACTCCCAATAAGAATACATCCTCATACAGTATCGTTGTTGAAGTATATAATGATCTCCTGATTCTGCTCATTTCACTTAGCATCAGTTCATGTAAGTCCCTCCAAACCTCTCTGTATTCATCCTGCTGGTCATTTCTTACAGAACAATAATATTCCATAACATTCATATACCACAATTTAATCAACCATTCTCCAATTGATGGGCATCCATTCATAAAATACTGTTTTCTTAAATGTTTATATTATAATCTTGTTTGGACAGCACTCCAGAGTGTTATGAAGCTCACTGGCCAGATTTTGCTGCTAATGAACTAGATTACAACTCTATGTGAATTTTAAGAGTCACTAGTGGCCCATGAATTTGATTGTATCGCAGTTTGTGTGTAGTTAGGCCTAGTGAGAAGCATAGTCCCAAGGAGTTAACTGAGGGATCCATCCCAAAAGTGATTATCCCAGGCAGCCAAGGTACTAACAGCCCCAGAATAGCTTGTTCATAAGCTGTTTGGTGCCCAGAATGGACATTGGTAGAACAAAGTTGGTGATAGTCATTTAAAGTTAAGGCTATTTTCCCATGGGACTGAGATAGTAGAGAGAAGAATATGTTTTACTTAGGGGGAAGGCTTATGACTTTTGATTCATGCTAAATTTTCTTAATTATTGTTTTAAGAGCTAATTGATTTTAATTGTTTATTATGATATTAAAAAGTTATTAAATGATTTTGGGCTATTAATCATTAGCAATGATATTGCGGGAATAAATCAGAATGGGTGTCAGATGATAGCATTAGAAAGTCAGCCCAACCTCTTGAGGTAACCTCTAGAATCTAGGTGCTACTGAGCTAAAATCTAGCCTCAGACATTTACTAGCTGTGTGACTCTGGGCAAGTCACTTAATCCTGTTTGCTTCAATTTCCTCAAAATGAATTGGAGAAGGAAATGGATAACCAGTATCTTGGCCAAGAAAATCCCAAATGGAGTTACAAAGAGTTGGACATGACTGAAATAACTGAATAACAATAACAGGTATCATGAAACCTTTTTTATGTTAGATATGTAAAAAGACAATGTGATATAAGTGGCTAGAAAACTAATGTAAAAATAAGAAAGACCTTGTTCAAGTCCTGTCCCTGACACATATAGGCATAATACTATTGAAATCTCCCTTCTAATCTTTATCCCCTATTGTCATTCTGCAGATGAAGACACAGAGGTTCGGAAAGGTATGGGAATTTGCCCAAATTCATAGGACTAATGAATGTTATAATTAGCACCGAGACCCAGCTCTCACTTGCCTCCAAATGCAATGCTCAACTCTATATCTTCTAGGGACTTTAGCATTTGAGACTTGTTCTAGTTAAATTTCATATTGAGTCTTGCTTTTTCTAATTTTATGTGAGGGAGGAAAGATAATTATAGTAGAGTAAAATCAGTGTCAAATATGTGACCTCTAATCCCATTTTCTTTGTAATTTATATGTAATAAAACTTTTCACCTTTCAAGGGATGCTGCTTAACTTTTGGACCAAGATGTAATGAAATCCAAGGTGTGATTTATCTTTTGAGAGAAGATCTGTTAAATAGATTTAGAATGAATCTTCAAATCCAACTTTTAATCAGGTTGAGTCCAATCAAAAATAAGATAATGGTTCAGTAATTGAATTTAGAAGCCTCATGTCTTTGGGGTTAGCAAAAGATTTTCTTTGCAAAGGCTAGAGGAAAAAACACAAATGCACATTGCCATTGGTTAAAATATCAAATGGAAGCTATGACTTCAAACAGATGAACTGAAGTAGGAAAGCATAATGTTTACAGATCCCAATTCATTCATGCAGGCAATCAGAGACGAATTTAACAAGTTATGTTCTGAACTACTTAGGCACTTTGGAACAGTTTAGATTCAGAACTCTATATTAGTTGGATTGATTGCATAGTTTACTTTTAAAATTTAAATTACAGGTAATTGACACTCAATTCAGATGTTCTTGAAAAGTCAAAATTATAATTCATTATTTACTTATTGAATTATAAATATATACATACATATGCATACTAAATATATATACATATAAATAGAGAAGCAAGGGCTACTTAAAGGAACTTAGTGGTATAAAGAATTTGTTTACATGTTTTATATTCCTGTGTTGTTTTTTG
This sequence comes from Antechinus flavipes, assembly GCF_016432865.1. NCBI lineage: Eukaryota > Metazoa > Chordata > Mammalia > Dasyuromorphia > Dasyuridae > Antechinus > Antechinus flavipes. The sequence continues at coordinate 407,957,525 of NC_067401.1, read as the reverse complement.
TTTTTTTGCATTATTTCAGTGTGTTTTCTGTGCTCATAGGTTTCACATTTCTAAATTGCATTTCTAATTTTCTCCTTTCCTTCTTCAATACCACCTTAAAACATCTGCACAGCCAGCTAGACCAGCCCACGACTTAGCTCCTCCCACTTAGATGAATTTTTTTTTTAAAAGTTGTCCATGTCCAGGCACTGAAAAAGGAGCCTTGCAGAAAGCTAGAGGGCTAGACGGACCTGAAGATTCTAGTATACATTCAGAACTGTAAGCAACATACTTACTCTTCCTTTTTAAAAACATTTTCTAGGAAAAAAAATTCCAATAATTATTAGTTTGTCAAGTTTATCAGGAGCTGAGGAAACCGTAGGATAAGGCAAAAAGCTCAGGTTTTTCAGTCTGCATGTGACTTGGCTTTTGAAAGGGGAAGCAGATCAGAGCCATGAGAATGCCTGTTTCTTTTTAATGTGTACTTGTTTTGTGGCGTCTAAGAGAAGGAAACACGTTCAGAAAAGGTGCTTTGCTTAGTTTAGAGTCTGGAAACAAGATTTTAAAGAACAGTTAAGGTAGTGCAGCTACCATTTCCACGTGATTGTGTAGCCCAATGATTGCTGTTCCTTAAATTTTAGCATTGTAAACTTCTTGACAGCTCAAAGACTGTTAGGAAGAGATGGATTATATTTTATTATTTGATTCTCTCTGGGGTTTTCTTTCTCCCCCTCCCATTTTAACTTCTTTCTTTCCTTCTTCTCTATTCCTCTTTCTTTCCTCCTTTCCTCCTTTCTTTTCTTCCTCCTCTCTTCCTCCCTCCCTCCTCCCTCCTCTCTTTCTCTCCCCCTTCTCTCTCCTTTCCTTTATTCCTCCCCTTCTTTTTTTTCTTCTGGAAATTCCAGATGTTGCAATAGGAAAATAATGAAAGGAAGCAAAGATTAATGATAAGATCTGGACCATTTCATTGGTGCATGGAACTTTCAGGCGATTTAAGTCTTTCGACCAATTCGGATTCTTTGTAATTTATAGTGTGAACATTATCTAACACACTGAAAGGATAATGTGACTTGTCCTGAGTCATACAGCCAGTATTTGCCAGAGGTGAGATTTGAATCCAGGTCATCATGACTTCAAATTCATCATTTCATTCATTATTTCATTGTGCCCTTAGACTTAAACCATTTTTGGCACTATTTCCTTTATGATGGACCAATACTTATTACTAAGAATACAAATGATCCAAACAAAAATTGTATTCTGACTTGTGGTAGCTATGACACAAATATAGATGCTTGAAGGGAGCATGCTATAATTTGAGATTGAAAATGATTTAGGAATTCTGTGTTGGGAGAAGGAGATTTAAGGAAGAAAATTCAAAAAAATCATTTTAAAATGGAATAGGGAAAAGGCATGGAAAGGAAAGAGAGAAGTATAGATTTGTTTTGTGACTATTTAAATTTAATTTTGTTTGTAGTTTGTTAGTTGCCTTTCAGAATACAAATATTTTATCCTTTAAAGAAAGTGTAAACTTCTTATTATGGGCCTAAGCAAGCCTGTTTCTCCAGTTTGTTTTAGGTAAGAGATTGGAATCCTTCTCTTTAATGGAGCACTGTAAGAGTTAAATGGTAACTGAAGCAATACTTGTGAAATGTATAGAGAAGTAAATGTTTAATCTGTATTGGCAGAAAGCAGTTTACAAACTTCCTGTAGAGAAAGCACTTTTTAAATTAGAGAAAATATAACTCCTTCTGAACAATTCAAGTCATTTAAACTTTTTTGACATGAATTTTTGCTTTAAGGTGTTGGGGGAAAAGAGTTAAATCGATTCCCGAATCTCTGACAAAATTTAGTAAAAAGAAAGATGTGGCTCTTTTTCACAGCCATCAGTGGCTCCTGTTAGCTTCACTTATCTACAGTGTGGTACTTTCAAAATTAGAACATTTTTAAGGCTGAGGGTAAGTTGAATGGTTTAAGATTATATCCATTTAAAAATAGTCTGCAAGTAGAAAAGAGGAAGATCTAGAATTAGTTTGTGGTTCATTTCCCTTAGGCATGTCTTATATTAGCCAACTCCTTTTGTTTTTCATGGCTTTTGAAAATAAAAATTGGAAGCCTTAAATAAGGCTTCTCCAGAATGTTTTCATGATATATTGGAATATTTATTAAGACAAAAGAACTAATAGTTTACAAAGAAAAATTTGATCCTAAATAAATTCCTTAAAGGTTCCTCTTCAAAAGTCTTCCCATTTCTTCTAGCAGCACAGGAGCTAATTGTAATGCATTTTAAGCTTAGTGAGATAGCAAAAAATGAGACTTATTGATATTCTTCTTATGAGTAGGTCAAAGACTTGTGAAAAATTAACCCTCACAAACTGAGAGTCAGATCTTTAGAAAATAGGTATCTTTGTCAAGTATATGTGGTTAGCTGAAGTCATTCTATGTGTACACATATATACTGATATTTTCCTGCTTCAGAAGATATGTGGTTTCCTTGGAGGCACTCTTTCTACAGATAAGGATAGTAACACTTCTAAATCATATTGTATCTCAGATAACACTTCACAAAATGCCTCTGAAGTTGAATTAGTTAGACCAGTGGTTCTCAAAGTATGGTCTAGGGAATCCTGGGGATCTCTGAAACCCTTTTAGAGGGTCTACAAATTCAAAAATAGTTTTTATTTCCAATATGGTAAATGTCTATAAATATAACCCAGATGAACAAAAACGCTTTGGAGAGATCTTCAATAATTTTTAATAGGATAAAGATACTGAAAACAAAAGTTTGAGAACCACTGAGTTAGACCTTGAACTAGGAAGCTGTAGGTTTGCATTGTATGACAATGCAACTTCTTGGTTGGTTTCTTGCACTACTAGGAAGTCAATAAGGCAATACACTCAAATGATGATAACACAGTCATGAACATTGATGATGTGTATAGATTTTGAGGATTGTCTTTCTTTCTTGGCATTTTAGAAAGACAGTATTATGCATTGAATAGAGTGATTATTTGTCAGGAATTTTCTAACCTGATGAATTATTAAGTCTAAACCATAACAATAATTACAAAATCAAAACCTATTTTTCTAGAAATTAATTTTATAGATATGAAAAGTTTGATAGATAAATTAAATTATAAATTATATTATATTTTAACTTTGTGTTGAAAGTCTAATATTTACTCTGAATTGTTCATCAAAGGGAAACCTATTTTTGCACACAATACACTAAGATATCCCACTGAGAATGATTGACCAAAGAATTTGTGGGAAAGGTGTGAAAAATTAGATGTTTTCATAGAATCACAGACATTTAAAGGACCTTAGTAGTCATTTGATCCAGCTGATATGTGAATAGAATCTTTCTTTATAGCATACTTGACAAGCAGTTATCTAGCTTTTTCCAAGGAGAGGAAACCCATTTTCTCTTCAGGTAGCCTGTTCAGTTTTTGAATTGTTAGCAAACATTCATTCACTGACCCTTGATTAACCATTTTCCAATTTCTAGTTCACTGCTTTTTTTTTTTTTTTTTTTTTTTTTTTTACCCTTGGGTCAAATTAAATAAACCCAATTTTTCCTCTTATGAAGGTCTTTAAAATCCCCATTTCAGTTCTACTCTGGAAAATCATTAGTTTATTATCACTATCATTTAAAAATCCATGGTGCTCCTAATTGAGGACAATATTCCTAATTTAATCAAAGCATGGCCCAATACAGAAGCAATATTATGAATAGCGAGTGGTAGAGAAAATTATAATTGCCAAGTTTAAAAATATAGATTCCATATTAGTACATAGTATAGGGATAATAATTATGATGACAACACTAGGAATTAAACCAAGAAAGAATGCAGGAATTCTACCACTGAACAACTAATTATTGGATAACAATATCAGCAAGAATAGTAACTTGGAACACGAGAGCTAAAAAATGAAATCACAATAATTAATAATCTACAAAGAACTGTAGGATTATGAGAAATCAGTAATTCCTCCTTTTATTCTCAACACTACATAATACAATTATTTTTCCTTTTATTTTTTTTAATTAAATAGTATTCATTTATCTTTTTACACTGGCTAATTAAGTTGCAGAAAGAGTAAGGATGCATAACTGTGATATCAAGATGGTCTCCAAAAAAGTTGATGTCTAGATTTAATTTAATCATTAAGAATATTTAAAAAATTAAGAGGATTAATGAGGGTTGATCTCCATGCTAAAATAGGGGAGTTGGACTAATAAGACAGGAAAAAAAAATGGAGGGATGTGATAACTGAAAGAAAACTCAATCTGGGATCATAGAAGCTATCAATCCCTAATTTAGAGTAAATTCCTTAACCTATTATACCTTTGTTTTTTCATTTCTTAAAAAAGTTTGGAATAAAATATCTTGAAGAATCTTTCTAATTCTGAATCTATGATTTTAGGATTCAGAGAGATTTAAGTGAGTGGTAAATTCTTGGTTATCAGATTCTTAATTACTGGATGGAAGAAGTATTGAGGGAAGTTGTGGAGATTATATTATATAATTCAGGAGATCATAGACCAGACTATGACTTTAATATTTTCTGGCCATCATCTCTCTGAAATCAGTCTTCTAGATTTATGATTATTTGAATACTATAGCTATTTGGGTGATACATTTTTTTTTTAATGCATCTATAAAGAAAAATCACCTTACCACTTTAGACATCTCCAAAAGTCTATTAGTTGCAGAGAAAGGTAGAGACTAACATTTATTTGTACAAGAAGTTTCCTTTCCTAGGTTCAGCTCATATCCATGTAAAGGAAATATTGATATCCTATCTTAATAGAAGTGCGAAATAGGTTTAAAGGAGTTAACTAATTAGTAATCAGAATAAGCAGAAAAACATTTTAATCTCCTGATCTGACCAACTGTGGAAACCTAATACTTAAAATTTGTCTATAAATCACTTTTATCTCTCTATAAAATAAGCAATAACTTCAACTAAAGTATTCTCATATACAATAATACTTTATCCTTCTATATATCTAAAGTACTTAGCCTCAAACTGTATTAGTTTTTCTTTTCTTTTTTAAATTTAGTTTTATGTTAATTGATAGTTATCTTTTTTTAATTGAAAGCTCCCAAATATAATCAATAATGCCTTTACATTTCTATAATTCCATTGTCTACAAGCTTTTCTAGGTTCTGTAGAGTTGGAAAGGCCTTTTTATGGAATCCATGTCTTTTGAGGACCATGACTAACAAATTTGGAGTCCCCATTACCAGGGATATTTTCAGTCAGAGATAATAATTCACAAAGGTCAACATAGAATATTTCCACTTTTTCAACTCCTTTTAATCTGACATCATCCATTATAATCCCTCTCTAAAGTCATCAATGACTTTAATATTCTGATTAATCTTCTGTGGATTTTTTAAAAAGTCCTTATCCTCTGTCAGCTGACCACAATATCAGATATGCATGATCAGTTTTTGAAGTGGAACTCTCCTTATTCTGTCCTACCTTTATTTTTTTAAACATTTCATCTTGTCTCCTTCTCTGATCCCTGTTTTAATTCTTGTCTTCTTCAAATGGGTGTTCCCAAATTTTCTACCTTTAGACAGAAATTCTATTCTCTTTCCCATTCACTCTCACAATTTGTTACTCCCTCAATTAGATAACTTCCCAATCTCTATTTCCAGCTGCTGTCTCTTTTCTGAACTTTTCAAATTTCCTACTTTACAATTGTGCTCCAATTTCCTCCTGATTTTTACTCTTTCTGTAAATAGTATCACCATTAACTCAGTTTATTACTTTAAATGTTTTGGGTTATCTTTGACTATTTTTTCCCCATCATCTCAAAACTGTCACCAATTCTTGTTGATTCCATCTTTATATCCTCTGCATCTGTCATCCCCTCCTTCCTTTGTAAAAAAGCAATCATTGACAGCTGCCCACACTTACAATTGCTTCCTTTTGGCAATTGCAATAGCTAATTTGGCAGTTACATTCTAACTCATTTTTTCTTTTCTTTCTTTCTTTCTTTCTTTTTTTTTTATAATGCTTGATTAATTTTCTTTATGCACAAATCCAGTCATTTTATTTCTTTTTTTTCCCTTAAAATCTCCAGCAGTTCACTATTGCCTACCAATAAGGTTCCAACTCCTTTGAAGTTAGAAACCCTCATCCTGTTTTTGCAAGCTTATTTTTCTTCAAAGTGTTTTATCCAGATGAACTGGATAATTCAGTGTCCTCTGAACAGATCTGACACGTCTCCCACTTAATAATGCTTTTGTTCATAACAATTCCTATCTCTGTCTTATCCTCCTCTTCTATGACTGTAGATAAAAATTATCCAAAGATTCATTGATAGACAATGCTGTCAATCACACTTATCAACAGAGACATTTTAACAACAGGTTTATGATATGCTGAGTATAGTTCCATGGTATACAAAAACTGACTTTTAAAAGAAACCTTATATATGCTTTAATATAGAGGCAGAATGAATATGATGGAATTTTACAGAAGACAAAAGTGAAAGGTAGATTTACACATCAAAGAACAAATAGCAGAAAGAGAAGATTCATATCAAGTAAAACAAGAAATTAGCTAGTCAACCCAGAACAATTGCTTATATCTTAAGTTGGAATTTTATGAACAGAATAGGAATTAACCAGAGAGCACCAGGGCTATAGTTGATGTTTCAGCTTGATTTTGAAGTCTATATCTAGTTCCATGACTTGCTTTCAAGAGGAAATTGTGGTATTGGAGTCAATACTAAAATTTCCTTATTTCATTATCCATTTTTAAAAACACCATTGAAATGCCATCTCTTATTCATAAAGATCTTTCCTTCTTGGATTGTAAAAAGGAATTGGAATGTATGATTGTTGAGGTCCCTTATGGGTCTAAATCTTCGAATCCAACTTCTTACAGAACCACTTATTATTTAATAGTTTGAATTATAGTCATCTATATCTTATTTTGTTATTAGATTTTAAACTAAAGGTTCTATAGACACCAAGGCCTTGTTTTATATAAACTCTACCTTTCCCCTAGAGCTTAGTATAAGACTTTGAACACAATAATGATAAGTACTTAATAAATGTTTTTTGACTGGATTGTGATATGAGTCAGAAGAAAGAGAACCCACAAGAATGAAATCATAGATCTTTTAATTGGGTAAAGATTTTGGCAGTTTACAAAGCATTTTCACAGATATTATCTCATGTAATTATATTATAATAATTATTAAATAGAAGGAAGCAGGATTAGGTAATGTTATGCCTATTTTAGAGACAATGAAACTGAGGCTTAAGAGATTGTGATGCCAGGAAAGTGTGGTGTAGGGGAAAGAAAGAAGACTGACAGGGAGCAAGGAGATCCAAGAACTAGAGGTATGACCTCATATAAAGGAAAAACAGTATAAAGGATTTTATCAGAGAAATGAATGGATGAAAAAGGACTTTTACAAATGTTGTCTCATCTGATCTTATGATATAATCCTCCACTACAGACGAGTTAGTATCTTTATATTGTTGAAAGAGGGAAAGCCCCATGTCTCCAAGTTGAGGGGACCCCATGTGGAAAATTTAGTGGAGGACTAAGGTAAGAGTCACCAAGTTTGGGCAGATATAGTTGGGGTCAGCATCATAGGAGGGAGTACTCACATGAATTAGATCACAACTCCCTTAGAGTGTATGGACAACTCATTAATAACACCCTCTCTGACTGACAGATGAGTTACTATGATCTATTAACAACAGAGAGTTATAAGATAATAGAAGGACAAATTGAGTTTTAAGGAATCTTAGAGGTCACTAAGTTAAATAAATCAAAGGAATAATTTGTAAGATTCTTTCCAACTTTAAAATTATATGGTTCTAGAAATTGAGTGGATATACATCAATTGGAGAATGATGGAATAAGTTATGGTATATGAATGTAATGGAATATTATTATTCTGTAAGAAATGATGATCAAGCTATTTTCAGAAAAGCCTAGAAAGATTTATATGAACTGATGATGAGTGAAATGAACAGAACCAAAAGAACACTGCACACAGTAACAGCAAGATTATGTGCTGATCATCTGCGATAGACTTAGCTCTTTTCAGCAAATGTAGAGATTCAAGACAATTCCAATAGCGTGGGTTGGAAAATGCCATCTGCATCTAGAGAAAGAATTATGGAGGCTGAATGTGAATCAAAGCATTGTGTTGTCACCTTTTTGTTTGTTTTCTTATTCTTTCCCTTTTGGTCTTGTACCATATAAGAAATATGGAAATATGTTTAAAAGGATTGAATATGTTTATCCTATATTAAATTACTTGTTTTTGGGGGGAACGGTGAGGATAAGACAGGGAGGGAGAAACATCTTGGAACACAAAGTCTTACAAAAATGAATGCTGAAAACTATCTTTACATCTATTTGGAAAAATAAAATATTGAGAAAAGAAAAAAAATTCTATGATTCTATGTACTTTTTAGACCTAGAAATTTAAGTTATTCATTTCAAATACCATTTTTATCTTGTTACAGTAGATTATTGCTTCTATTATACACATTAATAAAGAATTCTAACTCAGGTGCTGATGATGGAGGATACAGATTAGATGGGATTTCTGAGTAATATGGAAAAACTCCCACCAGAGCCTTGGATATTATGCAGTATGCATAATAGAAAACTGGCTACAATTAGCAAATGACACACTTATCTGAGCAAAGCTATATATTTCAATTGCTAGACAAAAAAATTGCAAAACTAGAACTCAGAGAGGAAAAAAGAATCTTTGGTTCAAACCAGTATTAGTCTAGCTCCTAATGAGTACAACTATTGTTGTGAGTTTTCAAGATCCCTTTGTTGTTCTTAACAGCCTAAATATCTTTAGGGCATAACCAAGATATCTTATCAGCAAGATTCCATATTTATTGAATTGTTCTGTTCTTTTGTCTGGATCACTGATCAACAATGATATTATATCAAGTTGCCTACCACTTTTTGGCAAGTAGACAATAGCTTCGGTAATAGTTCTTGTGTAGTTTGGATATTAGACAATTTCTATTTTCTATTACACCCCTGCATTCTAACCCTGCACTGTGTTTTAGTGAAAGGAGAGATAAGAAACCTGTAATGTAGATATGATTGGTTATTCAAAATATATACTTTGGGGAGAGGTGTTTATTTGCATTGCAAATACTGTTGAGAATGACCTTTTGCACAAAAGGACATTGATGAACTTGAAAGCTGCCAGAAGAGACAAGCACAGTAGTAAGATCTTTTTATACCAGGCTGACAATACTGGAGATATTTAACCTGGAGACAAAAAAAAAAAAAAAAAAAAAAAAAAAAGGCTATATGTTTATTGTCTTTATATCTCTGAAAGAATGCTATATGGAAGAGAGATTGTAATTGTTCTATTTGGTACCACAGAACTGAACCAGTCTGGGTGAAAATTGCAAAGAGGAAAATTTAGATTGAGTACAAAAGAGAAACAAAACAAAACAAAATTAGTTTAGATGATTCAGTTGATAGAGTGCCAGACCTGGAGTCAGAAAGATTCACTTTCCTAAATTCAAATCTAGCCTCAGACACTAGCTGTGTGATCCTAGGCAAGTCACTAACTATTCCAGTATCTATTTCCTTACCAAAACCAAAAGCTAAGGTTGAGCCAAACTCTCCCTCCAAGAGTCAGCCTTAATGGGAAACTGTTTCACTTTGACTCATTGGATATTTATTTTCCTTAGACACCAAATAATGCATTCTAGGCCAAGTTGTCTTGCTGAATATAGCCATGCCCCAGTCTCATTGATGTCATTACCACTTCACATAAGCAAATAATTTTCTGAAATGTAGTCATAACATATTAAAGCTAAAGGGAGTATCAGAAAACTTTGAGTTAAGATTCCTAATTTTATAGATGAGAAAGCTGTGGCCCGGAAAGGGGATATACTTTACCTAAGGTTTCACAGCAATCTGGGGATACAAATGACCAGAAATCAGGCTTTCTGTTCTCTCAAACCAAAGACATTTCCAGCACACAAGGAATAAGTGTTATTCCATATTTAACTGTATACCTCATACTGAGGTTCTGTGGTGTTAAGCAAACTACAGCCTAAGGACTAAATCCCCTGCAGGTTTTTTTATGATGACCTATGAACTGAGAATGACTTTGACATTTTAAAATAAAGTTTTACTGCATTTAAGAGTATTAAACATGTTCTTAGTCAGTTGACCATTCAAAAATAGACTGTAGATGATAATTTCCCGATCCCTGATTGTAAGCTCTTTGAAGGCAGTGGCTGTTTTGTTTATTTCCAAGTCTTTTCAAAATCCAGTAGGGTGTGTGACATATAGAAAGTGCTTTAAAATTACTTATTTGATCTCTTGTCATTATTGTTGTTATTCAGTCATGTCCAACTTTTTGTAGTCCCCATTTGGGGTTTTCTTGACAAAGATACTGAAGTGATCAGTAATAGTCTACAAATAGTATTTTACAAAATTGCAGTTAAGCCTGCTGCATATGAAAGCAGTCTCTTAAGAACAGAAATTACAGAAGGATAATTGGGATACATTTTAGATGGCTTATGGAAAGATATAAAAATCCTTTTTGAATTTTTCATCTGGGAATATTTATTTATAAAGTAGCATGGCCCCTCTTTGTATATAACAGCTAGAGAACTTTACTGAACTACTCCTCAGGTCTTTGCCCTAAATCCCTTCAATATCATCACTATTCTCTTTCCTGTTGTAGTTCAATCCCATAATTATTGCCTTTACTTCATTTTCAACTGCTGCTTGTGTGGGAGCTTGTCCTTTTATTCATCTCTTCTTAAACAGTCGATATATTTTTTCCTACTGATATCTGCCTTTATGTTTCCAAATATGTTTCTTGCAAAAACCTGGTTTTTATAAACCTTTCTTTCACCCTACCATTCCCCCAAAGAATTAACCTATACTTTCATTACCAAAGTTAGGTAAAGCTGACTATGCCCATTGTTTCCTCTTTCTCACTTGCTTCTCAGCTCCTTAGATGCAGTATTTGGCAAGAACAAAACCAACACAAAACACTGGATTTGGAGTCAGAAATATGACATTCAAATTCTAGCTTTCTCACATATAACTTGCTTGACTTTGGCTAAGTCACTTAATTTAGGAGTCTTACTTCCTCTTTTGTAAAACGAGGATGTTAGCCTAGATGGTTTCTAAGATACATATGAGTTCTAAAACAGATGATCTTGTTGGCACAATAATAAAGTACAACTTTTTTTTTTTTCAATGAGCATTCAAAGGCCCTCTAAAACTTAATTCTAACTTCTAATTCATATACTCCCTCGTTATTTGATCTCTGCTCCAGACATATTGGAACTTGACTTTCTTCTAATGATATCATGCATTTCCTTGCCTTCCTGACTTTGTCCCTGATGTTCTCCCTGGATTGCCCATCCTTTTTTTTTTTTTTTTTTGCTTTTGGGGATTTTCTTGTTGAAATTTTACTTTTTATCTGACTGTCAAATCTCCACTAGCATTCATTCCCCCTTTCTCTCCCTTCCTTTACCTCTTACACCTCTCTGGCTTTCCTCCTTGAAAAATGGACTATTGCAAGGATTGGATTAAATCGTATTTTTAAAAGATTTTGTAAATTTTTAATGTCCTATGTAAATGTTAGCAGGTATTAAGTGTCTTACCTAAGATTATTTCACAATTAAAAGAATTCTTTATGATAAAGAATATTTTTCCTTGAAATATAGAAGATAATTTGTTAAAGAACTTTTTAATATACATGTAATTGTACTGACACAATGTGTGTTTCTTCTGTTATATACATATTATTTTGAGATTTCATTGACATACATACACACATATCCCCCACATCCCCAAACAAATCAAAGTTTTAATATGTGACTGAAATTGACATAATGCATGGGAAAAAAGATGACTTAGCATCAGGATATACTTTGCCTTGAAACCTGCCACTTAAACTTATCAGATCTGTTACTAGGGGCATTTGTTCTAAACATCAATGGTCTAAGCATGTATCAAATCTCTATTATGGGAGGCAATACCTATAATCTTACTTTACTGTCACAGCTTCCTGAATCAAACACTTGAGCTCCTGCCTCCCTCCTTTTTTCCTGCCTCTTCTACATGGGCTACGTCTCTAGCAGCAGTACCTCATAACCCATTGGAACGCAAATAATTTTACTCTTTCCAGGAAAACACTTCCCCTTCTATGTACTTCTGTTATCAACCCCTCCTTCCCTCAATTTCCTACCCGTCAGTCTACTCTTTCTGGTCTAGAGTTTACTTCCATTTTTGATGTGGTTCAAATAATTCTGAAGGAAAATGAAACAATTTTATGTTACTTCTTTTTAGTTTACATAATTGTTCTCCGAGCTTTAACTTTTTGACAATCATCTTATCAACATGGTTTCTTGCAATGCTGTTATACTGTTAGGAAGTCTTCACTTCAGTCCCTACCCTGCGTGTGATCAATTCTGTCTTGCTCCTGATACTTCTCTTCACTATTTCTAACCATTATGGGTTTGGGGGCAGGCTACAGCAGATTTCAATTATGTACAGTGACAACTCTCTTATCTCACTTCCCTCTTTCCCCAGCCCAAACCTTTCCATGTCATTGTAAAGCGTCTCTTAAAAGTTCACTGGATTTTTTTTTCTTGAGGTATAAAGATTTTTGTTATACAAAAGTGTAGACAGAAGAGAATGTAATGTTCTAAATATATTTTTTAAAATATATTTTTTGCTTTAATGATAAAAGAAAACCAATAGATATTTATTAAATGCTTATTATGAGCAAGGGACTGTTTTAAACACTGTGAGAACATCAAATGAAGCATATAAAACATTCCCTGTCTTTAAATTTCCTATTGAAAAGAGAAGATATTTTATTACTTAAGTTGGACTCATCATGTGGGGATAATGATGGATGGCCAACATATTCTATTGACTTTATTTTTGCATCATTAAGTGTTACAGAAAAAAAAAGTAGATCCATCAAATTATACTTCTCAAAGAGCCTCTGTCAAGATAAGGCTGCCCACAAAGACCCAGGGGGTTGTCGTTCTTCCTAGCTTGAGAAAAGAGGAAGCTAAATTGAGATTAATCTTGAAGAGCAGAAGTTTTTCATAAATAGCAGGAATTCTGAAAGGTGGTTACTTCTATGCTTCCTATTAATCTGTTATCTCATCAATGTAGGTATTCACTTCTCTAAGGGGGATCTCAACCAAATCATTCTTGCTCATCCTGTATGACTCATGTCCTTTTATTAACATGAATCTTCTACTGGAGGGGGGGGTCTACTCAAATTGCATAGGATCTTTCTCTAGTTCTTTTGGGATTTCATGGATACCAATGGAATGGATAGGTTGCCCATGAGTCATCCTTAGCACAGAGAGTGACCAATCTATGGAGGAGTTTTAGGAAGACATGGACAAGAGTAATACAGGATGAGAAAATGTGGATGGATTGCCATCCTTAATGTAGAGCCTATTTCTATGTGATCACAGACCCACTGAAATATTGGAGAGAAAAGAAATAGATTTAAAAATAAATAGTAGTGCTCAATAAATAGTAGGTACTTAATAAAATACTTGTTGAGTGAATACAAGATTCAAATTGTAGTTTATGATGATTAAAGAGATTTTTTAAGCAGTGTATGATTAAGTGAATGGCTCAGGCAAACACTGGCAGAATTCAGGAATCTAACACTAAGATTTTTTAAGGTTGAGGATTCATAGAAAAGATTTTATGAAAGGTTCTGGATAAAGGCAGTGAAAGTGGATAGCTTTTGTAGGTGGAGAATTCTTGCATTTTGAGTGAGAATGCAGAGGTCTCAAAAGTCTGTGTTTTAGTAGAGAATAATGTATAAATGATAAAATGGTGAGGATATTTAATTATAGAAAATACTGTGTGTGAAATTATTGGAGGATCAATAGAGAAGGAAAATATGTAAATGATATTATAAGAATTATTACTTTTTAAAAGCAGATTTCTAGTATAGGAAAGAACAAAGAACACTTCTTCCTGACAAGATTACAGATGACTAAGGACTATTTTGTGTTTAAAGACTCTTACAGCAAGATATTATATCACTTCACTGGGGAGTCATTACATAATTTAGTAACTTCCACTATCTGTGGGTGTTCTTTCTTTTATATAATGCAAATTTTACACATCATATCCAAAATCCTTTGAAATATTCCTCTTAAGAATTTCTCAGTGGTTGTGCTGAACAGCTGGTTTTCTTCCTTGCAATAACAATTTTCCATATACTTTAAGAGGATGATTGTTTTTACTATCTTCATATTTTTTAGCCCCAGATCTCAAAAATACTAATTCTTTTAGGCTGCCTTTAGAGGTACTGTTCTCATGAGAGCACTTTCATTTTAATTACTGATGTAGTCTTAGGATCATAGATTTAGAGCTGTAAAGGGGCCTTAGAAGCCACTCATTGTCTAGATGAGGGAACTGAAGCCTCCTTAGATCAAATGACTGGTCCAGGGTTAAGTTGGGAATAGAAAAATAGAGATTTAAATTTAGATCCTTGACTTCAAATACTAGCATTCTTTCCCACTGTACCAATGAGGTTTCTATTACATATGCAACCAACAAAGGAATGAAATAACTTAACTCAAGGAGACTTATTTTTCTTCCTTTTTTTTTGTAGGATATATGTACCTTCATTACCTTCATTTTTTGTTCTTTTTCCTCAGGAGAACTATTATTCCATAATTGAGAAATCCAGATTTTGTATTCTTCTTCCTTCCTTCCTTCTTCCTCCCTTCCTTCCTTCCTTCCTTCCTTCCTTCCTTCCTTCCTTCCTTCCTTTTTTCCTTCCCTTCCTCCCTTCCTCCCTTCCTTCCTTCTTCCCTTCCTCCCTTCCTTCTTTTCTTCTCATAGTGGATAGAATTCTGGGCTTGGAATCAGGAAGAGCTGATTTCAAATCCAATCTTAGACACATATTATCTGTGTGAATCTTGGGCAAGCCATTTAATATTTTGTTTGCCTTGGTTTCCTCATTTGTAAAGCAGAGATAATACTTACCTCCCATGGTTGTCATGATAATCATATGAGATAATAATAATTATTAAGTGCTTAGTACAGTGCCAGGTACATCCTAAATTCTATATATGTTATCTGTTAGTGCTATCATTACTATTTTCATTAGAACCTTTCATTTTCCTTTTATTACATTTTATCATGCTATTCCACCTGAAACATTTTGGTGTACTGAAATCTATTTTCTGTTAACATTAACTTCACCTGCTAAAATAAATCTGATTCATTAAATGATAGTATGAAGGGAAGAGTTTTGACATTCTTGGGATAAGAAATCAAAACAGAGGAAAATGGATTATGGTATTTTTCTGTACTCTCCACTCTCAAATATTTTATTTGAGGAAGATTCACCTGAAGCAGACTGTATGCATATAATCTCCTTTCTCAATCAGCCTGTTAAGAACCATCTAAATATAGTTTAATCTATAATTTGACTTATTTTATCTAAAGGCTCTATTTAACTGGGTTTGTTTTCTTAGATTATATGAAATTATAATTCCATTTAACTGAATTTGTTTAATTTCATGATGTCGAAGGAAACATGATGTAATGAATCTTTTTGACTAGACCTCTCTGGCCTTTATAGCGCAAGGCCAGAAAGATTGTTATAGATTAATTTTTTTCTTCATCACTCTGATATAATTTTCTCTGTAAAGGCAAAAACTACAATATTAGTTCAGGTTTTGTTTTTGTTTTTGTTTTCATTTGCTTTTGAATTCTGAAGTGTAATAAATCTAATTTTTTCTCTAAAAGACTATTTTTATTAAATGGCACCAAATAAAGGAATTGATAATAATGTGGTTTAATGTGATATTTTGAAATTACACTTTTGATTTTCATTTGCTATAGGGATTACAGAAGAAGAAACTCCCTCAATCAATGAAGTTCAGGAGTTTCTATGCAATTCATAATCAGAGAGAGTTACTTAGAGTTTTGAGAGATTCAATGATTCCCTGAGGGTTACACAATCAGTATGTGTCAGGGTCAAGACATTATTTAAATGTACCCAATGGCAAGGCTGGCTGTTTTTCTACTATATTGTACTGTGAGAGATATGAAGTAGAACTGATGTGACTTGACAACTGAACGGATATAAGAGGGTATGGGAGAGGGAAGATTTGAAGATGACTGCCTGGTTATGAACTTGGATGACTAGAAGTATAATGATGACTAACAAAATAAAGAATCTAAATAGAGAGGCGTCTTGGGCAGGAAATATAAGGAGTATAGGTATTTAATGTCAGATTGAAAGTTTTTTTTTTTTTTTTTATTTCATTCTATCCTTTCAAGATCTTCGTTCTTAAAAATCCTTCCAAAGATGAACAGAAGTACAGATTTTAATTCAATGAATCTCAGTGGCCACCTAGTTAAGCCCATATCCACATCTTCCTCTCTGAATGCACTCAATAGGATACTCAGATTGACCAGTCTTTGCTTTTAGCCCTCTCCTTAATCTTTCATTCTATTTCCTCACCCATCCCTGGTAAAGAGGAATGTATCATCTATTAAGAGAATCCATTCTTCTTTTTGAAAAACTGGAATGGTTAAGTCTTTCATTTACTCAACCTAAAAAGACTTCTTTGCAACTTTTATCCATTACTCCTATGACCACCTGACACTTGGGGCCAAGACTAAGAATTTAATATCAGTTCATAACACAAACTCCTAGTTATATGAGTTTTGATAGCCCCAAACCCACTTCCTTGTAATTTCCCACACCGTGGCAACAGAAAACACCAATCCTGAATTCCTGAGCTCTTTCATAATTTAAATCACTCAGAAGACAAGAACTGAATTCAGCATTATTCCACAATTTTGTTAGTTTTGTGGGTTATAGAGTCTAGTTCTTTCCCACAAACTCTTCACATAACTCTCCCACGTTTTCTGATGATAATTCCAGTTTCCACTCTTGTTTGTGAACAGTCAATAGAACAGAAACCTATTCTAATAAACAGAACATAATAGTATTTAAAATTATGCCTGATGACCCTGGGCCAGAGTAGAAATAACATTTAAAAAATACAGAACTTCCATGAAGTTATTTTGGGACAATCTTGGGTAGCTGTTTTTTCTGTAGGCCTTCATATAATCGATTACCTCAAAAATCTTGAGTATGTGAGAAAGTCAGTGATTAAAGAATGGAGCTTTTACTTACCTTACCCTGCTGCAATCTCAACCACAATAGCACACAAATATTCCACAATGAGGATATTGGTGAGATTTCAGGCTAGGAGATAGGAAAGACAAGAGTCAACTCTTTGTGAAGTTGAAAAGCAACTGTACTTCGAAAACCAGAGACTGCCACTCCGCCCCCCCACCAAAAAAACCCAAAAAAACAAACAACAAAAAAACAACAACCACGAGTCTTAGATCATTTTGATTTATGTATTACATATATTTTTTCCAAAGGTCCATTTCAGATTCCCCCATCATAAGCAATATAGTGAGATGGGATGGAGGGATACTCATTATTGGCATGGTAACACAAGACAATTTAGTATACCACTTAAAGATAGATATCATCACTACCACTGCCACTACCAACAACTACCACTACCAACAACTACTACTGCAAACTACCTACTACTACTACTATTACTACTACTACTACTATATTTTTCTTTCTTCTTCTTCTTCTTCTTCTTTTTTCTTCTTCTTCTTCTTCTTCTTCTTCTTCTTCTTCTTCTTCTTCTTCTTCTTCTTCTTCTTCTTCTTCTTCTTCTTCTTCTTCTCTCTCTTTTTCTTTCTTTCAAGTGAATTGTATTTAAATGAGGGAGGGCTGTGCAAGGTCACCTGCCTCACTTTCCCCACCAGAGCTACCTGGATCCGGTAGCCAGATATAGATCAGGACGACTGGAGATGGCTATGGATGCAGTGGGAGATCTTGGCCTTTTAAAATAAGGTCTTCAACAGGTCTCATTTTCACTGAGGCTGAACTCATTCAGTGATTAAGGCTAGATAGCAATAAAAGCAAAAAAAAAAAAAAATCTCTTTTTTTACCTAGTCCAAAAAAGAAAAAAAAATCTAAAAATGTCAGGGTCTGCTTCAAGAATGAAGGACAAACAACAACCTCTGTATGTAAAACTGGACCTGAATTGGTCAGTTGAAAGATTCCCTCCTTGCCCTCTTTCTTTTCTTTTTCTCCTTATTCCTTCCTCTATCCACTTATTTCTTCTTTCCTTCCTTCCTCCCTCCTTCCCTTCCTTCCCTCTTTCCCTTCCCTCCCTCCCTCCCTTCCCTCCTTCCCTTTCCTCCCTCTCTTCCTTCCCTCCCTCCTTTCTTTCCTTCCTCCCTCCCTCCTTCCTTCCCTCTCTGTCTTTTTTCTTCCTCCCTCCCTCTCTGTCTTTTTTTCCTCTCTCCTTCCCTTCCTTCCTCCCTCCCTCCCTCTCTCTCTTTTTTCCTCCCTCCCTCCCTTCCTCCCTCCTTCCTTTTTCCCTTTCTCCCTCCTTCCTTCCTTCCTCCTTCCTTCCTTCTTTCCCTCCCTCTTTCCTTCCTCCCTCCCTCCTTCCTTCCTTCCCTCCCTACTTCCTTCTTTCTTTTCTTCCTCCCTCCTTCCTTTCTTCTTTCCTTCCTTCCTTTCTTCCTCCCTCCTTCCTTTCTTCTTTCCTTCCTCCTTTCTTCCTTCTTTTCTTCCTTCCTTCCTTCCTTCTTTCCCCCCTCCCCCCCCTCTTTCTCCACATAGGGTGTCATATTTTTACCTATACATGCTCTTAAAAGAGTTCCCCCCCACTCTCTTTTATACCTCTAAACCCTTCCAAGATATCTTGGGATTTACTGGCTAGATTTCTTTCTTAAGGACCAGACCTTAAACAAAACCAATCTGATTGTATTTTAGCTACCAATAGATCCTAGGCCAAGCCCCATTTGTTTTTTTTTTTTTTTTAGGTCCTGATTGACTTAAGTTAAATGTAAATAGCAGTCATTTCTGTTCTGGCCAGAAACCCTGAGGGTCTTCTACTATTAATACTAGTACTATTACTCCTTCTCCTCCTCCTCCTTCTCTTCCTTCTCCTTCTCCTCCTCCTCTTCCTCCTTCTCCTCCTCTTCCTCTTACTACTACTACTACTACTACTACTACTACTATTACTACTTCTACTATTGCTTTTACTAATACAACTACTACAACTATGTCTATTATTAGTACTACTACTACTACTATTACAACTTCTTCTGCTGCTATTACTATTATTACTATTTCTACTACTAACTAACATTTTTATAGCAATATTTTGTGCCAAGAATTGTACTAAGTGCTTTACAATTATCTCTTTTGATCCTCACAACAACCTTGAGAGGTAGGTGCTATCATTATCCTATTTTATAGACTAGAAAACTGAGTAAAATAGAGATTAAGCATTTTTTCCCCAAGATCACACAACTAGTAATTGTTCAAGCCAGAATTTGGAGTCAAGAAGACTTGAGTTTTAGAACTCTTTCTACTGAGCTAGTTGTTTCTAACTTAATCTTATCTGGCTCAATTTCTTCATCTATAAAACAAAAATAACAATAGCTCCTACCTCATGATGGTATAAAGTGAAGTAATATTTATCAACTTGCAATTAAAGTTTTAATGGGGAAGGAAAAGTGAAATTAGAGTAAGAATAAAATGAAATTTTCTCTTTTGAGATCTCCTGAATACTGGGTGTGTAAATAATCCCATTTGATATAAAATGATAGCTTGAGAACTAATCTCAACTAAACTAATAACATTTTGTTGTTCTGTAAATTGTTACTTAATCTTTCTTTAACTGCTAATAAATTTTGCTAGTGATTAATTTTATAAGGGGAATGTGATTAATGAAGTGAATGTATGTCAGTTAATGGGGGAAAAAACCTACCACAATCAATGAAATTTTCTGTATCCCTTTGAAGTTTATTATGAAAATGAACAAAAGTTACATAGTAATTAGAATTTATATGTTAGTATAATCTTGTTATTAATTGTATCTCTCAAAGGAATGATTTCTTACTTGCTTTTAGGATTGCATACAAAATCCTGGCTTTTTAAGATTTTATAATCTTATTTTAACCTAGCTTTCCAGCCTTATTATACATCTGTTTTTGTTTAGTTATTTTAGTCATGTCTAACTCTTTGTGACCCCATTTGCGGTTTTCTGGGCAAAGGTATTAGAGAGATTTGATGTCCTTTTCCAGATCACTTTACAGATGGGGAAATGAAGGCATTCCTTCCCTTTGTTCTCTAAATAACAATATTTCTGTTCTGCTCCTGACACTCTTGTTTTCCATAACTAGAAAGTACTCTTTCCTAATTTTGTTTTAGATTTCTTAGATTCCTTCAAAACTTACTTCAAATGCTGGCTCTTATGTCAGATTTTTCTTGATCTCCTCAGCCACTGGCACTTATCATATTATTCTCTTCACTCTTTTCATTTATTTTGTATGAACTGACTCTGAAGCTGGAAAGGTATGACTTCCTGTCTTACCTTTGACACAATGGCTATGTGAACTTGAGCCAGCCCTTCATCTTTCAGTGTTCTAGGGAACTCTCTAAGACTATGAGTGGTAGAGAAAGTGCAAATATAGACTCTCTAGAAAGAATTTCCTCACTGGAGAGGTCTCTATGGGAATGAAATCACAGGCTTAATCCCTATCCCCATCCTTTTTGTGTGTACATATTATCTCCCTCAATGGAATGTGTACTTCTTGAGGTTGAGAACTGTTTGTGCTTATATTCCCAGCCCCTAGCATAGTCCTTGGCATATAGTAGTTACTAATAAATACTTGCTATTTGTTTGTTACTTTGGCAAGCTCATATTAGAATAAAGAAGATAACATATAAAAAACTAAATGCATAAAAGATAATATGCAGAGTAAATGGAACCTCAAAGGAAAAGAGTGAGCTAAAAGGCCCAGTAGTTATGGTGATGGACTTGGAATCAGAAAGATTCCTCTTCTTTAGTTCAAATCTTGTTTTAGAGCACTTATTAGCTGTGTTTTTCTGGGCGTCATTTAACTCTTTACCTCAGTTTCCTTATCTGTAAAATGAGCCGGAGAAGAAAATACTCAACCACTCCAGTATCTTTGCCAAGAAAACCTTAAATGGAATCACAAAGAGTTGGGGATGACTGAAATGAATAGACCACAACAAAAAACCTCAGAGGGAAGGCACTAGCAGTGAGAGTAAGGGAGAGAAGAAAAACTTCTTGCAGAAGGAAGGATTTAAATCCAGTCTTAAAGGAAACCAGCAAATCCAGTAAGCAGGTGGAGATGAATTAAAAGAGCATTCTAGGAATGGGGAAAACCTAGTGGAAAGGTACAAAGTTAGGAGATAGAGTGTTACACGTGAATAACAGCAAGGCCAATGTTCCTGAACTGAAGTATGTGACAAAGAATCAGACACATGAAGACTGAAAAGAAAAGGATCAGGTAGTGAAACAACAAATAGAGGATTTTATATCTGATCTTGAAAGTAGTAGGGAACTATCAGAGATTAATGATGTATGTGGTGAGGGCTGGGAGATGATATGGTTAGAATTTTGCTGTGGGAAAATCACTTTGGGAAACATTGGGGTGGGGAGAGATGGGTTTTTACCAACTTTTCTATTATTGTTGAGTGCACTATCAGGGCAGTTTAGCTTACAATCTTGGTTTCTCATTCACCCTTATTCCATTTATATAATTTAATAATGTATATTCCATTTATATAACCCATTATATAACCCAATATTACCATATTGGTAAATATAGTCATTTTTTCTTCCCCAAATCTATTGCAGAGTCTCCCCTTCTCTCCTCTCAGTTTCCATCCTAGTGTACGTACCTTATACAAACTGTCTGCATTTATTGAAATATATTTCTGTTGGTCTTATAAAATATCATCACTGGGGTAAAGGATTTTTTTGATCTTCTTTCTTACTTTAAATCTATGACTATCTGTGACCTTACATTTAATCAATCATCTGATGTTCAGAATATCTTTCAGGAACCTGAGGAAAATAGAGGGTCAATGACTTGCTCAAGATCACATAGCTAGTAAATATTTAAGGTCACATTTGAACCCAGATCTTCCTGCCTCTAGGTCAGAGATCTATTTGCTGAGCCACATGGATTAAAGTTTATTTTCATAGAAAGTGCTCCCCCTCTCCCCAAAAATTGGATACTAAAATGAGCTTTGGAAAAATGAAATCATTCTTCAGTGTATACTTTTGTTCTTGGTTATATTCTTAAAAATTTGAATATTCTCCCTAATGGTGCACATCATATTCACCCCATGTTTTATTATCCTGTGCACAGGAGGTTCATTCAGAATGAGGTTCACCCAATGTGATCAGAGTCTTTCCCAGAATTTCTATACATTATCATACAGGTACCTCTAAAATAGATAAGGTGTCCATCTTATACATCTTTAATGATTTATGATTCATCAGCCTTTTTTTTTTTTTTTTTTTTGGAAAGTCAATTTTTCTCTGACATCATGTACATTATTTTTTAACTATATAAGTCTATTGGAAATACATTACAACTTAAGCATGCACACCACATATAAAATTTGGCATGGCATTCTGAGTGACTCTCAGCTTTCACATAGTTTCAGAAGCTACAGTTTTCCATGACCAATGACCACACTGTACTCCTGAAAGAACAAAAATCTTGAAAAGCTGGATTTTTATTTTAAGGAGAAATAAGGAGAAACTTATGAAAAGTGGTCCAGTCTGTTTTTCTTCTATTCAATTTATTACCCATTTAATTATTTATGCATGCTATTTGTACAACATAGGTGTATTAATAGATCAGCTCTATCAAACACCATTTTTTAGTTTGACCTTGTAATTTTAGATTTTTATAGTTGGAAAAAACATCTAGTCTATAGTCTTTAATGAATGAACTCTTTTTACAAAATTTTTACTTGAAACAATTGCTAGATTTGAAGTCATAGGACCTGGTTCAAATACTGATTCTTTCATTTATTGCTTGTGTTATCATGGGCAAGTCACTTAGTCTCTCCAGGCCTCAGTTTCCTCAAAGATAAACTGAGGTATTTTAATGAAATTCCCTAAAATACTTTTTACCTCCAAATCTATGACCTGTAATACACACATAATAGACAGCCAGATTTTACATACCTCCAATGATCAAAAATTCACCTGACCCATTTTATTTTTGGATACCTCAAATTGTGAGAATAATCTTTCCTCCTCAATCTTAAAAGGAGAAGTAGAAAGAAGTAGAAAGAGAAATTCCTTCTTCAGTACCAGGAAGAATAATTTTTTGCTTTACTGGATGGATAGAATTTTGCTGATGGTATTCTAGAACAGTTTTTTTTTTAATAGTATAAACTATTTAATAATCTACCACAAACTATTTGTCAGCATGGTGTTATACAGGGTCTTAAAACAAAACACCTAATAATCTATACTTTTATCTTAGGCAAGGTGCTATAAAAATTTATAGAAATGAAGCAGACCTTCCCCACTAAATCCAAAAATTAAACTATATACAGATGAAATAAATATTTATAAGAAGATATATATAGCATTGTATTTAAAAGTAAGATTTTAGCTAACACTTTAAGGAACTGTTTGAAGACTACCACATCTAACATTCTGAAAATATATGGACACATTAGACCTGTCTTAAAAGTAAATTTTATAATGTGAGCGTATTAATCTATGAAATGACATGATCATAAATTCCATAATGCTGTTCATATGTTGATTCTAATAAAATTTTGTCCTATTGACTATGGCATAGAAGAGAACTGGAACAAATAATAGATAAAGTCTGTTTCTGCTCAAACTGTTATGTCTTATAGTTAAAATTATTAACTAGAGTTTAGATTTATTTTTTTCTTTTAGTCATATAAGTATTTTCTTTATAATTATATTTGTTGTAATGAGGTTTAACAGATATTATTCAGGAATTGTTTTGAAGCACTTTTCTCTCTAGTCAACGAATTTATAATAGGAATATAACTCCAAATGTTATTTTTCAAACATAGCTATATAATCTCATTAATTATAATAAATATTCAATAAGATTCTCTTAGTGCACAGATCACTTTCGAGGGGATACCAAAACTTTGTGAGATAATGAACTCTATTAAAGTGACAGCATAGAGGCCATATGGTATAACAATTAAAAGAAACAAAGAAGACTCATGATTAAGAGAAATATGGATTCAATTTGAATTTATTAGTTGTGGGACTGTTGGTAAGTTTCTAAATCTCTCCAAGTTTTAATTTCATCTGCTAAATGGAGATTTAATATAGTATCTTCCTCATAAGGTTAAGGAGATGTATGTAAAACTCTTTGTAAATCTTAAAATAGTAAATAAATGTCGATTTTTATTATTTTGTACTTCCTACAGTTATAATTCATTGTTATGTCTCAGTGGGACTTAATGAAGTTACCATGTTTCCCAAAAGAACCAGCTTTTGCAAATAATGAGTATAATTTTCTTGACAAAAATTAGTACTGGTCAATGCTCATTTACTAGTGATTTAAAAAATTGAATATCATTAATAAGCACATTTTATGATGTCAAAGGAGAGGAAAAAATGACTATAACTCTCAAATTTAACAATACATAAATGGTATCAGAGAATAACTTGTTATATCTACATTTAATTTTAAATATCAAGAAGTCAGAAAATCAAAATAATTGGAAATAACAATTGATGATAAATTCTTAAGCTTTTTGTTATTTCAATATTAAATTATAGTCTCAAATTATTCATTGCACGTCTATCTGGTTTAGAAGTTTCCCCAAATATGTAGTTGTTTTCATGTCTCCTTTATTAGACTTTTGAGAAAGAATTGTCTTTTGCTTTTCTTTGTATAATCAATGATTAATATGATGCCTGGTGAATAGTAAGCATTTAATAAATGCTTAATGATTGGTTAACACATAGTTCTTGAATTTATGGAGAAAGGAATACTATATGTGGGAAGATTCTTTACAATGTATGCCTTTTGTTTAAATTTGGAAAGAAATCTTGTGAGCTGATATATCATCTGATCTTACCCTCTGTCCCAAAGAAGGAGGTTAATTGTAGTTCCAAATAATATGAGTTATAATAACATAATAGAATATGAGTTAATTTGGGTTATATGAACCTACAAATATTTAATGTTATTCTTCTTATGACCCTAAGGGTTGGTTCTAGGAAAAACAGAGAGTTTTTGAATCCATAAATTTATCAATTAGCTTCCATCTGTTACATGAAAACAGATTGAATCCCTGAACCTGGCTAGCCATCTTGAAGATTTTTGCTACTTGTCACAAGGTAGCAAGGAAGGATCAACTATTACTATTCTTAGAATAAAACCTTAACTTGTATATTATGCTGATTCTGACTTAGTAGCATAAATTTTATAAAATAAAAAGTATTTATACATGCAGTATCATATTCTTAGCATAATACATATGTTATTGCTATTCAATTAAAATTTAATGTTTCTAGTAGAAGAAACACGGTAGGCAGAAAGGTAAAAAATGGGGGTACATTCTACTGGGAATCATAATATGGTTTCTTCTTGTTCTTGAATAAAATCAGATCAGATTAAGGCAAATCAAGTCAAGCAATGCTTATTAAATGCCTATTAATTATCAGGTACTGTGCTGTATTCTAGGAATATAAAAGTAACCCTTCCCCAAGCGCCACAAAACCCTCAAAATCATTCCCACTCCCCAAATAGTTGCTGCACTTTAGGAACTCGAATTCTATTAGGAAAGAGTACACTATTCATGCAAACAATTGCGTGCAAACAGGAACTACATAGGTTAGACTGCAGATAATCTTGGAAGGCAATGCGTTTAAGGAAGATTGAGGAAGAATTCTTGTAGAAGGTAGGGATATAGGTAACACTTGAAGGAATCCATGGAAATCAGGAAGCAGAGAGTCTAAGGCATATGAGATAACTTAGAGTCAGGAAATCTTAAAGAAGCCAATGCCATTAGATTACAGAGTTGTTGGAGAGGAGTACGATTTAAAAAGACTAGTAAGGTAAAAGGAACTAGATTATAAAGACATTTAAAAGCCAAACAGAGGATTTTACATTTGTTTCCGAATTTAATAAAGAACCACTGGAGTTAATTGAATGAAGGAGAGTGACATGGGCAAACTTGTGCTTTCAAATGAGTTTGACAATTTAGTTGAAGATAAGACTGGAGTGGGAAGAGATGAGCCAAAGACAGGCTTTTGTGATAAACCAAGTATAATAAGGGACTGCACCAAGGTTAACAAAGTCAGAGGAGGAAAACATTTATACATGCAATATCATACGTTATAATGATTGATGTAACAGTATTAACTTTTGTGAAATCTTTATTTAATAGTATTTATAGTTTATCAATCAATTAGTCAATAAATATTTATTAATTCCCTATTATGTGTCAGGCATTTTTCTAAATACTAGAGATATAAATAATAAAAAAGAATGACAGTCCTTGCCCTTAATGAGTTTAGAATCTAATGCGGGGGGGGGGGGGGGGAAGGGGGAAGGGGGGAGAGGGAAGAGGAGAGGAGGGGTAACATAATATAAGAAAGCTGAAAAGGAAAAGAAGGGGAGGAGAAGATATTTGTGTTTCATGGTGGACAAGTCAATCAGAGAAGTCCTAAAGTAGTGTAGCCAGATGAAAAATTATGTATTACTTTGTTTATTAGATTAACTGGATTTATAGAAAAACAAACCTTATACTTGTCTTTTGTGTTTGTGAAAAGGTGTTAATTCAGTCAGATTTTCCCTTTGTTAAAATTCAACAAGGTGTATTTGTAAGTCATACAAAATTCCTCAGTAGAGCCAACCACAAAGTTGACTTTGTTCATATTTGATTATTATGAACTTAGGCATAAAACACGGAAATGTATTCTTGCCAAAGATATTTGCCATTATCTTGGAGGCTGACTAGTGCAGAGTCCAAATGGAATAGAAATTCCATATAGTTGAATAGGTTTTCCCAATTATTCTTACTTGTATTTTCTGTGAGCATCCTCTTTTCCCTAGGGATATAGGACTTTTACAGGAAAATCATTCACACATCTAGTATCTCCAAAGCTATGGGGCTCTGTTTCAAAGATGCTTTATCTAGCACTTATGTTCTTGTGAACCTCATCAGTATATTGTTCTAAAGGTCAGTTTAGAATGTGGGCTCTTTTGACTTTTATGAATGTTTCATTATTAGGGTTATTGGTAGTTAAGGTGATATGACCTTCCCATTTCACATTTTTGTTTTTGTGACTTCTAATTATATAGTTCATTCCTTCCTTTGGCACCAAAACCAAAGATGTGTAGTTCTTACTGAGGTCTGCATATGTGCCTAGTTTTAACTGCTTAAATAATATTTTAAAAATATATTTATTTATTTCATTAAATATTTTCCAATTAAATGTAATCTTCTGTAAATACTCATTTAAAAATTGAATTCTGAATACTTCCTCCTATTCTTTCCTCCTTGAGAAAGCAAATAATTTGAGATTGATTTTATATGTCAAGACATGCAAAATATATTATTGTATTAGTTAACTTGCAAAAGGAAACAGAGGGAACAAAAAGAAAAATGAAGAAAGTTTTTAAAAAATATTTTTTAACCTTTCATTTAGAGTTATGCAGTTATCTCTCTGAAGGTGGATAGCATTTTTCATTATGAGTACTTTAGAATAGTTTTGGATCATTGTCTTGATCAGAATTTGTCTTTCACAGTTGATTATCTTTACAATATCGCTATTACTATATATAGTGTTATCCTGGTTCTTTTCACTTCATTCTGCATAAGCTCATATAAATAAGTTCCCAGGTTTTTCTGAAACCATCCTGCTGATCATTTCTTACAACTCACTCATTTCTTAGTGCCAGATTCTTTCTTGTTTACTGCTTTGAAATATAGTTTGAAATCTGGAACTACAAGGCCACCTTCCTAGGCTACTTTTTTGAATCATGTTGTTATTTTTTGTAGCTCTATAAAATACTTCTTTGATAGTTTGGACATAAATACATTAACAGATAAAATTGTCATTTTTATTATATTGATTTGTCTTACTCATAAGCAATTAACATTTCTCCAATTACTTACATGTGGCTTTCTTTGTGGAAAAGTATTCATAATTGTGTTCATACAATCCCTGGGCTTATCTTGGCAAACAAACTCCCAAGTGTTTTACTTTGTATGAAGTTATTTTAACTAGAATTTCTATCTCTTGCTGCAAGATTTTGTTGGCAATATATAGAAATATGGATGATTATGTAGGTTTATTTTATATCTTGCAACTTTGCTGAAGTTGTTGCTTTGACTACTTTTTAACCTGAATCTCTAAGGGTCTATAAGTATACTATCATATCATCTGCATGGTGATTGTTTTGTTTCATCATTGCCTATTTTTATTTCTTCAATTTCTTTTTTTCATGTCATTGCTAAAGCTGGTAAATCTAGCTAATATTTCCTGCATTTCTACAAAGGAATTAGCAGCTGTGAGCACTTTTTTCTGTTTCTGTCAATAAGGATGAATAGAAAACAGGACATATGGCGAAAAGGAAACAGTTGCTTTCACCACATACGCCCGTTTAATCATGGGTACTTCATAGTGTTCCTTGTCAAGTGTAGGTTTCTTGTAATAAGTTTGGAACTATATTTCCCTTAGGCTATCATCCATCTTTCTCCAGCTGTGCATAAAAGAGTGCCATGTAAAAAAGAGAGAGAAATTTTTTGTTTATAAAGAATGAATGAATGTTGCAGGATGTCCTTGCCTCTTCTTGTCACAGATCTTTTTTTCAGCAACATTATAAGCTAATTTTGTTAGCATTGTCTGATGTTGAAAAGAATACCCCATCTAACATTTCTTCTCTGAGGAATGGATTCCTTTTTTAAAATGTGACATTTATTTTGAACTTTAAAAACTAAAATAAAATGGGAATTTTCAGTAAAAGAGAAATAGAAAGTGAGTCATGAAATTCCAGATCTTTTTTTATATACAACTCTGTTCAGGAATAAAATGCTAGGCTTTTTTCCAGTATTGGATACTGATTGTAGACTGATAGATATTGTGATGTCTAAGCTGTTTAGTGATGAGTTGGCAAGATTCACTGACATCCTAATCAGGGAAAAGTATCCTTTAGGGTAAAATTGACCAAAGCTTCTTGTAGAAGTGATTTGGCTCTGGTATTGTTATTAACACAGAATTTCAAAGTTGGAAACAACTTGTCAGAAGTCATTTACTTCAATCTGTATTCGAACAAGAAACTTGCCTACATCTAGGGGTATGTTAGAACCAGCTCTAATGGGCTTAACTGTGGTCACTCAGCCTTTGTTATAAGGCTTCTAGGATAGTACATTTTAGTTTTTGATAGCTATCTATTAGAAATATTTTTCCTTTAATCAAACCTAGATCTATCTTTCTGCCACTTTTACCTATTACTCCCTAGTTTTGCCAGCTGGGCCAAACAAAACAAGATGAATTTCATTTCCATTTTTCAGTCCTTCGATTTCCTTCTCTTTCTCCCTCCCCACTTCAGTATTTCTCTTTTCTAATGCATTCTTCACACAATTGCCAAAATAATCTTCCTAAACCATAGATTTGATCATACTGCTCCCCTGCTCAAAATTCTTAAATGGTTCTTATTTGTATTTAGATTAAAATATATCCTCCTCAACTTAGCTCTCAAAGGTTCTCATATTTGAACACCAGTTTCTTTTTCTTTCATATTACTCCCCTTTATCCATTCTGCCTTACAATCACATGGGGTATTTACTCTTCTCTCAGCTCAATATTTTGTCTCCCATCTGGGTATCTTTATTATAGATTCTCTCCCTATCTAGGATGAACTCTTTTATTATTTCCTCCTCTTTGAATCTTCAAGAATCATTCAAATGCTATATCCTTTTGAAAGATTTTTACCCTTCCCAAATGATGTAACAACTTATATATCCCATAGTAAAAGGGTTCTTAATTTGAAGTCCAGAGATAGATTTCAGGTGAAATTCAGAATTCTTTCAAAAGATAAAAAAAACTTTTTTTTTTTTTTTTTTCTGAGAGAGGTCTATAAATTTCATCAGATACTCTATCTGATTCAGAATCAGGAATACCTGGGTGCCTCTCAGGCTTTGTGATCTTTCACCTTTAGTTTCATTTTCCTCATTTGTAGAATAGCCTTAATATCTATGATATCTATCTCACATGATTCCTATAAAAATCAAAAGACTTAATTAATATATATGGGAAATTAACAAATCTGAAGGTTCCCTTTCTCTTTCTCACAATATACATATTATTTAGTATACACATATTGTTGTTATTATTACAATACTTGATGGCATAATCTCAGGATTTGGAGTCAGGAAGATCTGAATTCAAGTCCTACCTCAGACGTTTATTAGCTGGACAAAGCTTTTAAACTCTGTTTGCCTTGCTTTTTCCAACTGCAGAATGGAGATAATTACAGCAGCTACCACCTAGGGTTGTTGTGAGGATCTTGGTAACATTTGTGAATGATTCACAAACTATAAAGTGCTATAAACTTTCTATATACATTTTTTAAAAAGGGAGATAAGTAAGTGCAGAAACTTTCTTCTGCACAGAATCATGTCAATTACATTTAGAATTCAGTAGAATATGAGCCTTTTGAGTCCAGAGATGGTTTTATTTTTGTATTCATATCTTCAGTGCTTAGCACAGTACATTTGACCTATATGTTCAATGATGCATATCACAACTTGTCAGTTCTTGCCTCTCCTGTATTTAAGTCCATAGGCTCAGAGACGCTGAACTGGAAAGGACTTTAGAGAGCATCTGAGAAAACTGAGGTTCAGGGAAGTTAAATGTCTGACATGATTATTTTATTTGTTCTTTCTTTCCTAAGTTTCAGGGGTTTTCTTTGCTTTCTTTTGGTACAGAGTAGATACATAAAAAAATCCCCATTGAATTATAATATTCCACACCAGAGTTCCAAAAATCATTTTCTTTGAGTATTACCACAACCACCAAACATTTTTTTTTTTGTGCTGCCATGTACATACAGAGCATAAACTATAGCCACTAAGTTTAAGGAATTTAGATTTTTATATAGATTGAAAAAAATGAAACAACATATTTTTAAAAAAATTCATTTTTCCTACAGATTTCTGTAACAAAGGCCAATTTTTAGGAATAACATTGTAACTATAAATAGGGAAGTCTTTTGAAAGATGTTACAAAAATGGGTATAACATAACAGAGTATCACAACACAGCATTATGAAATTGTCTTTCTTAGAAACCCAGGGGCCATTCATTCTCTGCAGTCAGAGCCCTGACTTCAAGGCTCTATTGATTTGAGCAAGTTAGTATTTCATCACCTGAGAGGTTCAATGGATGAAGCCTTGTTTAGAGACTTTTTAGTCATAGTTTTTCTATGTTGTAGTAGAATACTATGTTTAACTTTTTTAGTGGGAATAAGCCAATTCCTTGAAATAAGCATAATATTACTTTAAAAAAACCTATTGAAGGAATGCTATGAAAACCAGAGTTTAAAGTTCAAGATGAATTTTGTTTTTTATTATTTTATACTATTTTATTTTTCTAAATATATTCAAAGAGTTTTCAACATTTACCCCTATAAAACCACGTGTTCCAATTTTTTCTCTGTCTCTCTCATCTCCCCCTCCCAAGATGATGAGCAATCTGTTATAAACACATGCAATTCTTCTAAGCATATTTTCATATTCATTATGCTGTTCAAGAAAAATCAAATCATAAAGAAAAAACCATGAGAAATAAAAAATAAGCCAAGCATGAAACAATAAAGATTACAACATTATACTTTGATCCACAATCTCTTAGTTCTCTCTCTTTGGAAACACATGGCATTTTCCATCACAAGTCTATTGAAATTATCTTGAACCATTTTATTGTTGAAAAGAGTCAAGTCCATCACAGTTGATTGTCCCATATAAAATGAAATTTATCATTAAAGGCAAACAAAGCATTTTCATACTCACATTAGCACATAACTGAAAAAGAGATTTTCCTATCCACTAAGACTGTTTTTCTTTAATTTTTATACCATGCAATATCATGTTAATTTCAATGATTATTTTTGTTCTTTCTTTATAATTTGAAATTATATGGTGCTTTATAATTATTTAATACTGGACATTAAATCTTGAAAGCCAAAGAAACCAATGTTCAGGGAGATTCATTGATTTCCTCTCCTAAGAAAGTGATAAAATTGTCATTTGGACCAAAGTTTTCTCTTTGCCTTTTCCATCTACCAAGTTGTAAAAGAAGGTTTTAAAAGAATCCCCATCAGTATTTGGGAAATAAATATGAAAGATGTAGGGACTACAACATCACTGATTGTTCACAGAATTAACTCAAATAAACATAGCAACTTAATAGTCTTGTCTATAGTTTACTCTTTGTCCTCTTCCAATTAATGGCTAAAATTATTATACATGCATTAGTTAACACATGGAGACTTAAAGTATACTTTTTTTGTCCAGACTTTTCATTTATTATTATCCTAAATTTGGAACGTTGTTCAGCAAAATCGCTTCTATTTGGTAGCTTTGGATTGGGCTAAGAATGATCTGAATTTTACATACCTCTAATTGTATAACTCCTGAGTAAACTATCTAAGCTCTTTAATTCTTAATTTCCTCAGCTGTAAATGGGGGGGTAATCTTAGTACCTACCTTCCAAGGTTGCTATGAAGACTAAATGAGATAATGACTGTTAAACACTTATCACAATGCTTGGCACATAGTAAGTACTATATGTGTTAGATATTATTGTTGTGTGTTGCTGTTTTTGTTGTTATTTGACCTTGAACCTCCGTTGCCTTATCTGTAAAATGTATAGGTTAGAGTAGACAGTATCTAAAATCCCTATCAACTCTCAACCTATAATCATTTGATCCTCTTCTCTAATGGTGATTGCTTATTTTGCAGGATTCAAAGAAACTATCATCCTGAGGAAGAACTTCGAAGTGAGAAAATATTTGACTGTAACTGAAACCAAAATGTCCTGCATAGATCCCTATCAGCACATTATAGTAAGTGATTTTCTGTCAATTTTAAAGAATTTCACTGGATGGGTGTTAAAGGCATTGCCAGGATAAAGAGTTTTGCAATGTAAAATGAAATCTTCCAAGGAGATATTCGTGCAATTTATGAATGAACATGACTTGGTATTTTTCACTGAGGGCACTGCATCTGAATTTGATTCTGGCAAAAATATGTTCACATAATACTTTATTTATCCCTTGCTTTTTTTTTTTTTTTTAAAAAAATTCATTTTTCCTACAGATTTCTGTAACAAAGGCCAATTTTTAGGAATAACATTGTAACTATAAATAGGGAAGTCTTTTGAAAGATGTTACAAAAATGGGTATAACATAACAGAGTATCACAACACAGCATTATGAAATTGTCTTTCTTAGAAACCCAGGGGCCATTCATTCTCTGCAGTCAGAGCCCTGACTTCAAGGCTCTATTGATTTGAGCAAGTTAGTATTTCATCAGCTGAGAGGTTCAATGGATGAAGCCTTGTTTAGAGACTTTTTAGTCATAGTTTTTCTATGTTGTAGTAGAATACTATGTTTAACTTTTTTAGTGGGAATAAGCCAATTCCTTGAAATAAGCATAATATTACTTTAAAAAAACCTATTGAAGGAATGCTATGAAAACCAGAGTTTAAAGTTCAAGATGAATTTTGTTTTTTATTATTTTATACTATTTTATTTTTCTAAATATATTCAAAGAGTTTTCAACATTTACCCCTATAAAACCACGTGTTCCAATTTTTTCTCTGTCTCTCTCATCTCCCCCTCCCAAGATGATGAGCAATCTGTTATAAACACATGCAATTCTTCTAAGCATATTTTCATATTCATTATGCTGTTCAAGAAAAATCAAATCATAAAGAAAAAACCATGAGAAATAAAAAATAAGCCAAGCATGAAACAATAAAGATTACAACATTATACTTTGATCCACAATCTCTTAGTTCTCTCTCTTTGGAAACACATGGCATTTTCCATCACAAGTCTATTGAAATTATCTTGAACCATTTTATTGTTGAAAAGAGTCAAGTCCATCACAGTTGATTGTCCCATATAAAATGAAATTTATCATTAAAGGCAAACAAAGCATTTTCATACTCACATTAGCACATAACTGAAAAAGAGATTTTCCTATCCACTAAGACTGTTTTTCTTTAATTTTTATACCATGCAATATCATGTTAATTTCAATGATTATTTTTGTTCTTTCTTTATAATTTGAAATTATATGGTGCTTTATAATTATTTAATACTGGACATTAAATCTTGAAAGCCAAAGAAACCAATGTTCAGGGAGATTCATTGATTTCCTCTCCTAAGAAAGTGATAAAATTGTCATTTGGACCAAAGTTTTCTCTTTACCTTTTCCATCTACCAAGTTGTAAAAGAAGGTTTTAAAAGAATCCCCATCAGTATTTGGGAAATAAATATGAAAGATGTAGGGACTACAACATCACTGATTGTTCACAGAATTAACTCAAATAAACATAGCAACTTAATAGTCTTGTCTATAGTTTACTCTTTGTCCTCTTCCAATTAATGGCTAAAATTATTATACATGCATTAGTTAACACATGGAGACTTAAAGTATACTTTTTTTGTCCAGACTTTTCATTTATTATTATCCTAAATTTGGAACGTTGTTCAGCAAAATCGCTTCTATTTGGTAGCTTTGGATTGGGCTAAGAATGATCTGAATTTTACATACCTCTAATTGTATAACTCCTGAGTAAACTATCTAAGCTCTTTAATTCTTAATTTCCTCAGCTGTAAATGGGGGGATAATCTTAGTACCTACCTTCCAAGGTTGCTATGAAGACTAAATGAGATAATGACTGTTAAACACTTATCGCAATGCTTGGCACATAGTAAGTACTATATGTGTTAGATATTATTGTTGTGTGTTGCTGTTTTTGTTGTTATTTGACCTTGAACCTCCGTTGCCTTATCTGTAAAATGTATAGGTTAGAGTAGACAGTATCTAAAATCCCTATCAACTCTCAACCTATAATCATTTGATCCTCTTCTCTAACGGTGATTGCTTATTTTGCAGGATTCAAAGAAACTATCATCCTGAGGAAGAACTTCGAAGTGAGAAAATATTTGACTGTAACTGAAACCAAAATGTCCTGCATAGATCCCTATCAGCACATTATAGTAAGTGATTTTCTGTCAGTTTTAAAGAATTTCACTGGATGGGTGTTAAAGGCATTGCCAGGATAAAGAGTTTTGCAATGTAAAATAAAATCTTCCAAGGAGATATTCGTGCAATTTATGAATGAACATGACTTGGTATTTTTCACTGAGGGCACTGCATCTGAATTTGATTCTGGCAAAAATATGTTCACATAATACTTTATTTATCCCTTGCTTTTTTTTTTTTTTTAAAAAAAAAAGGAGAACATATTTTTAGGACACATGGAGAATAACATTGAATTGTTGTAGGTGGCAGACATTTACCCTTTCTTTAAAATTTTTTTTAAAATTTTTTTTTTTTGGTCATGTCCCCCTTTAGCAGTCCGGTGAAGCCTAGGGACATTTCAGAATAATGTTTTAGGTGCATAACAAAACTACAACAGGACATAATTATATTGATGTCATGAACCCAAGAAACCCACATATTTAAATCTAAAAGATCTTATTAAATATATGTAGTCATATCTTTTAATGAATTGTTAGATATAGAGAATTATATATATTGTTAGATATAGAGAGCATGAAAGAAAAAGAAGTGTTGATTAAAGAAATGTGCTTTAGCTCTCATGATGTCAGTTTAGTAGTGGGTACAGAATGCTTTTTAATATTTTTGTTCTTTTGTTGTTCAGTTGTTTTAGTCATGTATGACTCTTTCCAACTCCATTTGTTGGGTTTTTCTTGGCAAAGCTACTGGAGTGTTTTGCCATTTTCTTCTCTGTGATGACCACATTAGCACCCTGGATACCTTAGAATCAGCCAGAATCAGGATATGCAAAAGTCCTTAGTCTTTATTCTTGGTCTTTAGTAATTAGTCTTCAGTAATTAGCCCAAAGTGCTTGAAAAGACTTCAGTGCTACAACTCAAGAGTTTCAGCCCTCTACACTTCTCCAGCTCATTTTACAGATGAGGAAACTGAGTCAAACAGGGTTACATGACTTGTCCAGGGTCACACAGCTAGTAAATATCTGAAGCCAAGTTTGAACTCATAGCACTCTCTCCATTATTCTACCTGTTGCCCACAATAGCTTTCTTAACATCCTTAAATCAATTTTTCTCTGGATGATTATTCTGAAACATCCCTACTTACCCCTTGACCTGAAGAAAGCAAAAAGACTCTTAGAGAACATGTAATTTGCTAGATTTCCTCCAGGAGGGCAGAAATTCACCATGAAGGGTGATGCTTGTTAGGCATGCTTTAGTGGAAGTAAAGCAGGACTTTGTGGCTAATAATACTTTGAATTTCTTGAGAAGTCTACACAAAAATAATTGATTCTATTTTTTCAAAGAAAAAAGACTTTAAAATCAGATGATACTTTCATCCATTTATTCAAGTAAAAAAAGATTTTGGGAATAGAAAAGTACCTCACCAGAAATAGAATAGACTGCTTAAAGTAATTTCTGTCAGATTAAATATGATTAAAGTAAATCTAAATGACTTCCATATTTTCTTTCTGACCCTCTCTGCCAATGAAGTCTTTGCTGTTTATTTTTTAGCAATTTTAATTCTAGTTTTAAGATGAAATAGTTCTTATTCATTCCCAATTAAGCCTAGGACCCTATTCTGTCTGGGCTCAGAACTAAAATATTTATGATTCTTTTTACATTAATAACAAGTTTAACAAATCCTCCCCACATTCCTTCCCCTACTCCAGCAGTGGGGGGACGGGGGTAGGGATTTCCCAAAAGTACAACAAATCTAGAACTATCAAAGTTAGATTATGTTAAAAAAGAAACCTTTCCTACTTTTTTCTGGATAATTTTAGCCTCATTTCAATCAAGATATCTGATTGTTTCATGGAATCTCAAAATCTATAGTAATCTTTTAACCTTAATAACAGAGTAACAGCTGTATGATCAATTAATTAATTAATGTTTCTGAGATTCAGTTTTCTCAAATGTACAGTGGAGCTAATAGTCTCTGGTGCGTCAGAAGGTTGTTATGAGGCTCAGTGAGAGCACATTTGAAAGTGTTTTGCAAACTTTGAAGTGTTATTTGCCATACACTGGCAAGTCACCCAGTAGTGTAGTATAGTTAAGAGAGAATGAGCTTTGATAATGGTCTCAGACACATATGTTGTGATCCTGGGCAAGTTATTTGTGTAATCCTTATCTGTTTCCTCATCTGTAAAAATGCTGATAAGCTGATAATAATAGTTCCTATCCCCCAGGGTTGTTGGGAAGTTAAAGTCAGATATTAGTAAAATGCTTTGAAAACATTAAAATGCTACATAAATGTTACTTATAAGAAAGGGAAAAAAGTAACCAGACGACACCTGTCTTGCTTTTTTGCAATAATGCCACTTCTGAGACATCCTGTAAACCATCTGTTGCCCTTTCATCCTAGAAAAATAATGGTTCCCAAGGAAATTATATCGTTTTAAAAGTATGTAACTTCTAAAGCTAATAAAATAAGGTACATTGAGGGACTGGAGGATAAGGTAAGACCAAACTTGAGTAGCTAGGCTTGAAATACTGCTAAACTGTTCCCCATCCTGGAGGTTTAATGTCACCAGAATCAGGAAAGAATAATTCAATTCTATCTGACTTCTTATTTGAAAGAAACTTCACAAACAAGAATGAAACATGAAACAATGGTCTCTTAATCTCCTCTGCCTAAAATCACCAGACACTCTGTCAATCAGCTATGATATGGTCCAGACACTACAAATCTCATTTTATTAGATTTTAAGAATTTTCTCCAAAAATATTTTTGAAAACTTGGCTCTAGGCATTTAAAACCCTTAAGTTTTCTGGGTAATTCAAATCTGTCTTTGGTAGTTTTTTTTGTAGGCATTTGTGTTTCCATAAATTGTTTCCTTTTATATTCAAATAAATGTCTATTTTTTTTAAAAAAGCTACTTATGCTACAAATCTCCTTACAAGTGTTAGAATATGAGTTCTCTTGAATTTCAAATGACCATATGTGTCTTGCTTCTTCTATTCATGATTATTCTTCCTTTACTTCAGTAAAAGTAGCCCTGTATTTGATGGCTGACAAATCAACGAGATTTAAATTTTCATTTGTTCATTCATCTGTCTACTTCTTTATTTATGATTTTTCCCCTTTATTGAGAAAGCACTTTTATTTAGAAGAGTCCTGAATATTTTATTCTACTGAAAGTTTTTTTTAAAAAGCTGTCTGGTAAGCAAACACAGGTTAGTTACATGCCTTTAAAGACCTACTTGGGATAGCTGAAAAAAATTGCTCTTCTTGTTTCAGTTGTCCAGTAGCGTCAGATTCTTTGTGACACCATGGACTCTAACCCTCTAGGCCCTTATATCCTCCATTATCTCTCAAAGTCTATCCAAGCTCATGTTTGTTGTTTCAATGACACTATCCACCCATCACATTCTCTGCCATTTCCTTCTCCTCTTCTCTTCATTCTTTCCCAATTTTAGCTTCCGTATTTGACCTTCTGGTGAATAGCCTGAATTAATTTCTTTAAGTATTGATTGATTTGATGTTGTCCAAGGGCCTCTCAAGAGTCTCTTCCAGCACCACAATTTGAAAATATCAGTTCTACAATGCTCAATTTTCCTTATAGTCAGTCCAGCTCTCTACATGACATTGGAAAAATCTTAGCTTTCATTTTATGAACTTTTATTGGCCATGTGATATCTCTGTTTTTTACTATGCGGTCCAGATTTGCCATAGTTTTCCTTCTATGGATCAAGAATCTTTTAGTTTCATGGCTATATCCAAAGGTTTTGTCCTTCAGCCTCTGCCTCTGCTTTCTTCAGCCTCCAGCCAGCACAAAGATGGAATGAATCTCTTGTCTCCTTCACTTGGGGCTAGGCTCGCTTTCTGGCGAGTCTTTCAGACCAGCTTGGTCTCAGTGGGGGAAGTGCAGGAGCCCAGCCACCACAGAGAGCCTTCTCAATCTCCCACTCAACTCTCGACTCGTAGCTTCTTCCTCTCAAAACTCTTCTTCCGCCACCAGCCAGCCAAGTGGAAAATATTCCAGAATGAATCACTCTTCACTGGCTTATATATGACTCTTCTGAGAGAATGGGATTATGGGTGCTCTCTAGCCCTAAGAGCTTCAAGGGAGGTGTGAATTCAGATATCTCATACTAAACCCTGAAATTTCCCAAACATGTGAACTCCAATGAGTAAAGATGCAAACACAAGCATTGTATCAATTAGTTCTACTTAGTACTTTATTTCAGGTTCTGGCCCAAAACATCTTCTTGTAAGATCAGATCAATAATCTATCAACTCTAATGAGTTAGCAGTTTGTAAAGATTCCAACATCTATAATCATGCAGTAATCTTTGAGCTTAAGAATAAAAAAAAAATGGATACTGCTTCTATTTTTCTCCTTCTGTTTTCTTGGAAGTGATAGAATCTGTTGCCAAGATCTTAGTTTTTAAATTATTTTTATCTTAAGCTTCATGCTGCTTTTACACTCTTCTCTGTCACCCTTAACAAGAGGCTTCTTAATTCCTCTTCTTTTTCCATTAGTGATATCTGTGTATCTGAGATTGTTTTTTTCCCCCTAGAACCTCAATCCTAGCTTTTGATTCACCTAGCTAGGTATTTCATGAGATATATTCTGCATATAAGTTAAATAAACAAGGTGATGATAATATAACCTTTTCACGCTGCTTTTTCAGTCTTAAACTAATCAGTTGTTCCATATTTGGTTTGAATTGTTTCTTCTTAGTCAGCATACAGATTCCTCAGGAAATAAGTGAGATGAACTGGTCCTCTCATCTCTTTGAGCACTTGGCACATATTGTAATTTACATATCCAAATGCTTTAGTGTAGTCAATGAAGTAGAAGTGGATGTTTTTCTACAATTCTCTTGTTATCTCCACAATTCAACAAATGTTGGTAATTTGGTTTCTAGTTTTTCTGCCTCTTTGAAGACTAGCCTACTTTTCTGGTACTTATTGGTTCACATACTGTGAATACTTAGCTTGCAGAATTTAAACATATCCTTGCTGGTATGAAATAAGCACAATAGTTTAGGCATTTGACCATTCTGTGGCATTATCCTTCTTTAGGATTGGGACATAAACTGATTTATTTTACAATCTATTGACTATTGTTGCATTTTCCACATTTGCTGGCAAGTTGAGTGCAGCACAATGCAGCACCATCTTTTAGGATTTTAAATAGCTCAGTTGTAATTCCATAACCTCCGTTAGGCCATACTGTTAGCAGTGTCTCCTAGAACCCACTTCATTTTCCAATATCTAGATCAATAACTACTCCATCTAGGTTGTTGATGTTAAGATCTTTCTTGTATAGTTATTTTGTATATTCTTGCCACTTCTTCTTAATCTCTTCTAGTTCACTGAAATCCTTACTAATTTTGTCTTTTGTCTTGCTCACTTTCCCTTTGATTTCTCTATTTTCTCGAAGAAATATTGTCTTTCCCACTCTATTTATTTCTTTTCATTGATTACTTAAGAGAAACCACTCTCTCTGCTATTCTCTAGAATTCTGCATTCAACTGGATATATCTTTACCTTTTTCCTTTACCTTTTTCTTTCCTTCTTTCTTCTGTTATTTGTAATGGCTCATGAGATAACTATTTTACTTTCTTGCTCTTTTTTTTCTTTAAAGTGATTTTGTTGTCATTGTTGCTTCTGTGATCTAATCTTTTAAAATTTTTGTCACTTCCTCTTCATGTTCTTAAGACATATTATTTAGATCATATCTATATAAGTTTGATAGTTTTTCCTACTTTCTTCAATTTAAATCTGAATTTTTCAATAAGGAACACATAACTAAGTCACAGTCAGCTCCACATATTGATTTAACTGACTATATAGAGTTTTTCCATCTTTAGCTGCAAAGTATATAATAAATATAATTTACAAATTGACTATTTGGTGATGTCCATATCACCTTTTGGGTTGCTGGAAAATCCAACACTGATAACTCAGAATAATTAGTAGATGCTGTCAAACAGAATAGATTTGTCAGCTACCTAAGAGCTGGAAAGATAGTCAATTTCAATTCAATTTAACCAACTCTTATTCAAGGTCTTATTCAGGGAATACTTACTCTGTGTTCAATTCTGGAGATACAAAGACAAACATAAAATAGACTTTGCTTTTGAGGAGTTTATATTTTCCTTGTAGGATTAAGTAAATACAAGTTATCTATCAATAAATCAGTTAGTCAAAATCAATCAATAAGTATTTATTAAGAATCTTCTATTCTAGGTACTGCAGTAGGTACAAAAAATCAGTGTCAAGAGGGAAAAATGCTAGTACCATATGAGTAATCAGAAGAGGTCTTATTTAAGAAATATCTAGTACTTTGGCACTTTGAAGAAATGGGACTTATATTCAAAGTTTTGTAAAATGTGAGAGACTCCATTGAGTTGGTCCAGTGATTTCTAGTTCAAGTGATGGCTTGCTTTTCATAGCAATAGAGATGAGACCTATAATTTTATTGCTCTAGAGAGAATTATAGAGACCTTTAATTTTATTGGTCTAGATTGCGTTAGTGGATGAATGAATGAAGCATTTATTAAGGTCTTTCTATATATAAAAACCTGTGCTAAGTACTGGGCATACCAATAAAAAAAAAAAAAAAAAAAAGAAGCAAAATATTTCCTGATACTTCTTTTGTAACTTATTGTCTGAGAGATCTACCCAAGAACACCATGAAATTATGTTATTTTTCCATAATCTCATAGTCTGTACATGTCAAAAGTAGTCTTCTTAGTTTCCTGGCAAACTATCTGCCAGTTTTCCCATGCTACTTCTAATATGATGTGCTTTCCACAGTGGTGGGAATTACAAGAGTGGTGCAATGTAGAATAATGTGTGTAAAAAAATTAATTTTTATTTGTTTAAGGTAACTTGGATTCAGTAAAAAAGAAGATTTCCCAAATTTGTGTCTGATTTTTTGAGGTTTGGTATTTCCATGATGTAGCAAATTACTTTGCTATATCATGAGTATATCAAAGTTACAAAGAAAAGCACTGATGTAAACTTTAACCCCTCCAAAACCTTTTTCTTCTGAAAAATGTTGAATCATTTTCTCTTGAGTGAAGAAATTCAAGCCTGATCAAATCATTTCTAAATAGTAGTTAGAAGATGGAAGATTATGTAATGATAAAGTATGATGGGGTTGGCTTTTTTCAACAATGAGGTGATTCAGCCCAATTCTAATAAATTTGTGATGGGGAGAGTCATTTACATCCAGAAAGAGGATTATTTGGAATCATGGAACAGAAATTTCACTCATACCTATTTGGTTTGATCACTTTAGTATTGTCCAAATCCCTCAGACAACCAGACATAGCTTTGATTTTAGTCCTATGGTTCTAGGATTTTCCTGAAAATTGGTCTCTAGTTTGAGTGGTGGTACTGGTTTAAAAGCCACTTCCTGGTGAGCCCCTAGCATCTAACGCCAGAACTTTGTGAAATCAAGGCTGAATTATGGCCATTTTGCTCAGGATTACTAGTTTCTGAACTGTTCTCAGAGATAAAACAGATGAAAGCTACCAAGGACTCGGGCAAGTTCATTTTTTTCTGTGCCATGTGCTTATACATCCCATTGTTTAAGAGTGTTTCTCCTCAGTTTGTTTTGTATAACCCACAAACTGTCTCGATTTTCTTAACAAGACAA
The DNA here is from genome assembly GCF_016432865.1 of Antechinus flavipes. NCBI lineage: Eukaryota > Metazoa > Chordata > Mammalia > Dasyuromorphia > Dasyuridae > Antechinus > Antechinus flavipes. Next base: position 407,914,708 of record NC_067401.1, on the reverse strand, counting down.
TTTTATTGGGTATAATTCTCCTCATTCTTTTTTATTAAAGCTTTTTATTTTTCAAAACATATGTGTGGACAAATTCTTCAACATTAGCCCTTGCAAAACCCTGTGTTCCAATTCCCCTCCTTCCCCCATGCCCTCCCCTAGATGGCAAGTAGTCCAGTGTATGTTAAACATGGTAGAAATATGTTAAATCCAATATATGCATACATATTTATACAATTATCACACTGTACCAGAAAAAAAGAGAAGCAAAATAAAATATAAACAACAACAGAAAGAGTGAGAATGTTATGTTATGAACCACACTCAGTTCCCACAGCTTCTCTGGGTGCAGATGGCTCTCATCACTAAAAAACTGGAACTGGTTTGAATCAACTCGTTGAAGAGAGCCATGTCCATCATAATTAATCATCATATAATCTTGTTGCAGTGTGTAATGATCTCGTGGTTCTGCTCATTTCACTTAGCATAGTTCATGTAAGTCTCTCCAAGCATTTCTAAAGTCATCCTGTTGGTCGTTTCTTACTAGAATAATAATTCCATAACATTCATATACCATAATTTATTCAGCCATTCTCCAACTGATGGGTATCTACTCAGCTTCCAGCTTCTTGCCACTACAAAAAGGACTGCCACAACCATTTTTGCACATGCGGGTCCAATTCTCCTCATTCTTAAAACAAACAAAAAAAAAACATCTCAGTCAGATGTGTATCTTTCACAAGGGACCAGAGCACAGTGCTCACAAAAAGATGTCAAAGTACATATGTGGCTCCATGAGAGGTAACAGCCCAGTAAATTTAGGGAATTCTCCCAATCATCCTTACTACAAATAGTAATTATCATTTGAATTATGAATTCAAATGGATTATGAATTATAGAATGTGATATAATGAGGGAAAATTTAAAAAGTAATTGAAAAATTGGAACCTTGATTGAAGTTATTAAAAAAGAACAAAGCTAATGAATATCAATTGAAGTTTTTTTTTTTTTTAAGATTAATCAGCACCTAAAAGAAAGGCTTAAGCTTTTTATAAAGGGAAAAAATGATGACTAAGTGTGTTGGGGTGAGATTTGACATCTCAATTGAAATATAGCACTTCTGACTACTTAATAGCAACCAACAACATGTTGATTCATCACTTCCCCTAGGTAATAATACTTTCTATTGATTCAAACAATATAATTTCCTATGGTTCTGGCATCTGCTGTAGACCTGACAATTTCTTTTCCAAGTAGTAATCGGCTCAGTTTAGTTTGAGATTAGATATGATGATGGTGTTGGGAAATCAGACCAAAGGGTTTTTTTTTTTTTTTTTTAATAATAGTTGGATAAGAATTTCCTTTCTTCTCTCCTATTTTAGAAATATTTTAAAAATCAATTCTTATAAAATATCCCCAAAAAGAAAAGGAATAGGCACTAAATACTCTGATTTAAAAACAGACCTATCAAAGGCCATATTTTATCTGTCCAACAAACCTGGAAGGTGGGTACTATTATTATTCCCATTTTACAATTGAGTAAACTGAGACTGAGAGAAATGAAATGGCTTGCTCAGGATTATATAGTTAAAAGTATCTGAGTCTGGATTTATTCTCAGGTGTTCCTGACTGTAGGTCTAGTGCTTTTATCTACTTTGCCTTCTAGCTTCAAGAGCCTTGAAAGCTAGTATGTTTTATTTTTGTCTCCATATTTTCGGGGCCAAGCATTGTATTGGGAATATAGAAGGTACTTAATGACAATTAATAAATGAATGAATGAAAAGAAATTTTAGTCCTTAATTTGTACTGAGCACTGAGATAAGGGATTGGGGATACAAATTCAAAAGCTAATATAATCAGTCTCTCTCCTAAAAGATTTACAATCTAACAGGGGAAGACAATACACATAAAGGAGTTTGGGCTAGGAAGGAGCCCTTTGAACTAGACATTTGTTAGGATGATGAACGAGGAAGAGTAGATTGATATATTATTTCCAGGGAAAATGGTAGAGTTGGCTTTACTACAGTTCCAGAACTGGAGAAATGTATTTATGGTTTGGGGGAAGGTACATGAGAAAGGCCCAGTACCTGAGAAGTCTGTGGAGTAGGGAGTAAAGTGAAATATGAATATGGATGGAACCTGTCTTAAATATAGGCCAAATCAGACAATCACCAACCAGGACAATAGCTCCAGAACAGACATTTTAAAGATGATCTAGGTAGTCTTAACTTGTCTGGCTAGAATATGGCTAGGGAAGTAGAACTTTTCTCTTGTACAGATCATATAATTATTTGGAGATTGAAATTTAGGGAAACTAGAAGTGGAAACTAAAAATGGAAGAAAAAAGGGGAAAAAAGAGAAAATGGGAAAGTTCAAGGAAAGGGGATTAAACTAGTTGTAAGTGTTGCTAGCTTGATTTGGATTAAAAATGTGAATAATTCTTTAAGTGGAAATGGAAACAACTTTATTTTTGTAAATATATGGTTCATCTGATGTAGCTTTGCTTCAGTATGACACAACTGAGTATAGAATGATTTTTCTTATCATATGTATGTTCTTACTCACTCTAGAACATACATATACAAGAGAGCTCTTTTTCCCCCTCCTCCAATTCATAAATTCTTCCTGGATCCTCTGTTGTATGGATGGATTCAGGCCCAAGAGCCTTCATTCCCATCTTGGTGTCCTGTTTTAACTTTTTCTGGATTACAAAACCATTCCCCTTTAATTGCTAACTCAGCCAAGAACTTACCTTAGTACTTGGGGCTTCTTCACTCTGAAACTTGAAGCCAATATATCCCTTTGCTACATCTCTCTACTTGTTTCCTTTTGGAACCTTCATTAGGTGACAGGGTCCAGGCCAGTCCACTTTCATCCTCTATGTGCCTTATTTTTGATTTTCTCTGGTCTTTAAAACCAGAGTCTCATATGTCCCCTTTCACTCTCTTTTGTGTGTTATTCCATTAAAATGTAAGCTTCTTGAGGGTAGAATCTCCAGTTATACCTTGAGGGTATAACTTGGCATATAACCATATAATAAATGCTTTATAAATGTTTATTTTCTTTCTTTCTTAAAAATAGATCTAAAAATGCCAATGGTCACTTTATGTCCAAAGAATAATGCACAAAATTCACATAGCAAATGTATGAGGCACAAAAAACTGTTAATGGCTAGGTTGTTCGGGATTCTTAATGATTATTATTCAAACTATGCTACTTTTCCAGTCAGTCCCCTCATATCTGATCACAGATACAGAGACACAGACACAGAAACACAGATACACACACAGTTTTCATGCTTGGTATCTTCAGAATGGTATATCATTCTTTAAAAAGGAAATATTAGTAAAACAGTTTTGACATTTCCTGATGGTATATTTCAATTATATACAGCTAATCACGTTATACACAACTTTTAGCATATGGTTGTACAGAGCAACTGATTTATTTGGCTAGCTACAGATATGTAAAGCATAAAAGGTATAAATTACAATTTGGATGGAAAATTTTCTAAAATGCATCATTCATGTCTTTCTTCATGAAAGCATCATATAGAATACCATTTAACTTTTTCTTGATGACTCAGGGACGTTATTATAAACATTTGGTATCCTGATGAAGTAAAACGATGTCTGCAGGACATCCTGAGATGCACTGAACTGTTAATTCCAATTCTAGATAGCCCCAAACTTTTATGCTTTTAGACTTCTTAAATCTGATTTTTATAATTAAAAAAAAAATCCCGTACCTAGCAAACACCAGGTAAAACAGGCATTTCTATATAGGATTACAAATAAGATTTCCATATTTAAAATAATTTATATTGCATTGTGATTAGCAAATTATGCACTTAATATGTCTGCTTTTCTTTATTTTTGGTGAAGTACTTATTCCCCCAAATAGTACATGTTCAATTTTGTAAAGATGCCATACATAATCAATCAGTAATTATTTTTAGCCTTCTATTATGTGACAGGCATTGTGCAAAGTGCTATGAATAAAAAGAAAGGTTAAAGACAGTTCCTGTTCTAGAAGAAATATTAGTCCAATTAAAGGTGGAAGAGAGCATGAAAATAATTGTGCAAATGAGATTACACAGGAATTGCTGGCGATATTCAATTGTTGAGAAATAAACTCCTTTCTGTTTTGAATTACTAGAGTTCCATCATCCCTATTTTTTTCTAAATCCCACACAAGTCCCAATTTCTTTTTTGTTTCTTTATGTTATATTAATCAGGGGTCCTCAAACTTTTTAAATAGGGGGCCAGTTCACTGTCTCTCAGAGTATTGAAGGGCTGGACTATAGTAAAAACAAAAACTTTGTTTTGTGGGCCTTTAAATAAAGAAACTTCATAGCCCTGGGTGAGGGGGATAATCGTTCTCAGCTGCCGCATCTGGCCCGCTAGACTTTGAGGATCCCTGCGTACCTATAGTAATTTAAGTCAAGATTGCTCACTATTAAAACTTTAAATTTTATTTCTCTCTGAAAATTAATGTTTTCTTTAAAACAACATAAATTTTAAACCAATTTTATGTTCTATTCTTCTTTGGCAATCTGGTTAAGCCCTTTTCTTATAACATTTTTAAATGCATAAAATAAAATTCATAGGATTACAAAGCAAATTAATTACTCTGAAATATAGTTACATATATATTAAAGTCACAAGTTAATAGATCCCAAGTTAGGAACCCTTATATTAAGTATTTAGATGCTATTTCCAAATTTCCATGTGCAAAAATGTGCACCCCATTCTCTCTCTGTATAATATATGGCCAAGACATTCTCTTTGTGAGGCCCTACTCTGTTTTGTGAAATTATTCTTTATTTCTGGGCTTATTCCTTAGGTGACTATAAATTCAAAGTATTTATTGTATTTGAATTTTTCTTGTTTCCTCATATCTTCCACCTGGTTTGGGGGCTTGTTCTAGGATAAAACTATTCTCTTATACTCCTAGATAGTTTAGGTAAATCATCTTGGGTCCCAAGGTGATATCTGAGACTAGGTTTCTCTCTAAGACTAGGTGCCTGTCTGGTCATGTCTCCTGCTATAATTAGGGGCCAGATTGCTTAGATTTTGTCGAATGCAGAGTGCCTATGGCCTCCAGACAGATTCCAGGCTTATCTTTTACTCCAGGAAGGACTCCATGTTTACTCTGGGCTAACCACTTCAGACTGTGGGTTGTATGAAATATGTAATAGCTGATTCTCGTTAGTTTTCTTTATGATTATTTCTTCTGGACCATTTTTAGAGTTTCATAGGGACCCTTGTGGGGCACATTGGCTCCCTGGTGGTATGGCAAATAGAGCACTGGACAGGAGTCAGGAAACCCTAAGTTCGAGTCTGGTCTCAACTACTTATTAGCTATGCCAGTCACTTCACTTCTATTTGCCTCAGTTTCCTCAGGTGTAAAATGGGGATAATAACATCAATTATCTCACAGGGTTGTTATGAGGACCAAATGAGGTAATATTTGTAAAGTGCTTAGCACAGTACCTGGCATATGTTAAGTGCTAAAGGTCAAGGTCAAACACACTAGCATTTGTGATATATTAATATTAGGTAATTAGGATTATATTTTTAATATATAATATTAGATTTTTAAAAATCTTTACCTTGCAATAGGACACTTATTGTCTTTGCTTGCTGCTGTTTTTATGTGTGCTGCTTCTGATCTGCTTCTGGGATGGGGATGGATATATAGACCTCTTAAAAATTGTATTAAATACAAGTAAATAGAACTTGAATAAAGGTTTAAGAGAATGTCTTGTAAGAGCTCTAGTGTTGTTTAGTTGGTGGTCGTCCTTTGTTCTACAAGAAGATCAAAATGACATCACTGTGTTGAAATCAAGGTATGGTGTCTCTGACTGTGACTGATTTGACCAATGTGAGGTTCTACCACAGGTTAGGGTGAGAAGTTCATGTGAACATTTGGGGTGGAGATGTCTCTAAATTTACTCATTTCATGTTTCTACTTTGCTCATAGAGCACAGTACCTTTGACCCAGGTGCACTATGCTAGATGGTCCTTTGCCAATATCTCTCATATCATACAACTGATTCCAATGTTTTTAGGGGGACTTGGGAGTGTCCACTTCTTATTTAAAATTTTATTTAAAAAACAGAATAAGAAAAGAGAAAAACAGAAAAGGAATACAAAACAAAAAACAAAAAACAAACAAACAAAAAAAAAACAAAAAAAGAAAACATCGTCATGTGCCCAGGAGAACATCAGGAAGGATTCAAAATATATGACAATGAATTATCAGTTCAGGAAAGTGTACTTTCAATAAAAGAAATTATATTCATGAGTGTCCATCTTTTCTTTGCTTCCGTGCAAATTGTTCTTTTGTTTTGTTCTGTGCACTTTTTTACTTTATTTTTTTTCCTCCCTTTCATTCCTCTCACTTCCCCCAAACAGGCTATTGTTAAAAAAAAAGGATATATGTATGTATGCATATGTAGATATATACATACCTATAAATATATACAAATCTCAGTCTTCCCTACACACACTTCTTTCCTCTCCCTGCTGACTCTTTGCTTTAATTCTGCTTCTTAACTTGCCTTGCTATTACTTTATCTCCTCTCTCCTTTGGATCCCTCCCTTGTCTTCTTCACCCACCTTTTGCTTCCTCCTCCTCCACCTATCTCTCCCCACTTATTTCTTTATAGATTTTGGAAGGTGCTATATCCTTAATGGCATATATGTAGTGTTGTCTACTTAATCCATTCTTGATGTGAGTGGGTTTTCAGAATTATGAGTTCTCCTCCCCCCTCTAATGCCTTTGAGTTTATTCTTCCTCTGCACCTTATTTATATAACATAATTACTATTTTTATCTTAACTCTGCCCAATCTTTCTTTTGAGCTATCCTATTGATGATGTCAATCCTTAACATATGTCATACATTTTCTGTGTTAAAAAATAAAACCCTAAACACTGTGTCCATGTTAAGTTCCTTGAAACTGATCTTTGATATTGGCACTTATGTTAAATTTTCTATTAAGTTTGGGTTTAGTTGATAGAAAGTCCTGAAAATCTGTAAATTCTTTGAATGACCATTTTTTTCTTATTCACAGGACTACTTCTTTTGATTGTCAGTAGGTAAGATTTCCAGACCTGTAGTCTTTTATTGTGGCTAGTGCTAAGTCCTGCATACTTCTAACTGTAGTTTCAGTGTATTTGAATTATTTTTTCTTGTTTTGTGCAAAATTTTTTCTTTGATCTGGGGATTTTGAAATTTGACAATAATATGCTTATGTGTTTTCCATAAGGGATATTGTTGAAGTGGTGAATGGTGGATTTTTTCTGTTTTTACTTTCCCTTCATGTTCTATCACTCCAGGACAATTTTCTTGGATTATTTCTTGCATTATCCTGTCAAGGGTTTTTTTTTTTTTTTTTTTTAAGTCACAACTTTCAGATAGCCCAATTATTTTTATATTTTCTCTTTTTTATTTGTTCTTCAGATCTATTGTTTTTCTTATGTTTCAAATTCTGTTCTATTTTTTCATTTTTGTCTTCCCCTTACCTAATTCTATTTTTCAGAGTTATTTTCATCTGTGAGACTATATCTCTTTTTCTAGTTGATCTTATTTTTCTTGAATGGTTTTTATTTCATTCATTTATTTGTCTATTTATTATTTTTTATTTTTTCCTCAATGTCTATCATTTGATTTTTGAGTTCTTCTATAAATACTTTCTGGGCAGGGAGTCACTTATTACTCTTTGGAATAGAAGTTGTTTTCTTTATAATTAGGTATCTTCCTCTGAAATGAACCCTGGTCTTCTCTTTCCCATAGTAAGTTTCTGTGTTTGGGTTCTTTATTCATTGCTAATTCAGTTTGTAAAAAAATAATTATTAGTGGGGTGGGAAGATGTATGTATGCATATAGTGCCAGATGCTATGTTGATGTGAGTGGGTTTTCAGAATATGAGTCCTCCTCCCCCCTCTAATGCCTTTGAATTTATTCCTCCTCTGCACCTTATTTGTATAACATAATTTATTATTTTTATCTTAACTCTATCCAATCTTTCTTTTGAGCTATCCTATTGATGATGCCAATCTTTTAACATATGTCATACATTTTCTGTGTTAAAAAAACCCAAAAACCTAAACGCTCTGTCCATGTTAAGTTCCTTGAAATTGATCTTTGATATCGGCACTCAAACTTACCTTCAGGTCTTTCCTCTGCCCTAAAATCCCACACAAAGACCTCTCCCCTCCTGCCCACAGAAGCAGCCCTGTCCTACTGCTTCTGCTCTCACCACGTGCTGGTTCCTTCTCCCCCAGGGCTACATCTCTGCAGTCCAGCTTGGCCTGGAGTTCCTAATCAGTTGAGGCTCACTCAGTCTTCCTGGACTCAGATTTCCAACTCCACGAGCTGTACAGGAGATGAAAGTTTCTGATGTTCCTGCTGAGATTCCAGCCACACGTATCTTGTCCTAGGGCTCCCCACTTGATGTTTCAGCAGAGCTAGCGGTTTGCACTTCAACTGGGTTAATTCCCAATCCTGAGGTCTTTTTTTTTTTTGGATATTCTTGGGTTGTACCAGGAGGTCCCTGTCTTGCCCCACGTCATCTTAATTTTTTTTACCAGTCTATATTTGCCCCAAGATGTAAATTTGTTCTGTTTGTGAGAGAAATCTGGAGAGCTTCAAATTTACTGACCTAATCTGTCATCTTCCCAGAATTCTCCTCCATCACTTCTTTTGACTTTTATATGAGTGCTTGCCTTGTGTGTGTTCTCTGTAAAGCAGTCTTTTAGGCAAACTTATGGTTTCACATTCAAACCACAATCAATAGGAGTTGTGTTCTCTGTAGTAGAGTTTGAATGCTTGTCAGATTACCTCTAGAAAAACTCAGAGTTTGGTGCATTATCTTGCCAGATGATTTTGAGTCTTCCTAAGATAATTCATATGGAAGCGATTCAGTTTTCTGGAATGGTATTAATAGATTGTCTAGATTTCAACAGCATATAGTAATAAGCTCAGTACAATAGGCCCTCAGATATTTTGTTTGGTAGGCAATCTAATACCCCTCATCTCCCACACTTTCCTTCCAAACACTGAGCAAGCTCTGGCCATGTGTGTATCAATCTTATCATCTATATATAAATCCTTGAAAAGCATATTACCAAGTAAATGAGCTTATCTACAGCATTCAAAATTTCTCCATTTGCAATAACTGATGGTTCCATATAGGGATGGTGTGGTACTGGCTGATGAGCTGCCTGTATTTTCTTCGTGTTAATTATTAGGCCAAAATTAACAGAAATAATAGAGAATTGGTCATTGTTGCATCTCAACTTCAGAGCTTTGGTGTTCAGAGTTTCTGATGTCTATGGTTAGAGTGCTAGCTCTGCAGTCAGGAACACCTGTGTTTTAATATGTCTTTAGACATCAATTAATTGAGTGATCTGAATTAAGTTGCTTAATCTCTTTGACCCAGTTTCCTTATCTGTATAATAAGGATAATAATAGCAACTATCTCATAGAATAATTTTGAGGTGATAAAATTTGTAAAATACTTAACATAGCATCTGGCACTATATAAACGGATATTTCTTTTCTCTCCCCCAATTTATTTTCTCTGCAGAAACCTTTTTTTAAATTTCTTGTTTGTTATGTTTGTATTCAGAATTATGAAGTTGGTTGTATAGCTGAACTACAGATTAACAATTCATCTATAATTTATCATTTTAGAGTATGACCCTTGGTCAGCCCAGCCAGTATGAATTAGGAGTAGTATTTGAACTCAGTTTCTAGACTCTTAAGGCATAATGCAGCATACAAAATACATAAATGAGAAACTTTAGATATAATGAATACAAGCTCATTTAATATAGTTCTTTTAAAAAATATTTTATTTTTCCAAATACATGCAAAGATAGTTTTCAACATTCACCTTTGCAAAACCTGCGTTCCAAATTTTTCTCCTCTCCCTCCTCCTCCCTTCCCAAGACAGCAAGCAATCTGTTATAGGCTAAATGTGCAGTTTCTCTAAAGATATTTCCGTATTTGTCATGCTTGAAAAAAAATTAGATCAAAAAGGAAAAAACACAATCAGGGAAAAAAACAACAATAAAAAAATGAAAATATATTTGATTTCACTCTTCATAGTTCTCTCTCTTGATAGGGATGGCACTTTCCATCACAAGTCTATTGGAATTGCCTTGAGTTGCTTCACTGGTGAAAAGGGTCAAACTCATCACATTTAACATCTTGTTGTTAACTAGTTTCTAACCTGTCATCTCTGAATTTAACAAAAATGTTAATTGTATTTCAATATAATTGGTTTCCTTTGAAAACTCACACATTCTATTTTATTAATTTAAACCATAAACTTGAAAAAATCTTCACCAGACTGCCATAATGGGGATCTATGAAAAAAAAAAAAAGGTTAAGATTCCCTGATTTAAGTGGGATACCTTCTGTATAGAAGATATCTTCTCCCTGCCCCCATCCCCTTACCTAGCTATAATTTCCTTTCTTTTACCTGACTGGGCTACTTCTTTTATAGTTGTGGAATGTGATTGTAGCCATAATATACCTAGAGAGATGGAACAGTGATTTACATTTTTTTCTTTGAAAACTTGGCAGTCTACCTTAGCTAGCAGTAAAGCTGTACAGATATTTTAGAATGTGGTATTAACTTCCAGTGAAATTTCAAGGTGGGTAGGAGGAGGAGTAGGTTCACAAGGATAGAGCAAAAATGTTTCTGGTATGTATTTTAATCTCTCTCTGACTTGGATACCCTTTTATTTGGACCAAATAGAAAAAAGAAAAAGAAAAGTAAGCAATTTATATTTTCTTTGGGGAAAATTTTATTTATCAATTTGACATCTGATTTTTCAGGTGGAGCATCAGTATTCGCACAAGTTCACTGTGACTGTATTAAGGGCCACGAAAGTGACAAAAGGTGCCTTTGGTGATATGCGTAAGTATCTTTTGTTTAATTTTAGAGGAAGCCTTTTATTGTTACCAGTTATCAAAGCACTGGGCTTGATATACCGAGCTGGAAGCTTTCCTTTCTCTAGCGTTTCTCTGAATATTAAATATATACTTCTTTTTCTCTTCCTCCCCCAAGCAGTTCAATCTGTCAGAACATTTTTTATGTAAATATAATGTTTCCTAGTGGTACTTGAAATTTGGCAAAGTATATGTGCCTGAAAAATCGAGCTTGTAGATTTTTTTAAATTTACATTTTGGAAAGAATGCTGAGTCAGGAGTCCAGGGAAGCCACTGCAGTGCTAAGTTTTACCTACAGAAAGGAAAACATCAGTGTCATTTCTCTTCTCTTCTCTTCTCTTCTCTTCTCTTCTCTTCTCTTCTCTTCTCTTCTCTTCTCTTCTCTTCTCTTCTCTTCTCTTCTCTTCTCTTCTCTTCTCTTCTCTTCTCTTCTCTTCTCTCTTCCTCTGTCTCTCTCCCTCTCTCATTTTCTTTTTTTCCTCTCTGTCTCTGGAAATAGGTGAACCACAAATTTACGATGATGATGAATAAGAATCTTTCTTTCCCTTCTTATCAGATTAGAGGGTTATTAATTAATATTAATTTATTCACTTTGGTAGAAAGAGGGCAGTGGGGTGGAGATAAATGTAAATACAGAACGATGAAGACAGCTCTGTATTATTTCCTAAAGAAACTTTCTTTTCCCCTCAAACTTGGGCTAATGGTATTCTGCAGTAGCTTTAAAATATTTCAGGGACATGGAGAGAAGAGAGAAGAAGAAGAAGAAGGAAAAAAGGGCTAATGTTCATTTGTTTTGCAAAATCTCTTCATGCTACTTCTGGCAATCTGTTGAAGTCATCTTTTATTGTCTCTGATTCTCCCCACCTCTTCTTAATGCTTCTGGATCTTTTTGCCCATTTTCCTCCCACTTTCTTCAACATTAATAGCTTCTCAAATATTTTCATTTATCTTTCACAATTCTTGGTCTTTTAATCTCTGTTTTAAAAACAAATGTAGTCACAGCAAAGGTTTACATAAAAGAGGTGCCTTTTGAAGGCACCTATAATATAGCTTGAAGAAGGAGGTGAGGTGCCCTGGATTTCTTTAGCCTTTCCCCTTTGAACCTGTAAAATCTGTCAAATTAGCTTGAATGAATCTTTCTACAAACTAAAGCTGAAACACTCACTTGCCAGGTATATAAAAAAAAAACAGCAGAAAACCTAAGTTAATTAAAAAAATTACCCGTTAAATAAAACAGATTGTCGTCCTCTGATTTATTAGTACTGTGGTATGTCTTGTAGGGACTATGGGGAGCATTGTTTTACTTACTATGCTTAGAAAAACAGCTGTAGATTACATTGTGGAAATCTGTAGGCTTATCTTTGGCCTGTCAATGCATATTTAAATACTAATTAACTGTCACTTCTGTAACTCTTGGCAGGTGCTATTCTAATGCACATATAATGGAAGAATAAAACAATGCCTCATGTGTGCTATTTTAATACACAAATGATGGAAGAATAAAACAATGCCTCAAAGTGTTATATAAAACCTCTTTGTTATTGTATGAGTTGAGCTAATATTTGAAGCTAACAATATTTGGTTGTTGTTCACTTGTTTAAGCTGTGTCTGATTCTTGATGACTCCACTTGGGAGTTTTCTTGGTAAACATATTGGAGTTTGCCATTTCCTTTTCCAGTTTATTTTATAGATAAAGCATTGAGGTACTTCACAGGGTGACGTGATTGAGGCAAACAAGGTCACAAAGTATCTTAGATCAGATTTTCACTCATCAAGATGAATCTTTTTGGCTTCAAGACTGCATTATATCCACTGAATCACTTAGCTGCCCATAATAATTTTAAATACAATAAAAAATGATATCTTAATACTACCATATTCATGTAATGAGCTTTGTCAGGGGCCTAAGACAGATTGCAACTATCAAGAACTTAATAGTTAAGTTTTAGAAGGATGTCTGAACTTTACAAACAGTAAAATTATTTGTCTATGATGATAATTTCTATTAGAGATAATCCAAGTCCTCCTAATTCAAAGTCCTATATTCTTATATATTATGGAAAACAGCTTCTTTAACATGGATGTAGAAAGTCGGACGGATCATGTATATAACTTCATAATTATAATCTTTAAATATAGATTTTTCATAAGCAAAGATGTTTTATAGCCTCAAAATATTTTCGTATTCTAATTGGTTTTTGGCACTAACATGCATTTGTAAAAATTTCTTCAAAGTTATAATCATATTTTAAAATAAGTAGCATATGCCCACAAGAATCTATACATTCTTTAGGAAAATTTAGACATTTTTAATTATTATTAATATAAAATAATTTATTTTTTCTTTTCTAGTATTGATAAATATAAGAAATTTTCTAAATCACTTTGTTAAAAGAAACACTTCAATGAAATATCATATATTACAAAATTTATTAATAACTCATAACTGTCACTCAATGAAGAGCACTTAGAAAATAAGTAATGATCATTGTGATTATCATAATCAGCATGATCTGAAGATACCCTTTTATTATTTTACAATATTCATTATTTAAAGTTGTCTCATTCATTCATTTAACAAATATTTATTAAAGCCTAGAGAAAAAATGTCTTGCTCAAGGTCATATGCTTAGCTGATCAGTAATAGAAAACCCTATGTCAATGTCTTTTAGCCCAGGGTTCTTTCCATTTTTTCATGCTATCTTGTATTCATAAGAGATAATATGAAGCCTTTGTTATCTTGGTATGATGATAGATACTGAGCCATCATTGCTATCACGCCAACTTTGAGTTGATTTTTAAAGAAGCAATGGTTTCATGGCATTTCAGTCTTAATCAGTATTCTAAATATCTGGTATGTATTTACCACATATGTATATATATAATGCACACACATATATATATGCATACATATATACATTTATGGAACATGGCAGATGTATAATTGGTATGTATTTTTTAATTGTGTAGGGTTAGTTGGATGATTGAATTCAGAAGGTCTCTCATCAAAATCACTTTTAAATAAAATGAGCTTTCTAGATTGAAGTGTAATGGTATCTACTATTCCTTCTCCAAACTTCCCTTACCACATGCTACATTTCTCCCCCTCCCTTCCATGATGCTATTATTTTACCCTATTGAAACTATGCATAATTTAAACTTTTCATTCTTTATATATATATATTTATATTAACCTGACTTTATACAAATCAACTGAAGGCCCAGAGTATAAAATAGTTCATGATAAAAGAGGCAAGGTGAGCTGCCCTCTGAGCAAAGAAGTAAATGAAACTATTCTTCATGGATCTATTAAATATGTCTGGAAAAAAGATTTCTTGTACTGAAAATCTCCTTAGTTATAACATTTCTGTGTCATATTTTCAAACAAATCATTTTATTCATTCATTGAAATAAACCATTCAAGTCAGAAAAACTGAGTACCAACTAAAGATTATTTTCTGCTTTGCCTCCCAAGGAAAATAATGATGAAAGGCATTGGAAGAGTTCTCAATTCACTTTATTTGAACCATTTCTTTCTTTTTTAAAAAAAATTATAGCTTTTTATTTACAAGTTATATGCATGGGTAATTTTTCAACACTGACCCTTGCAAAATCTTCTGTTCCAATTTTTCCCCTCCTTCCCCCCACCCACTCCCCTAGATGGCAGATAGACTAAAACATGTTAAATATGTTAAAGTATATGAACCATTTCTTTTTTAAAAGATCATTTTGGTCATTTTTTTCAAGTGATAGTTTGAGGTTTAAGTTTTTTTTGCTCACATTTTCCATGCTTTTGTGGTTAAAGGAAGTTCATTTCTGATTAAACTACAATGAGATCATTATCAAGTTCCTAATTTTCTGGGAATTTATTTTGCTATATTCAGGCATGCCGTCCTATTGGCCTGTTTTAGGCAGCATGCTTAGCACTATAAGATCTTGATGTCTAGCTATATATAAATACTTTCTCTGGATGGCCCTGTCTACATAATTTAATTTCCTTATTATGCTCCAGATACTATGCTAAGAAGTGGGAATAAAAATATAACCTGAAAGATTTTGCCAAAAGGAGATTACATTATAAGAGGGAACAGCACATAAAAGGAAGTTGAAAAGGTGAAAGAAAGAGTTGGAATTACCTGATATGGGGGAATGGTACATAAATTTTTGAGAGTCATTAGTGAGTCTAGAAAAGAATGAAAACATTGTTGGCCTGCTTAAATCAGAGATTCTAGAAGAAACTTGTCAATTAGCGAAAGACGTCTTAAAAAGAAAAGATATTTCCATTGTGTAGGATGCATGGATGGAGTTAGCTTCCAAGATGAAGAGGTTTTTGTGGCTTGGTAGAGATAGTAAAATTATATTTTGATGAAAGATTCCATAGGGGAAAAATATATATATATATATATGTGTGTGTGTGTGTGTGTGTGTGTGTGTGTGTGTGTGTGTATGTGCGTGTGTGTGTGTGTATGTATAAAGCTTACAAATAAATGAAAAAAAAATTAACTTTTCTCTTAATGTAATGCAGTAGAAATATATTGAGTTAATGGCCACAGAAGAAGCAATTAAAATTAAATGGAGACTAAATAATTTGATCCTAAAATATTGATGAGTCAAAAAACAAATCACACACAAAAAAGAAACACTAACATGAAAAATAATTACAGTGATGAGATAATATGCCTAAATGTTGGGCATTCAGTTCATGCAGTCTTTATGGAAAATTTTTATTTCAAGTTTTTTATCAACAGAAAAGACAAAGAACAAATTAATGAAGTAAGCATACAAGTAAAAAGAAAACAAAAAAACTAATTCTAGAAAACTGAAACCCCAATAACACTGTAAAATTGAAATCCTGAAATTTAGAGAAGAGGAAAACAAAACTGGAAGAGAATAAAACAAAGCATCTATCAATTAATGAATGAAAGTAGGAGTTGACTTCAAATATATATTAGATAAACTATTAGCTAATTTGATTTAAAAAGAAAGAAAAATCAAATGATTAGTATCACAAATTAAAAAAAATAAAATCAAAACAAATGAAGAACAAAAGAAAGTATTAGAAATGATTTTGCCTAATTTTATGTCAATAAAGTTGACAATCTAGAAGGTTTGAATAATTATACAAATACTAAATGCTCACATGAACAAAACATGAACTAAAAACCTTATATAACCAATCTAAAAAAAAACACCCTCAAAAATCAAAATGCAAAAAAAGAAAACTGAATATGTTATAAAATGCTACAGGGGGAAGGGACATCCTGGAACTACATGGATTCAGAGCAAATTATATCAGAGAACAATATAACATAACTTTTTAAAAAATTAAAGCTTCTTATTTTCAAAACATATGCATTGAAAATTTTCAACATTTTAACAACATTGTGTTCCATTTTTTTTCCAAATAAAATATAATGGTAATAAAGGCCTTTCCAAAAAAAGTTGAGGGTAAAGCAAATATATGAATTTTCCTCCCTATGATTTCATAACACTGGAAATACGATAGTAATAAGGCAGGGGAAATAAACTAAGGGAATGATAACAGACAAAGAGAAGACAAAATTATTGAGATTTTTTGAAAGGTGTGACTTTTCACTTATAGAAACCTAGCAAGTTAACTTTTTAAAAAAAGCAATCAACACATCAGCAAAACAGCAATTAAAAAATGCATCCACATAAGTCATTAGTATTTCTTTATGTTACCAACAAAACCAAGAAAAAGGAGATAAAAAAGAAATTCCCTTTAAAATAGCTACAGGTAGTATAAACTTCTTGAAAGTCTATTTGCCAAAACACAAATAGGCACTATATAAACACAAGTATTAAACTAAACACAAATATATATAAAACTAAATAACTGGAGAAACTTAATTGTTCATGGGTAGGCTGGACAAATATAAATATATTATATATTATATCATGTTATGTATTATATATTACATAATATTTATATATAATATAGTTATATTATATATAATCATAATATTTTATATTTATATAATCATAATATTTATTATAAAATTATAATATAGCATATTATATATAATATAACAAAATAATACTTCAAAAATTAGTTTACTTATTCATTGCTATATCAAACTACCAAAAGATTATTTTTGGGACTAATAAAGATAATAATGAAATTCATCTAAAGTAAAATAATGGTCAAAATATTAAGCAAATAAATGAAAAATAATTGAAAGGGAAACAGGCTCATTAGTACCAGATCTCAAAGTAAAACCACAAATAAGTACATACCTTGATAAATTGGTTTTACTTAGGAAATAGAGAGGTCCATTAGTGGAGCAGATTAGATACATAACATGTTGAACTTAATCATTTTAGTTGCATAATGTTTTAAAATAAAAATACCACAGTTACTGGTAAAAAACAAACAAACAAAAAACCAAAACTCATTATTCACAAAAATAAACCAAAAAAACAAAAAAGCAAGCAAGCAACCTCTCTTCCCAAACAAACAAACAAACAAATTCCAAATTAGAAATAAAACAAAACAAAAATCTCTAACAGTAACTAAGCAAAATACCCGAGAAGACTAGAACTTAGCCTGGTAGGTATTAGGTTTAGCCCAGAAGTTCTGAATTTGGGTTGTATAAGTTACTTGTATCACAACCCATTGGGGCTTCTGCCTCCGTTTTTAAATAGATGGAATAAAATGCATAGAATCCCAAAGAAAACTAAAGCTAAGTGGAAATACAGTTTTTTTTCCTATTCAACTTAATAGAAATCATATAATTTATCTACAAAGTCCAATATTCCAGGTTTAAAACACCTAGTTTAGACAAATACCTCATTTCATGTTGCATGATATGCTCCAAATGAATAAATGACAAATATAAACAGGCAAATTAGAGGAACAAGGAAGAAATTACCTTATGAATATATAGTTAGGAGAAAAGTTCATGACCAGAAATAGAGAAAATTACAGAAGATAAAATAGATTTTATTTGTTTTAGATTTTAATTATGTAAAATCATAATTTTTTTTTTTTACACAAGCAAAAACAATGAATTTAAAACCAGAAGGAAACTCTAACTGGGGGGGAGGGGGAGGAAACTTTTACAGCACATTTCTGTCTTGAAACTGACATTTGTAAGATGTATAGGGAACTGATCCAAATTTATTTTTAAAAAATCAGTTTGTCATTTCATAAATGATGAACATATAACAATGAACATTTTTTTAAAGTAAGAAATTGAAGTTATTAATATCTATAAGGGAAAATATCCAGGTTATCGATAATTAAAGAAATACAAATGAAAGTTGCTCCAAAATTATACCACAGAAAGTCTGGTTTATAAATTGAAAAGAAAAAAAAATGAGAAATGTAGGGGTTATAGGAAAGCATTGATTAATATACTGTTGTTTTTTGTTGAGTTGTTCAGGAAAGCAATTAGAACAAGGTCCCAAAAATGACTAATTCATTTACACCTTTTAACTTAGCTATGCCATTACTAGATTTATTCTTTAAAGAAATCAAAGAAAGGAGAGAACCATTTATCTATAGGACTAATACCTATAGAAGCAAAAAAAAAATCTATAGAAATTTTTTGTTGTCAAAATAGTAGAAAATAAAGGAGTATCCACACATTAGGGAATGACTAACAAATGCTGCTATATAAATGTAAATGAATAATATTGTGTCATATTAAATGATGAAAAAGATTGTTTCAGATAAATCTGGGTTGTAGAAACAACACAGTAAACTGAGTAAAGGAGTAAAATTTATAAAATAGCAGAAAACATAAATGGTAAAGAAAATTAACTTTGAATGACTTTTAATGATTCAATATCTAATTAACATTGTGATTATCTATAATTCTAGGGATCAATAATGATCCTATGATGAATGATCTATAATGAAGGATGTTAACTACCTCTTAATAGAGAGATCATAAATTGAAGATGCAGAATGAAACATACAAAATTATATTATATAGCTAACATGGAAATTTGTTTGCTTTGACTAGATATAATTACATTATTTGATTTCCTTCTTAAAATTAAACTTTTGGTTTTTTAATGATCAAAATTTATTTTTTACCTCCTTCACCCCACTGAGAATAAAGAAAAACAAAAATTCCTTTATGATTTTGCATAATTAAATAAAACAAAAATTTTCAATTGTCTGTATCCAAAAATGTATGTCATATTTTCCATACTTTGTCCATGACCTCTGTCAGGAGGTGAGTAGCATTCTTCATCAGTACTCTGAAATAATGCTTCATCACTGAATTGATCATTATTCTTGAATCTTTCAAAATTGTTCATTTTGAATTATTTTCTTGTTTCTGCTTGCTTTGATTTGCTTCAATGCTTCCCAGATTTTTTTGAAACACTTAGTTTAAACATTTTTTTATAGCATAATAGTATTCCCATTACATTTGTGATTTATTCAGCTTTTCTACAATTGATGGATAGCCCTGTGATTTTCAGTTCTTTTCTTCTAAGAAAGAGATAACTATTCATATATAGTATTTATTGCAAGGTTTTTGTGTTTGTTTTCTTTATTTTTAAAAATTGAATTGTAGAATAGAGAAGAAATAAATACTTATGTTTTGAAAAAAATTACATAGTCATTATGAATCTGTAGCATAGCTATTTAAGTATTTACATTTTAGTACCTTGATAATAAAAGTTGATAACTAACATTTTCATAACATTTTAAGTATCTTTATATACTTTAGCTTATATAAACCTATCAATTGAGTTACAAGCAAGGTATTGATTAGAGCAAATGATGTGGTCATATTATTAGAATTTGTACTGTGTATTTATATTATGCTATAATCAATTACTGTGTTTTAAATTTTACTTACATTTAGTACTAGATCTTGAGTCAGGAAGACAAATTCAAATCTAGCTTCAGAAACTTAATAGCTTTTGGATATTCATTGAGCAAATCATTTAACATCCAGTTGTTTCAGTTTCCTCAGCTATAAAACAGGGATTATAATAATACCCATTGTCCATGGCTTTTGTGAGGATTAAATGAGCCAATTTTTATATAGGACTTAGTACATTGCCTAGGATACAGAAAAATACTTAATAAATCTTTCTTTCTTTCTTTTTTCTTTTTTTCTTTCTTTCACATAACTATAACTTTGAATAATGTGAATTTAAATACATGTGACCAGTATTTGCACTAATCAGGACCTAGTTATAACTGTCATAGTTATACTTCTCATAATTTTAATATAAAATGTTAAATTATTTTATAGTTGTGTTTGCTGAGACTTAGAGAGATGTCCATAGTCACAGGAGTAAGAGAAGGGAAATTGAGGTTTCTCTTAACTCCTAGTTCAAAACTACAGTCTTTTCTTCCCTTGAGGCAATTGAGGTTAAATGACTTGCCCAGGGTCACACAGCTAGGAAGTGTTAAGTGTCTGAGGTCAAATTTGAACTCAGGTCTTCCTGTCTTTAGAGCTGGTTCTCTATCCATTGTTCCACCTAGCTGTTCTCAAAGCTATTGTCTTTTAAAAAATCTCTCATTGAAATCAATTTTAAAATCCTTTAGTAAAAATTGTGTTTAAAATAGCAATAGAGATCAAGGGACAAACAATCTTCAAATATTATAGACCCTATGCTACCTCATAATCAAAAAGGATAAAATAAAAAAGCAGGGGAAAGTAGGAATGTTATTTGTCTAGTTTTGAGAAAAGACGAGAAAAGTGATGTGATATCAAATTAATGAGAGTCAGACTAAGAAATTTGAACTTTCACTGATAGTCAAAATCCCTTGGAGACATTTAGCATATATGAGTAATATAGCTACATTTATTCATCTATTTGTTATAAAGATAATAGAATGACCAGGGCTAAACTCTCAGGGAATGGGTAGTATCTTTGAAATAAATATCTACATAGATAAGATAACATATCCATTTGAGTTGAGAAAATTTTCACAAGGAAAAATAAGAACAAAATAGATGAACATTCACATCAATTTATTAGCATGTCCTTTCTTTCTTATCATTGGTCCTGTGGTGTCTTTAAAAAATGTGCTGATTTTGTTATATTTTGCATTTGTTATTCTGTTAACAGTGCTTATTTATTAACTATAGCCACACCTTTCGATGTTTATTTTTGAACCTTTGTTTCCCCATTAAGATCTCTTTATTCTAATGAAACTTCTCATGAGAAAAGGAATAGTTTGTAGAATTGGTTATTGCAATAGGAGAATGTTACTTTTTTCCTCTGTGAAAATAGCTTTGTATTTGAGTTGGCAATGTTATAAGTATTAAATAATATTGCTGATGGCACAACATTCCAGTAGATGCCTAGCATACTTCAAAATACTTGTTTTTTTCCACACAGTGGGAAAAATATTTTCTCTCCCCCACCATGTTTCTAAATCTTAAAAGCTAAACTATGACTAAATTAATGTAAATATTTTGTAACTCCCCCATAAACTAGGGTATCATAATTTCAGAAGGGTAAATTTATTATTAACATATTCAATACAGTCAAAAATTTGTAATATAATAACTTCAAAACATACATACCTATATCCCAAAGTCTTATGTCCTTTTTGTTCTGCCCAAAGGAAAAATAACTTCTGATGATCTTGTATTCAATGTTTTAATAAAGGATTTCCTTTAGATTATGTGTATATATAAATGATTGGCTTGAAGATTTTCCACAATCCAAAAGAAAAACTCATGTTCAGTTTTTAAATATTATTGGTTAAAAAATGGCATTCATTTTGGCCCAAAGCCACCTTCTGCCCTATCTCTCTGAATCATAAACACTTAAGTGTTAACCTGCAGTATTAGCCTGCAGGTTAAAGACATTCATGAGTCTTGATTTACTAATGTTTTGAACATGTTTTCTGGTATCCACCCATAATTTTTTTATTTGATTCAAGCAATTATCTACCAACAGTCTCTTCATGGAACGTGATTTCATCATGAGTAACTTCTTCAAGAAAAAAAGTCTCTCCCATATCTGCTTATCTTGCATTTTCTAAAACATGGGAGAATAAAGTGGGTGTGAAAAACTGTAGATATCTTTTTCTGCTGATAGACATATCCCCATAGAGATCATTAATAAAAAAGTAAGGTTCTATATAAACCGAAATATTTTATAACAATAGTTTCTTTTGTAGCAGCAAAGAACTGGAAATAGTAGGTTCCCGTTGATAAATGTTTTAAAAATTGTAGTGCATTGAATACAATAGAATATTCCTTCATTTTAAGAAACTTTATTAAGAACGAGCAAAAAAAAGTATAGAAACATTTCTGAGAATTGGTGAAAAGCGAAATAAACAGAACCAGAAAACCATATACACAATGACTATAAATATATAAATAGAAAGAGGAACAAAAAACTTTTAATGTTGTGAAATTATAATGACCATAACTTCATCAAAAATAAATGATGAATCATTGGCCAATATGTTAAAAACTGAAGATATTAAGAATGGCACTAAAAACTGTCTCTGTCAGCAAGGAGCTTACATTCTAAAGGGGTAGAAAACATATAAATAAATATGTACACATGGAGAAGATGGAAAATACCACAGAGAAAAACCAGGGAAAAACTTTAGAAGAGGGAACCATAAAGGTAAAAGGTGATCTTTGAACTAAGTCTTAGAGGAAGATAGAGATTTTAAGAATTTGAGGTGAAAGAATATTTAAGGCAAGAGGGGCAGGTAGTGTAAAGTCATGGGTTTATAGGATAGAGCTTTATATGTAAGGACATAAAGTAGGGAGAGAGCTAAGTATAACAAGACTAGAATGGTAGGAAAAGGTCAGGTGGTCAAGATTTTGTATTTAATGCTAGAGATAATAGAGGGTTCTTGAATTTGTTGAGGTTATATGACCATACCATAATTAACCCATGCTTTGGGAAAATCACTTTGGAAGGTGAATGGATGATGGATTGAAGAGTGATGCAACCTGAAACAGGAAAACAAATCAGGCTATAGTCCAAGAAAGAGGTAATGAGAACCTTAATTAGAGATATAGATATGTGCGCAGAATGAAAAGGACTGATGTGAATGATAAGTGTATATAGAAACTACAAGATTTGGTAACTGAATTGTTTTTATAGAGGGGAGTGAGGAAGTGAGTACGATATCAAGATTAGGAAACCATGTGATGAAGAATGATGTTAGTTTGATAGTAAAAGGAAATTTAAAGGGATTGGTTTAGGAGAAACAAATGGAATGAAATCTCTGATAGAAACTGCAACCCATCCATGTTTACTCAACTTGTATAACTCAGTCTATATCATCAAAAACAAAACATGGAGAAGGGAAGCTCTTAATTGATCACTGTCTAAGAACATAGATTTAGGTAACTGAGGGCTCTTTGATGAAGTCTTTAGGTAAACTGTGAGTCTGAGTATCTTCTATATATATATATATATATTTTTTGGGTAGGGGCGGCAGGTGCTAGCTGTCTCAATGGTTCTTGTGTAGCTTCACATGAGCAACTGCACAGGAGTCACTACAATGCCCAATGAAGAAGGGGAGAGGTTGGAAACTTGAACTGCTAAGGAAGGGTCTATAGCTGGCAAATTTGGGAAAATGATAAGTGAAGAGCAAGAGATGACTGTGTTTGATATAAATTCTATTAGCTATTGCAGGAAGTGTGGAATAGAATCCATCATTCCATTAATGGAATGATTGATCCCTCATTCCTTGGTATGTTAAAGGCTTTAAGTCATGGAGAGCTCTTACTTTGTCAGTCAATATCCTAGGAAACCGTTTGAGAATCAACAGAAGAACTACTGATCTTCATGATGTAAAGGGTTCCAATACTGAAAAAAAATTATAGATTTATTACTATGCCCCTTAACTGTTTTTCCCCAATAGAACAAAGGCCCAAGAGAGTAGCCAGGTGATTCAGAGGATAGAGTGCTGGGTCTGGAGTCAGAAAGACTAAGTTCAAATTGCTATATGACCCTGGGAATGTAATTTAATGCTGTTTGACTCAGTTTTCTCATCTGTGAAATGAGCTGGAGAAAGAAATGGTAAACTTCTCCAGTATCTTTGCTAAGAAAACTCCTAGTGGGTCAGAAAATCAGACTTGATTGAAACAACTAATCAACAATGAAACTCAATGAGCACGCTTACTTCTATATAGGAAAATGAAAGGGACTGGAACTATGATTTCTTTGGTATAAGGAAGTACAGGTATATGAGAGAATACCCAAAGAAGGTCAGAATCTTCTTGGAAACTTAAGAGACTCATAATTGCTCTGTACAATGAAAGGTCTTCCTGGTTTAAAGTTGGCCCTCTGTCCATTCTGCCACACTTTTTGTCTAAATCTTCCTATAAGGTGATGAAATAGATATTAAAAAAATAATCAATTTTACTTTACAATATAAGCCTGGGATCAAATTTCAAATTGTAAATTATCAATATAACTTTAAATTTTAAAAAGCGAAGTGTTATATACACACAAAAATATATTCATAGCCTAACAATTAAAGTTGTCCCCAAATGGAATCTGTTGCTTTGAAAGAAAGCAATGTATTTCCTATCACTAGTGGTCTTTAAGTGAAGCTTAAATGGGCATTTAGAGACTTCATTAAGGGGATTCTTGTTTAGGTTTGGGTTGACCAGATACCTTTCTTAGTCATTTTCTTCTTTGAGTTTCTATAATTCCAAAGGATAGAAGATAGGGCAACAGTTGGTTATAAGCCAACATGAATGCCCAAGAATAATAAAAACAAAGAAGGTTTACTTCTTTCTAGTTACTTTCTGGGCTGGTTTTATATAAGACCATAGTACTAATAAAGCGAAGTGAGCATAATAATCACACTGAAACAATATAGAGCCCCAGTCATTACATAAATATTCAGTTTATTCATTGTATTATATTTAATAAAGCAGGAAAGCAGACTGATTCAGTTTCAAAAACAGTTTAGGAAGGATTTTTAAAAATTACTTTTAAACTTCAGCAAATCCACAAACCCAGTGAGCAAAGTTGTGCTGTATCATGAAAAGTATACCATAGTTTTGCATGTTCTCTTGTGATTACAAAAGATATTTTACTAGATTTTCATAGACCATTATCTGTCTGAGCACCATAGTTATTAAAAAAATACGGCTTTTACTTGGAACTATATTCCATTTCAATGTGTAAGCTAGTGTTCCAATTTACTTTATTCTTGGACTTATTTGACCATTTTTTAAGTAAAAAATATCTAACAGTTCATAATTGGTAATAGAATAGAATAATTTTGTGGCATGGGGCCAGTCTGTTGATTTTTCTCTGCTAAAAGGATCTTGTTTTGTTTGGATGTTGTTATGGAATGATCTTGTTATTCGTTATATTCCTAATGCTTTTTAGCTACCATTAAGCTACTACTTATATAGTATCATAACTTTGAAGAAAGAGTAAGAGCTCCATTACAGAATTTTTGGCCTCTCTTCTTCATATTCCTTGTCTTCATTGTTCATCTCAGTGACAGAAAACATGACAAGTTATTTCTGAATTATTTGAATATTCAAATTAACTAGAAAGGATCAGTGAAGGAAAATGCTATTCATCTTCAGAGAAAATAACTTAAATATGGAACTATTTATCATATGGTTTCACATATGTTATGTGTGTATATGTGTGTATACATATATATGCATGTATACACACACACATACACACAGATCTATCTTTTTCAAATATTGGCCTTCTCTAGTGAAGTTGGGAAAATGGGAGGAAAACAGCTTAGAACTCAAATGTAATCAAAGAAAATAAAAAAAAAAGAATAAATTCTGTTGCTTTTGCCACTAACTTTTTCATAAATATTATGTTTTTCTTCAGCTTTCATGATATTACTTTTCCTATTTTTCTTCCTTTCTGTTTGATCTCTTCTCATTTTCCTTTGCTGGACCAATATCCATTTTCTACTTAATAATTAGAGGTGTTCCTGGTCTAGGGTCCTCTACTCTCTCTTTTTGATGATCTCATTGGTCCCTATTATTTTATTTATTTGCATAGCATCCTGCCCTCATCTTTTCTACAGTCTAGTCTTTCATTGTCAGCTGCCTGATGGATATCATTAGGAACTGAATAGTTCAGCCAAAGTGGCCTACTTCATGCTCCCTGAATTACACATTTCATCTCTTGCTTCTCTGCTCTTTCAGATTGTTTAGACACCGCGTTTATCTGCTTCTTGTTGTACATCTGAGAATCTTTAGCTTCCTTTGAGGCTTTCTCTAATTCTTATAATTGCTAGTTCTCTAGCCCTTTCAAATAATTTTGTATTTACTAGGCCCCTAAAGGTTATCTAATCTAACATCTTCTTTTCTTTTTTGCAAGACTTAAGCCTAGAGGTATGAAATGATTTCTCAAGATCATGCATGTAGTCAAGATCACAGAATTTGAGTTCAAGTCCTATGATTCCAAAACCTTTAGTATTGCAACTGTTTTATTTTTTCTTTTCAGTGTTGATTTCTCTAGTATAATGCTAATTCTGAGACCTGATACTGGTTTCTAAATTTTTCTTCACATTGACTAGAATCCATTGCATATATTAAATACTTAGTAAGTAGAAGATGGTAGATTGAGAGATAGCAGCAGAGCTGATATTTAAATTAATAGGAGTATTTATATCTTAAAAATCATCAAATACTATAAATTAAGGTTTGATTTATTATTTTGTTGATTGGCTAGACTTAAAGTAGTGGTAAAGAAAATATTAATATTAATTAAATTATTTTAATTATTAATCATAATAATTAATTAAATCAGATTAAACTTTAAAAGTATATGCTGTATGCATTTTCCCTCCCTCCCTCTATCCAGTGAGTCGCTGTTGCACATTTATCAATATATTCCTGGACAGAAGCAATCTTGAGGTCATCTACTCCCAATCTCTCATTTTAAATATAAGGAAACTGAGACACAGAAGTTGATACTTGGAGAAGGTAACACAAGTCGTAAATATTGGAGGTGGTATTTCAACTCAGATCTTTTGACTGCAAATTCAGCACTCTTTTCAAGCCACACATTTAACAAAATGCCAATTGAATTGAATTAAAATGCACTCAGTGCTTAGAAAATATTATCTGTAACTATTATGAATCATTAAATATCTTGCTCTGACAAAGCAGAAATGATAGAAAGACCTGCTGTTGCTTTAGGCAGATGTTAGTAGGATGACACTGATGTTTGGAAAGCAACCACCCTTCTGGATAAGTTGCTACACACCAGAATTCTGAAATTAATGATGCATGTTGTTTCATGTTGTCTATGTGATTTGAAAAGATCAGTTTCTAATACCCATCAATAGGAGTATGTGTCAAGATTTAAATTAGACTAAGATGTGAAGCTGTTTCTGTCCACACATTACATGCTTTCTTGTACCACATATTTGGCTGAAGAAAATCAATAGCAACAACATATCAGAACAACTGATCTGACTTCTACTACCAGAATCTTTTGTAGAGGTCAAGGCCAATGTTAAATGCTGACCAAGTTGATCAAAACTAAAACCAGAATTTCAGTCGACCTGAAATTGGTTAAGATGTACTGAGAAGATGGGATACCTTAGCTATTTCTCTCTCCATCTCTAAACTTGAACAATGAAGCCAGAGTATAAAAATATAAAAGAACAAACAGAAAAATACAATTTATATACTATAACTAGTAAAATAATTTCTATTAAATAATTAATTATTTAAATTAATGATATTAGCAATATATTAGTACTAGTACTACTATGACCCAAATGTGTATGATAGCAGACAATTATCCACTTGTTTCCAGAGGAAGAAGAAATGCTGTACTCTGGCTTCATTGTTCAGGTTTAGAGATAATGTCCATGCCAGTGATTCATTATTATTCTCTCAAAAAGCATTTGAATTTCCCTATTTCTTAATTCTCTCTGGAAAATGGTTATCTCCTCACAGGGATACTGTGATGGCTGGTAAGTTTCTGTGAAAAAAGTATACTACATATCATCTCTCCTAGTAGTACATGATATAATTGACCATTTGTGTAAAATGAGTGCTTTTTCATTTTAGGCAACTATTTGTAAAATGCTATACTCCATTATCTCTAACTTATTTAACATTTTGAGTACAAATAAATTGATGCCATCCATATTTCCTAATCCCCCTGTCTTTACTCACTATAGTTGACACTCCAGATCCCTATGTGGAACTTTTCATCTCCTCAACACCTGATAGCAGAAAACGGACAAGACACTTCAATAATGATGTGAATCCTGTTTGGAATGAAACTTTTGAATTTATCTTGGATCCTAATCAGGAAAATATTTTGGAGGTAAACAAAAAATGAGATACATAATTTTAGTGATATTTTGGTTAGTCAGGAGCCAGGAATGCCTTCTAATATCTTCACTATATCATTCTGAAGTTGATGCTTAGTTCTCATCTCCCTCAGTTCCTCTAAATGGAGTTTGATATTATAACAGGTTATCATTCTCCATGACATGACTTTGGGAATATTTGTGTCTAAGGGAGAATGCATGAATTGAGCAATGGGAGATTGTCCTCCATTTTATGTGTCCTTGGAAGGAAACTTATCCTGAGTCAAAAGGAGTACATTAAACTAAACAGGAAAAAAAAATGACTGCATTTCCAACAGTTGAATATTTTACTTTTAGTAAAGGTGAATTTTGCAATTAGCAGTCTATGAAGATAAACATAA
This sequence comes from Antechinus flavipes, assembly GCF_016432865.1. Lineage (NCBI taxonomy): Eukaryota > Metazoa > Chordata > Mammalia > Dasyuromorphia > Dasyuridae > Antechinus > Antechinus flavipes. The sequence continues at coordinate 407,886,110 of NC_067401.1, read as the reverse complement.
CTACTTTTATGAATACAGAATTTTAGTAGTTAATAACTTCAGAGAATTTTTGCTTCTTATATTGTGAATATAGCTCAATGCCATTAATGTTTTATTTATAAGAGCAGGATTAAGTTGTATTAATCAATTGCTCATCGAATCATAGCAAGTTATACATAAACAACATATGCATTATCTTGTCCTTACTTTAGATAACATTAATGGATGCCAATTATGTCATGGATGAGACACTAGGCACAGCGACATTTCCTATTTCTTCTATGAAAGTGGGAGAGAAGAAAGAAGTTTCATTTATTTTCAATGAAGTAAGTATCCAATCTCCCTACTAACGTCCTTTACTGAAACCTTACTATGAATAGAAATTCTCCCAGGTTCATAAAACTATACCAATTCAATGAGCATAAACTCTTGCAGGTATTTCTCAATTTGAAAAGCTTAGATTCCTGGTTCAGCAAACCAGCCAAGTATCATAAGAGGATCAGCCCTAACTAATGAGAAGAATCTTTTTCAACAGCTTGGGCTTCAAATGGTGGATTTTTCTTGTGCTAGGAACTTAGGAAACCGTTTCTTAAGATATGGAAGGATTGTCTCATCATTGGAGGGACAATCCACACTCAAATTCTTTATATTTTGAAGTGTTAGAGTACTCAAACTAAATAATTTTTGTTCTTATAACCTTTAGAATTTACTACAAACAGTTGAATCCAACAAGTATTTATTAAGCCCCTACCAGATTCCAAACATTATGCTAAGTGCTAGGGACAAAAATGTAAAGGGACTCCACATAAATAAGTTCTCTCATTGTACCTGTGTCCCACACAGTTCATCATAGCTAGCTATCAGGTCTCCAATATTCTCTTCTGTAATGTTCTCTCTTTCGGTTTTCCTGGGGGTCTCTGGGAGCAGCCTTCATTTCAGTTTAGTAATCACCACAAGTACAGCCAGGTGTTAAAGTCCAAATCCTTTATTGTCTCCTTCAAAGTCTTATCTCCTTCACTTGGGACTCAGCTAGTTTTTTGGGGACCTTCCGGAGTCTTAGTTTCAGTAGAGAAGCGAAGGAGGATAGCCTGCCAGCAAGGTGGTGTGAGATGGGATGAATCTGTTTGAGTCCAGCCTTCAGCCTCCAGACTTCTGTCTGCTTGTCTCTGAATCTCTGAATCTCCCTGGGTGAGGGAGATTCTAGCTTATATGCTACACACTGAGTACAAACCAATCACTATATCACTAGGAGACTATTATTTGTTGTAGGATTAAATCAATGCTAAATTAGATTTAACCATTGTCTCCTCAATTCCACTTAGTACCTTATTTCAAGTTCTGTCCCATAACATCTCCTTATAGCATTAAATCAATCATACTGAACTATGCTAAATTAGATAACTATTACTTTATCAATTCTACTGACTTAGTACCTTGTAAGAATCCTTTGTTTAAAATTCAGAGTTCTGGCCCATAACACTCTTCTATCTGAAAGATACAATAACTGTACCCATATGTGGAAAGGGTATTGTAACTGTTATTAGTTTGGTATGTATACATGTTGTTTCTTTTGAAGACATGGACTGCTTTGCTTTTATTTTTTATCTAGAATTTACCTCAGTACCTGGAAGACCAAATCAGGCAATAAATAAATGCTTCTTTATTAGTATAAAATTAAATTAAGTAATAAAATTAAGTTTATGTAGTTATAGTTGAAGTACTTTGAAGCTTGTGCTATTTTATCTATTTAAGATTATTTAAATTCTTACACATTTCTATTTTGTTGTTGAAAAAGTGGATGATTTCTCTGTGTCATTTTTTCCCATTAGATTTGTGAGCTCTGTGAGCATGACAATTTTAAAAAATTTAATCTTTGTAAGATCCTTGGTGCTCAACATCACAATGTACATGTATTGTTTAAAAGATAGTCAAAGGCAGGTAAGATTGTAAGGTGGTTATTGGATCTATGGGTTCAAAATGTCACAATAGTTACCTTAGTAACTAAAAAGATATAAATAAATCCAAGGAAAACTAGATCATGTTATCTAATCTCACATGTAATCATGATTGTGTGTGTGTGTGTAAGAACTTTTATAGAAAAATTGTCATACTTTGATTCACTCTTGCCTCAACTTTCTTCATATTTTACTTTTCTCTCCTTGCATGTCACACCACCACTCTGGGAAACTTCCATCTTGGGGTCTTCCTCTCCTCAGTAGTAGCTTTCTCTTTGGGAGCACCATTTTGGAAAGGGTTCCAGTCATCCTTCACCTCATTATTATCTCATCTCTCTCTAGATTATACATACCTTTTCCATCACTTGCTGCATTGCCCCACGAGGAAATTTCCTTATTCTCCCTAATTTCCAGCAACCTTATTTATATATGTAGTTTTCTTCAAATATAATATAAGCTCTTTGAAGGCAGGGATAACATTATTTTATTAAATTTTTATCACCAGTGTTTACTTAGCACATTCTCTGTCATATAATAAATTGTTAAAAAGTTTGAGCTCTTTCTCCCTCCCTTCTCTCTCCCTCCCCACCTTTTTCTCTCTGTGTGTCTCTGTCTCTGTGTCTGTCTCTCTGTCTCTGTCTCTCCTTTGTCTCTTTTTGTCTCTTCTGTCTGCCTATTTCTCCTATCTAAAATATAAATTTTAAGGCCAGTACATTCTCTGAATCTTTGCTTAAGATGACCCATTTTCCCGAGATGCTTTTTTTGTTCATAACATTGCTTTATGTGTAATGATGAATAGATATTTACTGAATTAGGAATGAAAATGGTACTTCTATAGAAGCCAGTCACATCTTTTATCAACTAAACTAGAACCATTCTTCTTGAGTTAATGTTAGCCATATCTAGATTTCTCTGCTAACTTCCCTCCCTTCAAGGAGAATTGAGAATTTATTTAGACAAATATGGAAATGGTGATCATATATTATGGGTTTTAGTATTTAATAGTCCTCTTTGAAACCAGTGATATGTGGAGACAATCAAGACTTGTATTATATCCAAACTTTGCTGCTACTTGGTTCAGGAAAATATGTTCAAGCAGACAATTAAATAAAATTAAATTTTTACATTTTCCTAATATATTCCATGTTTTCTAGTTGACTGCAATAATAGAAGGTATGTCTTAATTTAATTTATTAATCTCAATAACTGTTGCCTATTTAAAACGCACAGTGAGGTTTATAATAATATGCACTTTTGTCCTTACAGAGTCTAGTGATCCCCACCATTCTTTTAAGGTATTTCTTAAATAGTTTAATAGGCAGTTTCTCAAGAATAATAGAACTTTGTAAAATCATATGATGGCAGGTTTAAATAAATGAAATATTTTTCCTTTCTTTTACTTTTTCAAAAGTTTTTTTAAATGTTTTTTTTTTGTCAAATTATGTTTATTGCAAAGACTATTTTGGTCTCTAAGCTTAATAATGATAATGATAATAAGAAGAATGATAGAGGATAAATAGAAATAAAGTACTGGCTTTGAATCAATGTTCATGAGTGATTGGATCGACAATCCATTATTAGTGAAAAGGAATCTTTCCTGTGAATCTTTTTACCCCTGGGTATTTGCCAGATGCAGATATAGTAAGAGATTATGGTCATGACAACATGGGTTGGGTTCTTCTGAAATTTGATATTAAAATGTGTTCTGCACTCTGTGACATATAGATACTGATTATAAAGGAAGATAATTTAAAAAGAAATCTATTTCCTTCCCTCCTACTATTTCCTGTCCTTGGGAGTGTAACCCCTGGGGCTGAAAAAAATTTTTTTTCAACATTCCTGAATTTAAAGTACATTGCATAATTTTTAAAAATCTATTTGAGAAAGTTGTTTCTCCAAAGGGTATTACTTCGTAACTTTGCACCTGGGACCTCTTTATGGCCTTTAATAACAACTTTTGAGTGCTAAATTGGAATAGTGATAATGAATGAGATGGGAGCATCAAGGAAGAATAGCCCTTGGTCTTTTCTTACCTCAAACAATACATGACCATGAGTAAATCTCCAAACCTATCTATGAGTTAGATTTTCTATACAATAAAATTACTTTTGTTTTAGAAAACAGATGGTCACACCCTCCCTGATCTTTTAGGAAGAGAGGTGAAAACACCAAAAAGGAAGTGATCACACTCCCTGACTTTTCAGGGAGGTGAGAACACCAGTAACCAGATATTGTTAGCAGGTTTTCTCTGGATTGAAGGGTCTTACTTGAAACAGGTATACATAAATCCATCAGCATGGGAGGTATTACAGAAGCAAATAGTAATATAACACAGGCTAATAGTGATGCAACAAACAATATAAATCAACATAAGGAATTATACATGTCCATAAGTCCTAGAAATAGTCCCAAACCAATCTATTGTCCATTACTTCATGTGTCAGGCAATCCAATGATTCCTGCAGATTTTGAAGTCCTGTAGTCTCATCAACAATTTTTTGATGTTCATGAGTTAATTGCCACCTGATATTTCTTGGGTTTTTTCTTTTTCTTCAAGGGTCTTCTCTTTTTCTGTCTCTTTCCAGTGGACAAGGCAAATATGGCTTGTTGGCACCTGTTTTGTGATTTTAGGGAAAGGTTCAGATTTGCTCCTACAAAATGATGCTCTCGGACTCAATTAAAGTGAAAGTAAAATTTAATTATACAATGCACGGAATAGATCGCTTGCAACAACAACTAATACAGCAAATAACACATAATAGACAAAAGACAAAGACTAATAAGAATTATGATTAGAATAGCAGAAAAAGAGAATACGTTACATCATATCACCGGTCGAAGGAACTTCAACTCTAATTTATGGCTGGGAGGCCCCGGTATTTCAGCCTGTGAGTCTCAATCGGGAAAGTCCTAGGCAGATCATCATCTCCATAGGTGAGGCTTCAAAGTGGAGAATGCTTTGCCCATTCTTTATAGGAGTCCAAACAAAGAAGGCTTTGGGCCAAATGAAGACCTCATCTAAGACAAAGACGTACCAACTAGGGCTCCAGGTGGTTATAATCAAATGTTGCATTGATAAGGGGGCCAGTCCTTATCAACAGCAACAGTTCCAAGGAGTGGCGAGTTCCTGGAATCATATAATTGGAGCTAAAACACAGGTGGTACATGCCTGTCTTATAGATTAAAAAGGAAAGAGTTGAAATATATGTTCTTATGGGTCAAGGAATGGTCAGGTTTTCATAGGAGAAGGAGTTAAAATATATGCTCTTGGGGTGAGAGAGTAGTCAAGTCCTCACAGGGGGAGTCACATCCTTCCTCGATTGGGTTCTCATGGTTTACATGGGAATTAGGTTCATATGGGGAAAGTCACGTCCTTATAATGATTTGAAATGAACTTACTACTAATAAGGAGATTTCTTATTCAGCACCCAACTGATTCCTTCTTCATCTGTAGAGATACAAGTAAACCCTCTCCCCCAAGCAGTTAACCATTTTGGTCCCTTCCATTCACCACTTTCTGGATCGCTCTATATCACCTGGCCATTATCTAAAGATAGTGGAGCTGCTCGCACTGGACACTGCCCTTCCAGTGGGTTATAAAACCTGTCTGCCAGAGCCAGTGCATATTTATCAAAAATAATAAAAAAAATTAATAGTGTAAAGAGCTAAATTTAAAAGTTCTCTAGGATTACCTGTGGCTCCTCCTTTATTTTGTTTTTGGAGGAGCATCTCTACTATTGCCTGCCCTTGAGGATTAAAAGGTATGCCAGTAGTGTGTAAAATCTGACACTGTGCACAAAAGTGTGCAAAATGTTTAGAAGTATATGCAGGTCCATTATCTGTTATTATTGCTTGTGGCAAATTCATGATTGCAAATGCTTGTATAAAGAATTCAGTGACCACTTAGGCTGTCTCTTTTTCTGCTGGTATTGCAAAAGTAAATCCTAAAAAGGTGTCTACTACAATATGGATAAAAGACAGATGACCAAAAGATTTATAATGGGTCACATCCATTTGCCAAATTTCACTGAGTCTCAGAAGATGAGGATTTTTCCTTGGAGGGAGTGTAGGAGCATGGAAAGGAAGGTAAGCTGTACAGCTTTTTACTATGCTTCTAGCTTCCTCTTTTGTTATCACAAATTGTAAACATAAAGCTCAAGCAGCCTGATGATATTTAGAATGAGATTCTTGGGGTACCTGAAATAAAGGAGTTTTGGCTAACATGGTTGGAAGGCTATCTGCCTTTGAATTTCCATGAAAAATAGGACCTGGAAATCCACTATAAGACTGGACATGCAAGATATAAATCTTACTTGGATGTTTTCTCACTTGCTCTTGAAGTTTCTTAAAGAGCTGATATATATTGGAAGCTACAAATTTTATGTGATCTGTGGCAATTCTTTTTACCACACCTACTGAATAGGCTGAAGCAGATATTATATTTACATCTCCTGGATAATAAGTAAGAGTTAAAATGATTACATATAATTCATTCTGTTGAATAGACTAAAAAGGAGTTCTGACTTCTCTCTTTATAGCTAAGTCATGAGAGTATACAGCACAAATATTATGTTTGGATGCATCTGTAAACATAGTTGATCCTTTAAGAGGAACCTTAAAAACATTTTCTTCAAAAATCCATTGCCAATTATATAATAGCCAGGTTATCTTTAATGGAGACCCATATGTAAAATTTGGAGCTGTGGCCAATAAAATTTGCCACTCTAGGATGGTTTCACAGCACACATTAATTTGTGCATTGGTATAAAAGGTGTATATCTTGTCAGGTCTTATCCCAGATAATTGTACTGCTCGCTTAATGGCCTTTAATAAAATCCTAGCCACAAGCATTGTGTAAGGACTAAGGCTTTGTTCTCATTGGGCTGGGAGGTTCACCCACTTTATCACACTCTCTCCTTGATGAAGGACTGCTGTAGGAGCCTTTTTTGTAGCAAAAACTGATATTTCCAAGGGTATTTGAATAACCCTTTCAACCACATTGGAACCTCTTGAGCTTCTTTTGTAAGCTGACACCTTAAAATGCGATATAATGGTTATAATTGGCAGGTAGTTAAGCCTAATACTGGATGCATCCATTGGATATCTCCTATCAATTTCTGAAAGTCATTTAAGATGTTCTTCTCTGTTCTTAAAGAAAGCTTTTGTAAGCACCTTAGGATATACTTCATATTTTAACTATTGAAAAGGAGCATGTCTTTGCATTTTTTCTAGAGTTATATGCAATTTGTAGTTCCTTAGTTTCTATGGTCTTTTGTAGACATGCTTCTAACATTTGCTCCTCAGGTGCATACCCCAAGATATCATCCATGTAATGTAATAACATAACTTTGGAAATGCTTTTCTTACTGGAGTAAGAGCAGTAGCAACATACATTTGACACATAGTAGGGCTATTTTTCATTCCCTGTGGCAAAACTGTCCATTCATATGATTTATAAGGCTCAGCTAAATTAATACTAGATATTGAAAAAGCAAAGCTTTTCATATCCTCTTTATCCAGAAGGATAAAATAGAAACAGTTCTTAATGTCTATAACTAAAGAGGCCATTCTCTCAGTAATTGAGTAGGAGATGGAAGTCCAGGCTGAAGAGTTTCCATAGTTTCCATCTATTCATTTACTTTTCTTAAGTTAGTCCACATCCTCCATTTTTCAGATTTCCTTTTTTACAATAAATACAGGGGAATTCCAAGGACTTAGAGAAAGTTGTAAGTGTCCTTGGTCAAGTTGCTCTTATACTATATCTAATAAGATCTGAATTTTTTCACTTTGTAAGGCCACTGTTCTACCCACAATAGTGTATCAGTTTTCCATTGAATGGGAACAGGTGAGAGTGCAGGCAGGCCTTCAGCAACAGCCCTGCCTAAAAAGCCGAAGTAGTCAATTTTAATCCTAACTGTTGTAAGATGTTTCTTCCCCATAGATTAATGGGGATTTTTTAAACTACAAAAGGAATAAAAACTCCTGTTTCACCTTCAGATATCCATCTCAAAGAGGTAGCACTAACTCCAGTTGCTATTGATCCTCCTATTCCAGACATATAGGTATTTGCCTTAATCTTTGGCCAATGACTGGGCAAGCTCTCTAATGACTGTACTATCTGCACCTGTGTCTACCAACCCTTCTAATGGTATGCCATTTATATAGATAGTGAGCATAGATTGGTCAGCTATAACTGCTGCAGTCCAGAATATTCCTGTATTTTGTTGCTGGAAGTCAAAATCTAGGCAACTATCACCAGATTGCCTATTAGGAGTCTGTATCAGTAAACCTGATGCTACTATTTCTCCTGGGTGATAAGTTACATATTGTTTACCTGTATTAGTGACTGGGATATTAGCTACACATTCCCCAGTTTCCCACATCAGTGTATGAATGAACACTGTTTTGTAAGCATTCTCAGAAGATGAAATAGTCATACCTACTGTGCCTGGAGGCACAGGATTTATAGTTTGGACAGGGATAGATTTCACTTCTCCAGGGGATATTTCAATAATCCCAGCTGCATACAATTCTATTCTCCCCAATTGTAATCCCTTTCTCCCATCAGGTTGCTTCTCCACTGATTGATCATTTGGAGTACTGAACTTCTAAAGACTCTCTGGATGTAATATTGGCTACTATCATGCCTCAAGTGTTTTTTGCCCCGCTTCCCATTTCCCTGAGTCATTCTACATTCTGATGCCCAATGGAAGCCTCTGTTTCATTTTAGACATAGGGTTTTGGGTCTTATTCTCCCATCCTGTCTTCTATGCCAACATTGATCTTTCAGATGCCCTACTTTACCACATTGAAAGCATTGGCAAGTCTTTCTGGAAGTCCCTTGCTAAAAGGGACCCTGTCTTCCCATGTTTAGATCTTCGGAAGTCTGTATCATAGCCTGGGTATAAAAGGTATTTGTGCCCACTGTGGCACAGTGTCTTATGATCTCCTCTAATAGAGCATCCTCATGTAGTCCTAGTATAATTCTTCTTCAAACCTCATTAGCATTTTCCTTAGCAAGTTGTCACCAATAGTTTGTATGACAGTTTTTTTATGGGCCAGAACTCTGAAACAAAGATTCTTATAAGATGTTAAGTCAGTGGAATTGATAAAGACAATGTTATATAGTTTAGCATGGTATTTAATAGTTCTCTAAGTTCAGTATGATTGATTTAATCTTACAACAATTAATGGTTTCCTAGTGATGTAATGATTGGTTTATACTCATTGTAGAGCATATAAGCTGGGACTCAGACTTAGAGCCAGACTCATTTACTTCATCTCATAGCATTGTGGTGGCAGGCCTCTAAGAAAGTTAGCCCAGGCCTCAGTCAAGGAAACTAGAGTGTGGAAGAGATAATAAAAGATTTGGACTTTAACAACTGGCTACTCTTGTAGTGATTAATCTGCTGAAAAGAAGGATGGTCCCAAAACCTTCAGATAACTATCAAGAATATTACAACAGCTCTCTTCAGATATCCCCCAGATATCCCCCCAAAAATACCTTTTATACCCAGGCTATGATACAGACTTCCGAAGATCTAAACATGGGAAGACAAGGTCCCTTTTAGCAAGGGACTTCCAGAAATACTTGCCAATGCTTTCAATGTGGTAAAGTAGGGCATCTGAAAGATCAAAAAAGGGTTCATTTGGACCTTGCTCTATTTTCATGATGCTTCCCCTCTATCTTGTCTTCCTGGGAAGGTGCTCCATGCTTTGATAACAGCAGAAACAATTTGCTCATATGCTGCTATAGGATAATTAATCTGCACTAAAGTGTCTGCATAAAGACCTAAACCTGCTAATTGAATTTTAGGTGACTAGTATTTTAACTCCAGGTTGTCTATTTCCTGGGTCTTGTATTCTACAGTGTTCACTATACTCAGAAAGCCACAACAAGTTTTGTCCAGGTTCTAAACATGATTTCTAATTATTAGGGGTTAAAACTTCACAAGTCAAATTCTCTAATAACATCTTAACATAAGACGTTATAGACCTATAAAGAGTGCAAACCTTTTTTAGATCTTTGATAATTTCTAGATAAAACGGAGTGTATTTTATTTTTTATTGACCTGAAGAGTCAATTTCTTCAATCACAGGATATACTTCTATTTTAAAATCAGATGTACCCTGCCCTTTCTCTTTAACTTTAATTAGTGCCCTTTGTAATCCTGCCATAGGGGGTAGACAAAGCTGCTGCATGGGTGGTGCTGATGGTGTCACTGCCTTTCCCCCTCCTCCTCCTCCTCCCTTCACCCATGAAGGTGAAATTGAGGAAGGATGGTCAAGATCTGGGCAATGCCCTAATGGCTCCTGCTTGGGTGTAACTGAACTGTGAAAGTGCAAAGTGCCATACCCCTTAAGTTCATCAGCACTGTACTTAACTCCTTTCTTGTCCAATTCTCCATGCTTTTCACCTGCTTTGTCAGTACCATCCCCCACTTCCTCCTCTTTCTTCTTTTTCCTTATTCAAAAACATGTAATTCCTTAATGCCAATTGTCTTATGTTGTATATAAACAATGTTTCTTCAGGAATTGAATCAGCACCATTATCATTGTAATATTCAATTAGTTGCTCTCCCACTAGTTCCCACTTATCTGGCTCTAATTTTTCTTCTTTAGAGAACCAAGGAGACATGTATTCTAATGTTTCTAAGAGTCTAATCATCTACTTCCAAGTTACAATCAAACCTTGGTTCTTTACTAGCTTAATTATGTTATTCTACACATTTCCCTTGGGGTGGGGAAGGTTCTTTTCTAAGCATTTGTCCCATTTCAGCTGAAACATTAGTTTAGCCCTTACCAAAGTTTCCTGCTTGTCTATTTTTGTACTCACCCTATTTCCAGGTCTTGGGGACGTCTCCACTGAACTCAGGAAATTGTCAATTGAACTGCTGAGTGTAAATCCTTACGTCCATGTTCAGGGACCAAAATGTAATGTTCGGGCTAGCTTTCTGGAGGTCCTCTGGAAGGGCCTTGGTCTCAACAGGATAAACACCACGAGAATGAACAAGAATAGAATTCAAAGTCTTTATTGTCTCTTACACAGTCTGTGTCCTTAATAGTCTGACCCAGTCTCAATCTGACCCAGTCTCCTCCAGTATCTGCCAGTCTGCCAGTTTGACTTCTGTTTGATTTCCTGTCCCCAATTCTTATAAACTCTATTACAATTACATCATTACAGCATACTGAATATGTATGAGCTAGAGAACTATTACATCACTATGCTAAGTACTAGGTATATGTAAACTAGATAACCATTGTATCATCAAATCCTCTGAATTAATACCTTGTTTCAAGTATACTTCTCTGAAGTATACTTCTCCAGTGTTCAGGCTCTTTATAATTTATTATTTTTTAAACCACAGAAAGGAATTTAAGCTCTCCATGTATTATCCATCATGCTTTCTACATGATCAAGTCACCTGCTTTTCTAGTTTTTTTTTTTTTTAATACCCTATGAACTTTCTTCTATCATACAACTTTCTGTTACCATCTAAACTAAACTGCAATATTGATTTGTGAAACTATGGCGGTGTTGCCATTGTTTTTCCTAACTAATGAATTGGTTCAAAATTATCAAAGCAGTGTGACACAATATTAAAGTACATAACCAAATATAAATGTAAAGGATTGACACAAATTATATAAGTAGCACTGGAATACAGAAGCCAAGAAACTTAACAACAACAAAAAGTGGAAGTGTTATAGTTAGGTAGTACTTTAAAGACAGCTAAATATATTACAATGAGTATAATAAAAGAGGGTAGAGATGTCTTTTTTTCTTCTTCCTTTATAACAAGAGAAAGGGAGGCAATGTAATACTGTATAGGAAGCTGTTTCATAATCTGAGAGAGTTGATTTCAATGCTGCTCTGATGCATATTGGATATGTGAACCAAGGCAAATCTTTTAAGCTGTCAGTGTACCAGATAGCATTGTAAGACTTTAAATTATAGATTGGGTTGTGATCTGGTTATAGGAATTTAATAATTTTCCTCATCAGAAGTTCATTATATCAATGAAATCACATATTTGCATTAAAATGGATAAAGATGCTTGTCTTTAGAATTTTATTTTGAAAACATCTCTTTGACCCATTTCCTTTTATACAACAAAAACAACTGTCTGTTATCATCAACTAATGAAAGTATTTCACTGACATTTAATTATGGAATAGAGGTGAATTTGGGTTTTTAAAAGCTATGCTAGAACATTTAGTCCAAGACAGATTCTATCAATCTGGAAAAAGGTTTAAGTAACAGAGAAAAGCTTGTCCCTGAGGAACTAGCTTCATTGAATTTGGAGAAGCTAGTTACCTTGTCCATTTGAAGAGGAATAACTTTTTGGTCTGAGGAATTCTTAAAGACTATCTAATTTGTTATTGAGGAGCAAGCACCCCTCCAAAATTTAAAAGTTCTTTAAGGTAGTGCAATAGAACATGTATTTATTAATTATAGGCAAATTGCATAACACTTATTGATGTTGAAAGATATAAAGATAATTTTGATATTTTTGAAAAGTTTAATCAGGTAAAGAAGATAAAATGCAAAGAATTATAAGGTAATAAAATGTTCAGAGGATATATTCTGAGAGTTCAGAAGGAGAGATCCCTTTTAACTCTAAGGATCAGAGAGATATAATATTAAGTGGAATTTGGGTTAGATTCTTTAATATGGGAAAAAATATTGGGTACAGAATAATTGGGAAGCATAGATTATGTAAATGAAATTAGATAAGATGAAGTGAAATGTGTATAGTGATATAGATATGAGAAATAGTACCAGATAGTGTTGGGCCTTTAATTCCAGGTGAAAGTAGTCATTGAAGAGTTTTTAGTGTTTGGATGACATAACTACATCCATGTCTTAGGAAGATTAATTTGACAGTGTACGGAATAGATTGAAATGAGGAGAATTTGAAGGAGAAAGTGGATACAATGGTTACGCAGCATACACAATTAATAGGACAAATACAGTAAAAGATCAAGGGGATAAAGAATTCTAGACTGGCATCAAATGACTCTGAATGCTGGGCCATGTGGATTGAGGCAAGTGGCTTGTGAAAGAGAATGAAAATGTGAAAAATTAGGGTATGTTAGTGACATAGAATGTGACATGATAAAAAATACAAAATAGGTTCATTGAGAATAATAGTATGAAAGAGGTAGAAAGTCAGTAAATTGCTTAATTGTAAAGTCCATACAGGTAGCTACTTTGTCTTTATCCTTGCATTTCTCACAGTGCAAAGCACAGTGAACTATGAGAGTGTGAAACTGGGAGAGAATACTCCTGAGTGGGAAGTTTAGGGAAAATTTTACATAATCTAATTATATAGCTATACAGTCTCCAAATTGGAAGAGATAACAAAAATAATTCCTCACTATACCAACTCGTCTAATAAATAGGAGTGTAGTTTTTGCTTGACAACCTTCATTGAGGGGCAATTACAACTTCAAAAGCCATTTTTATACTACAGAGTCATCAACTGAGTCAAGCCATGCCCTGTGCATATCATATAACAAGCAATTAAATTCAGAAATGTCCTGTACTCAAATTCTAGAAGATGTTAATTATGTTGTTACAATAAACCACTTTAGAGAAGCTATCACTTCAGAATAGGGTACTTTTGAGAAGTCTATATTTTCCCTTTTGAAGCAAAGCATCATATACAAAGGCAGAAACAACCACATTTTACTAACTTCAAAAGAACAAAAAAAATATATATTGCCTTTGAAATTAGTCAAAGGGAAGACCTGTGTGACTCTAACTTTCTTGAAATGTCTGCTTTGATGAATAAGCCGTATCTCTCTGATGTTTGGTTAAGTTAGTCACTAATTTAACATTGTCAAGTATTCTAGAATGCCCTCTAGTATTATTATTTAAAAATACACATCTTGAGTCTTGGAATGTCTGTCTTCTGTTTATTTTCTTTACTTCATAGCTGTTTCACTGTGATTCAGAAATAAGACTAAATCACATGGTGATTTCCTCAGAATAAATAGGGCAGGGGCTTCCTGGAATACAAAAAAATTTAAAGGTGAAGATTGAATGCAAATTCTACTTATACTGAGTCTAGATGGTTACATAAATAAAATATTCCATGGATTAAGATAAAAATTTTCCATGTGCTTTTTCATTAAGGTAGTGAGAATAATTAGACAGTATAGAAAAAAAGATAAAGAAAACAAGTATATTATGACTGTTGTACAGGAGATTCCCAGACCAGGATATGAACAAGACAGAGATAATCTCATCGTGCATAGTTCAGAACTGAAATCATAAAAGAGATTAGTGTAATTTCTTGGGGATTGTATAAATGGATATTCCGCCCCCCCCACCAACAAAAAGTGGTCATAAATCTCCAATATTTTTAGAGTTCTGTCAGCTGTCTCAGAGCTGAACACTTTTCAGATCATGAATACCTGAAGGAGTTCATATATTTCTTCAGAAGAGAGAAAAAAAAGTAAAAGTGCAGAAAATAGCATCTAAAAAGAAGTCAGAACTTGTTGCAGGTAGTTACATTTAAGAAAGTGGAAGACTTTATTAAAAGTTTTCTTGTGGAAGATAAGGACTAGCTTCTCACCTTTTCCACTGAAAACATGATGAAGAAATGGTTTTAAATTAAAAAAGAATCTTAATATTAGAATCTGGGACTTTTGTGAAACCTCAGGTACCATCTAATAAAATCCATTCTTCTTGTTCAGTTGCTTTAATCATTTCCATCTCTTTGTGATCCCATTTGGGTTTTTTTACAAAGATAATGGGGTGGTTTGATATTTCATTCTCTAGTTCATTTTTATAGATGAAGAAACTGAAGCAAATAGGGTTAAGTGACTTGCTCGGAGTCACATAGCTAGTAAATGTCTGAAAGCAGATTTGAACTCAGAAAGATGAATCTTTCTGATTCTAGACCCAGTACTCTATCCACTATTCTTTGTGCCACCTAATCCATCCTATAAGATACTCAATAAATGATCCTTTATTATTTTTTTTTAGATGACTGTTACTAGGCCCTTATTCCTAAGGTAACTAATTCCACTCTTCTATCATTCAAATTGCTAGGAAGTTTCTCTTTAGATCAAGTCCAAACCTAATTTTCTGCTAAATGATGATCCTTCAAATCTCTTACACTATAAAAATATCCTTTAATCTGTCTTCACATGACATGTTTTCTTAGTCCTTCATCTTCCTAATTACCTTCCTCAAGTGTACACTATCAGATCCCCATTGTAAAGAAAGATTTTGATAAAAAAAAGCTAAGAAGAAGAATCAGAAGCAGAAGCAGGAAAAAAAGAAAGAAAAGAAGCAGAAGCAGAAACAGGAAAAGAAGCAAAAGAAGAAGCAAAAGCAGAAGAAACAGAAGAAGAGGAAGAAGATGAAGAAGAAAAAGAAAAAGAGTTTTACTTGATTACCTACATGAGCTTTGACCATTTTGAATGTTTTCCCCAAGACATCCTTCATGCTCTTTTTTTTGGTGAGTTAAGGAAAAAGTAGTTGGCAAAATTAACTTACAGAGATGGTGATAAATCTAAATATCTTTCTTGTCTTTGGAAAGAACCTGAAAGAATGTAAAGAACGACTGATTAAAGGGTTGAGTCAGCTAGAGAATGCTGGTCTGAAAATGTAAATGGACAAATTACAGCTTTGCTGAACCTCTGTCAAATCTATGGTTCACATTTTATTTTAGCAAGAAGTAAAGACATGTACAAATTATCTCTTTTCTAGGAACTAACTGGAACAAACCTACCAAATTGTCATGACTTCATAACAGGAACAAATGCTTGAATGATGCTTGAGTATGTTATCCAAAATTTGAGCAAGGTGACAATTGCTAAGAAATGTTGGTATTCTGGGAACATGCAAGACAACAATTCAGTAGAAAATCGAGGTCCTCTTCTTGAATAGTTAAATGACTAGGCAATTGTCCTTTTACAAAATGATATGTGTGGAGTTAAGATGGCTCTCTGGTAAATAGAAGGAAGGTATCTGTCTAAATGGTACAGTAGACAGAGAAGTGGGTCTAGAATCTGAAAGGCCTGAGCTCTAATCCAACCTTAGACATTAGCTTTGTGACCCTGCACAAGTCACTTAACACTGTTTGCCTTGGTTCCTCATCTGTAAAATGAGTAGGAGAGGAAACCTCTGAATGTGACTGAAACCACTGGATATGGTTGAAACCACTGAACAACATTGATTCACAGTCAACTAATTAAATTTTGAGAAGAGAAACTCCACCAGATGAAGGACTATTAGATCACACCTTGTGAATTCTAATTAAAGGATCCTTTTTTGTTCATATATAAATATATATCTTCAAGTATTTGAAGAATCATCATGTAGCAGAGAATCAGATTTGGACTTTATTAAGGAGAATCTTCCTAGTGAATTCTAGAAAAGTAGAATTAGCTGCTTCAGGAAGCACTGGGCTTCCTCTCAGTGATATTCATCTAAAGAATGCTAAAGGATCACTCACGGAGAACTCATTGAGTTCAGAAAATGATATTTCAGGAAAAGATAATATGGATGGAAAGCTGTTGATTGCTTTGAATGGAGAGGAGATTTTTAACCTACACTTGGGGAGGAGAAGGTTAGACCCAGAGGCAATTTCTCTCCTAACCAATGTGGAGGCCCCAGGATAAAAAGACAATCCATAATATCTGAGATTACTGACAGCCAGCTAGGACCATCTATAAAGCTTACTCTTAGAAATGGAGGTCTATTGGTATAAGAGTGCTCATGACCAATCATTCTAAAAAATCAACCATTTTGGGTGTAAATGAAGAAAAGTCGGTAAATAACAAAAAATATATGACCAGTGGCTCAATATAATTTATGTATTGCAGTCAAAGTAGACATAGATTATGAAGTGAGGTGGACTAGGAGAACATTGTACACAGTAACACTAATACTACGAGGAAAAAAAAAACCTGATTGACAACTATTCTCAGCAATATAATGATTTAAGACAATCCCAAAGGACTCACAATGAAGCATAACATCTCTTTCCAGACAAAGAACTGAAACTGTCAGAGTACAGGCTGGAGAAATGATAGTCTTAATGTATATGTATATAATGTATGCTTTGGATGCAGTGGTGTAGATTAGCATATTGTTGCATCTTAATGATTTTTTTCCTAATGTTTGTTATCTATATTGGCTTATAATTATCATTATATGTGTCCATTAACTCTGTGTTGTATTTATTTTTATATTTGCATATTTATTATATTTACCATTTGTATACATATGATATGGCCTAAATGTAATATAGACAAGCCAGTTACTGAAGTAGCACATTTTGCTGTTTCTTGTATGTGCTGTTAATGTGAATGGGATATCATTGTCCTTTACTTTCTTATCTCTTTGAATGATCACTTTCCTCTGTGCTTTTAGGTAATGATTGAGAAAAAAGTTACAAAATAGTTTCTAATGATCCTGGAATGTGATCCTGAGTTGATTCTTCTCCCTCACTGGAATCCTTGGTAATAATAGCTAGTGTTTATATAATGCTTCAAAGTTTGCAAATATTTTATCATTTTATCTTTACAACAATAACCCTGAGGAAGAAGATGCTACTTTTATTCATTGTACAGTGAATAAAATGTCTTGCCCAGGGTCAGTATGTCCAGGAACATTTATTAAATATATTTGGTTGAATTTCTTGAAATAAGAAACATGTCCTTTGATAGGAGAGAATTCATATGTTCTGAAATCCATGTTAGTTTCTTAATTTAACTGATTTTGAAATTAAATTAACCAAATTTTGTTTCAGGGAGGTGAGATTATCCCATACTGTGACTTTAGCTGCTGATGTTTCAGAGAAAGGCATATCTAGTGACAAGGATCATTTAGCGAATCAGAGACCATAATCAGCACTTACCTGAATCCATGACTCTTTGATAGTGATAAAATAGAGTCCAGCATTGTGAGCAAGCCCTTTTTCCTGGAGCAGAAATAGGAACATAGATCTATGAAAAGAAATGACTCATTATTTCTCATACTGCCAGAAATTTTTGTGTCCCACTCACTAGAAAATTATTTATCTTACCATCTTCTTCCTTCCCCCATCTTGATTTTATTCTATGTACCTGAAACAGAGTGCCAGATGTAGCTTTAGCCATTCCCCCTGGGTATGTGTGATTAAAATGTGCTCTAGATACTCAAAAATCTGGGTGGGCAATTGGGAGTGTGCTTGTGTGGAAATTAAAAAAAAAGACACTTCCTTCCCTCAAGAAGCTTATATTTCAAAGGCAAATGACAATATATAAATTGATACTGCATCCTGATGTGATGGAAGAAGGTGATGGAAGAAGGTATTTAAACACAGGTCTGGTAGGGAAGATGTATAGAAATTTAGGATTAAAGCACAGAAAGGAATGAAGATATATTTGGCTTGAGTGCTTTCCTTATAAAAGAGGTTCTGAAAGGAGCCAGTTAGAAGAAGAGCCATGAGGTAGCATGTATTTTCAGTATAGTCAATCAGCAAGAATGTATTAAATATTTACTAAATGCCAAGCACTATCCAAAACTGAGAATATAAATAAAAGAAAAAAATAAGTCAATCCCTGCTCTGACAAATCTTTACTGGGGTCCAGTCAAGAAAGAAGGCCATAGTTTCAACAATAGAATTGGAAGTGGCATAGGCCATGAATTGAGAGAGAAATCACAGGCCAGATGGTGATTTCTGGTCCAAAAGCAAAGAAAATATTTTGCTTTTTTTTTTTTTTAAATGGTTTTTTGATTCATACCTTTGTTAATTTTGGAGTTCATTGAGCAAGTGAGTGGGATTAGTGTCCCTGCCAAATTATGGACTTGGCTGTGGGGGTAGTAATTTTGATGTTTGCAGGCTAATCATTATTAATGGTCAAACGGCCAGTGGAGCCCTGTAACCTCTCAGGAAAGAAGGAAAATTGACAAAGGCTTTTTAGGTTGATTAGTGGCTCACATTCATTGTCTCCTGGTGGACATTAAAGATATTGCTCTCCCAGGATGCACAACTTTTAGAGTAACATGCTGTCATCTTGTAGTAAGGCAACCACTGAACCACAAAATTCAGGGGGAGGGCACAATATTACACTTGTCATATAATAGTATTCATTGTTTTAATTTTCTTGAACCATGCTCTTTTTGTCAAAATATACAAATCTTTTTTTTCCCCTAGAGATGAAAAAATAAAAGGACAAGGGATGGAGGGAATGAACATTTATTAAGTGCCAACTTTATGCCAAGCACTATTAAATGTTTTTTTTTTTTTTAACAAATATTATATTTGATCTTTGCAACAACCCTGAAATAATGGTACTATTATTATCTCCATCTCACAATGAAGAGAACTGAGGCAGACAGAGATTAAGTGCTTTGCCCAGGGTCATATAGTATCCCAGGTCAAATTTCAACTCAGATCCTTCTGATTTCAGGATATGCACTCTATTTACTGTGCTATCTCACTTCCAAATGAGTAATGATGACATTCTACAAATATCCATATATCTATAATATTTATGTTTTTCTATGTATCTATTTACATCTATGTCTTTATGATTTTGTTTCTATGTATCATCCCTATCTGTCATCTATGTCTATATGTATGTTTTTCTATATCTGAACTGTGATTTGGGGCAAGACACAATCTCTATTTGCCTTAGTTTCCTCAACTTTAAAATGGGGATAGTAACAATGGCTATCTCACAAGATTGTTGTGACAATTTAATTAAACAAGATATTTGTAGAGTCCTTGGTGCATAATAATTATTATGTGTTTTTCCCTTCCTTTGGTTTCCCTTCTTCATAGAATGAATAATTTAGGGCTAAGCTAAAATGGAATTAGGTATAAAACAAGTATTTACTTAAGTTGAATTTTGATTGTGAGAAATTGTGAACCTAGGTTCAAATCTTCTGACACATGCTGATTGTGTGGACAAAGTCCTCAGTTCAGCAGACACTGAGAATATAATTATATATATATTAACCTGGTGAAATCATAGGTCTAGTCTCTATCCAAAATTTTTGTTGGAAATGATTAAGTTTTTGTTGAACGTATTAACAAGGCAAAGGGTGGCATTTTTTATATAGTTTAAACACACATCAAATCCTCCTCTTTGGGATAGAGTGATTGGCTTGCTCATTGATGGACACCTTCTTGAAGTTTTTACTCATTTTACATTACTCCTTTCTAACATTATAATGTCCCAACTCAGGGCTCACTTGCTTTTCTCTTTACATGCCATTCCAACTCTTTATAACTGTGCCTTTGCAAAGCTCTTTCCCAAGCCTGGGATACTCCTTAATCATGCCTGAAATCTCTTCCTGCTTCAGCTTAGATGCAAATTTCTACATGAGGGCTTTCCTGATACTTCCATTTGTTAATACTCTCCCTCTTTACAAATTATTTTGTATTTATTTATACAATAATGTTCAAGTTATAAAATGTAATTTTAATTTTTTTGTATTGATTAAACCAGGCATAGTATTATGCACATGGGGGATTCTTGCTAAAAGCTCATGGAATTGGATCCCGCATACATTTCTTACAGACCTAGAGAATTACTTTTATTATTTTCCCTTTTTTCACTCTTTCTTCAGAAAATTATTCACTAAAAGTACCTGGAATTGTTTTCTTTTCTTGAAACATAGGGGTCGAAATGTTCTTTTTTCCTGCCTTCCTGCATACACTTTTTCTTGTTATATTTGAGCAATTCCCAGGAAAGGTGGAGAGCTTCTAGGCTTTAGGTTGCTATAGCTCCTGAAGAAAGAATCTAGGGTTAGGAGAGATATAATTACCTACCATTCTAATTGCTGTGATAATGCAAGAAGGGTAGTGTGGAATTTCTATGCATTTATGGGAAATTTGCATAGGAATTTGTATAGGAATTTGTTTTTGCCCTACAGGAAGTACATATTTTTCCTGTTCCATCTGAATGTTATCTTCCAGGAAGAAGAACCTCAGAAGCATAAAGCTTCATTTTGTGTCAGATCATGGTTACTAGTTACATGGGTATTTAATAAGTGCTTTAAAAGTGCCAGGAACTTTGAACCTACGGTATAGGTTTTTAACTCCTCCTAAATTTGTGGTTATTCCTGATAGCAACAGGATTCTAATTAGTTCTCATCAATCAAATTAGCTAGTGAGCCAAAAACATATTAAACACTTTATATTCCAGTTTCTGTGCTAGGCTTTCAAAACACAAAGATAGCAAAAAACATAATCCATATTCTCTAGGCATTTTGTTCAACTTTTATCCTGGAAATCCTCTTAAATGCTTTAAGGACAGAATAGTTTTGGGAAGACTTAAGGACAAGTAAGATTAGATCTGTCCCATTCAGATCTGCTCTCAGTTTGTGTTGGCAATTGGGGGTGATTAAAGCAAGTATCTAAGAATAGTTCTATTGGATATACTGACAGCGAATCTAGAAAAAAATCAAGCTCACAGACTTGGTTTACATTCAGGGTACAAGGAGTGTCCACTCCAGAAACCATCTCCCTTTCTTATTTTTGGAAGTCCCACTAGCTCAAATCTTTACTTCATTTATTAATGGGAAAGCATTGAATACCATGTTTTTGCCATTTTATATGCTCAAATGTTATGCCAAGTGGCTGTTATTCAACTTATACTCAAATTAAACTTCCTTCACAAAACAATAGCAACCACACAAAATAAGAATAATGCATGGAGTATTTGTTCTTAAGGGAATCCATGTAGATATGCCAATTTTTATTGGTTTATTTAAAATAATCTTCTCTTTTAAATGTCTTCACTAGACTAACCTATCTTTTTTTTTTAGGTCACTGAAATGATCTTGGAAGTAGCTCTTGATGTTTGGTAAGTGTTTTCCTTAAATTTAAAGGAAAATGTTTTAAATAACTGATTTTCTTAAATTTTAAATCAATGTTACATATTTTTTTCATTGCTTAGGAATAGATTAACTTAGCTTTTAATATTTCAAAATGTCTCCTAATTATTTGTGTTTATTTTTTCCTAATACAACATGGCTCTTTTGGATTCTGAATATTTCTGTGATTTAAAAAAAATAATAATTTGAATTGGTTGTTACAGTTGACTTTATAATTGCTCAATGGCTAATGGATTGTTTAACTGTAATAGGCAGAGGCTTGAGTTGATGCACTGAGGTCCCAAGCACATGAGGCTAAATAGTAATTGGACCATACTCTATTAATATATAAACTTGGAGAAAGAATGGCCCCCGCCCACTCTTTGTGCTAGTCCTGATGTGTTGTATAGGAAATGACGATTTTGGTGGATGGAGGCAGGGGAGTGGAAAAGGAAGGGGAAGGAGAGACTGCTCACATTGCCATTGCGAAGGTTTTTCAGCTCAGATCCCCTTCTGCTAGCTGTTTCCTGTCACAGCTGCCCATATTGCTATCACAATCTTTTTTCACCTCTTCACTTGAATAAAGATTGAAGATTTTTCCCTTAACCTGAATTCCTGACTCAGGTTGATTTTAAATACGTGTTCATCACATTTGGCGCCCAACATGGGGCTGTTTTTCATTCCCTGTGGCAAAACTGTCCATTTGTATCTTTTATAAGGCTCAGCTAAGTTAACGCTGGGCACTGAAAAGGCCAATCTTTTCATATCCTCCTTATCCAGAGGGATAGAATAGAAACAATCCTTAATATTGATGACCCAAAGAGGCCACTCTCTAGGCAATTGAGTAGGAGATGGAAGTCCAGGCTGAAGAGTTCCCATAGTTTCCATCTGTTCATTCACTTTTCTTAAATCAGTCAGCATCCTCCATTTTCCTGATTTCTTTTTTACAATGAACACTGGGGAATTCCAAGGACTTAAGAGAAGGTTGTAAATGCCCTTGTTCAAGCTGCTCCTGTACTATATCTAATAAGGCCTGAATTTTATCGCTACCTAAGGGCCACTGTTCTATCCACACTGGTGTATCAGTTTTTCATTGGATAGGAACAGGTGAAAGTGTTGACAGGCCTTCAACAGCAGCCCTGCTTAAAAAACCGAAGTACTCATTTTTAACCCTAATTGTTGTAAAACGTCTCCTCCCCACAGATTGATGGGGATTTTTTCAACTATAAAAAGAGTAAAAACTCCTGTTTTGCCTTCAAATGTCCATCTCATAGGGGGAGCACTAACTTCAGCTGCTATTGATCCTCCTACTCCAGACATATAGGTGTCTGCTTTAATCTTTGGCCAGTGACTGGGTCAATTGGCACCTCTAATAACTGTACGATCTGCACCTGTGTCTACCAATCCTTCTAATGATAGGCCATTTATATAGATCATGAGCATAGGTCGGTCAGCTGTTACAGCTGCTGTCTAGTATATTCCTGGATTTTGTGGTCTGGAGTCAGAATCTGGGTGACTATCACCAGGTTGCTTATTAGGATTCTGTATGAGTAACCTGATGCTACTATTTCTCCTGGGTGATAAGTTCACACATTGTCTACCTGTATTAGTGACTGGGATATTATCTACACATTCCCCAGTTTCCCACATCAGTGTGTGGATGGACACTGTTTTGTACATACAAAAAGGAGGTGAAATGGTCAAGCCTACTGTGCCTGGAGGTAAGGGATCCATAGGCTGGAGAGAACAGATTTCACCTCTCTAGGGGCTATCTCAGTTGTCCCAGCTGCGTACAGCTCTATTCTCCCCAATTGTAATTCCTTTCTCCCATCAGGTTGCTTCCTGGCTGGTTGACTGTGTAATCCCCTTTTCCCATCATATGGCTTTCTGGCTGATTGGTCATGTCTGGGTACTGAACTTGTAGGCACTCTCTGGGTGTACCATTGGCTGCCATCATGCCCCAAGTATTTTTTGCCTTGGGCCCTGGGGCTGGGCCCCTCATTCCATTTCCCTGAATCTGTCTGCATTCTGAGGCCCAATGGAAGCCTCTGTTACATTTTGGACAGGGGGTATTGGGTCTTGTTCTCCCACCCTGTTTTCCCATTCTCTCTCTATACCAACATTGAGCTTTCAGATGCCCAACTTTTCCACACTGAAAGCATCTCTCTGGAAGTCCCTTGCCAGGAGGGACTCTGTCTTCCCATGTTTGGATTTTGGGAAGTCTGCATCATAGCCTGGCTATAAAAGGCATCTGTGCCTACTGTGGCACAACGTCTTATGAGTTCCTCTAAAGGAGCATCCTTGCACAGTCCTAGTATAATTCTTCTGCAAACCTCATTAGCATTTTCCTTAGCAAGGTGCCTTATCAAAATGTCTGTTATTGCATTTTCTCCATTTGTTCTTGTGATAGCTGTCTGCAAACATCCCACAAAGTCAGCAAAGGGTTCATTTGGCCCTTGTGTTATTTTTGTGAAGGCCCCACCTTTTCATCTTTATTGTGGAGAGAAGCCCACGCTTTGATAGCATTAGCAGCAATTTGCTCATATGCTGCTATAGAATAATTAATTTGTACTGCGACATCTTCATAAGGACCTACACCTGTTAGTAGGTCACAGGTGATTGCAGCATGAACTCCACTTTGACTATTTTGTTGGGCTTGTATCCTACAGAGCTCACTATATTCAGAAAGCCACAAATAGTTTTGTCCAGGTTCTAGGCATATCCTTGCTATAGATTTCTAGTCATTAGGGGTCAAGATTTCAAAAGCCAAATTCTGTAATAACATCTTAACATAAGCTGATGTAGCCCCATAAAGAGTGCAAGCTTTTTTCAGGTCTTTGAGGATTTCTATATCAAAAGGAGCATATCTTCTACTTTCTTGACCTGAAGAATTAAGCTGTTGAATTACCGGAAAAATGTGGTGTTGAAATTCTGATACATTTTCCCCTTCTTCTTTGGCCTTAATTAGTCCCTTTTGCAATCTACTCATAGGGGCAGCTAGATGGTGCAGTGGATAGAGCATCAGCCCCAAAGTCAGCAGGTCCTGAGTTCAAATCTGGTCTCATACACTTAACACTTCCCTTTGGTGCTTTTCATTTCCCTTCCTGAGCTGTCAGGGGGGTCGGGATCACCTCCTTTTTAGTGCTTTCACCTCCCTTCCTAAGAAGTCAGGGGGGTCGTGATCACCTCCTTTTCAGTGCTTTCACCTCCTTTCCTGAGAAGTCAGGGAGGGTGTGATCACCTCCCCTTGGGGGCTCTGACCTCGCTGAGGAGTCAGGGATGGCATGATCACCTGTGTTCTAAAACAAAAGAAAGCGGGAGATGTAATGGGCTGAGGCTTGAGTTGATGCACTGAGGTTCCAAGCACATGAGGCTAAATAGTAATTGGACCATACTCTATTAATATATAAGCTTGGAGAAAGAATGGCCCCCACCCACTCTTTGTGCAAGTCCTGATGTGTTGTATAGGAAATGATGATTTTGGTAGGTGGAGGCAGGGGAGTGGAAAAGGAAGGGGAAGGAGAGACTGCTCACATTGCCATTGCGAAGGTTTTTCAGCTCAGATCCCCCTCTGCTAGCTGGCCTCCTGTCGCAGCTGCCCATATTGCTATCGCAATCCTTCTTACCCATATTGCTATCGCAATCTTTTTTCACCTCTTCACTTGAATAAAGATTGAAGATTTTTCCCTTAACCTGAATTCCTGACTCAGGCTGATTTTAAATACGTGGTCATCACATTTAACAAAGAAAGGACTTCTCAAAATGTGGTCCCTGGAATTGGTGCAAAAATCAAGTCACACTTTAATGGATATGCATTTTCCTTTTGCAAATTTGAGACCATATGAAAAAAATGCAGAAGTGAATATAGAGTTTAAGTTATGGGGCTTTATACTACATCAAAATGGCTTGGAAATCAAAAAGTCAGAGAACCAAAACTACAAGTTCATGTAGTAAATTTTCTGGCAAAATAGGACTTATCAATACTATGTCATAGGTCTAGTGATCATTCTAGCAAAGTGCTGAGAGTGTGCTATGTATATTCTTTTTGGGTATGGATAGGATTAAAAGTCATAGAATTTCTTTTTTATTCTCAGAATTATGAGAAACAGTATTTTCTTAATCTTTGCTTACATAAAGAATAAATAAATAACCCCTTTATATAAACATCTTCCTAAATAGTTTAACCTTGTCTTTTTTTCTTTTCAATTATTGTAAGGTATATCAGTGGTCATACATTCATTCTTATTGTGCATTGTGCAAAGGCATTCCTTTTTCTTTACTAAGCTTTGTCATTTGATCAGCATGAGGATTTAATTTTGTTTTATATATGTCCATACTGCATGAATAGTCAGTTAGGCAGTATTAAGAAATTACTATGTGCTAAGCACTATGATAGGCAATTGATGGTGAAGTGACCAGAGCTTTGGATCTGTAAGGAGGAAAATCTGAGTTTAATTCTGATTTCCTTCATTTTCTAGCGGAAAGACTCTGGACAAGTTACTTAAACATATTTGTCATAATTTCCTCAAATGTAAAATGGAGATAATAATATTATTTACCTTGCAGGAGTGTTGTAAGGATCTGATGAGAGAATATTTGGGAAAAAAAAAAAAAGCACTTAGCTCAGTTCTTGGTGCATAGTCAGTACCATAAAAATGTTTATTCTCCTCTCCTCTTCAGGAAACAAGGAAAGACAAAAGCAGCCACTGCTTGTTGAGAAACTTATATTCTAATGGAGAACATGTAAATAACTAAGTTCATACAAGATATATACAGAGTAAATGGAAGGCAATTATAGCACTGAAGTGTGAATAGGAATAGAATTATAATCTGTTTACAACAAATCAACAAGTTACCTAGAGTTGAACGTATCCTTAGAAACCAGGTTGTACAACCCTCTAATAGGGAAAAAAAAAGTCTCAATTGTTAGATAAATTGTTTACAGCCCTACAGATAGTAAGCACTGGACACAGAAATTGACCCCAGGTTTTGTCTGATTCTGGAGCCCAAACTCTTTCCATGCTATAGTGGTGCCAGAGAAGAAGGATTCCTGACTTCCTTTTTGGGTATAACTCCTTTCTTGAAGAAAGAATATCACTCCAGTATCTTTACCAAGAAAATCCCAAATGGAGTTGCAAAGTCAAAGATGATTGAGAAAGAACTAAACAACAAATGCTATTTCTGCAAAAGCTCCCCATTCCAGTGTTAAATAGACAGTAACAGCTAATCCCTTTGTTTTGGTTTGCTTTATCTTAGTTCTTCGTAAAGCCATCCAAAAAACTCTGTCCTATTGATCTCAGGCCCTCAAGGTCAATCACAGAATAGCATTTTAGAAAGTCTTTTCCTTCCCTCTCTAGAACAACAAGTGATTGCCATTGCCAAAGCCCATGTCTTTTTTGTGAACCTACATGATTACATTTTTTGGATATTATAAATATCTATGAAAAATGGTTGGCATTCAGAAAGAAATGAGGAAATAACCATTTATATAGTGTCTACTGTATGATTTGCTCAGTCACACAGTTAGTGAGCGCCTAAGCCTGTATTCTTCCTGACTCCAGTGTCATCACTTTTATTCATTACATCTTTTTTCACATGTCAACTGATTGCTTTATATATGGAATAACTATATATTAACTACATAATAACTATATAATATATAACTATAAAATAGACTAACATTCTGAATTGTTATCAAATGAACTTTCTTATTAGAAGAGCATTATGTTTGGCAGACCAAATTCTTCCTTTTAGTGGTTTTTCTTCTGATCAACTTTGACTGAAAAGTAGTAAATCAATGTGTTTGACTAGGGAATTGCTTTAGCCAACTGTTCTTAATGTTTTTATGAGTCATGAACATTTTTGTCAGTGTAGAGATGTCTATGGATCACTTCTCAGAACAGTGTTTTTAAAATGTGCAAGATTAAAAAGGAAGCCATTTATATTGAAATATATTTATCTATATGTTCTTATATATCATGCTTATAATATTGAATTATATAATAAACGATAAATTATTATATATATTGATGTATATATTATATGTATGTAAATACATAAACACATATACAAGTTCAAGGACCACAGGTTCAGAATATCTGCATTTAGATGGTGATGATGATGATGATAATGGGTGATGCTTACATGTATATAGTGCTTACTATGTTTTAGTACTCTGCTGAGCACTTTATAATTTATATAATTTATATTTTTATTTATATTATGTTAATTTATATTATTTATGTTTATATATAAACAATCATTTGTATTATTTGTATATATGTTACAATTTATTATTTAGATAGTTGTAATAATTTTCTATTAAATATGGCCTTAAATGACATTTTTTGTCACTCTCAAATTAATAATGCAGTCAAATTATCTTACAAAATTCCTATGACCTGGTAGTCTAGATTCTATTTTAGAGAGAGGAAGCTGAGACTAATTGGAAGAAGTCACACAGCCAGAAAATGTTAGAGCAAGGATTCAAAACCACATCCCTGACTTTTGAAGTCTAACATTCTCCCACACTGTGCCACCTTTCCAATGTGAAAATATTCCAGTTATATTTTGGTAAACATACTGAAAAACATTATTGCCAGGCAGGTTCTTAGAAATCAGTTTGTCTAACACTCTCATTTTAAGGATAAGGAAATCATGTCATAGAGTTGAAATAATTTGCTTGATGTTATTCAACTAATAAATGGCACAACAAACATGCATGCTCCAAATCCACATTCACATTTCATCTAAAAAGAAAAAAAAAAGAAAAAAAAAGAAAAAAGAAAAATTTCTTAGCTAGCTGGAAATATTCATTGAATAGCTTATAATAACTAAGAGCAAATATTACTGAAAATAAAGTGATATAATTATCAACATAAATCATTTTATTAAAAAATTGAAATGAGTTATTAAGCACTGCATGAGAGACAATTTGGTATAGTGGATAGAGTGCTAGGCATAGAATCAAAAAAATCTAGGTTAAGTCTTATGTCTGACACATATGGTTCTGTGTGCCTGGTGGAGTCATTTACCTAAGAATTTAAACCAAGCAACCTTTCAATACTAGAGGATTGCAGAGAAGGAAAGTGTTGATTCACAATATTAAAAGAAGTTTCCTTATATGGTAATTCCCAATACTAAAGCAATTAAGGTCAATCCATTACCTATTACTATGTATAATAGCTAAAGTTCAAATATAAAATCAATAATATTTTTTATTAATATAGTAGTTTACCATTACCATTGCATTTTCATGTATTTTATTTAATACTCATAAAAACCCTATGATGTTCACATGACAAATATATGTTATAGATGAAGAAACTCAGATTTAGAGAAATGTAGTGGATAAGGTCATGTAGGAAAATTAAGGTAGAAGAGCTAAGTTTAATCTTCTTGACTTAAATTTCTGCTATATTCAAGCATATCTGAGTCTTGATGCTCCTCAAGACATTCCTGCCTTCCCTTACCCCTTGATTGATTCCTAAATTTCTATCATTAGAGATCAACTTTTTAATTTTAATTAATTTTAAAAATAAATTTTATTTTTAAAATTTTTATCAATTTAACTAATTAATTAATTAAATTTAAAATCAGAGCAGAATATACTTTAACATTTTATGCTGTTATTTAATTACTGAGTTTTTGATTTTTTCCAAAGAGTAAGATTTAAGAGGGGACAGAAAACTGTGGTTATCTATGAGTACTAAGAAGGCACAAAATGGAGACAATGGATCACTTCCCATTTATTCAAAGGTTGTGATATTCATGACCTTATCTGTTTTATACTCTAGCTCTTCTCCTGATCTTCGATTTAGCATGGCTCTGTGTGATCAAGAAAAAAATTTCAGGCAACAACGAAAAGAAAACATCAAAGAGAATATGAAGAAACTCCTGGGTTCCAAGAATAGTGAAGGCCTATGTTCAACAAGTGATGTGAGTTGGAACATTTCAAACTAAGTACTGTTATTTCTAAGAGGTTTAAAATATGTTTGCCATTGAAAATGTTACCAGAATTTTTCACTCTAGGATGACAGTGATATAGATGAAGAACATGATCTCTTTAGTGCTTTCAAGTAAGTATAAATACTTTGACAGAGGAAATTATTTTATTAGGCAATCCTAAAATTAGTAAACATGGGGATGGGCACCAGACTTGTATTTTCATTGCTGTAGGGAATTCCCAGCTAAGGAAATTCCCTTTACCCGTGCAGATCAGCACCTTTTGTATAGTCTTAGAAATTTTCCTGGAGCACAGAAAGTGATTTGTCTAGAATTGCACTTTCAGTATGTATCAAAGGCGGGACTTAAAATCTGGTCTTTCAGGTTTCAAAGCTAGGTGTTCTAATCACTCTCTACACTGCTAAAGGAAACATTTTGTTGTTGTTCATTCATTTCAGTCATATTCATTTGGGGTTTTCCTGGAAAATCTACTGGAGTGGTTGGCCATTTTGTTCTCAAGCTCATTATAGATGAGGAAACTGAGGTAAACAGGATTAAGTAACTTGCTCAGGTCACAGAGTTTATAAATGTCTGAGGTCAAATTTGTACTTGGGCTAAGCATTCTATCAACTATGCTAGTTAAAGAAAGCTGCCCCATTAAAGAAGGCATCCCTTTGGACAAATACAGGATGTTCCAAAAATAAGACATTAGGAACGTCCTCTTAACACCCACTTACATGTTAGAAAACAATAATAGGTAAAATGGAAATGCTTAAATAAACCTTTTAATCTATTTCAGAATATTATAAAGAGAAAGCCAGAAATTTTCTCCTTTTTAAAGGCCTCCTAGTAATTCATAAGGAAGGCCTTTATTCCTCCATAATTAAATTCTAACTTAGGCAGTACTACTATTACTATATGAAATTTATAGATGAGAAAACAGACTCAGAGAGGTGGTTCCTTGGCCATAATTACAGAGCTACTAATATTTAGAATGAGGATTCAAAGTGAGGTCTCTTCTCAATGTCTAGAGCTCTTTTGACTAGTGACACTATTTTTCTCTTATTAAATCATACATCAACTAGATTCAGGTACCTTGCAAGAGACTCAAAGACAAAATGAAAACAGTTCCTGTCATCAGGGGAAAAGGAAAAAGGATGTAAATAAGCATTTTTGAAGTGTATTAAGTACTGTGTTAGGGATTTACAAATATCATTTCATTTTGTCCTTACAAAAAGGTAGGTGCTGTTATTGTTGTACCCATTTTACAGCTGAGGAAATTGAAGTAGACAAAGATTAAGGGACTTGCTCAGGGTCAGCTAGTAAGTATTTGAGGTTGAATTTGAAGCCAGGTCATTCTGATTCCAAGCTTGGCACTTTGTCCACTTTGCCCCAGTGGTAGCACGTATATTCTACTCTGATATACAATATGCATGTCCATATTGGACATATTGTCTATGTGGACGATTACATACAAAAATGTACACAATGCACACAAAATAATTTTGGGGAAGAAGTGAGTGTTAGAAGTTGGAAGATAAATCTAAATGATAGAGGGGAGAAGAGAAAGCATAGGGGAGGGCCCATTCAGAGTCATGGAAGAGACAGAATGTCATATACAGAAAACAGTAAGAAGGCTGTTTTGGTCAGACCAGGTCAGAAGGAAAGGAACTAGTAAAACATAATTTCTGAAAGGTACACTAAGAAAGGCTTTAAGGATCAAACAGAGGAGGTTGTATTTTTCCTAGCTGTAAGAAATCGTCCTGCTAAAAATGGTTGCTACTATTAAAAATGCTGCCATAAATATTTTGATTTACATGGGGTTTTTGTTAGGTTTTTTTTTTTTTTTTTTGATCCCAGGCAATGTCATTCTTAAAGCAGAGAAACACTTATTTATACCTCTTATTTTGTGTGTCTTTTATTTTAAAAAGTCAATGGAATAGAAAATAGTATTTTTTGAACAAAATTTTTTGTTACCCTTCCCTTCAAAGCCTAGCATTATGAGTCATAGTTCCTGGGGTTAAATACTCTGCTCCTTTACAGGCCTCTCATCTAAGATTTTGGCCAGTGTTTCACTAGAACCATAATATGTTTTTGGTAGATTTTTTAAAAAATGACAACCTTTTACTGTGAAAATGAGGACCCTGCTTTACACAAAACATAATTTTTATTTATCAGGGGAATATTAGTTTCATATAGTTCATGCTTAGTCATGGTTTATTACATTCAACATTCAACAGCACCTGTGGAATGAATTATGTTTTTCTGTCTCCAATATGGCACTATCTAATATTTTTTGTATTTAGAAAGGGTTGCTGGAATGAAACATTTTTTTTGGGGTCTAGACTACTTTTTTTTGTCTGCCAAAAATGTTGACTGTAAATGTAGTCAGCACCACCTATTACCAGAATGAGAATAACATGTTTTTAATTTTATGATCACTTACAAAATATTCATATAATAGTTTTATTTTATAAAATATTCTTAAAATGTAATTTAATTCATATGCATTAATAATTTAACTTCTTTCCCAGGGTAGAGGTAGAGAGGGTTTTGTATTCTTCTGGCAGTCTGATAATTTGTGTTTTGGGGAATATTTGTTCTTAAGTAGAATGTTTTTCTTTCTCAGCGAACAGTTTAGCTATATACTTTTTAAAGCCATGAATCTTTATGGTTTGTTATAGCAAAAAGAAGTGAGTAGACATGCTAAGAGAAGTCATTTTGGTTCAATGAAAGCAAAAATTTCCTGTTAAAAAGTAAAATCAAATGCCCAGTTGATTCACCATTACTAGTGATCTTCAAATAAAGGCTTGTTACCATTTGTTAAGAGTATAAAAATGAAATTTCTCTTCGGAATTAGATGAGTTCTGAACTTCCTTCCTAATTTGGAACTTCTGTGATTCTATCAGTAACTAATTGATTTAAGTAATACCCAGTCACTCTGATTTTGTAGGCCTGTGCTAGAAAATGGCAAGGTGGATACTATTCACAAATAAGAGTTTTTAAAATATTGTAATACCATGTCAGTTAGTAGAATGGTGCTACTAAAGGAATAATATCTAATTTCAAGCAAATACTTGTATTTTATAATACTTTGTATTTCAGTAGAAATGTATACCTATTTTAATGAATTTGTTAATACTGTTGTTTTCTATATTCATCCCTCAAATAGGATTTT
Organism: Antechinus flavipes; assembly: GCF_016432865.1. NCBI lineage: Eukaryota > Metazoa > Chordata > Mammalia > Dasyuromorphia > Dasyuridae > Antechinus > Antechinus flavipes. Next base: position 407,853,223 of record NC_067401.1, on the reverse strand, counting down.
TGACAATAATGATATGTTCAGAAAATACTCTTAAAACAATTGAAATCATTCTTGAATATACCATTCCAATGTTTACTGATCTGGTATGGTTGGAATATATTTTGTGATTATTATCTCTGAATTATCAAAGAGGGTACTGTTAATGATATACTGGGGAAAAACTTCAGTGAAATATGGATGTTTTATTGTTTAACCTAAAAATCAATAAACAAGAAGGAATTTTTTGTTTTTTTTTTAAATCAAATATCCAATTAGAATTTTAGAAAACTTGCATATTTCAGAAATGTCATTTAAAACCAATTATAAAATAGCAACAACAATAAGAGATATAAACATGAATCAGCTTAGGCAAATATGTTGAGAGAGAAATGAGATAAACCCCACATTTTAATATTTTGTGAGTAAACAACACTTTAAAAGGTAGATTAATGGAACTGATGAAATAACCACAAAATTTTTAAAACATCAAATTTGAAGCTGTTGTGTTTTAGAGCCTTGATTTTTTCTAACATAATCCATGTGAAGACTGCAGAAAGAAGCAACTTCTCAGTAAAAGAACTCCCTAAACTCTAGAATAAACATGTATAGAGTAGAGAGGGTAAGGTTGTAGATTCATTTTTTGGTTTTAGTGGAGAGAAGATTTCAAGAACTTAATTAATCTCATAAAGACTTCTTCTAAAACATGATGTCTATCAATTAATGAGTGAGTATTTATCAATCACTTACTATATGCTAGGTATTGGGGCCAGCAATTAGAGACATAAAGACAAACAATAAAAAGTTCTTGCTTTCAATAAATATTAGTTATTTCAAAAAAACTTATATTTAATTGGGAGAAATAAGATGAGTAAAGAAACAAATGCAGTATATTTAAGTCAACAAAAGAAATCTGATATCTAGAACTTGTTCTTTGATTGACTATTACTATTTTTTCATGGGTCTAGCCATTCTTATCATCGGATAAGGGGGAAAATGACAGTTTCCAAAACACCCATAAATAACAAATGAACCAAATAAAAGATATTAAACAGCCCTTAGTTTGGAGTGTCTTTTCTAGTTTGATGAGTGGCAGAGTAGTAAAAGAGAAGATATAATTTGCTATGAAGTACATATAGATTATAATTTATTATAATTTATTTATTGGCATTTTAAATAATAGGCAAAACCTGCAGAATAATGAAAAAATGGTGGAAAAGAATTGTGGAACTAAAAATGTATTCACATTAATACTTCTTTTCATTTGCTATTTTATACTGTCTCAGAAGAATGTCTAAATCCTGTAAACCAGAAATGTGATTCCTAACATTTTTCTTTAAGAAAACTACTTAGATGCCCAAACGGATTTGCTGCAATGAGTTAATTAAATCTAAGGTATGGGAAAAGACAAAGAAAACATTATGACATTACAATTTTTACAATTTTTAAAGCCTTCATGATAAACATATTTGGAGTGAATATAGCCCTGTTTAAAATCTACCTAAATCAAATTCTAGAGCAGAGTTAAATAACTTGCCAAGGGTCATTCAATTAACATGGAATTTGAAGCCATGTTTTCTTGACCCTGTCTATTTCACTCTGCTCCTTGTGATAATCAACCAATCAATTAACATTGATTTATACTGGAAATACAAAGACAGAACCAAAATAGACACTATTTTCAAAGCTTTACATTTTAAAGGAGAGATGTGCAATACATAAACACATATGTACATGCATGCACATATTTATATATATGTAAAATAAATACAAGCTATTTTGATGAGAGATAATACAAACAATTGAAAGGGATCAGGAAAGGTTTCTTGTAGAAGGCAGTACTTGCACTAAGTTTTGAAAGAAACTAGGGATTCTAAGAGTCCATGATTTGGGAATATGATTTGTTTTTGCCTCGTTCTTTATGTCTTGTCTTCTCCATTAGTCTATGAGTTCTTTGAGAGCAAAAACTTTTGATTCCATGAATTTAGCACAATGCCCTTCACATAACAGGTTTACTCACTGAGTGACTTTCTAACTAAACTTCACTTGTTTTGGAAAGTGAGCAGACTTTTAGCTCCTGTTAGGGGACTGTAGGACTTAGTAAAGTGGTATCCAGTTTTGTTTCATAATAAAAAAAGTACAGAGATTGTATTAAAAGTTATAGTAGTTGTTTGTCAGCAATAAAATGCAAAATCATCACCACTAAAATCATCAACTACTTTTTCAGATATTCCATTTATTGTATTTTTCTTCATTGTGATAAGTTGTCTTTGACTTACAGAATGTACTTTAGTATTTAACATTTTTTCTTTTTATTTGTGTTGTTTCTTAGCACATTTTCCTGGATGAACTTATTTTATTTCATAACTTCAGCAGTTACTCTAACATTGATGACTCCCAGTTGTCTCTTCACTCTGACCTTTCACCCAATGTTCAATCTCTGACACCCACCTGCCAGTCTGAATATTTTTAAGAAGACATATTGTCTTCAATTTGGCTTTCCCAAACTGAGCTCATGTCTCATTTCCTTGCTTTTCCTGTTTTATACTTATTATCAGTTTGCTGGGTTTTTTTCTGTTACCTAGACGTGTAACCTAATTTGCCTTATCCCACCCTATCTAACCATGTAATTTCAATGCTTTGAATTCTTCTTTGTACCCTCCCCCAAACATATTTAACTATTTCTCAGTGTGTGATGTAAACACAGTCAGTCCTTTATCTGTTCTAATGACAAGTATGAATCAGTGGAATGCATAGGCCAAAGCTGTAAATACCTAAAAAAAGATTCTTTGGAACTTACTATGTAATTTCATTTTGCTGCATATTCATTTCCCTAGCCATATTCTCCCAAGACTAATGTAAATTTATTTTAATTTTTAAAAGAAATCCAACTAACTTTGGGGGAATTGCCCCCAAAGGAGTGATTGCTTAAAAGGGAAAGAAAGTGTGAAGTTGTAAATTATCAGCAAAAGATACCCAAATACTTTGAGAGATGTATGATTTCATTTATATGGTCATTCCTATCAAAGAGTGTCCATTCATGTGTGTGATCTTTATTCATGGTTTCCCATAAGTTTGCTGGAAAAAAAAAAATTACCAAAGAACATGGAGAATTTCCTAATTTCTTTTGACATTGAGGAGTCTAAGGAAATCCATTGATTATTCCTCACTATTATTATGATCAATCCATGTAAATTTTCAATTATTTATTTTGATCATATTCATTATATGATTTTTTTTCTGTGAATTATCTTATCTTAATTTTCCACATCACTGACACATTGAGTGCAGCATCTTTAACAGCATTATCTTTTATGATTTTAAATACTGAGCTCCATTATCACCTCCACTAGTATTACTGTTGGCAATGATTTTAAGGCTCCTTTGACTTCATTCTCCAGGATGTGAGATTCTAGCTTAGTCATCACATCATCGTGGTTACTGGTGATATAAAAGTCTTCTTGAATAGTTCTGTGTAATCTTGCCATCTTTTCTTAATCTCTTCTTCTTGTGTTAAGTCCCTACCATTTCATCATGTCCATTTTTTGGCATGAAATGTTCTGCTGTTTATATCTATCTATAAACATATTTCATCCAATCTATTTTCTTCTATTTATTTATTTATTTATTTATTTATTTTTGTTTTATGGTACTCATTTAAGAAAATCTGATCTCTATGTTATTCTCTAGAATTTTCTATTCATTTGGATATATCTTTCCCTTTCTCCTTTCCTTTTTACTTTCCTTCTTTTCTAAGTTATTGCTTTTTCTGCTCTTTTTTGGGGGGGATGTTTTTTTTTTTTTTTTTGCTGCCATGTATACAATATCATGAACCTCTGCCCATAGTTCTTTAGGCACTCTACCAGAACTAATCCTTTAAATTTATTCATTACCTCTACTTCATATTCATAAGTGATATTATTTAGGTAATACCTTTATGTGTTATGTGTTCTATTTTCTTCAACTTAAGTCTGAATTTTGCCATAAGAAATTCATGATATGAAATGCCAGATCTTTTTTTTTTTTAAACTGACAGTATAGTTTCTCCACTTTTGATTGCAAAGTATATAATCAGTCTGATCCATGTGTACAGTCACTTTTTTTTTATTGTTGAAAAAGAATGTTATGGCAGAGAGTTATCTTGACAAGTTTCTATTAGTTTCTCTGTCTCTCTCTCTCCCCAATTTTTCTTTGTGATCATTAACATGTTTAGTTGTCAATGATCATTTCCAGCTTTAACCTCTCTCTAAACCTTTTAACACATCTCAAATTGCCATTTGGAAATCTTGAATTTGATGCCCCATAGATATTTTAAGGGTAGCTGAAGAAGAGCACTAGGTCTGGAATTAGGAAGAATGATCTTCCTGAGTTCAAATCTGGGCTCAGATACAATCTAGTTATATGAACTTGGGCCAGGCACTTACTTCTGTAAGCCTCAGTTTCCTCATCTGCAAATTAACTAGAGAAGGAAATTGCAAACCATTTCAGTAGTTTTGCCAAGAATCCCCAATGAGGCCTTGAATTGTCATACATTGAAAGGACTGAACAACACAACTGATTATTATGAAAATTAGAGTTAAACTAGATTGCCTCTCAATTCACTTCAATACAAAATTATGATTGCTTAACTTTTGGACATCTTTCCAGGATATGAACCCAAAATTATGTTCTCCACCTTTTAAAAAAATGTCTTTATTGCCCTTTCTAGTGAAGATTGACTATAGTTGTCCGATAAGTAAAACCTACAAAAACACACTACAGTATTTTTCTTTTACTTTACAAAGAAGTAAATGTCCATGCTTATTGTATTTCTTTGAAGTTCAAGTATTAATATGTTTTAATTCAAATATATTGTAAAGAAATCCAAGGTAAATACAAGTTTATTTTAGTAATTAGCTATCCAAGTAATGTAAATAAGTAAAGTATTTAGATTATAGTCTAGCAGTGTTAATTTGTCTCAATAGGACCAAGATGTGCTCAGCAACATACATTTGTTTTAGTTATCTAGATTTAGGCACAAAACTAACAGCTGAATTTTGTAATTACTCATTTATGTAACAGTTCTTTCAGAATATCCAAGACTTTCCCAGTTGAGAAAATTGAGCCAAATTACAATTTTTTTCTTGAAATCCTGATTACATCACTGGGAATGATTCATTCATAGAATAATATCATTTGGCTTTTATCTTTTATGTTTTATTTTACATCAGAGAAATTTTGGGAGATTAAGGAGTTTTATAATTTTTCTGAATTATTTCAGAACTTATTTAAATTAGGATTCCCCAGTAACTTGGACATACTGGACTTTATAGGCAGATACTTATCTTAGGATGATAAAAGGCAAGACAAGGTAATGATGATATATAACATATGTTTTAAGGTTTGCAAAGTGCTTTGCATATTATTATTTAAATGATCCTAACAACAACCATATCACCCCTGCCACTCAGCTTAGTGTTCTGAACCCTGTAAATACTTCAAAAATATTTGTAGAATTTATTCAAATATATTAAATAACATAATTTTTACCCTATTAATTAGAGTTCTGGAGGAAATGAACTCTGAAAATGGCAGCCCTCTGTAGGCTTATAAGAATTAGATAAAATAGTAAATATAAAAAAGGTATTATTTATATTCACAATATTTATTAAAAATGAAAATAATACATTATGGATAATATATACATTTTTATGGGGAACCAACATGAATAACCTTTTTGATCATCTAGTCCAAAATATGGCAGTATTTGGAAATATTTTTCATATTGTGGAGAAAACTTTGAGATCAAAGCTGTAACTAGGAATTTTTACAACTAGGAAAGTCACAAAAAATATGTTAAGGGAAAATGCATGAAAGGCACCCTTAAATGTGGTTGGAGGTTGGGAAAAGAGGGGAGGATATTACTATGTAGGGAGAGACAACAATCTAAGCACTATACAATGCCATATGCTCCTCCCAGATAATTTGATAACTTCTTGTTTAAACTGACTTTAGCATATAATTATGAATTTCTTCATACTTGGCATCTAAAAAGTCAGATGACTCAGATGTAACAAGAATCCCTGCTTGGACTTATGTAGGGAGATGTTATCTACCTTCAGAGAAATAGAGGACAAAAAACATAATACAGTCTTACATAGATGCATATGAATGTATATGTGGATGTATATATATATATATATATATATATATATGTATAGATATAGATGTATAGAATATGTGTGTATATGTATAGAGTGCATATATATATGTTTGTATATATATATGTCTCACAATACATCTATGTGTATGTAGATAGATATACACACATATGTATCTTTGATTAATTATAACCTTCTTGGGGTGGGAAGAAGAAGGGGGGGAAAATGAAGTAGAAAGTGCATAGCAGTGAAGAAAAGAAACCTACAAGGGAGTAAAGAAAAGATGGACAGCTCTGAACCCAATGTGTAGCATTGATTAAAAGTTTTCTTGAAATGAAAATTTATTGCTTTATATTTTAAATCTTTATATTCTGCTGCATAAATGGCAGTTATCTTTTTTCCTTTTCCTATTTTGTATTTAAGTTTAAAACAAATAAAAATTATTCTGATGATATTAAAATAACAATAACAACAAGAATCCTTGTATCTTAGAAGTTGGAGAGATCTACAGGGATGCCTGTACTGAACTATCTTTTCTATTTCTCTGGAGTAGCTAAGAGGCTTGTGATTCCTTAAATGATTTTATTCCTAAGGATAGTCCATTATCTTTTTATACTGATTGGTCCTCTTTCCTCATTCCCGGCCTCTGGGCCTCAGGGAAGTGTGGGAAGTTTGGATGGTGAAATTTTGGAGGAAAAATTAAGGTCAAAGATGGGGAGGCAAAGGTGTCCCCAATATGGAAGAACCTTCCAATAGTAGCTAAAATCTTCCCCTGATTTCTGATTCCTCAGGATATAGTTAGATGTCTAAAGAAGGATGAATTGCTGTGTTTACTGAAGGGAGACAGTAACTTTTGGGCTTTTCTCTCCACTCTAGAAGAAACCAGTTTGAATCCTATGGGTCTCTACTGCTCTAGAAAATCTGGAACACAGTCAAGATGTTTTTCTAATGCAAGGGTAGAGATATCATTTGCATAATCAACTGCAGGGGATGATGAGTTGAAAGCTAAGTAGAACAACTTCCCACTGCTTGAGTTTTATAAGTTGATAATTTTGTATGGCCCACAAATGATATAAATATCCAAATGGCCCTTGGCAGAAACATAGTTCCCCACCCCTGCTCTAATGAGAATTTTCAACTGCTCTCAAACCATTTTGAGATTATTTACCATCTAATTTGTATGTATCTTGTTTCTGACTAGTTATTTGTTTTCCTCATTGGAATAAAAACATCTTGAGGGAAGGGATAGCTTTGCTTACTTATTTATTTTAACTAAGGCTATGGGGTTAACAGCTAGTAAGTGTTCAGTGTCTGAAGCTGGGTATGAACTCAGGTTTTCCTGACTCTAGCACTGTTGCTCAAGCTATAGCACCACTTAACTGCCTCTGAGGGAAAGAGTCATTTTTTGCCTCTCTTGGTATCCCCCCACCCCTTTTTTTTTTGCCAGGAGCTTGGCAAGAAGTTTGTTAATTGACATTCTTAATTCCTTACAATGTTCCATTATTCATGTACCACAATTAGTTAAGCCAATCCTCTGTAAGAACCCACTTTATTTTGAGGTCCTTGCCAAGACAAAGCATGCTTATATAACTTTGTGTGTGTGTGTGTGTGTGTGTGTGTGTGTGTGTGTGTGTTCATTTCCCTATATCCTTGATCATATGTGAACATGGACTTAGTAGTAGTTTGTTGGTTTGATTGTGCGCGCAGATTTTCCAGTCCATTTTGAATCCCAAGGAGGATGATTTAATAAAAATGTGACTTAAGGAAAATTATGACCTCTCTGAGCCTTTCTTTAGCTGTGATGTTGAGGGAGTTAGACTAAATTACTTTTCAAGTCTTTTTCACCTCTAATATTATATGAAATTCTGAGTGTTTCATGTTAAAATGCAGACGGTTGGTTAGTAGAGACCAAAGAGAGACTCCAAAAGCAAGAAATGGCATCTCTAGTTAGAGGAAAAACATCTTCCAATTGAATTAAATGATAAAGATTACTTCTGTGATTTTATGCTAAGCAAACTAAACCGTTTGTATTATTTCTACCACCTTAAATGTGTCACATTTTCATTTATTCCATTCTCCAGTGGTGTTCTTAGGTTTTTAAAAAAATTACTTCATTGTTTGTTTATATGGTATCCCTCACAATGAAACATTGAATTATAGAATGCTTTGTTCCATTGTTCACTCTTTTCACTTCTTCTTTTCAACTAAACCACAAGCTATTCAGTGTGATATATTAGATAAATGGTTGGCCTCACAATCTGAAAGACTTGATCAGTGTTTAGTATTGGTTCTGGAGTTAGGGGAAAGAAGTTAAAATCTTTCCTCTGATACTTATAACCTATATGACTTTGGACTGGTCACCTTCCTGGCCTCAGTTTCCCTATCTGCGAAGTGAGGGAATTGGATCACATAGTATTTAGGATTATTTCCAGCTCTAAATTCATTATCTCATGAAATTAAAAAAAAAGCAAACTAATTTTTTTTAGTGCATATATCCCATCTGCAGTTTTTTTCTTTTAAAATTTTATTTATTTATTTAACAATAGCTTTCCATTTTCAAAACACATTCAAAGATAGTTTTCAGCATCCTCCCTTACAAAAACTGTGTTCCAATTTTTTCTCCTTCCCTTCCCCATTTTCCTCCCCTAGACAGCAAACAATTCAGTACATGTTAAACATGTACAATTCCTCCAAACATATTTCCACAAGAAAAATAAGACCAAAAGAAAAAATGAGAAAGAAAAAAGAAGCAAACAAACAAACAACAACAACAACAACAAAAGTGAAGATATCATGTTTTGATCCACATTCAGTTCCCACAGTCCCTGCTCTGGATGCAGATGACTCTCTCCATCACAAGTCTACTGGGACTGACCTGAAACCCTATCTGTAAAGTTGATGACAAATTTCACATTAGGAGTTAATAGCTCTAAGTCTTTCTGTGTCACCCCACCCAATGACAACAAGGACAAACAAGACCAGAACAAGCTCTTTCAGACCTAAATTTATATTTCTTTCCACTTAGAAACTTGTGTTTAGAATAATAGATCATCAACTTGTTAGTTGATTGGATAAAAACAAGAAATTGAAATTTAATGTTTTAGATGCTCTAATTTTCTTTTTCCTCCATCTTGTTTGGTATATTGATATCTGTGCCTTCTAAGTTTTTTCCTTCTTTTTTGAAATTGCCTCATTAATATTATTACCAGTTATAATAACAATAACAAGCTTAAGAATGTGTCAGTGATCTATAGTTTTTGTTATCATGGGAGGTTCCTCTATCAACATAGATCACAGCTATTTTCCAACATGTTTGAGTTTCTTGAGGCTCAAGGAGGAGAATCAACTTACTCAATATTAGCTAAGTAGTAAATATTTTAGGTAGGATTTGAACCTTTTTTCTCTGAATTCAGAGCCAGTGCTTCCCCCTCCCCCCCAATACTTACCACTGACTGAATTTTTCTGACTTCATGGCCAACTGTTGACCACTAGTGGTAGCAAACAAATAGAAATGGGGTTCACTAATCCATTCAAAAGGAATTCCTGCAACCATGTATTGACTTAGTTTTAAAATTCAAAATCATGTTTTTTTTTTTTTTTTGCTTTCACTTATTTTGTTAAATATTTCCCAATTATATTTTAATCTGGTTCAGTTGCATTCAGGATGTGGTGATAAGCCATAGGTCATGTATTTGACACCTTGATAATAGCTCATAGTTTAGTAACAGAGAGAAAGCCAAAGAGAGAAAGTGGTAATAATAAAGGTATAAGATGACACCAAATGAAATGTTTGATTGTGAGGTATACATATAGATCTATATCAAGGTGGTGAAAAGGCTAAGAATTAAACTAAAGAATAGAATAAATGGAAGAGGAGAGAACACTAAATGTAGCTAAGACATTTCAGAAACCAGATATGAAAGTAAGGTTTTTTGATTACACATGTACCACACTATCCTTCTGTATAAAGTTAAAGACCATTAACAAAAAAAAAAAAACAAAAAAACAAAAAAAGAAATAAAGGCTGTTAGGATTCTTACAAGGTGCTAAGTAAGTGGAATTGAGGAGATAGTGGTTAAATCTAGTTTAGCATTGATTTAATCCTACAACAAATAATGGTTTCCTAGTGATATAATGATTGGTGTATACTCAGTGTGGAACATATAAGGAGGAGCTATCAGGGGCAGAAGGACAAAGACAAGCCCACTAGAAGCTCTCGGAGCCTCAGCCAGGATTCAGTCGAGGAGATTCACAAGCCAGAGAAGGCAGTGTAAGTTCTCAGAACCAAGACTACCAAAGGCCTCTAAGAAAAACTAGCAGAGCTCCTGGCTGCATTTGGGCTGATTATTGAGCTGAAAGGAAGGCTGCTCCCAGAAGCCCCCTAAGAAACCTGCTCCCAGAAAATATTACATTTTAGAGAAGAATATTACAAAGACATCTTTTATGAAAATGTTGGTATTTAACAGGATAAAACCAAATGAAAAACAAACAAGTTAAGAACATGCTTTTATTAGTCTTGCCCTTTCCCTCCTTATCTGAAAATGTCTCTGAAAAATTCAGAGAAGTCTTTCACAACAACAGACAAAGGGTCAAAATCAGATAGCAAAGCAAAAATCAGTATAATCTGTGGTTCTGTGCTGAATTGAGATCTGACTTGTAATCACTCTATCTCCAATTTGTCTGTTTGGGGAGGCAAAATATGCTGAAAAGAACCCTGGCCTTGGTAAATCGGTCATCATGGCTCTTCACTACTTATTAGTTTGTCTTTGGGCAATTCTAATAAACTCTGAGGCATGTTTATTTATCTGAAAATGAAGAGGCTGGAATAAAGGAATCAAAAAATTTTTTTAAAGGCTCAGCTACAGAATTGTATAATTCTGTGAATTTCAAGCTATATTGAGAGTCAAGTTTCACATTGATACTTTATAGAATCTTGTGTATGTGGTTTTCTCACTGAAGAACAATTAATAATAAATAGTATAAATCTATAAGATCTTATGTTATAATGTAATTATAACATAATAATATATCATATTATATAATAATATATTATAATCATAAAATCTTTAATCCTTTAGATTTAGAGTTGGGTAATGTGATAATGACATTACAGTATAAATAGGTAATTCAGATTATATTTCTTGCTTCTATACATATTGACCAAAGACCTTTAGACAATTCTCAAATCCTGTCAATTTCAGGTTTACTGTCTTTACAAAAGGAGGTAATAATTGTCAGGCAATTTTTATAGTTGTAGCTATGAGACCAGTGTGTTGAAAGCTGAAAAGCATCATATAATTCTCATCTTCAAAGTAGCTAGAGATTGGTGAGGAGACTGTTCCAATAGTGTAGGCAAGAAAATATGAGTTGCCTAATTAAGGTGGTGATGGTGGCAGTGACAATGGAACAGAGGAGGTGGATGCAGGAAATATTTCAGTTAAATCAGTAATACCTGGCAGCTTATTGGATGTGGGAAGTGATAAGGAAGAAAGAATCAAGGATGAGGCCTGAATAATTGGTGGATGATACCACCAACAGAAAAAGAGGAATTTTATTTAATATTACTAATAATTAATAATAATTAATTAATATTTAATAAAAGAGACAATTTTTTTGGTAAGACTTTAATAATTTTTTTTCTAATGTCAAATTAATTGCTTTCCTTTTGGATAATTTTATTTTGGTAGGGGTAGATTGTTAAAGAAGTGAGACAGCTGTTCTTTTTTTTTTCTCCAGAATGTGTGAAATTTATAAAACAAGTTGAGCAACAGACACCAAGAACAGTCCTTTTTTTTTTTTAATTTTTTTTTTTTATTTTCAAATGCATAGCATGTTTTATGACTTTTACCTTATTTGGGCTTTGGCCATTTAATTTTCCTTAGGTGCCCGTGATTGCTGTATTGGGTTCAGGTGGTGGGTTCCGTGCCATGGTGGGATTTTCAGGTGTGATGAAGGCACTATATGAATCAGGAATCTTGGATTGTGCCACATATGTTGCTGGTCTTTCTGGCTCTACCTGGTAAGTCTGCATTTTAAAATCTTTGTATTCCCATTTTTCATTTTAAAATGTTTTCATTTAGTATTCCTATTATTTTGAAATGAGTGTTTTGAACATGTAAAACTCACACTTTGAAATGCTGAATTGAATTTACCATGATGAAATAGATTGTGATAATCATGGAGAAGTTCCCTGGGTAAATCCATATCTGATAAGATTTGTCACAAAATTTCACTTTCCTTAATATAGCAATTAAAGTAAAAAATATATGTATAAAATAAAAATTCTAAATTATACATACTTTATTCTTCTTCCTCAGGAGAACTATTATTCCATAATTGTGAAATCCAGATTTTGTATTCTTTTTTCCTTCTTCCTTCCCTTCCTTCCTTTCTCCCTCCCTCCTTCCTTCCCTCTTTCCTTTCTTCCTTCCTTCCTTCCTTCCTTCCTTCCTTCCTTCCTTCCTTCCTTCCTTCCTTCCTTCCTTCTTTCCTTCCTTCTTTCCTTCCTTCCTTCCTTCCTTCCTTCCTTCCTTCCTTCCTTCCTTCCCTCTTTCCTTCCTTCCTTTGTTCCCTCTTTCCTTCCTTCCTTCCTTCCCTCCTTCCTTCCTTCCTTCTCTCCTTCCTTCCTTCCTTCCTCCTTCCTTCCTTCCTTCCTTCCTTCCTCCTTCCTTCCTTCCTTCCTCCTTCCTTCCTTCCTTCCTCCTTCCTTCCTTCCCTCCTTCCTTCCCTCATACCTTCCTTCCTTCCTTCCTTCCCTCCTTTCTTCCCTCCTTCCCTCCCTCCCTCCTTCCTTCCTTCCTTCTTCCTTCCTTCCTTCCTTCCTTCCTTCCTTCCCTCCTTCCTTCCTTCCTTCCTTCTTCCTTCCCTCCTTCCCTCCTTCCCTCCTTCCTTCCCTCTTCCCTCCTTCCTTCCTGCCTTCCCTCCTTCCTTCCTTCCTTCCTTCCTTCCTTCCTTCCTTCCTTCCTTCCTGCCTTCCTGCCTTCCTGCCTTCCTGCCTTCCTGCCTTCCTGCCTTCCTGCCTTCCTGCCTTCCTTCCTTCTCTCATGTAAATTTTTTTTGGATGAGGTGAAAGAGGAGATTCCTTGCCTCAATTGCTCCCTAGCCTTAATCTAGGGAGATTGCAGCCTCTGTCAGTGCTGTTGAAGACCTTAGCATAAAAAGGCCAATATCTCCCACTGCATACAGGATTATCTCTAGTCCTCCTGATTTTTATCTTGCCACTGAACTCAGATGGCATCACCTTCTTGATTTCAGGGTTCTCTTTGAGATTAAAGGACAAATACCAACAACAATTCCATGCTTTTTTTTTTTTTTTCTTTTGTAAAAAATGGGAGAGAGAGGGGGGGGGGAAGAATGGGGACAGAAAGGAGAAAAGGGGAGGAAGGAAGGAAGGAAGGAAGGAAGGAAGGAAGGAAGGAAGGAAGGAAGGAAGGAAGGAGGAAGGAAAGATAGAAAGATGGAAAGAAGGAAGGAAGGAAGGAAGGAAGGAAAGAAGCAAGGAAGGAAGGAAGTCTTCCAATTAACCAATTCCAGCCCAATTTTACTCACAGAGGCTGTTAGAAGGCCCTGATACCATGACATGCAGAGGTAGTATGAAGGTTCTTTGAACACAATTCATCACCAGTCTCTAAATTCTTTGTCTACTAAATATAGAGTCATTAGCAGTGATTTTTAAAATCAGTAGCTTAAAGGATCTAATTCTTTATGTATCTCAAAGACTATACCCTCTTGTAATAATTTTTTTTTAAATGAGATAACTCTTCTTCCCCATGGCTTCACTCTTGTCTGTGAATGAGCAGAGTTAAAATCCAGATGGAGCCTGGAGTCTGTTCAGCGAACATGTACCTTGGGGAGCTGATTATGAACTGTCTGGACCCATGTTTTGAAGGAAACATAACATTCTTGTGTTATTGAAGTCAGGATGATTCTTGATATTGTGTGGATTTGGTCATGCTCAAATAAGAGAATTTATGTAAAAGATTACACTAAGTTTCAAGGACTATATAAATATGAACTGTTTTTGTTGCAATTAATATTAGGGAAACACTGATTCAGAATTGTTACTGATTTTTAGAATCACTAACTTTTTAATATTTAAAGATGGGAGTTTCAGACTGAACTGAATTTGCTTTCATAATGAATTACAGAAACTTCATTAATAGTTGGGTAACAAGTAGGCAATTAGTCTGGATAATGATGATGTGCTCAGAAAGAAACACAGTTTCTCTTTCCCTTATCTATTGAGCCTCTTCTTTAGGATTGGAGAAATCACTTTCCTTTGCTTGCTGGCAGGCATTTAATTCCACCCCTTCCAACCTCCCCCCTCCCCTCCACTCTAGATACATGGGTACAAACCCAGAGACACACCGTTAACCTTTGTGTCAATGTAACTGTTCTTTCCATATGGGAAATGAAAAGAGAATAAACATTTATATAGAATCTACTATGTACCAGGTACTATGCTAAACAGTTTTTTACAAACATTATCTTATTTAGTTCTCACAACTCTGACTGGTAAATGCTATTTCAGAGTCGGTCAACTAAAAGTCTCTGAGGATGGTTTTGAACTGTCTTCTTGACTTCAGGCTCAGTGTTCTATCTATCACCACCTGCCTCAATGTTCTCTTCTACTCTTTTCTACTTCTTTCAACCCTATCCATCCTTCAAGATCTATCTCAATTTCTACATGACATTTTCCCAAAATTACTTAGATCGTCATGGCACCCTTCACTTAACTCCACTGAAATACTTGTTATTTGTAATTACATCCAAGTACAAAACTATCTGATAGTCAATCATCTATTGCTCCTCCCCCCACACCTTTTTTTGTTGGTTCTATAGCATTTGTGTTATCTTCCTAAATAGATTAGAAGGTACCATATGGGTAGGGAAATACTTTATACATAGCATATAAATTCCATACAGTTTGAACTGAAACATTTAGTGTGCACATATGTATCTACTCAGTGCTAACTTTGTATATTTTATTATGTATTTATAACTTTATATTTTCATTATATATACTTCATAAATACCTATTTCTGTATATTTGTTCATATGGATGAGAGTAATCTCCTGGAGGGCAAAAAATATTTTTGTATTTTTATCAGCACAATACTATACCTGATCCATGGTAGTTATTTAAGAAATGCTTGTTGATCAAGTTTATACAACACCATAAAAGATATTGTGAAGAAAGACAAAATAGATTGTTTCAATTCTCCCTAAATAAATAAGGATTTTGATAGTCTGATTCTAAAGAATCATTTTTGTATTTAAGGGATAAGGCAAACAAAACTCATTGGAATAAGAGAACAACAAATACAGTATAAAATATAATCAAAAGGCAGTGTGCTGTAGTGGATAGAAAATCATTCTTGAAGCCAGGAAAAACTGAATTCAAATCCCACCTCTGATATATGTTGGCTCTCTGATCAGGATAAGTCACTTAATCTCTTAGAAATATAGCCAACTCTTTTAAGATTCAAAGTTTCAGACCTGCATTAATAAATGAAATTTCCTCATCAGGGATTTGATATATAAATGAAATTAGAGATCCAGTTCCTATGCCTAAATAAACTATAACAGATTATTCAGTATAAAGAATCACTGTTTCATTGGAGTAAATTTGACTTATTTCATTGTCTGGCAAAAGAATCAGGGGATTAACCATTTTGAAGGACAATGTTTACAGAATTTAGAAATGATCCTGTAAATAATTTTAGTCTTCTTAAAGGCTTTCTTTCAGTTTTAGAATATAATTACATTATAACGTTTGCATAAGAGTCACTAGGACTTGGATTGATGAGCAAATAAAGATAAAAATAGAGAAGTGAAAAAAACTCATTAAAAGAAAGGAAAAAAAAAAAAAAAAACAGCTGGAGGGTATAAGATTGCAGCTGTCCAAAAAACAAAATGGAGATTCTTTGAAGTCTAGGTGGATTATGCCTAACATAATAAAGGTGGAGAATTATAACACTTCAACAGATAATTGAGTTCATTTATAGTTTATAAATGTGCCAGATTTTCTATATTGACTTTGCCTTACATATCTCTTCCATTGATGGTGTTTCCCATAACTTTAAAGAGTTCTATACACAGTTAAGATATTGAGAGTGAAAGTAGTAAAGGAAATTTGATCCTAGAAAAACCTTAAGTATAGTCTTGTCATTTACTTTACTGTATATGGTTCAACTTAAGTTGTTTTTCTGTCATGAAAATTTTGGTTTTTCAATACTAGTATTTTTTATTCCAGGAATGACAAAATTGGTTGGTAACGCCACATAACAAATATTCAATAATTATTCAAGTCTTAATTTATATAGTTAGCTTTTGGAGGGATATTAGATATGGTTTTCAGTTTTAGTTGGATAAAATGGAACATCTTAAAAAAAAAAAAAAAAAACCTGATGTAGTTATTCATTGTTTTTGCTCAGTGGAAATATAGTAGACTTTGTAGAATTTTTACCATGACATTTAGGTGTGAAATGAGGTAAGAAGGCCAGTGAGTAGAATGAAGAAAAAAACTCGGGAAAATAAATGTCTGAGTTGTGTAAGATTCACGTCTAATTGATCCATGGCTATTGTTCGACAAAAATGAGGTAATGGAAAAGCATTTGGAGGAGCCCCAGACCACCCAGATTTTCTGTGATCATAGAAGAGGATGTTATTGAGGGCAAAACCTCCCATTGCAGCTGTAGTTACTTTTACTATAAATTGCATTATTAATTTATGTTGTTTTATTTTCATTGATAACACCTTATTTGTATATCACCTTAATTTCCAATATATTTTTCTCTCCTTATCAACCATAAGCAATCTCTTATAATCAAGAACAAAAAATGAAAGTGGAAAAAAAGAAAGAAAAAGTAGATCTATAAAACTAACCTATTGGTCTAATTTTGTTATTTTCCTGAACTATCTTGGGACAGAGAGCAATTTTCTTCTTCTTTTTGTCCCATCACGGGAGATTCCCTTTAAAGGATTTATTTTCAACTGTCTGTTTCACCACTTTTTTGACTACCTGCTAGAGTGACTTATGCGGAAATAAATTAGGTAAGCTAGGATTTCTCAAGCTGTTTAAAGTTCTCATAGATATAGTTAGTTTATTCAGTTAGCCAATCAGCTATTTTTATCCTAACTCAAAGAGATTCCCACTTTGTAGAGAGATGACCACTTTGTTCCCCTCGATTTTTTAAAAGCAATTTTCAAAAGCAGTAATTAAAGGACATAGAAATAGAAGTTGATGTAGGAAAAGACACGAATTAAAATCAGCCCATGTCTAAGAAGTGAGGAAGAGGGGAAAAAAAAAGAGAAAAATGTATTATCACATAAAGTACCACATGTAAGATACTTATCAAAATTTAATCTACTTTATGTATGTGTGTATATGATAGCTATAATAATTACATCAGATTCTCTCTAGTATTTTCCAATTTGAACAATGATCCCATACATATATCATGTACATATATCATGCATATAACATATGCAAATAAAATACATATGTAAATAGATGTCCTGTACATAGATGTGTATGCATGTATGTAGACAGACACATGAATAGGGATATTCATTACTGCTCCTAATTAATAACTGGAATTTTTACGGATGAGAAATGATTTGGGTTATGTGCAGCTAATTAGAGATAGTTTTAGATTTCTTCTCTGTGACCCGATATACACGAGTAAGGACTTTTTGTCAAGGATGAAGCACAGTAAATATAGACTAGGGGGAAATGCTTGCGGATGTTGATCCTATCTGTGGGAGTCAAAAAGCTGAAAATTATTAATTGAGGGACAGAAAAAAAAACTACTGTATATAATCGCATACTTAGAGAGTAGCAGATATGATATTGAAAAATAAACAAGAATAGTAAGAGGCCACATAGAAATAGGAATGAGAACACAGGATTTGGATCCTGAGGATCTCGAGGACCTTCATTTTAATTATGGATTGATGAAGGTACCAATACAAATCTTGCTCTATAATCTTATCATCCTAGCTCTAAAAACTCACAGGAGGCAATATTTAAGAAGATGAACAATAGTGGTATTCATGGCCTCAGGATTTGATATATACTAATGGTCAGAGTATTAATGATAAAACAGATTAACTATGGTAGTGAAAAGAAATAAAAACAGACTTACAGGGATAACTGAAAGTTTATGAGATTTTAATTAAAACCAGAATAGAGCAATGGGAAGGCATATATTGTTTTAAAGTAATACAGCTGCAAAAAGAGCTTGCTGAAGAGCCTAGAGGGGTACTCTGTCTTGTCCAGATACTTTGTAGTTGATGTGTTTGGAAACTGACAAACCTGAAGAAGAGAACCTCAACTTGATCATTAGAGGTAGAAGAAGTGGAAGTAATAATGTAGTTTTTTTTTTTTTTTTAATTTGTTCTTTCCTTATTACATGTTAAAACAACTTTTAACATATAAAAAGGGAGCAGCTAGATGGTGCTGTGGATAGAGCACCAGCCCTAAAGTCAGGAGGACCTAAGTTCAAATCAGACTTCTGACACTTAACACTTCCTCATTGTGTGACCCTGGGCAAGTCACTTATCCCCAATTGCCTCGGGGAGAAAATATTTAAACTTTAAATTCTGGGCTCTGGAATCTTTTAAAATTTCTATTAAGACTACATCGTGTATCACTTTATACCTATCAGATAATGTGGTCTTAATAGAAATTAAGATTCTAGTCCTGAACAGGAATTGAAAAACTTTGTATAATTACTGATTATTCCCAGTCTAGAAAAGACAATTGAAATGGTCTTTTGATAAGTGTTTTTTAATGGAATAGAAATGAAAAAAATCCTTCTCCTGAGGATATAGTGTTCTCTACTGATGAAATCAGTAGAGAACAGGGTGTGGACAAAGCATGCTTTTTAAGTTGAGTGATGAACTCTGAGCTCCCTTTCTGCTCTGTGATTTTAAGATTCTTATTGTTAGGAATTGAGAGGAAATAGAGGCCTGACCTGAGAATAAAGAAGGCTTGTATTGAAGCTCTGTCTTTTTTTTAACACCTGTTGGCAGTGTAATACAGGGCAAGTCACATAACCTTTAGGAAAAGTCTCAGATAACATTAAGACTATAAATGGAAGGAGCAAATAACAATCAGCATTGATATAGGGGATTTCTTCACAAGAAGAAATTCTAAACTGACAAAATGTAGTTGATAATTAGCTCCACTAACATACGCCATTCAAAAATAATTATTAGGAAACATTGTAAGGGTAACTTGATCACTTTTTTATGGTATTCCTAATGAGTGTAAGTAAAAGTTCCTTGCACATATCTTCAATTTATTTAATGTGAAGAGAATCAAAAGATAGAGAAATCATATGAAGAAATAACTTCCCAAACAGACAACATTAACTGGCTTCTTTGTGAGAATAGTCACTGAGGTAGATAGGGAAAAATAATCTGGGAACAAAACTGGTTGAGAAGCAGCACAAAATAGTGAAAAGGTGAAAAGAGTTCTTACCTCTGAAGAAGATGCTAATTCAAATCCCAATTCTGATCTATCTATCATGGCTACATACATGACTCCAGAAAAAAAGATCCTTTTTTTTTTTTTTTTTTTTTTGTATTCTTTGCCAATTCTCTAAGACTATAAGTTGTAGCCATTTGCAATTATGCATAGGTAGAGGAAGTTTATTGACTGGGAGTATTCTCTACTTATGAAGAAGGTATGAACTGTTTGTGTAGGGATGTAAGGATGAGTGTATTTAGATGGGATAGTGGACAGAATATTGAACTTGTTGGCTAAAAAGACCTGGTTTTAAATCTTGCCTCAGACTATTATGTAATTGAGTGACCAAGGCAAATCACGTAGTTTCTATATCTATAAAATGGGAATAATAACACATTCTCACAGTATTTTTGTGAGAGCATATGAGCTAATTGTGGGATATGCTTTGAAAATCTTAAAGTGATGTGTAAAATTTTAGTTGTTATCATTATCATTATTAATTACTACTATATATTAGATGTATATGATTTTGTCATATACACATAACTACATACATATATGTATTAAGGAAAATTTCTTGTCTTACTCAGAATTTGTGTATGTTTATATATCATTATCATTTTCAAGAAGAAATTAAGAAGGCTCAGAAAGTCATAACTAAAAAATAATCACATGAAAAATGAAATTGATCATTGCAAATTAGAGAGGAAATGTCTGGTTACTGATAAAAATACTTTCATAGTCAACTGTCTGTGTGTAGTAACTAGTTGGAACAAAGGATAAGATCGACACCATTTCGGAAGGAAGGATGTATAGATTGGAAGATAGCACGTATAATTACAACAGTCTCAACTTGATGTATCATTTTTCTTTTTATAAAACCATTATGAGAATGGTTTAGGTGCATATCAAAGGTAACTTTGATGAAAATATGAGTTGAGAATAGGCAGACTTTTGTGAATGATTTTTTCACACTAGAAGTTATCTTCATAGTTGCACAATTGACTGAGTGTTAGAGCAAAGCCAGAATTTCTCTTTATCTACTTTTTTTGTTAATTAAAAAATTTTGAACATAAAAACTCTTTTCTAATAAGGTACTTCCTAGGCATATATAAATAATGTTATCATACAACAATCCTTGACATGTACCAACAGAAATAACTTTATTGGAAGATGCTTTTATTAACAATATGATATAAAACACAATAGCAGGATACATAAGCCCACTAAAGCATCTTGTCAGTTTCATGGAAGAACAGGGTTGAAATTAAAAAAAAATGTTTTATAGATGGTAATGTTCTCTAAATGCTCATTTTTTGATCAGGTCATATTGTTTTCATTATATTATAGCACCTCCTCAGTTAGTTTCACTTATTTGGTATGGAATTCACATGAGAACACTGTCAATATACATGGGAATAATCAAACAGATAGATGATATATGGCATATTGTGGTGATCAGTAATTCACAGCCATATACATTTTATCAGGGAAATACTGCTAACAAAATAGTGAGGTTTTGCATCAGGAAAATACTTGAGATAATCAAAGACTCGCTCAATTTCTCAAATGCAACCTAATTTCATTTCTTTCTAATCAACTTTGAGTTCAATTTATCTGAAATGTCTGTCCATGAGGTATGTCCTAGTTGATTAACTCAGTGAGTAGTTTTCTATCCAACAAGCTTTTTGTATTCAACATTTATTAAGCACCTCCTATGTGCCAGACATTGTGCTAAGTACTGGATTTGATTCTGAAGGGGAATAGGAGTGAACATGTACAGTCTATTTTCCTTTTGATCAAAATCCTTTTGTCTCCCTTCCCCAATATCTTGTTTCTTTGCACTTCATTAAGTTATCAGAGGTAAGTGGAAATAGTCACTGATGTGGTTCAGTTCAAAGTGTGCTGGCTTTGGAGCTAGAGGACCTGGATTTGGGTTCTGAGTCTGCTATTTACTGTATATGTGGCACCAAACAAATAATTTCTCCTCTTTTGGTCTCAGTTTCTCTATCTATAAAATGATGGAGTTGAACTAGATGCTTTAAGATTTCTCAATTAAATCAATGATCCTATAACCAATGAGCATCTTAGAAGACTACGACCAAGATACCACATTAGGTGATAGGGGAATACAGATAAAAAGTTAAGAAAAAATATTTTTTTTCTTCTTTTCTTTAATTCTTTGGTAAGGCAGATTGAATCATCTTTCTTTGTGCCAAAGATCTTTTTATTAATTTTCACTTTAATTTGATATAAAGCTATGCTTTTCTTTTTGAGAATGTTGTCAGATAGGCCCTAAATTCTGTTGATTGTGTTTTCTTTAGTTTTCTAGTATGTGTTGTCTCTCTATTCTCACCCTGATTGTCCAGAGAAGTGATCAAAGGAAATTAACTTTAATTTGATATAAAGCTATGCTTTTCTTTTTGAGACTGTTTTCCTATGGAGCCCTAATTTTTCTGTTAATTATGTTTTCTTTATTCTTGTAGGTATATGTCATCTCTATATTCTCACCCTGATTTTCCAGAGAAGGGACCAAAGGAAATTAATGAAGAGCTAATGGTCAGTGTCAGCCACAATCCTCTTTTGTTGCTCACACCTCAGAAAGTCAAACGCTACATTGAATCGTTATGGAAGAAGAAAAGTTCTGGACAGCCAGTCACTTTTACTGACATCTTTGGGATGTTAATTGGAGAAACCCTAATCCACAATGTAAGCTGCAGTAACATTTCTAGTTCCTTTTAAAATAGAAATAGATATTTTCCATCAGTTTGTATAAAAGGACATTTTATTTCCTCTAAATTCTCACAATGATAGATAACTAGAATTATCTTAGTTAAGTGGTGAAAACTTTTATGAAATCTAAATGAATAAGGAGATCTCTGGTATTAAGGTTCTTAATGGAATGTTTCAGTTATTTGCCTGTTTATGAATGTAGTAAATACCTAATTGAAAGGCTTCCTATGTTTTGGTGTGTGCATATTTTAAACATGTTTTTATATCTTTTTTTTTTCTTAGCAGGAAATTTAGATCATTCTAGCTGTTAGTAATTAGGTTTAGGATAGAGTATGCTTATGTTAATGAATTTTCTTATGACTTTATTTCATATTATTCCTCCATTTTATGGGAAAATAGAGAAACTATTTTAAAAAGTAATGTGAGAGAGTATGATGGGTAGAACCTTTCCTTAGAATCATCAATATTAACGATAATAATAATAATAATAATAATAGAGACAGTGATATTTGACAGTGATATAGCTACATCGTGATATAGCTTGAAGGTTCGCAAAGGTCTGCAAAACTTATATCAATTGAGATGCATCTACAAATAGAAAAAAATGAATTGTATAAGTTAAATAATTTGCTTATGTCCACAAAGTTAGCATCTGAAACAGGATTCAAATCCAATTCTTTTCTGTTGCCAAGTCCACAACTCTTCCCACTTGCCTTTAGGGATTATATAAAAAAAATTATTTTATTACTTCCATCATCAGAGGACCTATGATTTTATTAGTATGGGAATTTTCTCCAAACACTCTTGTGCTAAAAATTATTACATCAGTTCTGCAGACAGTCAGTACTATAGTGAACTTATAGTGCTCAATGGGAAGAGAACAAACTTATCTATGTGATGTTAGATCAGCTTGGCCAGAAGGCTTTGTTTCAGTGTTGTCAGTAATTAGTGATTTGATTTATAGAAAAAAAAATCTTTTTTACCCAACTTCATTCTTTGAAAAATGCTTCCCTGACAATTTAACTACTTTTCCTTCTCACTTGTTCAGCCCCAAAAGACAGTTTTTTAGAAGAGAGAGGAGGTAGATACCAAAGCACTTTGCTATCTCCCTCTCCCTCCTCCTCCTTTTCTTCTTCCCTCCTTCCCTCCCTCTCTCCCTTTCTTCTCTCCCTCCTCTCTCCTTCTCTTTTTCCTTCCCTCTCTCTTTTCTCTCCCTCCCTTTCTTCTTCCTTCCTTCCTTCTCTCTCCTTCCCTCCTTCCCTCTCTCTCTTTCTCTCTCTCTCTCTCTCTCTCTCTCTCTCTCTCTCTCTCTCTCTCTCTCTCTCACACACACACACACACACACACACACACACACACACACACACACACACACATATACCAGGAAGGATGTCCAAGACTTCCAGGGGATGTTGCCCTCAGTCTGAGGGAATGCATCACACTGAGCACTATGACCACAGCTCAGCATTCCATCTGAAGATAAAACAGAGCAGATGGAGAAAGATTTTTCAGTGCCAAGTGTCCTGAGGGAAAGTTCCTTCCTGACCCCATAATTGGTAGTTCAATTGAAGATGTAACTTCCTAGGCTGTTTTTAGCATGCCGATAATTACTTCATACAGTCTGCCTTTTCATTTTGTTTACATAGATTTCTAAAAGTAATGAACATACTTTTTATTATGCATGTTCAAAACAATTTGGAAATGTCTCTTGCTGCTACTAAAAAGCTGTTAAAGAGGTAGTATGCATCAGTGAATAAAGTGTTGGACTTGGAATCAGGGAAACCAAGGTTCAAATCCCACTTCAAACATTTATATTAATTCTCATTTTGAGTAAGTCACTAATTTCTCTAAATCTCTTTCCTCTTTTGGAAAATGGAATAGAAAAATTCGATGAGATTTGCAAAAATATTTTGCGAAGTTTGTTTCTACATGACAATCTATATATTTAATCTATCCTTGTCTCTTATTTTTCTTTGAGCAGAGAATGAACTGCACTCTAAGTAATTTGAAAGAAAAAGTAAATAAAGCACAGTGTCCTTTGCCCCTCTTTACCTGTCTCCATGTGAAACCTGATGTTTCAGAGTTGATGTTTGCAGGTATGACCTCAGTATTTCCACATTTCCTTATTTTTTGGATTTTTTTTGCATGTGTCTTAAGTTATTGTTTTTAGAAGGGCATAATTAATATAATATGTAAAAGTAATATTTGTTGTTGTTAAGTCATCCAGTCATATTTAATTCTACATGACACCATGGATTTTGTCATATAGCTAGTAAGTGTCTAAGGCCAGATATGAACTCAGTAAAGTGAATCTTTCTGACTCTAGGCTCAGCAGTCTATCCATTATGTCATCTAGATGTCCTAAAGTTCTATACAAATGCCAATTATTTTATTATTATTATTATTATTTAATCAGCCTCCAGTATAGTGATGATTTCATTCCCCAAGCTTTGTAAAGCATTCCTGCAGAGCTCAAGCAATGGTATAAGCAATGCAGAGGTGTGCTGGCAAATATGAAGAATCAGACTCTGGGGAAAAAAAAAAAACAAAGAGAACATATACACACACTTTTAAGCTTACTCTGCATTATTAATACTTTCTTAAGTCTAACTGTAGACAGTTAATAAAACAAATCCCAATTTGTAGTCATTGTAGATTTCTAAGGTAAATGTCCACACTGAAAACTTAACAATTTATTATTTCAAGTTGTTTAAAGCTGTTCCCAGTTTACTCCTAGATACCATGGATAGAGTCTTGAACTTGGAGGCAGAAAGACTTCAATTCAAATCCTGCCTCTGACACTCATTGACTGAGTGAACCTGAGCAAATCTCAATCCTTTTGGGCTTCAGTTTTTTAACTGTAAAATTAATGAATTGGACAGTGGTTTCTAAGATGTTTTCTGGTTCAAATATAGTCATTATAGAATCCCAGGATGGAACTAAATGTCCAATGATCACTGAATATTCCAGGCTTACTTTTACTATGTGCTTTAGGCAATTTTTTGAAGACCATTTGTTTTATTTCAATTCCTGTGTGTGATAGAATTTGAGAATCCTGTTGGGGAGTGAGAAATAGAAACAATTATTCTAGACATTTAACTGATTTGAGTTTTACAAGGCCCTTTTGTAAAGGTTTATTCTCACAATCACCAGCATAGTCTTAAAACTTTGTACAGCTGAGTAGTATGGATGTTATTACCTCCATTTTGTATACTAAAGAACTGAAGTTCTAAGAGGCTTTTCTGTGGTTACCTTACCATTAAACCCAAAGGGTAGGGTTTGAATTTATACCCTAAACTCTTTCCACATAGTCTACCTATCTAGAGAACATATAATCTGTACAAATGTAGGAAAATGGCTATATATAAAAAGAAAGAAAAAGAGCTAGAGTTTTTGTGAATAATAAAAACAACATTCTCAGTGGCAATT
Source organism: Antechinus flavipes (assembly GCF_016432865.1). Taxonomy (NCBI): domain Eukaryota; kingdom Metazoa; phylum Chordata; class Mammalia; order Dasyuromorphia; family Dasyuridae; genus Antechinus; species Antechinus flavipes. The sequence continues at coordinate 407,827,468 of NC_067401.1, read as the reverse complement.
TGTCACCTTATGTAGTCTATGAAATGAAGAAACTTCCTATTTCTTTTGAGATCAATCACAAGCAGACTTCTAGTCACTCAGATTTGCAACCTCAGTCTTAACTTTTATCTCTTCCTCATCTCACATATTCAATCAGTCTCCAGTTATTGTTGATTCTGCAGTATCTCTAACATATACTTCCTAGTAAACATTGATATGAGCAGTTCTTTAGTTCAGATTTTCAACACCACTAACAAAGGCTATTAGAATCACCTCCAAATATGCCTTTCTCACTTACTAGTTTTCTTCTTTCCAATTTATCCTCCATAAAATTGCCAAGCAATCATTTTATAGTTCAAGAATTCCAAAATTCAGAATCCCATCATTTAAAAGCTTCTACAATCTGACTCTAATCTAGTTTAAATTCTAAATCCTCATCTGGTTGTATTAAGAGCCAGAGATAATGTTAAATCAGTACTGTTGAAGTCTTGAAGTGAAGCAGCTAGGTGGCAAAGGACTAACAAGCTTAACTTGAAATTTGGAAAATCCAAGTTTAAATTTTGCCTCAGATACTTACTAGCTATATTAGTTATGTTATGGGCCAAATGATAGAAACTGTTTCAATCTCATTTTCTTCTTCTGAAATGAGCATAGTCACCATTACATCACAAAGTTGTTGTGAATAACAAATGAGATAACATGTAAAGTATTTAGCCAAGTCAAAGTCTAATGCTCAAAGCACTATACACTAGGCAAGCTAGCTATTTTTATTTAATTTATATCACCTTTTTGGAGAGTCTATATGGTATAAGAAAGAGATCTGGCTTCAAAGACTCAAAGAACTGGGTTCACTCTGACCCTGACCATCTCTGACCCTAACTGACTGCAACTGTCGAATAATCAACTAAATTTTCAATGATCTCTGAAAATCAATGAAAATATAAAGAGAAGGTTCTGATCTGCATAGGTTGAGGAAGTTCCTTTATAGGAGCTTCCTGTATCAGTGAAAACATGAGTCCAATCCTTATCACACTCTGTTCTAAATTGTCTTACTTAATTTGTATTCCATAACTGAATAAAACAGGGCTTTTTGCCATTGACTTATCTCCTAATTCTAGGCTTTAACTAAGCCATCTCTCATACTTATATTCTTCTTCATCACCTTTGTTTTTGGAAATCCCTAGCTCAGGTTCAATTCAGCTGTTATCTCTCTAGATCTTTCTTGATTTCCCCAGTTGTTACTCCTGGCCCTAATCCTGAAATAATCTCATGTTTACTTAGTATGTAATTTTCATTTACTTATATCTGTATATTCCTGTCCTATCTCCTTTCAGTAGAATTCAGGTTCTTTAAGGTCAGAGATTATTTTATTTTTTTCTTTGTATTTCTATCCTATCATGTTGTCTTTGCATACATGTAAGTGCTAAATAAGGATTGTTTGAATTTAATTTAGCTGATATTTAAAAATAGTATAACTGTCAAGAAGCTGAGATGTATATGTCTTATGATACTTGATCTTAGGTTAATCTTTTTAGAGTTCTGTAACTAGCTCTGACCCTTACATTTAAAGAAGAGAACACAAAAGGAAAAGGGAAGGGCTGGAGATAAAGGAAGATCCTGGAAGAGGTAATCCCCTCTGGGAATCCCAGTGCTGTTGCTAAAGTGATGTTTACATCATTTGACCACCCTGTGTCTCATTTTTCTTCATTGCTAGAAAGAAGTGATTGAGATAAATGTCCTCAAAGTTTCCCTCTAATTCTGAAATATGATACAAAGATATAACCATGAAATATTTACTTTAAATACAAGATTAAATTTTCTAACATCTGAGATATTCCCTAATGTTCTGATTTGGAGGTAGAATGATGGATTTTGTTAGAAAGTTTTTCATAGGTTTCTTCTGCCATATGCTATAATTCTGGGAAATAACTAACTAATGAGATTTCAGTTCTCGTCAGTAACAGATTGGGGAAATAACAAAAATATGTTCATTCATTCATTCAGCACTTTATTAAACACTTCCTCTGGCTCATGAGTACTATGAAAAGATGGAGTGAAAACTTGTTCCTTGCTCTCATGGAACTTATACATAAACTATAAAGATTAATAATTTTATGTGAAAAAACCTCTATAAACAACATTAATGATTTCATCTCTTGGGAATTATTTCACTATGTTAAAAGCACACTAGAAGCCTACTACTATTTTTTCCCCATTCTAATTCTTTAAATACAACATCTGAAGAACTTGTCTTGGCTTGTGGTGTCTGAATAGAATACATCCACTTTCTTGCTCATTAAATTACTGAAGTACAAGCAATCCTATCATGTTGATTCTTGTTGGCCACCTCCACTGTATCCAATCACATTCCTCTGGAGTGCTGGGGCAGGTATCTAGCCTGCTAAACTGACAACCCTTTTATACCCAGAGCTTAGGCTGTTCATTCTATTCTTAGAATAACTGACCTTGGTGACTGGCACTAGTTACACCCTGCACTGAAATAATCATTACTAATGAAAGATACTTAAATAGACGTTTCAGGAATGCTTTCACTGATTTTTTTTTTTTAAATGTACCTGTTACTTTTAAGAAAGATAATTTTACTGATGAAATAAAAGTCCTCTAGTGCCATCTTTTGGAAAGAATCAGGGTGAGATTAAATGGTGGGATTTAGTTCATTCATTGCATAATTCTTTTAAAATCATTTATTGAGTGCCCTATATATGAATAGCACTGGACTTCATCCCTATGAGTGTGAAAAATAAATATAAACTATGGTCCCTTCTCTCTAGGATCTCATAGTTTTGTTGGTGAAATACAATATTCAAAACAAAACAAAACAAAAAATAAACCTAAAGCACTCAAATGCCAAAGTGATATAAATATTAGTTGCATTTTTTGGTTGTTAAACCACTTCATTTGTGTCCAATTCTTCATATCCTCATTTAGACATTCTTGGCAAAAATTTGGAAGCGGTTTGCCATTTTCTTCTCTAGCTCATTTTAGAGATGAGAAAATTGAGACAAATAGGGTAAAGTGACTTGCCCAGGGTCACACAGTTAGCAAATGTCTGAGGCCAAATTTGAACTCAAGGTTTTTGACTCCAGGTTTGGAGCCCTATTTACTGAGTCACCTGGCTGCCCCTATTAGTTGAATAGATAGAATTTTTTGAAACTTCTTAGGAGAGGAATGGCTTGATGAAATTTTTATTTTTTAGATTCCCATACAATTTCTTTTCTCCATGTTTAAACTTTCTATTTAAGAATGTTTGAAAATGATCAAGCCACAAGGCAATTCATAACTCACATAGTTCTGTCCTTGTGTGAAGTGGAGAAAATTCATCATTCCTTTAAGGAGCTCCAAAATTTTAAAGATGCACAATACAAAACATTGTCAACCTTTTTAGATAGTCATTTTGTGTCTTATGTTTCTAACAAATACCCTTCACCATTTTAAAGAGATAACTTGTGTTAGGGCCCCCAGTTAATTGTTCTAGCTACTTACCCATTAGAAGGACTAGGTATGTCCTAAGTATTCATATAAGTGGCAAATTGATACCTATTTGAGAAACAATTTCCACATTCATCCATTCATTCATGCAAAAATATTTAAGTGTCCTCTGTGTGCAAAATAATCTTCCAAGGTCTGAGATAGGTACAAAGCTAAAATGAGACATGACCCTTGTCCTTTTGGACTTAAGGCCTCATATAGGTACTCATTACAGTTACAACTCTGTGTTCAATTGGTGTTGGTCACTTATGGGAGTCATAAATGAATTGTGATCTATTTTGGTGGAGGAAGTATCAAAATGGAGGTCCATTGGAGTATTGGATTGTTATTATTATTGATACTTATTACTTAATCCATATTCTGATGGTTTTTATTCATTGACTCCTGATCAAGTCATATCAGCAATCATTTATTAAGTCCCCTTTATGCCAATGTATAGAGCACTGGGCCTGAAGTCAGGAGGACCTGAGTTTAAATCTGGCCTCAAACCACACTGACTATATGACTTGGGTAAATTCCTTAATCTCTGATGGCCTTAATCCACTGGAAAAAGAAATGATACACCATTCTATTATCTCTTTTTTGTTTCTATATTCTTTGTTATCAGCTTCCAAGATTTTAGTTGTGTCCATTTAGAAGACTCCCAGATGTACACTATCCATGAGGCTTTCTTGGAAAAGATACTGTTGATATATCCATAATCTTTCCTGAGTTTTAGTCCCTCATCATAATTACCAAGACTAATTGAAACTATCAAACATTAAAAAAAAATTGGGTGCCCCATAGGTATCTTAAAATTGACATGTACAAAACATAATTTATCTTCCCTACCATATTTTCAAAATTCCTTATTACTATTGAGGATATCTCCATCGTTCCAGTGACCCAGGAGTATAACTTTGCTATCATCCTGGACTTTTCAGACTTTAGAGATGAGTAAACAGAGGCCCAAAAGATTAAGATACTCTATATTACAGAGGTAGTGTCAAGTCCAGGATGTAAACCTAGACTTCTAACTCCAAATCTAGGATGACTTATACTGTTTCTCATTGTCTTTACTTGGGCTTTTGGATTATGAAGGGAGTATTGGGAAAAAAACCAACTATAAAATTAGAGATATGATCTGTGTATGTCTTTGTTTGGAAATTAACTATTAACATTTTTTTGTACTTTCAGATTGGGTGGAATTTAGTCCATATGAGATCGGGATGGCTAAGTATGGTACTTTTATGGCTCCTGACTTGTTTGGAAGCAAATTTTTTATGGGCACAGTTGTAAAAAAATACGAAGAAAATCCCCTACACTTCTTAATGGGTATGTGATCAGACCTGTTAATTCCAGGATCATTTGGTTCTTTAAGATTTGGCTTTTTCTCAGTTACCAATGTTTTTCTCTCTTTCTTTTAGGTGTCTGGGGTAGTGCATTTTCTATATTGTTCAACAGAGTCCTAGGAGTTTCTGCTTCTCACAATAAAGGATCAACCATGGAAGAAGAATTAGGTAATTTGAAAAGAAAGAAAATACATACATACATACATACATACATATGTATTTAGGATTTCTTAATAGTTTGGCTTCATGATCAATCTGAAAAAGAGTCATTATAATAGCCTTCCTTAGGATCCCTGGTAAATTTTTTTATAGCCCCCTTTATGAAGATAGTATTAATTTTTATTGACAGATCTTTTGAATTATCCTTTTATTTATATAAACTTATTAAATTCTTAATACTTTCTATAGGGATCAAATTACCATTTGTAGCTGTAGGGGATATGCTTTTCATAATATTAACGTTATTTTATAATTATGTAAACTTTGAAGATAAAAATCTAAAACTGAAGGATTTTTCTAAATGATTTTTAGCACTTATACCATAAAGACCAGCAACCTTGAACTGGTTTACTTATGAAGGCTTGGAATGGAATTGAGATAGGAAAAGTCAAATACCAATGGAGAGAAGAGATTGATTTTTTTTTGTTCCCCTGCACATTCAGTGAGGGCAGAACTAATGAAAAAGTTGTTTTTCATGTCTTTACATCATGTTTGTCTATTTCTGATCCTATTTGAGATTTCCTTAGTAAAGATACTAGACTGGTTTTCTCTCTTAAGCTCATTTTACAGATGGGGAAACTCAGGCAAATAGTATTGAGTGGCTCAGAGTCACACAGTTAAAAAGTATTTAAAGCCAACTTTGAACTTGGGAAGATGAGACTTCTTGACTTTAGATCTGGCACTGTCCTTAAGCTTCTTAAGAAGTTTCATCTTCCCGAGTTCAAATCTTGACCTTAGATATTTACTGTGTAACCCTGAGCAAGTCACTTATCCTTGTTGGCTTCAGTTTTTTCATCTGAAAATGATCTGAAGAGGGAACCAGTATATCATTCCAGGATCTTTGTGAAGAAAACTCTGAATGGGTTCATAAAGAGTGGAACAAAACTGAAAAGTTACTGAACAACTTGTACTATGCCTTCTTTTATATGGATGATTGAGATGATTAGCACCCAAACCAGATACATTTATTATTCTTCAGATGGTAGTTAAAAATAGAGCAATATCTCAAATAAAATGGGAAGGCATAAGGAGCAATGATAAATTGAACATAACCAAGTTGTTAAAATAGAAATCATAGTTTTATAAAATTATGCTACTTTTTTTTCAATAACTATTTTAAAGAAGGAAAGAGAATACTATCATTACCATTTTACTTGAAAAGAAATATTTCTCTTCAAACAATCTCTGTTGAGTGATCCTGATGAATTTTGAATTTATTTTTCACTGGATCAGGAAAGGAATGGGGATGAAATAATATATTTAAAAGTAGTTGGGTAACAACACATAATCCAGAAAGCAGAACTTTTATAATAAAATAAGTAGAAGGATACTGTTATTATGGGCAATAACACATAACCCAGAAAGCAGGACTTTTATAATAAAATAGATAGAAGAATATTGTTATTATTAGATATTCATTCTGGCTTGTGGTTAGAGATTTATCAGCTCTATGTAATTTCTGAAAATCTGTGGGTCAGACTTGCAGGAAATCATTCAGGTTTAGGGCGAGGTGGTCTGAAATGGTAAATCAGAGGAGATGAGGGGGTTGCCCAAAATTAAAACAAAGAGGTCACTGGAAGTTGATTTTTGAGCTAGAATTTAGTTTTTATTCATTATCATTTCAAAAAAGTTCTAAATATTTTTACTTTTTTTTCTTCTCCCCAACTGTTTCTTAAGATAACAATCCCTATACAAACTATTTTTGTACTAATGCTTGGGTAACTGTCAGTTACTGTTTCTTTAACAGAAGACAGACATGAAACAAATTGTTATATTTGAAAGAGTGCTGGAATTAAAGCATGGCTTGATTTTTTAATACTCATATAATCTTGGGAAACATACCATATTTTTGGATCCCACCTGTAAAATGGGAACAATAGACTAAAAGACCTTAAAGTTACATTACAACTCTAAATCCAACTCTGAATACAAACTACCAAAAGTTTGAACTTTCAACAAATCCTGGATAAACATAGAAGCTTTAGATACAATGTTGAGAGACATTGAAAATAGTTTCTTTTAGCAAGGATGATATTCAAGGAAGAGTGTGAAAAGTGACAAATTATATCATCATAATAAAATATAGTATACCAGAAAAATAATATATCAAGAGGAAGAAGCAGTGATTAGAGAAGTGGACTCAAAACTAGGAAGACCCATGTTAAAGTCTTGCTTAAGACAAATATTGTTTATATTTTCGTGGGCAAATCACATTATTAAAGCTCTCAGCAACTCTCCAAAACTATATGCAGAAGAAGGTGGGAACCTGTATGGGTAAATATAGTAACCTTATTTTGGTGTTTCTTTGTGTAAAAATCATAAATGAAGTTTCTGTTATAACTATTGAGAAGCTAAGAATGAGAAAGCAAGAAAAATATTCTTAAACATAAAAAGAAAATAATATAATCAATCATATTTTCTTTTTGATCATTATAATTGGATATTAGTAATCAATCACATTATCTGTCCATTTTCCATTTTTAGCTGTAGGGATTTTTGTTTATGAAGACTAGTTTGAAACTAAAAATAGAAGATTTAAATCTGTTGTACTTGTCTGTAATTGCAAGACCACACTTAAAACCATCTAAATCTTTTGGTTTTAGGTCATTAAGTAACTACTTAAGAATCCTGGCAACTTCTCTGTGGGTATATTCATTGAAACAGTGACTGTTTATGACTATGTGCTTTGTGCCTACTCAGAAATTATAAATATAAACAAAGATGCTTGTGGGAAATACAAACATTTCTTATTAGAATATACCTGGGTTTGAGTGCTAAAAATTCTATCCATGCTATTACATTTAAAAATACACAAACATACATCCATACAGAAACACAAATCAGCATATCATTGCATTGATTTGGGAGGATGAGAAATGGGTTGGTCCAGACCTGAGATTTCAGTAGGTTATCCCTTATTTGCCTCTGTACATAGAGTCATATATGTCAAAGAAAGTTTTAAAATTCACTTTGTAAGTATAAAGCTGATTCTCTATACTGTATGCTATATTGCTTTATTGACTAAAAGTAATAATTACAATCAAGATTAGAGAAATCTGGAAGTTTTCCACAATAATGAAGATAAGAATATCTGAACATTTCATTATTGAGGGACTTTCCATTTGGAGAAAGATTCCAGGACACATTATTTTTTCCTTTCCTTTTTTGTAACTCATTAAATTTTTATTGACTGTTTTTGGATGGAGTTGAAAGCTCATGCCTAGTGTAGTTATATTTCATTATGGTACAAGTTATTTCAGAAAATAAAAACATGTCCTACACCAGTATTCTGTCACCTTTTAAAGAAAAACTATTTGTAGGACCTTTTGGATTTCTCCTTTACTTCTCACATATTAATCTTTTTTTTTTCTGAGACAATTAAAATTAACTGACTTGTCCAGTGTCATACAGCTACAAAGTGTTAAGTGTCTGAGGCCCTATTTGAACTCAGGTCTTCCTGACTTCAGGGCTGGTGCTCTATCCACTGCATCTCCTAGCTGCCCCTCACATATTAATCTTAAATTATTTTGTCTTCTTTTAATTTAACAAAGCAAGGTAAATTAGAGAAAAAATGAAAATGAATTATCATTTTGGGGGGAATAACATAACTTCTTGGAAAAAGGACATGACTACTATTTTCAAAAAAAATATATAATAATAAAGAATAATATAATATAATAAAATATATAATATAACATAATAATATAAGAATATATATAAAGAATATAATGTTTAAACAGATTAAGTTGTCGCTTTTTTCCCCTTAATGCTAGACAAAGAATTTAAAATGTATTAAATTGGTCAAATTAATATTGGGGTCCTATAGCATCAAATAACTGTTTTGTTTGTTTTCCACAGAAAATATCACAGCAAAACATATTGTGAGTAATGATAGTTCAGACAGTGATGATGAATCGCAGGAGCCCAAAGGTAAGAAATCTTCTTCTTTAAAGTTCTAACAATAAAAGGGCTGATTTATTCTTCTGTTTATCCTGTAATTGTAATTTTCCCCCATTTGGGCTTCCATTGGTTATAAATTAACAGAATACTGAGACAATGGAAGTGGGTCCTTCCATGTCAGGAAAGTAGACAAAAATGACAAATGTTTCAATTGTATTAAAGTATTCATCAAAGAAATACTACACAGTTCTGTTTCATTAATCTTTACCTAATTGATTCAACTCATCTTTAGCGTCACTAAAAGCATTTGTGATTATATAAAAGTCAAAGGAATATTGAGCCCAAAGGGAGACTAACGATTGAAGATCATTTAAAATCTAATTGCTAACACCTAAAAGATTCCCTTCTTTTTGTTGGGAATTTACAATTTTTTAAAAGAGTTGGGCTGGTTCTCCAATTGATAAATAGTCAAAGGTTATGAACAGACTATTTCTAGTCATATGAAAAGATGCTCCAAATCTTTAATGATCAGAGAAATGCAAATTAAGACAACTCTGAGATACCACTACACACCTCTCAGATTGGCTAAGATGACAGGAAAGATAATGTTGAATGTTGGAGGGAATGTGGGAAAATTGGGACACTGATACATTGGAGGTGAAACTGTGAATGGATCCAACCATTCTAGTGAGCAATTTGGAACACTGCTCAAAAATTATCAAACTGTGCATACTCTTTGATACAGCAATGTTACTACTGGGCTTATAGAACAAATAGATATTAAAGAAAGGAAAGGTACCTGTATGTGCAAAAATGTTTGTGGCAGCCCTTTTCATAGTGGCTAGAAACTGGAAATTGAATAGATGCCCATCAATTGGAGAATGGCTGAATAAATTGTCATATATGAAAGCTATGCAATATTATTGTTCTATAAGAAATGATCAATAGGATGATTTCAGAAAGGCTTGGAGAGACTTACATTAACTGATGCTGAGTGAAATGAGTAGGACCAGGAGATCCTTATATACAGCACAACAAGATTATATGATGATTAATTCTGATGGATGTGGCTCTCTTCAACAATGAGATGATTCAAACCATTTCCAATTGTAGTTAATGAAGAAAATCA